>NC_085842.1:297787023-298407023 GCF_035594765.1 Anolis carolinensis
TTTGACGCTGTCTGGAAGCATCCTAAGAGTGCCTATGCTGAAGTAAGTTCACTGGAGTCAAAGGGATTTCAAAATAGGTGAATTTTAGGTTACAGTCTTAAAGACTTGTTTGAATGTTTTACCTTTCGATGTTTTAAGAAGTACTTCATTTTTCTGATTTTTACATTGTTTCCTTCACTGTATTTTTGTTTCAAATTGCTTTTTTAGTAAAGTATTTTATTCTAGCCTGTGTCATAAGATCTCAGATGAACAATAAAATCAACTTTAAAAATGTAACCATTTATAACAGTTATTGGCAGATGTCAGTTGAAAGTATTGAATTGTGAAGCTCCCTTCTACAAGGTTTATTTGCTCACAGACCTCATTTTCTGTCTTCCTCACTTTAGCTGGAAGTGTTCTTTTTTTTTTTTTTTTGCAGCATTGACACTAGGAAAATGGTGAAGGAGGGTTGGAGAAACATGGATTTTTTTGTGTTAGGTTGCAGGAGGACATTATCTATATTAAGCAATGCAAATAAATTTGAATTGGGGAATGGGGGAGAGGGGATTAGACAAGACTGCCCTACCAGTAATCAACATGTTAAAAAAAATCATATATCTATCAGAAGAGACTGGTGAAAGAAATTGATATCTCTGGATGCATTTTGAATGAAGCCTCCAAGTGGTTTCAAGAAAGTCCAAACTGTGTTCTTTTTTTCCAACTTATGTAACCTGATTTAGTTGTTTATTTTCTCATAAGCATATTGTCAGCTTGTTGAAACAAACTAACATCATTGTATTGGTACAATAATCTGTATATTTATGGGTAATCTAATCATGGATGTCTCTGAAGAAAGAAATCCTGCATTGATTTGGCAAGTGGTCATAGGAAAATGTGCACATTTTTCAAATAGCAGAAAAACACTATATAAACTCTCTTTGGTCAATGGATGGGGAGACATATATACAGTTTTTAAAAAATGTGCACAAAGGTGTGCTGGTTAGAAATTAAATCATCAAAAACCGGCACTGATTTTATTTCATTTAGAAACCTGCAAATCCCTGATAGAACCTGATATTTTATATTTTTAAGTATGTCCCATTTTTCTCCTGACATGAAAACCCGTGTTTACAACAGGAATAAAACTAATCTGATGACACAAAAGTTGAAAAAATATTTAAATTAACAATGTTAAAATGCCTATATAATAATAATAATAATAATAATAATAATAATAATAATAATAAACTTTATTTCTAGATCGCCCTCTCTCCTCAGAGGGACTCAGAATAAAATAGTATAAAATAATTTCTAAAATACAACTGTAAATATAAAAGGTATAGCACACATAGGAGTCTCTTTAACTAATCTCAGTGTGCCCTGTGACCAAGAGAGGAACTGATATGCTCTCAGTGCCCCAATCTGTAGTACCCCAAGAAGCATTTGGTGGAATCACGACTTGGATTAAACGGTAGGTGTTTGTGGGGTGCCATTGGCAGAAGTAGTGACAACAATGGAGCTCCATCATTATAGTTATGTCTGATGATGCAGGATATTGGCCTCTGCTGGAATCCAAGCAAGTAAGGAAGGAAATATTGTAGGAGGATTGTTGCAAACCCTAAAGTGAGGTATGTTCTACTCTCACCATCATAACATAGCAATGAAACAGATCACATGGAAACCAGAGTATTTCCTAGGATTAGTGTTCTGTTGTACTTCAAAGTCTTCATCAGTCAATTGATGCTCATAAATCTCATCTGCTACTTCTTTTCATAATTATCTAGTGATTGCCATATGCAAACAAATAACAATTTTATCCAAGACCGTGAAGTTTTGCAGAAACAACGTTTTTGGATTCCATCTGAAAAGGCAACATTACTTGGAAAAAGGGGTGGAACGAAAAACAATAAGTTAGGTTTGTTGCCAGTGAATTATCAAGGGGGCTCTTAATGAAGGTAAACAAGGGTTTCCAACATTGTGTGTCTTTTAGCTTTTGTGTTGAAAGTATTTTGGCAGTCAGAGTAAGCTACAAGATCACTTTGCGTTTTTTGGAAGAGGACCTAAAACTCCATGAGGGTGGTAGAGGGAAGTCTGTTTTTGAACATACAATGGTCAGCAAAAGTGAATGCCAATACATGTCATTATGATATACATCTTTCTCTGTATGCCAAAATATGGGAGAAGGCTGTTTGTTTCAAATGAAGATAAATCTAGCTCAATTAGAATTAGTGGGGATGTTATTATTGACCAATAAATGAGGAATTGCAGCTATTGTTAAATCTAGGCATTCATTGCTATGACCAATATTTTGTTAATGAAGCATCAGAAAGTTCCTCCTGCAAATCCATCATCAGAATGCATAATGACACGCACTCCCTAAATCATGTTTTTTGGGGAGTTTTTTTGGTTTGTTCTCAGTCTAAAAGTTTAGTGTTTTAATGGGATTACTACTACAGAATTGAAAATGCATATGTCAATGATATCTTTATCAGGCCAACCAAAAGGTACAATATGCATTGCATTAACATTCTAAGCTCACTGGATTCCTCATCAGGTCAAGAAGTCAAAATCATACAGGAGTAGAAAAATGACAGAGTTGCAGGGCTTCATTTTGTTTGAGATGCTTGCACTTAACTTCTTCTCTTTTCATTCTCTTCATGGGCAAGAGGCCTCCATCAAAACCACCTTGAACCAACATCTCAACCTTGGCAACTTTAGGTAGGATTGGGAATTAATGAAACATTGAAGAAATATTGCCAAGCATAATAAACTATATTGAGCTGAATGGACCAATGAGATTATTTGTTATGATGAAGAGCTTCTCAGCTATCATAGTAGTAACAATTTCACAAGATGGTTTAATCCAAGCTATTATTCTCTGTAATATGTGGTTACGTACAACCACAAGATAATGTGTTCATAAAAGCAATGTTATTAATATACACCAACTGTTTGGCAATATCCAGTTATAAATAATTTAGAAATAAATTATTATTTTTATTATTATTATTACTTTCTCAGATAAGGCATTAAGTAAACTCTGGAGAACACTTAATACAGTACAATCATTTTATGAAGATTACATCTCCAAAAATGAATGCCAAGTATCACTTACCTTTGGCCGATGAAACATATGTCAAATTGTTTCCCATGCCTATTAAGAAACAGTATGCTGGCATTAAAAAAATGTCAGAATGATTCATTTTAATACTTTGTAAATAATAATGACGTGTGTGTGTGTGCCTATCCCCAGTACATTATGTTATGAGACAACACATTGAGCATTGTTCATGGCATCATTACATTTGTGGTTCATTTAGTTATTTGATCTTGTTGCCAATAGTCTGGTGTTCATGTGGAAAGCATTTCCTATTTATTGTTGCAGTAGCTCAAACTGGTCAGTACGCCATACCCCCACCCCTTTTAATTCAACACCCATGACTCATTTGCCGTTTCATGTTTCCTTTTTAAGATGACAGTTTCTCAGAGATTAATAGATGTGTTTTAAAAAATATATTATTAAAAGAAACGTTGAAGGGGTCACTGATATGAGTGGGTGAGTATATTGCCTCCCCTTAAGAAATCTGTCTCCTACAATGATTTTTTTGTCTTTAGATTTCTAGCATTGCAGTAATTAAAAACCCCAGTTTAACAATGAGGAATAGAGTTTAGGCATCCAAAGAAGATGGGCAGACAAAGTGACCAAGGAAATGTGAACAGAGCAAATTAAGAATTTGAAGAAGCTCATACAAACTTCTGGGGCCTGGCAGTCTAGAAGGAAGCCTGGTGTCTGCTTGTGGATTTTGTCTTTATTGGTGCTGTCATTATTGTCCATTGTTTTTGGCATCCACTATAAAATGGGCAATTTTCAAAGAAAATAACAATGAGACACAAAATTTGCAAAGTCATGAAAATATTTTAGTTAGTGCACCGAGGGCTTCAAACTGGTCCAAGGCAGACAAGGAAAGGAAGCTGGACTCCTTGGGAGCTGCTCCCATGGCCACCAAGCAAAGTAAACTAACCATGGAAGCAAAAGAGGTGTCTTTCTAACCTTCAGTTGAACCATTGGTTAAACCCAGGTCCCATCTACACTGACTGCTTAATGCTTCAATATTCCCTGCTTTATAAAATGTCAGATCCACCAGACAGCATAATTATTGGCCAGTAACTACACTGGTTTACAGGATTAGGAGATGCACTCCAAGGAAGTGATCTTTTCAAGTATTAGTCTCTTAATGGTGACCCTCAGGTTTTTGTGGGCTATTTCACCTCTTCATAGATGAACTCCATCCATATTTGAGATAACTCTGACCTTTCCCTTCATGTTTCTTGGGCATCTAAATCAAACAACATATAGGAGAAAATACTTTGCAGTTTTTTCCAGGAATCCATGGAGATCAATTTAGAAAGCTTTCATAATGATATCTAATCATGCATGAATTCAATAAAAATGAAGCTTTGGATACAGCAATAGTTGTATATGTTTATTATCTGCCTTTCATTAGTCATCTTTTGGCATATTTACTTTTCTGCATCTTAAGTGAAAAATGAACATGGACCCAGATACAGAGTTTATGCTGGGGGGGAAAAATAGAGCCTGTGATTGAGAAAACATGAAAATAAACAGATTGGTCTTTCAAAGTACTCCAGGAACAAAAGTTATAAACCTTAAAATCGTTATGCTGTTTTTTTTTCTTCTTCCATGGCATGCAATGAAACATTATGGTTTGTTTCCAAAATATATCCTTAATCGAGTCATAAACTGGAATCCACTAAGACACACCCAATTACATTATAAAATCAAAATGCTATATGCTGATTAATCTAGAATCATTCATAAATCTAGCCCCAATCTGGGATGTTAAATTAATCAAGGTTTATCCTGAACTGGAAATTACATGAACTATCTAAGGCATGGGCCTTTACCATATGCATTTAAATAGAAAGAGCTAGTAAGCTGAATTTATATAAATAAATGAGTGCAGCCAGTTGAACTGAATTCGAAATTCCAAGATTTTAACATAACTGAGATTTGGTACAAATATGTAACTCTCCCCTTCAAAAATAAAAAAATAATCCCAAAATGTGACACGCATACAGAGCATGAACGTTTCTGTTCATTCTCACTCATTCTAGTTTATTGGTCTCATATTATAGGTCAGAGGAGATTGTGGCTGGGGATAGGTTAACCAGATGTCAGGGTCGGATCCTAAACCTTTAATTTTGGAGGGGTCATGTTCCAGGAAGATGAAGATGCATATCCTCCTATTTTGGTGGGCTAAGCTTCAGGTAAGAGAAAGAGCTCTACTTGTAGAGCAAAAGATCATCATAGTTTGCAAAGCTTAATTGATTTGTTGCTGTATTGTACAAAAGCTGTCCAAAAAAATCCATTTACGTAGTTTTGTTTTCTTGTTACCCCCAGACAATGTGGTGCCATGGTTCATGATTTTGTTCTGCATCTACCTTCTGGTTGCAAATAATAGGATAGCCTAAGTCTTGCTTATCCTAACTCCATAAGTAAGTGAGAAGGAATAATCTCATGTCACCTTGACCTGGAAACTGCCTACTTATTTCAGATCTCTGTCTTAATTTCTAGTAAGGAAAATGAGATCTGTGTTGTGTGTGTCTGCTTGTGTGTATTTAAATGACAAAGTGTGAGCAATTGTGGCAGGTACTTTATACATAACACTTAATGACATTTTGCAGGTACATCTTTAGATCTCAGGTTTTAGCCTGGGAACGTCAGGGACTGAACCAATATGAACTGGCAACTCTAGTTGTGAAAGAGTGGCTACTCATAGCCATATAGTTTGTATTTTATCTTGTTTATTGTGGAAATTTGGGCTTGGCTCCCTGCGGGGAGATGGAGGCGGGGCACAAAAATAAAGTTATTATTATTATTATTTATTTATTTTACAGTGTGGTTGACACTGAATGTTGGTGGTCAGGCTTTGAGGTGTTTTTGTCAAAACACTGTACAGGTTGACTCTTCCTTATCTGGAAATCCAAAATACTCCATAGCCTGAAGCTTTTGTCCGCCAACTGCCCACTGTTGCCTTTGGGGAAAGTCACATGTCCAGCAACCAGAGAGTTTTCCCTCAAAAATCCCTGGTGGGGGATAATGAAAAGGGGAAAAGACAAGGACACTGCTCACATACGGACCCTGAAAAAAACAGATGACTCCAATACTTCCATTCTTGCCTTCTGCCCAGCCAAAGTTGGAAAGTGGTTGGGACACGTGATCTGGAAATCTGTTGCAAGGGAAAGCACCTAGGGATGCCACATGTATCCAGCCTAAACAAAATGAAAAAGACTCATGGGGAAGTGGAGGACTTTCCCCTCCCTCCTCAGCCACTTTGCTAAAAGTGCAGAAAGTATTCTGACACCCAGAGAAGCATCTAGGACATCTGCTTTTTACTGGGGCCATGTTTTAACAGCGTCTCCCAAAATCCTCCATCCCTGTCATCTAGTTTATGAAATTTCAGCTGGACACTAACCTATGTTTTCTTTCCACACTGAAACCCAAACAATTTTTACATGTTTTTCTTAATTATTGAATTTATTTGTGGTTTTTACTTACATTTTGAAACTTCCTCCATTGATTAAAGAGTTCCCCCCAATTATATACATTTAACCAGTCACATTTTAAAACAAGCACATTGTTTTCTGTTCCCTTTCTTCTCAAAAATGCCTCACAAATGTGTGTGAGTGTTCCTGGTAGAGTGTTTATTTTCTTGTAACAACTCCCAGGAGGTGTGAAAATGCTACTTTCCTCAATCTGTCATGTCCAATTATTTTTTTCCTATCCATAATTCCAGCATGAACCGATTTGATCCATACTTTCCTGACTAACATGCCAATTGGTTCTTGCATTTCCCAGTGTTCCAACACACTTGGCTGAGAAAGAAAACAAAACATCAGAATAGACTTTCAAAGCATTAGAAAATTGGTTCAGAAGTTTCTATTCTGAGAAAAAGTGTATCACACAACTGTATGCCCCATGAATCTGCGGGATCAGATTTCATTTATCCATATCCCAATGGAATATCTCATTTCTAGGCAGTTTCTAAATCCTCCAGTATGACCTGTTCCAAGAATCCCATAGAGTCACATTAGAGGACCTAGAAAATGCCTATAGAAAAATGAAACTCTGGATACTGGTCTCACAGATACAGGGGCCATACTGTATACAGTTATATGGTGTACTTTTTCCTCAGACAATAACCTTCTAACCTCTTTCATCTCAATAGAGTTGTTATCCACAGTTTATTGTATTCACATGAAGTCCGGGAACTTATACCTTGTATAAGCATATATAAAGAAGCTTATAAATGATTGTTCAGATCTTTAAATTATAGCCACAGCTCAATGTGCCAATGGGATGGAATGGAATGGACCAATTGCTGAATATGTACACAAGTACCATGGAAGGAATGAAAGCAAGGTGAGCCTTCTTAGCCAGGAAGAAGGAGGGGGGGGGTCCTGCTTCTAAAGGGCAACAAGAAGTACTTTTAGGGTCTGGCTTTTCGGACAGCACACCCACCATCTCAAGCCAGGTGAGTCATACGAAATTAACCTAGTTGTTGTGACATGAGACAGAGAACCCATAGCTTTTCTCCCTAATGCTGGCAGTAACACCATGGAATAAATAACAAATAACTGAGTGTACTTGAATCTGCCTGAGGTGGCTACCTCACTCTGCCTAATGGTAAAGCTGGGTCTTCATACAGCATTTTGTATAAATGTACAATCTAGAATAGTGCTTCTCAGAATATATGATCTTTGAAGCCCAGCAATTCCCTTCCCGCCCTCCACTCAGTACAACAGGGACCAGGACATTATATGTGTCCCTTGGCTACAGTACTTTCTTTCTTTCCTGGAAATCTGACAGGAACCCACAGCAATGGCTTGGGAACTGGCACCTGTTAACAGAACATCAGTTTGAGTAGCACTCATCTAGACCAATTATTTCTAGAGATGTAATTAATCATTACTTTTCATCTCAAAAGAAGTGATGAACAATTTAAGAAATTTTCTTCCTGCTGTGAGAAATACTTATTTTTGATGCCTATTCTATGAAAAATTCACATTGGTTGTTTTTCACAGAAAACACAATTTTCTCAAATTGAAACAATTGTAAATATTATTTTCTGCACAGAAAAAGATGTCTCCTTTTAAAAAATGCTGTTTTCTGCTAAAATCAACCATATGTAAATTTTGTGCTAAGTCCCAAACTGCAAAGATTCTTATCAGTCCAGATTTCTTCTCATCAAGGTTTTGTGATACTAAAAAAAAAAAAACATTTCCCCTATCACTTTCCAAGTATCTTTGAGTATTCTCACCAGCCCTATTCCCCCACTGCATGGGAAGATTGAAAGGGAAGGCAACCTTATTTCACAACTTTTTATTTCTACCTGTCTTCAGGAGAAAATCTCTTGATAAAGAACCCAAGAATTCTTCAGAATGTAGTATGAAAATCTCTGGATTATGAGGACTTTGAGAAACATATTGCTTGGAGTGTGGTTGGACAGAAGTAAAATAAAATAAAATCCACACCTGCACGATATCTGATATGTTTACATTGGAGAATGGTTGAGGAGATGTCTGCCAGACAAATGTAGTTGGCATAGGAACAGAAGCAGCATTTTGCCAAGATGAAACCATTTCAAAACTTGGTTGAATCGAAGACAAAAGGAAAGAAAAAAGAAAAAGAGAGAAGTACAGTGTTCTAGGAAAACAACCTTCAATTAGACTGGAATGACACTATTCAGAATGGTCAGTGTATATTTTTGTGCTGCCTGGAGATTTGGTGTAAGATTTTTGAAACCCAAAAGAAATGCCCAGTGGGACTACTGTGAGGAGTTTGTGCTACTTAAGTAATAAACAAGATGGTTTCCACAGCTGCCTGCACTTGTAATAGCTAAATAACATTACACTCCATCAAATATTTGAAAATTATATTTTAATTGAGATGAGAGAAAGCTACTGTTATAATAGGCACTGTATAGATTAAAGCAAAAAAGAAGAAGTTTTAAACCACTTTACCAATGGTATATAATTTAACTTACCCCCTTCTTGAATTTTGTATTAAAAAACTATTTGAGAATAGTTTAGCTGTATGTTTGGGCAGTTGTCTCACAAACATATATATATATATATATATATATATATATATATATATATAGAGTCATCATTTAAGAAATAATTTCTAGGTTTGTAGTGCTCAGAATCTAATGGAGTAATTTTGTAGTTCTAATAACAGTTTGAGCCTTGGGATATAACTCTGGAGATCAGGGAACATGGAAACCCACAAGATGATCTTGGATAAGTCAAACGTTCTCAGCCCCAGAAAATCCCTTGATAGGTTCACTTTAGGATGGCCACAAATCAGAAATGCCATGAAAGCATACAACAAAACATATGCACTAATGAAATGAATTTCAGTAAAGTTGATTGCACAACTGGAACATTTCAGTAGTTTTTAACTGTGAATGTTTTAATACTGGTTATATTTAATCCTGTTTTAATGTTTGCATATTTGTATTTTTAATTGTATGCCATTTTTATGTTAAGCTGCTCTGAGTCTCCTTCGGGAGAGATAAAATGGTACAACCAACAACAACAACAACAACATTTATTCCAGCCCCTAGTTAAAAGTCAGGAAGCCTAAAATGAAAAAAGCAGGAAAGATTACACATATATTTTCTCCAAATGGATGCTGGCCCATTCCCATATATGCCTACAATTAGCATTTAGAGATGAGAATCTGTCCTGAAGTATTATCTCTAATATCCTCATACACTGTATAAACAAGTGGTAGAAAATGGAAGGTGTTTCTGAGTTCCCCATATCAATGTAGAGCAGTGGTTCCCAACCTGTAGGTCCCCAGGTGTTTTGGCCTACAGCTCCCAGAAATCCCAGCCAGATAACCAGGTGCTAGGATTTCTGGGAGTTGAAGATCAAAACATTTGGGGACCCACAGGTTGGGAACCACTGATGTAGAGAAACACCATTCTGAAAATTGTGTCCTTCCTCTACCTCCAGGCCCATAGACTACAGGGCCTTCCTTCCAAAGCTGACTTGAAAGCTTGACTTTAAGAACATAATTCAGACAGTGTGGTTCTGGCATCATTCTTTTCTAATCATATTGAATTGAGAAATACTGCACCTGGCATACTTGATGCCCTCAGGAAAACTGTGTTACTTAAGCTAGAGATAGAACAGATTCTTTGCCAGTTCATACAATTGAATTATTCTTTCCAAGGCTGCATGATACCCTGGTTGACTGATGCAGATGTTTCAGGTTGTAGTTATGGGCGTGTATGTCCAAAATGAGGCAATTGCTTCCTGAAGTAAAAATTCTTTTCCCTCCTGAAAAGGTCCTTCACTTTCCAAATGTCTAGCATTGAAAATTGTTCACAACTCTTATATTTGCTATGTTCACATCCCCTTGGTAATTCTGCTTGCTCTCTTTTCTTTGGATGCCTAAACTATATTTCTAAACAGTCAACAGAAATTTTAATTTCCTGCAATGCTAGAAATGAGACAACTGAAGGAAAATTTCATTGAGATGACATTGAATTATTATTTGGGGCGAGGAGAATGCCCCCAATGCCCTATAGCTACAACCTTTCTGACATTGCATTCTGGTCATCAACATTATGCCTTGCCATTTCCTGACTATCAGATGTACCTTGTGGAGATATAGGAGCCACACATCATAGTGACTGATGATTTAAACATGATAAGGACTGAGTGAAGGGTGCCAAAAATAGTGTCTGCATATCAGCACATGGTGCAAACCTTTTGAAACATGACAATAGGTGCCCAGAATGTCTATGCACATATTTAATGTTTGTCAGCTTCCATGTCATCAGAGTCATATTTAAATTGGCCTTGAATTTTTGAGGTTTACAAACACAACAGGCAGGAAGATCAGATCCTTTATATGTTTAGCATATGAGAAACATCTTGATGATGTGTAGAAAGAACACTGCACAGATTTTTATGCAACAGTACAACTTTCAAAGTAATGAGCATCTACAGGAACATAGGATTTGCCTTATATTGAATCATACCTTTGGCCTATCTAGCCCAGTATTGTCAATTTTGACAATACAGCATATCTCTAAGATTTCAAGCAATGACTCTTTCTTAACAGTACCTGGAAGGTCCTGGTAGTCTTCCATCAAAGAACTAACCAGGTCCAACTATGCTTTGCTTCTGAGATAAGATCAGTGTTCTCAAAGTGGTATCCAGTCAGTTGTGTTGTCTGCAGCCAGTACCAGCCAAGACATCCCATTACTATTGATATTGAGTGGTAGGAATAAAATTATTTGTGAAGTTTCTTCTCAAAGAAAGCAAAGAATAAATCCAGCAACTTTCTTCCTGCTGCAAGAACATCTTAAAAATCCATGGTGTTTTTGAAGCCTATTTGAAATTTAGGAAGTATACAATGCAAAATTTGCACATGGCTATTTTGTACAGAAAATAGCATTTTCTCTGCAATAAAAAGCATATTCTGCACAGAAGATAATATTTCCATATATTAATTATTTTCTATGTAGAAAATGCTATTTTCTATGCAAACCAACCATGTATATTTTTGATAGAATAAGTCAGCATGAGTGCAGCATTTTCTGCACAGTAAACATAGTTTTGTGTGCAGGAAATAACATTTAAATGTAAAAATAGCATTCTCTGTGTTTCCTGTGCCAAAAGTGCTGTTTTAAGCACAAAACAATCATATACAAAATTTTTCTGAAATAGTCCCAAACTGTGGAAATTTCTCCTCTTCAAGGTTTCTAGGCATTAAAACACTCCACATTTTAAAATATTCTTTTGAAATGATGGATGACTTTTACTACAGTACTAATGACAGAACAATATGATCCACTACAATAGCCTAGCATTCTGGGTATGTGCAGGACAAATAGCTTCGTCCTTCAACATGGCGCTGTCTTTCTATAAGCATATATATAGTAAAGTGGCAAGAATATAGGAAGTAGATAATTGAATTGGGCCCATCATCACCTTTAAATGCTAAACCGAGAACTTGTTTATTTCATTTAGCCTTTAAAATTGTGTTTGCTTTCCATTGATTTTGCATAGTGCCTCTAGGGTTCTCGATAGACACAAATCTCATTAGCTCGTTGATTGATATAGGGAGAGGGAAGAGAATCCATTCCATTTGCCAATGATGGTTCATTGACGGGTGACCTAGCTGTACACAAACAGATCATACAACGATCAACATTTGGATCACAGAGGAAGATACATTTGTCATCATATCAAAGTTTATTGCAGGATATATAATTAGTAGCCAAGTTTATTAAAAAGAAATGAAAATGAGTATTACAAACACGGTCTCTTTGTGTGAAATAGGAAGAGCAATACAAAAAGAAGGCTCTTCATTTACATTGTTTATGCTATAATAGTTGGAATACATTGGCTCTGATTTACTTAATAACACTATTTTTCCTTATATAAACAACTGAGATATTTGGGTGGCTAGGTGAAAATTGTGCAATAAAATGTTATCAAAATTCAGTAAAAATAATGCCAACAGAGCCAGCAAAATATTTTTATAAAGATTAATAATGTAGAATTTAATGGTTAACAATGCCAAAGGGTTTCCAATTCATTTCATGTATGTCACAATAATCTAAGAAGAGATGCTGACAGAGGTTAACAAATTCAAGTGAATGTCGCTTTGGTCGCCTTGGTGGATGACCTCCGCAGGGAACTGGACAGGGGGAGTGTGACCCTGTTGGTTCTCCTGGATATCTCAGCGGCTTTCGATACCATCGACCATGGTATCCTTCTGGGATGACTCTCTGGGATGGGGCTCGGTGGCACAGTTCTGCTGTGGCTTCGGTCCTTCCTGGAGGGTCGTTCCCAGATGGTGAAGCTGGGGGATACCTGCTCGGACCCCTGGCCATTGACCTGTGGGGTTCCGCAGGGATCTATCTTATCCCCCATGCTTTTTAACATCTACATGAAACCACTGGGAGAGGTCATCCGGAGTTTTGGAGGGCGTTGCCATCTCTACGCAGATGACACGCAAATCCACTACTCGTTCCCATCTGACTCCAAGGAAGCCCCTCGGATGCTGAACCAGTGCCTGGCTGCTGTGGCGGACTGGATGAGGAGGAACAAGCTGAGAATCAATCCCGACAAGACAGAGGCCCTCCTGGTCAGTCGCTCGTCTGATCGGGGTATTGGGTGGCAGCCTGTGCTGGACGGGGTTGCACTCCCCCTGAAATCACAGGTCCGCAGTTTGGGGGTCCTCCTGGACTCAGCGTTGACGCTTGAGGCTCAGGTGTCGGCGGTGGCCGGGAGGGCCTTTGCACAACTCAAACTTGTGCGCCAACTGCGACCATACCTCGTGAAGTCTGACTTGATCACGGTGGTACATGCCTTAGTTACCTCTAGACTGGACTACTGTAATGCACTCTACGTGGGGCTTCCCTTGAAGACGGCCCGGAAATTACAATTGGTCCAACGCTCGGCTGCCAGATTAATAACGGGGGCAAGTTTCAGGGAGAGATCCACTCCCTTGTTTAAGGAGCTCCACTGGCTGCCGTTCATCTTCCGGTCCCAATTCAAGGTGCAGACCATCATCTATAAAGCCCTAAACGGTTCGGGACCCACCTACCTCCGTGACCGTCTCTCCCTCCATAAACCTGCCCGATCTTTACGATCATCCGGGGAGGCCCTTTTATCACCACTGTCGTTATCCCAGGCCCGCCTTGTGAGTACACGGGAGAGGGCCTTTTCTGCTGTGGCCCCCCGACTATGGAACTCACTGCCTACTGAAATCAGGCAAGCTCCCACTTTGTTAGCTTTTAGGAAAGACCTGAAAACATGGCTCTTCCGCTGTGCTTTTGGTGAGTAACTTCTGTTATATATTTCGGTGTTACTTCCCCCAAACATCTATCCTCTAAACTGCCCCACTCTCATATGTCCCCGAGTCCCTGCTGGGGAGATGGTGGCGGGGTATAAATAAAGTTTTATTATTATTATTATTATTTTGTCAATAAGCAGCATTAGACTACAGCAAAGGGAAAGATACAGGTAGCAGCTATGGGCACTCCTAGCCATTGGCTGAATGTTATTTCTACATGAATCAGAACTATTAATTCTAGAATTCACCACTGGAAAACTACACACAGAATGGAAGACAGGCAGTTCCCAAGTTACAAACATTTGATTTACAAAGACTCACAATTAAGAATGGAGGTGAGACAATAGGAAATGAGAGCAATCTACCCCTAGGAAGGGAAATTCACGCTGAAAGAGTTTTCATGGGGAAAAGGTGTCTCCACTGAAACTTTATCACCAATTCTTGTTTCCACAACAAGCCATTTTTTTTTCAAAATCCAGTTATCACAGCAACAGAAAGTAAGGTGAAATCTTTTGAACAGGGGCACAGACAGCAAATCAAACACCACAGGGGCTATCCAAATCATTAATATGATGCGTGTATATAGGCTGGAGTTATACTTTAAAAAGGCATCTGTTCTGACTTACAAACAAATTCAGTTTATGAACAAACCTACAGAACCTATCTCATTTGTAATTTGGGGACTGCCTGTAATTGGAGAATTGTTTTCATTATGTCTGATAAGCATTAATCAAAAAGTCCTCTAGTGTTAAAGGATGTCTCTAAAGTAGTCTTGTACAACCTGTGGCCCTCCAGATGTTTGAGATTCCAACCCTCAGAAGCCACAGCCAGCCTGAGCAATTGTCAGGAATTCTGGGCACTGAAGTCCAAAACCCTTGGAGGGCCATGCCTCCAGGTGTTGTACATGCCTGCTATAAAACATTCTTAATTCATACTGCAATAGAAGTTGAATTAAATGGATACATGTGAAGGGATCTCTGATGGAGATTTGATCTTCAAAGTTTTTCTCTGAAGCTCAGTTGTATCCTGAGATGAGGTCCAAATCCCAGATGTATTCAGTTATATCACTAAGTCTACTTTCCAACATATTTTTTGCACATGTCTTCCTTTATAAGGGCACTTGTAAGATGACTCTTCCATCTTAGTAGTCATGGGGCATTCACAGTACACTTCCTACCTCCATACTCTGGATCATTAATATGGTGCCCAGTTGGGAGAATTGAAATCTTCTGTCTAGATGTGTCCTGATATTTAATGAGACCATATTCCTGTGTCTTTTCATAGTTATGAACTTTTAAAGGACAAGCTAACCTGTACGACAAGGATTTCAAGTCTATTTTGTGGTCAGAGGACAGGACATTCCAGTTTAATGAAGCCAACAGCATTGCTGCATGTGTTTACTAGCTTCTGGGATACAGATTATCAGCTCAATACCTGATCATTAATTACTAAGGGTTTCATTTTGCATGGACGTAAATTCAGGACGGCATTGTACCATCTGACTCTGGCCTATATATCTCCAAACAGCAAATACTAGATGAAAATAGGACAACAAAGAGGTCAGTGGAAAGAAAGCGTGCATGAGGCACTCGCAACGTGACTCAAAACCTATGGTGTACATATGTCTTTGCCATGTGAACCTGGTTGAAAAGGAGCCAATGTATTTTCACTCCTTACGGCTGACTGGAAAATCTTGTGTGCAAATTCAATGGAATTGAATGAGATGACATATTTTGTTGGGAAACTAGCAGCATGATCCTGAATATGTTCTCGGTGGTATTAAACATACATAAAAGAATGATATAAAAGACTGTCCAGGAATATTTGATTCCCATTCTTGGTGGTATTAAACATGCAACCAAGAATGGGAATTAAATATTGCTGACAGTCTTTTATATCATTCTTTTATGTATACATATGAACCTTCAGATCACTGATTGACCCTACATATTTCATATGGGGTTTCTTAGGCAAGAAATACTCTGAGGTGAATTTGCCAGTTTCTTCCTTTGATATACAACCCACATCATCTGGTATTCATTGGTGGCCTTCCCCATCCAAGTACTAACCAGGGCAGATCTTGCTTAGCTTCCAAGATTAGATGGAATCTACTACATTTAGGTTATTTATGTCCTTTCTTAATATGTATATTTTATGTAATGTATACATTTCCCCATTAAGCATGTTGACTTTTGAGGGGACTTTTATGACATTTCCCCATCAATACAGATTTTGAACTGTTTGCATTCTAAAACAGGCACATTATTTTGTGCACATTTTGTTTTTTTCTGCTGAAATTTGCAAATTCTTTAAGTGTATTTTTTCCTCAGAAGTCTTGGAAGGTACAAAAAAAGGCAACTGAATCCAATGAAATCATTTTCCTTCTTCCACATAAGCCAAAAGTCTGTCTAAGCAACAGAAAGCAGTTTGTAGGAAGAAATGAAATGCTGTAAGAGTGGGAGCCATTTGGATCACCAATGAAGGAAAATTCTGGAAAGCACCTAAGTCACAAGGTTTACTGGATGCTTTTATGCAACCAAAATACATTTTATCTTCATTAACATGCACCATAAATTTGTCATGACAATAAAATAATATAGAATTACAGACTGATAACTGGCAAGCACAGAGAGAATTCAGTCAAAAGAAGAAACAGGTCTTCATGTATTTATTGATAGTTGTGTTTTATTCTTTAAATAATTTTGGGGTTGTCCTTTTTTATATAAATCCAAGCTTTATATGTATGCCCCTAATATTACTAATTGGCCTTCGTGGATTATACATTAAATGTAACAACAGCAGAAATTTTTAGAGTTGAGGAAAACGTCTCTCCATATACCGGATTGTTACACAAACAGCAAGACGGGGAGTCAAATATGGCAGCAGATTAAAGGGTCTTTGATTTTTGCTCTTTTCCATTAGCCATTTTGGATTTTGTACTGCTACAAACAAAGAAAACAAGTAAAATCCATTTTAAAAATGTAGAAAAGAAGATACCTAAAATATGAAAACTCAACAGTTTTAGCCTGTTTCGGTAGTCCACATTGAACTTAGTGGTTACATATTATTAACAACACTAGGGCTATTTGCAGTTAGTAGATTATGTTATTCAATAACATTCACATGAAATCTTGGCTGCGGAAAGCCTAATGTTACAAGGGGAAGATGCAAGATTTTGTATACAATGAGTTGACTCTGAATAGTGAACCTGACTGCTCACTGGAGGGAAGGATAGTAGAGGCAACAATGAAGTACTTTGCCCACATAATGAGATGACAGGAAAGCTTGGAGAAGAGAATGATGCTGGGGAAAATGGAAGGAAAAAGGAAGAGGGGCCGACCAAGGGCAAGATGGATGGATGGGATTCTTGAAGTGACTGGTTTGTCCTTGAAGGAACTGGGGGTGGTAACAGCCAATACAGAGTTTCTTACTATACATGTTTGTGTCTGTGTTCATACACAAGATTTTGTCTTAAAAATAATATATATGTGTATATATATAACACTCTTCACAAAGCTATTTTATGATCATAGAAGGATAGAGTTGGAGGACACCAATAGGGCTATCTAGTCCAACCACCTGTAATGCTGGAATCAAAGCATTCTAGACACATGACCATCTAGCCTCTGTTTAAAACGAGACTCCACCACTCTTTGAGATCTTTGATATTTCGGCCTAGAACTGTTTTATCTCCTTGTTTTTAACATGTGATGTATGTATTGATTGTATGACTGCTTTTCATGTTTGATTTTACAATGTGTAATTTGTCACTGTTTTTATTATTGTTGTGAGCGGCCCGAGTCCCCTCGGGGAGATGGGGCGGGATATAAGAATAAATTTATTATTATTATTATTATTATTATTATTATTATTATTATTATTATTTGATATCACACCATCAAGCAGATCTTACTGTCATAAAGTTCTTTCTGAGGTTGAAATAGAATCCCTTTTCCTATAGTTTGAATCCACAAGCTTGCTCCATTTGTAATAGTATTTAAACATGGCTACCATATAACCACTCGGATTTCTCTTCTCCAGGCTAAACTCACCTGGCTGCCTAAGCTGTTGCTCATAGGGATTGGCTTCCAGACCTTTTACTATTTTGGTTGCTTTCCTCTGGACATATTCAAGTTGGTCAAAAAAAATATCCGTGAAAATGCCCAGGATGCATGGGTGGGTAGTGGAAGACAGGATTAAGTGATTTTAGGCAGTTTTAAGAAGGTGCTGTCCACATTGGAAGACTTTTAAAAGTCTTCTGGTGGTTTTCAGCATCATAATTCTCTAGCTCCTATAACAGTTCTCCTGAAAAATTGTCTTTCTTTGCAGGAGACACCTGTAATATTACCATTTCATATAAATTGCACAAAATACATGAAGGGAGAAAAAGGAAAATACATCTCCCGCACACTTGTGGATTCACCTCCTACATCAACCACCGTACTTATCCTACTACACATTTGCAGATATATTACTTATGAAACCCCAAGGAATTTAGAGTAAAGACTGAATGGGTGCAAAATTTCCCATAGTTTTGGCTTTGCACTTACAAAGGACAACTATCCCAGCAAATTTAATTCAGTTCCACCAACAAAGTCACTTGCCAGTTAGATGCATTTGTCAATACACATTTGATTAAATAAATAAATAGACTAATACAAAATCAAATAATATATAGATATGTTATCCTAAACTTTTCAATGGATGTTCAACATTGGTCATTGTCAAGTGACTTTTGCTTCACACTCTATCTCTTTGATAGAGAAGGCTCAAGAACCTTTAAAACTACACCTCTCAGGATTCCATATGATTGAGCGATAGCAGTTAAAATCTTGTCAAACTGCATTAATTCTCCAATGTTAGGGCCCTTCCAGACAGGCCCTATATCCCAGGGTCTAATCCCGGGTTTTTTGCTTTAAACTGGATTATATTAGTCCGCACTGCCAGATAATCTGGGATAAACAGAAAACCTGGGATCAGATCCTGAGATATAGGGCCTGTCTGGAAGGGCCCTTAAATACAGCCTTAGAGAATGGTTCATTTAAACAGGTTAGATGTTTTGAGTCTGAGGAAGCTGTCTAATATGCATATCATCCTGTGCCATGAATTTGCTGAAAAGCAGATAAGAGAGCAGCCACATTCTTTGTAAACCACTTCAAATAGTTTCACTGGAAAACTTCCTTCAAAACATTCTGATTTCAACAAAACAAAGCAAAAAGGCAAGCCTGTTCTGGGCACTCCTGTTCTTAAGTTTGATTTTTAAAAATTCAATACACAATTTCCTTTGATGTCCAACATATATTGGCGGATACACTGTCTTTTTCAATGTGCAATCCATACCTATTTCTGTAACAGAATTCAGCCAAAGGGGAGGGGAAAGGAGAATGCTTTGGGGGAGAGAGCAGAGCCTTGAAGAAAACGCTTCACCAGTCACATACCTTTCTGTTTATCCCAGATTACCTGGCAGTGCGGACTAATATAATCCAGAGGCAAGAGAAGCTTGGTGCTTCAAGTTGTCTTTGGAATAGCCTTCAAAACAGCCATCCAGTGGTGATGGGTTGATGGAATGAAAAGGAAATCAAAAGAGTTGGACTTTGCTTCTGATTAGGAAAAGCCAAAAAAATTAAAATCAAATGGAACAAATGAATTTGAAAACATCCTTAGATTGCACTCTCATCCCTGATCTTTCTGTGAAAATTAAAGATGAAAAAGTTATGCTTCTCACTGGCAAACTGTAGGGGTGTTCAGAAGAGTGGCATCCAAATGTATTGGCTATGCCATTAAGTATACTGAGAATACTACCGCAGGGAACTGATGCTACAGACTAATACAATAATACAGATGAAGTGGGTGCTGTGGTTTTTAACTTTGAATAGGTTTTAACTGTGAATTTTAATACTGTTTATATTTAATTCTGTTTTGATGTTTGTATATTTATATATTTTAAATTGCATGCTAATGCTTTTATGTTAAGCTGCTTTGAGTCTCCTTCAGGAGAGATAAAATGGGGTATAAATAAATATGATGATGATGATGATGATGATGATGATGATATTACAGATGACAGCCTGCTCAATTTCTATGCACAGCATTACAGGAAGCAGAAAGAGAGAATATACAATTTCAACTATTGTCTCCAATAGCAAACTGTCTTGACCCAGCTATGGATACAGAATCTGTGGATACGGAAGGATAAATTTAAAAGAAGAATCAATAAAAAGCCACATTTATTCCTTAGCAGTGTGATGAAGCTCATATTGGTGCTAACTAGGCCTCCATTGGGAGAATTTCCACAATGTGGTATCACAAATAAAGGATTTTTTTAAAGTATGGAAGCAGAGTCTCCATATGATAGTCAAATTAATGCTGATTTAAAAACAGTTCAAAATCACATGGAGATCCTTCTTAGGCAAAAGTGACAATCCCTTTCATAAGATTGGGTCTCTTTGTGTAAGTGACAGGAATACAAAGCCAACAGAGGTCAAAGAAATTCACCGCCTTTATATGTATAGAGCATACTGGAATGGGGAATCTTTAGCTCTCTAGATGTTTTTGATTAAAACTCACATACTCCCCTACCTTTGGCACTCCAGGTTCCCTAGGGTGCTATTTCTGTAGGTTGATAAGTATTGTATACTGATTGGGAATACATGAATACTGGCATATGGTGAGGGCATGAACAGAAGTAAGGGAAGGAGTGGGAGGGATGGGAAAGGAAGCAGTGTAACCACTGGAAGATCATAAATCTTCACTCTCCACCCCCACCCCATGACCATTATATATCCCTTGTTTGTGTTGCAGGAAATGAAATCTGAAGTATCAGAAAAAGTACTTAAAATTATCTGAGTAATGGCATCTGTGATAAGGCAGCTATAATAATTTAAGACAGGCTTCTTAAACCATTTCCACTCACGCCCGTTACAATCGCTTCTCAAGATTTGTTCAGAGGAGGTTTGGTATTGCTGTTCACTGAGACAAGGCAACTGTGACTTGCTGAAGGTGGGTTTCCATGGTAGAGTAGATATTTGGACCCTGGCATCCTGGACTTTTTGTCTTACGCTCAAACTACTATACCATGCTGGCTCTTGTTCATGCATTATTCTGTTTAAATCATAGAATCACAGAGTTGGAAGTGACCATCCATTAAAACCTCCTGACATGAATCAGGAACTAGGCAGGCAAATGCCTAGTCCCATCCTCTCTATTTTAGTTTTCTGCACATTGAAAATTACAAGTGTAAGAGGGGAAATTCCTGTCACTCTTGAGGGAGAGAGCAGCAGCAAACACCTGCCGAATTAATCCCCTTCCACACTGCTATCTTGTTTTCCTTGTCTGTTGAGCCTTGTTGGATCTTAAACCTGAATATACAGAACTGTCAAATTATTAGTTTGTAAATCACACTGGGTGCTTTTTAAAGTGGGAGGACAGGCTATACATTCTACACAAACAAACAAGAAGCCTTTTAAAAGCAATAGCGCTCTAAGATGATGAGTGAGAACTGCTGTAATCTTTCCCTTCTCAAGGATCATATCATCCCATATTTCTATCTGCTCAGGGTTTAAGATCACCCACAGATTACCTTCTTCAGCCACACTCTGCCAACCAAGGCCAGATGACAGACTTTTCCATAAGAGCATCCTGATTTCAGTATACAATTTTTAGAGCAGTTTACCTGACACTTTTCAAGAGACTAAGTAATTTCCCTTTCCTTGGTATTGCAGTCAGCCTTTCACATTTACAGATTTGACTCCTGCAGATTTGATTCTTCATAGATTTGATTACAGTGTTCTCTCTAGGAATCTTTAGGTACTC
The DNA here is from genome assembly GCF_035594765.1 of Anolis carolinensis. Classification (NCBI taxonomy): domain Eukaryota; kingdom Metazoa; phylum Chordata; class Lepidosauria; order Squamata; family Anolidae; genus Anolis; species Anolis carolinensis. The sequence continues at coordinate 297,808,721 of NC_085842.1, forward strand.
CCGTGTGGTTAACTGTTGCTGGAAGTTGATCACAGAATCAGGCTCGAGGACCTACAGATTCGTAAAGAGAACCCCTCTTTAGGAATCGAGGTATTCCAGTACAATCAATTGGAATTTGACCAATGGTGAAAAAACTAAGGGCAGGAGACAGACTTTTCCGTAGAATGTTCTTACAGAGGTGGTCTCTTGGGACTTTTAAAAATAAATATTTTTTATGGTTTTCACTTTTTTAGAGCTCCCGAACCCAGCGAATGCAGACCATGACTGTATAGGAGGGAAAATGTTTCAGTGCCTTTTGGATCTTGGGCACAACAATTTTTGGTTTTGTTTTAGAATGTAATATTATGGGGTTTTTTTTGGATGTACTGTATAAAATAATTGTTTTACATTTTTGTTCTGTACGGCACCAAGGTATTGAGCTGGTGTTTAAAAAGGTAATTCGTAGTCCAATTGTAAGATCCATAATCATCTGATGTTAATGTGAATGGCAGCCTGAGGAAATATCCTCTTTGACTGTGCGTGTCCTGATTATGTGGGATAGATTTGGACATACAGCCTGTGACATCAGTACTCTGGAGGAACATTATGGACTGCAGGCTCTTGGAAACACTCCCATTCGCCAGCCCTGCCTGTAACATGGGGTGTCTTATCCATCATTTTAAATCAGCTGGAACAGATAGAACTGCATAAAGTTTGAGACAGGTTATAAAGCATCTAATACCATTCGCATGTGTAAGTCGAACTAGATTCCAATGGCCCCCGCTAGGTGTAGGATTACAAAACTGTTTTGGAGCCTGTTTATTTATTCCAAGTCTAACGTTTTGTGGAGCTTGTTCCCCACTGGGATTGCTCTAAAATGTAACTTTTTTTTAAAATGAAGCTGGCCAATATTTCACAAAATGATTGCTATCTGGCCTTCTCTTAAAGAGCGGTAACAGAAATCCTTTGGGCTATTTTTACAGCCACCTGGTGTTCTGCGCTGACATTGCTCTTTGCTGCATGTGGACTTGACAGTCTGTATACAGACTGCAATTCCTTAGTAAAAATGGTGGAGGCTTATTATAGATAAGACGTCTGGAATGAGCAATAAAACTCTTGCACATCCCATTACAATAGCTTCTCTGATCTGGTGTTCTCCAGATGTGGTGCACTACAAACAACCAGAATCCCCCAGCTAGCCTACCAACATTGACATTCTGAGAACTGTAATACATCACTTCTGGAAGATAACAGACTAGGAAAGACTACCTACAAACAAAAACATTGGGTTTTAGTATAGTATGTTATGTTTAAAAAGAGATATAAATGACTGTTCCTTCCTCTTCGGTCCCAAAACAGTAATGGTGGATGAAGTTTTTATTACCCTCCCTATTTGTCATCATGGTTGTTTTCTATTTTGTGTTTTTAACTTTGCTTATTTTATCTGAATGTTATGTTGATATCGTTTTACTTATCTGTTGGTTTTAACAGTTATATTTGTATTGCTTTGGGCTTGGCCCCACATTAGCTGCCCCAAGTCCATTTGGGGAGATGGTGGCAGGACAGAAAAATAAAGTATTATTATTATTATATTATTATAAGTCCTAAGTTTCTGTCAGTTCTGAAATAACTGTATGGACAGCTCCATCTCAACTATGCCTTGAAATGCAAATCTAGTTGCAGTTGGGAATATGTTGTAAAAAGGGTGAGGAAGGAAACTGTTCTTTAACACTCTTAGTTTTCCAAGAATGGGTGAAATTGAAATAACAGTATAAGTTACAGAAGTCCAAAATCTATCTTTCATCACATTTTATTAACACCGTCATTGCTTCCAAGTGCCAAGAATTGCATTGCTCTTTCACATATGAAATTTCTGGCTGTTGAAGTCGCACTAGAATGAAATGGAATAGCGGTCCTATGACTGACATCAAACCAATGGTTAATGAGTAGTGCTGCTTCAGAAATGCAACTTTCTGTGTTTAATTTCTTTTTTCTAAGATGGTTCTTACTATGTAGGGTATATAACACCACCACTTTGGAAAGGCCTGCCTGGTTGTCTGTTCTAGGTATAAATGTGCCAGAACCATGTCAAGCTGGAAAGGGTGGTGCAGGTAGGAGCAGTAGTGACAACCTCCTGTCTATTCTGCTTTTTGAAGGACTTTCCTGAAATCCTAACCTAGTTTTTTAAATAATGGCAAGAAGACAATAGGTTGTATATTGGACACTCCCCTGGACACATTCCAGCCTGTCAACATCTCCCTTCAATTGCGGTGCCCAGAATTGGACACAGTATGATTCCAGGTGTGGTCTGACCATGGCAGAATAGAGGGGGATCTAGACACTATACTCCTATTTATGCAGACCAAAATCCCATTGGCTTTTTTGGCTGCCACATCACATTGTTGGCTCATGTTTAACTTGCTGTCCATGAGGACCACAAGGTCTTTTTCACACGTACTGCTGTCGAGCCAGGCATCCCCCATTCTGTATGTTTTCAGAGACTGCCCACTTCCATTCTCAGTAAACATTACAACCATGCTGTTCTGAATGAGAAAATGAAGTGGGAGGAGGCATGGCAGGAAATCATATTGCTCTGTCTGATTTTAGGCAGAGCTTGGAAGATAATTTTAAAGAACCAGCTGATTGCACTACTTCTCATTTTGTGATACTGAGGTCCATTATCACTAACTTTACTGTACAGATAAAGCCTTTTGTAGGGTGTTATTTATATATTATCATATCATTGCTGTTATAATGGCAAAATATAAGAAGAAAAAAACATTTTATGGACATTTTCCTTCTCCTCGCTGTTCAGTGCCAGGTGCTTTCCTTTTAAAATTTCTTTTATTCATACCTCAAGGTGGGCTACATGTCTGGTAAAGTATTGCTGCTTGTGCTCAGGGCTCTGGACTCTAGCTACTATAATATACAATTGTCCAGTTTCTTGAAGGAGTTGTACTCCATCACCGCTGACTGAGCTGTGGGTTTACCGGAACTCCAAACCATTTTGCCCACAGTTTTACAGATGCTTTCATCCCAGCAACCCGAGTAAATTTTTCTGGAGAAGTTGCCTCTACTCCCCCTTCTCAGAGGGCGGACATGGAAACTTTGTAGACTATGCTCCCAACAAAACTCAGATGCTGGCAGTCATCCAGTTAACATCTCAGGACACATGTGTTCAAGCATCATCTGAGTGTGCCATCAACATGGTAAAACTTTTGCAACAGTTTGCTTTTCCCTGAGCCTACTGGAAAGGGAGAGATAATTATCCCCTTATGCAGCTGATTGCACAGGACTTTGCACTTTGAACTTGACTTGCAGCAACTGAAATAAGCTGAGGACAAAAGGGGAAACTGAAAAGAAGGGAAAAAAACTGGAAGGTTTTAAAAGCAGCTGAAAATGTGGGACAATAGCGGATTAATCAGGACTGTCCCTGCCAAAGCAGGACAGTTATTGGGTAGGTATATGTACACTGCATGGATGGGAGTCAAATAAGAGTCATTTCACTGCCAGGCACTTCCCTACCCTATTCATAATAAGGATGTAGACTGCTCTCATTCTGTATTAAAAGGAATGAATCACAGCTTCCATATTCCTCTTGAAAAGTCATACTGTTACACTGTTACCCTGCAAGTGTGTAGCTACCCACATTATATAAATGAATCTGCTTCATACCTCTTCAATTGCCTTGACTTCATATTGTGGAATCCTGGGATTTATGGGTTTTGCTGTTTCTCCATATGAGAGCAGTAATTCTAAGCCCCTCATCAGACTACAAATCCCAGAATTCCACAGGACAGAGCCATGGCTGGAATCAAAGGGCCATTCTTGCACAGTGTTTGATGTATCATATAACAATTATTTGTTATGTCATGTCCTGCAATTGTTATATGATGAATACACATCTTAGATCAGAGATAAAAGCACCTCCCAACAGCTTGGCTTCCTAGTTGGGAACATGCCTATGGGGAATTCTCACCAACATAAGGAATAGGTAAAGTTTCAGAGAGAAGAAAAGCCATTACTAGGACCCCTTCTACTAGGACAGAAGTCACATCATTTGTGAACTGGTGGTTTCTCTCACCAGTTTGCTGACTACATTTTGAGAGGTGGAAAGAACAATAGGAAATAAATAGTTTACAGTCTTAATCAGACTGTTTGGAGAAAAGTTATTTTTCTTACTTGATGTCTATGTTGGCTGATGCATGTTCTGCCACTAAAGAATCTACTCAAAATTATTCAAGGTCAAGTAATAATAATAATAATTTTATTTTTACCCACTTCTCCTTGTGGCTAAAGGTGGGTTATAACATAGCTAGAAACACATATTCATCTAAAACATTATATAAAATACACATATTAAAACATATTTCTACAAAATACATATTAAAATACACAAAACAGATTAAACATAAGACACAAGTTTAAAATTTGTGATTAAAACTGGCTGGGTAAACCTGCTGGAAGAGATATCTCATTGGTGCTCTTCTGGCAGGTCGTTCCACAGTCTTGGGGTGGCCAATGAAAAGATCCTCTGGGTGATGGTTGCCAGTCGTGTTCTGACAGGCTGGAGTCGACACTCCTCTAGAGAACCAAAAGTGTTTGGGGTAGATTTGTACTTCTTCCATAACTAGTTCCAACTGTCCCACCATATGATCCATAACAATGGTTAAAGGAAGATATTCCTGCTCCCAATGTCATGGATGGAATTACAAAATGATTGGATTTATAGAATCCATTGTTTCTAGATTAAGTAATTTGATTTTGATTACAGTAGGTCCCATGTATTATGCATAGGATCCATTCCAGAACCCTTTGCTTAGTACAATTTTCAAATAGTTTGAAACTCTATTTTTTACCCGATACAATCAATGTTGTGAGCTTCTAGTTGAAATATACCATAAAATCATTCTTTTAGGCCTAGAAACAAGATCCTATGGTCAACTTCCAGCAGAAGTTGGTAATAGAATAGCACTGGTAGCCTAAGGAGAACATTTCTCTAGGCATTGCTGGGTTCTATAGAGTGATAATATGGTGGTTAAATCTCTTTACATATAAATGAAACTGTGTTCTATGAGTTCACGTAATGTGAGCCTACTGTATGTGCAGTGTACACATCCATAATGGCCCTCACTGAAAGGTTATTAGTCTGATATGAACCACATCAATACAACATAGCCAGTCCTATCTCAAACACAATCACAAGTCACAAAACCATGAATATATATAATTATTAATTGGCACAATGCATTGTGAGCTCATTGTTCTATGCGGCACACCAAGTAAGATCTTTCTTCTAGAGTTCTATTGCCCCTTTACTCATTGTTGATTCAATAATATTAACTTAGAAGGAAAGAGCACCACCTACTGAATTTTGTAGAATATTTTCTCTAACACCTGAGTTTTCCTTGGAGATCTTCCATCCAAGGAATGACCTAGCTTCACCCTGCATAGTTAATGATGTCTGATGAGATCACCGTCTGATCTTATGGCTGGAGGCCAGATAGGAAGACTTGCAATGCTTAATTAGGATGTGCAATTAAACATTGTTTTTAAACAAACCCAACAACATATATATTATATGCTAGCTGTAGAATTGCATTTGGGTCAGGATTTAGCCACATGTTTTGTTATAGAAAAATGTCACTTTGCCTAATTTAAACTCAGCTGTTTCTGACATATTTTTCCTTTTCACACCACACAGGACATGTGTTCAGAGTGTTGCCTACATATTTTTACTCATTCCTTTAGTAGCAACATCATTAACTCTTGACTGATTAACTCCCAACTGGAACTAGAAGTATTTTAGGTTTTTTTTAGATTTTAGAATACCTACATAGGCATATATGTACATAATGACATAGTCTGAAAGTAATTTTATACAATATTTTATAATTTTTTGTATGAAATGAACTGGATGTATATTGAACCTCAGAAAGAAAAGGTGTCACTATCTCAAGAATTTTCATATTTAAGAATTCTAGATAAGAACTGTTTTAGAAAATTACAACTAAAAACATATAGATGCCTAAAAAAGCACAGTTCTCAAATTGCAATGCATACAAAAGATGCTATCGTTTACAGTAGTGCTTCTTAAAGTGATGACCCATTGGCAAGTGCTGGTCCATGAGCTGGTTTTTGGAGAGATTCTGGGAAAGAAAGAATCAGTTGTAGCCAATAGGTATAAATATGCTGCTGATCTTTTACACATTGGTTGGAAAAATGCATTTCCTTACATCAGATAGCTTGAGAAGCACTGAGCTACTTAACACTGATAGAAGTCCATCTCAGAACAATGTCCTAACTTCTAACTTATCTGGGGGAAACAGATTGGATTTATTAACATGGACTGGCCTATCCAACATGTTTGTGGAAAGTGTAATTCCTCCAGCATGCGTGCATACCTGTCCATATGCCTTCAAGTCACCTGTCCACTTATGGTGACCTAATGAATTTCATTGTGGTTTCATAAGCAAGGAATACTTAGAGGTATACAGTAGGCTATATACATATAGCCTACTGTACCTGATATCCTTTGTCAATCTCCCATCCAGGTACTATCCAGAGTTGACCCCACTTAGCTTCCAAGAGCAGATATGATCTTTAGAGTATTTAGGTTCAGCATGCATATTTGGTCATTACAGAAAATAATTTGTATTGTAAAATAATTATTATGTGTGATTCAATCCTATGTTTAAAAAAGACCAAAAGAGGAGCAAATTTCATGTAGCATGTAGCTACCAGTAACATTCTTATATCACAAACAAGATACTTTAAAAAGTTTGTTTTCTCACCATAATGCAAAAGAAAGAGTGAACTCTCTCTAATTTTTCTTATCTTATAATTGATGTATAAGACTTCCTTTCTCTTAACGAAACAAAACCTCGGTAACATGCACTTATTCTTAAATACATGCCAGTGACTCCCATATAATACTACCTAATAGAAATGGAGTGGAATATGAGTATTGTCAAAGGAAACAATACATTTAATCATCTGCCCTATTCAAGCTTTTGGGAGTGGTGTATGCTCACTCAGTGTGTGAGGAGGGAAAGCTCTGTATTTCCCTAGCATGCATTTGCTGTACTCCCAACATGAAGGATGACTTTCCACAGGGGAGAGCCTACTGTATCCACACACTTTGTGGGGTTTTCCTACCCCTTCCTATACAACACATTCCCATGACACATCATAACACATTTTGAAAGTCTTTGGTTTGAAAAGCAGTTTCCCATGTGGCAGTAGAAGAGAAATAAAAGCTTCAAGTTCAGATAGGCTTCAATTTTGGGATCCTAGCCTAAATAAATAAGCAATTATTTTGCCTTTTAATTCCGGATATAGCAAATTAGATTATACTAGAAACAGAGTGCAAGTAACTATTGAATGACTTCCAAACTTTAAGAGTTTGGACCCAAACCCAAGACAGGTCTGGAAAAAATATATATAAGATCCCTCCCATTACCAGCAACGGTTGCAGTAGGAATTAAACCTCCAACACTTTTGACTGTCTTCCACCACCAATTATAGAATAATAGAAATTAGAGATGGAAAAATACATTAGATCATTCAGTCTATCTCTATGCCAGTGGATGATTGTTTCCTACAGTATCTTGTCTGGCACACTCTTCTGTCTGGTTTTCAAAATCCTGCAAAGTCAGTTTCCCTTGCTTCCCTGAGGAAACTACTTCACAAAATAATAGATCTTCCTGTTAAGGAATCGTACTCTAATAAGCCATGACACTGTTTTGTCTTCCTTCACAAACTATTATCACTCTGACATTGATTCACTTAAATCTAAAGCACTGAGAGGAGTTTAATTTTCATACGAGAAAATGATCCTAATAGCAGATAATATTATGTAAACAAATGAACTGTTTTTGCTGCAAAGAAGATAGAGAAGCCTGGCTGTGCATTATGCAACTCTGAGGATAGGATGCCTGATTCTTTCTAAAGCCACTTTAGTCCTGATAATACAAAAAGTGGCTTAAACGTGAACATTAAAAGTGCCCTCAGAAGAAATACCAAATTTTGTTTCATTTAACATCCAAGGCAAAGAGGATTAAAATCCCTTTTGTTTCTTGATACAGAGGTGTGCCCACCACCTCTTGTGTAGAAATGTTGTAGTTCAGGGATAAACCACTTGCTTTGCATGCAAAGTTCTAGGTTCAATCTATGGTGTTTTCAGGAAGGGCTGCATGCTACCAATCATTGTAGAAAACACTCAGCAAAATGGATAATCTGAATAAGTACCAGACAAGAATTGCCATCTTTCCCCTCCCTTGAACTAGGAAAAGAAGGTTTGAGACGTTCTATTACTATACCCAGAAATCTCCAGAGTTAGGGTTTGCCAAATTGAAATATGGAGAAGGTCCCTATCCCTTTAAGTGCAATGTAGAATAGTAAATTGTAGGAATTGTTGCAAGCAACACCTGTTGAAATGCCCTTTTCTGCAGTCCCATTAAAAATACAGGAGTTCATTGCAGTTTTCACTCTGGTACCACTGCAACCAGCTGGCATGGAAGCTTCTAAGAGCTCTAGTTGAAAAAAAATTATCCATCCTGTTATTCCCACCATCTCTTCCTCTATACTACTGCAGAATAAAATGAACCACGGTACATATTCAATTCCGGAGACAAAAGAGCAGGACAGAATACAAGAAAGCAACTGGCTTCTTCTGGCTTGTCATGAAGATAGGGCATGGAGATGGGGTGGCCATGGACACCACCTCAACAGGAGTAGAGAAAAGGAAAGAATTGAACAAATGAATGCATGAATGCATGAATGAAATTGAACAGCATAGGCTTGCTTGCTTGTATATTCTGTCAATATGGGAAACAAAACACCTTAAACAGTAGAATTAAAATAAAATACAATTGAAGCGATATATGGTACCACTGTATTAACATATTTTAAAAAGTTTAAATACACATAAAGCATCAAATAAAAGTATCATTGGCCTAAATACCCTAAAAACACCAGGTTTGTATGATCTTGGAAGCAAAACAGGATCAGCCCTGGAAGACCAACAATGAATACCAGGTGCTGTAGGTTTCAGAAGAAGGAACTGACATAACCACCTCTGAATATTAAATGACTAAGAAAACCTTATGACATTTGAGATGTTATCATAAGTTGACATGTGATTTGAAGACACAAGTACATGCCATTAAAAGACCCTTCTGTCACACCCAGGGAAGCACCCAATGGAAGTTTAAATAAAAAGGAGTTAGACCGCTGGTGATAAGGGGGGGGGGTTCTGAACTTACCTCATTAGCACAGTAGAGGGGAATTACATAATATGGTAGCAATCACTGAGAAGAGTCCCTCCATTGTCCCTACTATGATTGGGCTGAGGAAGAGGAAGAGCTGTCTCTAAAGGTCTTAATGTCTGGGCATACTCAGATAAGGGTCTTTTAGATAGTCTGGACCCAAATGTAAAGACTTAGGTGTTGTGGTTCAGCCAGATGAAGATGAGGGGATTGGCATTTCAGAACCTGAGAGAGTGATAGATGGTTCTTTAGATGAAGAAAAGGAGGGGATTTCAGAGCAAGATGCTGTCTGTGCAGAGCCGTCCTTAGGTATTTTAATGTAGTAGGCAAAGGTAATTTTTGCCTCCCCCCCGGCGGCACAGGGGGGGGGGTTGCGCGGTGCAGGTGGCGGGGCCGCGTGGCATGGGGTGCATGGTGAGGCCAGGCTATGCGGGCCGGGAGGCGGGGCCAAACCGTGCAGGCCGCATGGCGACAAGGCCCAGGCCGCGGCAGCAAGGCCCAAGCCGCGGCGGGAAGGCCTGTCCCGAAGGTGAAGGAGGTGGGGGGTGGGGGGTGGCGCCACCCTCCCAGGGGCCTCGATGGCACCTCCGGGACAGTGGCGCCACAGGCAAATGCCTAGATTGCCTGGCAGTTGGACCGCCTCTGTGTCTGTGAGACGTAGTTTGAAAGTGAAGCTGTTCTGGAGTCCAGCAGACAGAGAGAGGATCTTTCACCCACAAAGAGCTTAGCAACCCATGATAAGGACTTGATAGATAGCTCATTTAAGGGAACAGCTGGGTTAGACAGAAATACCAGGCTGCTTCTGAGAAGTGGGGGAGGGGGACTTTAGTCTGGCTTTTGGATTCATGTTCATGTTTTGGTCCTTGTTTCTCTGGATTTACTCTCATATGGAATTTTGAGGTTTCTGTACTTTGTTCCCTGAAACAGCATTGAAGTGTTTGGATTATTACCTTTGAAATGTTTTCCTATTGTCAGTTTGGTCTAGCTAATTGCTTGTATGACTATTTTTCTTCATTATCTCTTGGATTTTGCCTTTCCAATTTCCTATAATGATTTTATCAATAAACTGTTTTACTATGACATTTGGATTCCTGGTTAGTGCTGAGAGCAAGGTGAACTCCTGCTGGGGTTCAACAGCAGGGTACTCCATACAGGTCCAAAATCCATGCCAAAGCAGGTTTTAAAAACCCGCTTTGGTGCAGATTCCCTCCCCCACCAAAAAAACCCTGGCTCTCACAGTGTGTCTTTGTGGCTACATGCCATTCTGATTATAATCGGGATGGCATGCAGCCACCCCGAAACCCCTCAAATTTTCCCCTAAAAAGTAAATAAAACTTACATGGCTGCCATAACATTCCTCTGCACGCCCTCCTAGTGTGAGGAAATGATGCACCAGGAAGCCTGGGGGGGGGGGGGGCAAGGAGGAAAATCCTAGGAGGATATGAGGTAAGGTAAGTTTTATTTAGGAGGAAGTGGGTGGCATCTCAGTTTTTTGGGCTCCTAGAGCCCCCAAAACAGAGATGGCTGTGTTGATTGGGCCTGAGAATCGTGTGACGTGGTCTCCAGATCCAATTCACACAGGTCCACACTTGGTAAAACTCAGACCTTACCATAGGACCTGAATCTTACCAGGTGTTTAATTAATTCAGAAACCCAGGAGAGTCATATTCAAAGCACTCCTGACAGACGGCCATCCAGCCTCTGCTTAAAAGCCTCCAAAGAAGGAGCCCCAACCACACTCCAGGGCAGAGAGTTCCAGTGCTGAACATCTCTCACAGTGAGAAAGTTTTTCCTGATGTTCAGGTGGAATCTCCTTTCCTGTGGTTTGAAGCCATTGTTCTGCGTCCTAGTTTCCAGGGCAGCAGAAAACAAGCTTTCTCCCTCCTCCCTATGACTTTCCCTCACATATTTATACTTGGCTATCATGTCTCCTCTCGGCCTTCTCTTCTGCAGGCTAAACATGCCCAGCTCTGTAAGCCACTCCTCATACAGCTTGTTCTCCAGACCCTTGATCATTTTAGTCACCCTCCTCTGGACACTTTCCAGTTTGTCAACTTCTCCCTTCAATTGTGGTGCCCAAAATTGGACACAGTGTTCCAGGTGTGGTCTGACCAAGGCAGAATAGAGAGCCCTTACATTGTCATGTTTTCCTTAATAAGGCTAAAGGCTATTAGGAAACTGTACCAGCACAAGTCCCAGCATTTTACCTAGTTTGTATCAACAAAGTGATAGGAATATTATGGCACTGAAACACATTTTGTGACATGAGATTTCATAGGTGACAGACTTGTTTGAAACGTTGTTGTCTAAAAAATAAACCAGGTCACCGTTAAACAGCTTAATTTACAAGGTGATGGAATGTTCTTTGGATACAAGCCATAGTTTTGTAGGATTGCATCAAGGCTGTGGAGTTGTCTGTCAGGAGAGATAATTGTCTCCTTTGCTTCACTGCTGAAGCATACATCTCATGCAGGGTTTGAGGAAGTATATCCTCATATTTCATCACTGCCAAACATAAACTGCTGTGGAGCACTGGAAGAATAAGACTGTTATCTTGATAGGTTCATGTCTAGAATGTCTTGAAGCATTGTTGGTTAGTTAGTACAGGACACAAGAAGCTGAATTCAATGTACCATCAGATCCAGCTGGTTCCCCCCCCCCCCCCCGCCTTAAGTCATTATCTCATGAACCCCCTCCCATTTCTAGTCACTTTTAAAACAGAAACAAAATGATGTATGACAACCCATCCCATGACATAAGGGGATGCCCTGCCTGCGTCCATCATGCACCATTAGGAAAGTGTTTCTTAAATGTCAGGAAATTGGGGGGGGGGGGGGGGAGACAGTCACAGATAATTTTCTGAACTCAGGAATTTCTATGAAACTGGAGAAAAGGTAAAAAAAAACAAAAACCATGTGGGGTAGAATCAGTCAAATTTGCCTGTGTTGAATCAGGGCAGTCACCTTCCAAGCATTGCCATTTCTCTCCCAAAATCCTACTTCATGAGCCTGGCATGGTAATGTTTTAAAAATTGATTTAATCTTTAGAAATACTAAAATTTCAAAATATCTTTGTTTTTCCTGTCATTTCCCCTTCATAGTATTCTTGGCTTTTGAAGTTGCGATACTGCTAACTTTTTACATTTTGAACTTCTGCGATGGAGAATACTGAGATTGGGAGGAAAGTCAAGTATCTCCAGGGTGGTGTCTTGTTAAGAGGGGCGCCTTGGGTCTACTCCACAGTAGAGGGATTGGAGGAGAAAGCCAAGCATTCCCAAAGTTCTTTCCCCCATGTTTTTAAAAAATTGAATGACCAGGAATGGCACTTGCTCATGTGATAAATCTGAAAATTGATGATTTTGGGAGAAAAGACAAGAAAGAACAATGTGTGATGGGATCTGAGAAACAATATGATTTGCTTAATGCCATGGTAATATGACTCCCCCTCATGTGGGATAACCTTCTTAAGTTCTCACATAAAGAACTAAAGACATTTATTATTATCATGTAGAGCTCTGGGGTCTCTATCTATGTACTGGAGGAATCACTGGCCATGCTTGCTGGAGCTTTCTGAAAGTCATAGTCTCAAAAATGTAATGTTTCTAAACTCTAGAAGCAGTCAGATTAGGATAATTTCTAAGAATACCAAGTGAAGCAGACATGGGAATGGGTTATATCATTTATAGCAGGGGTCCCCAAACTAAGGCCCGGGGGCCGGATGCGGCCCTCCGAGGTCATTTACCTGGCCCCTGCCCTCAGTTTTATAATATAATATATTGTATATACATATAATATTGATAATAATATTATAATGTATTACAATATAACACTAATAATAATACCATATAAGAATATTAATTATATACTCTATATTACATATAATATTACTAATAATATTACAGTATAGTGGTATAGTTCAATATAGTAATATATAATGCTAATATTGTGCTATGCTAATAATATAATACAGGGGTCCCCAAACTAAGGCCCGGGGGCCGGATGCGGCCCTCCAAAGTCATTTTCCTGGCCCACACCCTCAGTTTTATAATATATTTTTATATCTGTTTTAATAATATGATATATTGTATATACATATAATATTGATAAAAATATTATAATGTTATACCATATAATACTAATAATAATACCATATAATAATATTAATTATATGTTATATATTACATATAGTATTACAGTATAGTGGTATAGTTCAATATAGTAATGTATAATGCTAATATTGTGCTATGCTAATAATATCATATATTGTATGTACATACAGCTGCTCTGAGTCCCCTTCGGGGTAAGAAATGTAATAAATAAATGCAGTAAGTAAATAAATAATTAATTTTAGACTTAGGCTCACACAAATTCTGAAATGACTTGAAGGCACACAACAACAACAACAACAACAACAACAACAACAACAACCCTAATTAACTTGACTATCTCATTGGTCAGTAGCAGACCCATACTTTCCATTGAAATCCTGATAGGTTTATGTTGGTTAAGATTGTTTTCATTTTTAAATATTGTATTCTTTCATTGTTGTTGTTGTTGTTGTTTTGCACTACAAATAAGACATGTGCAGTGTGCATAGGAATTTGTTCGTATTTTTTTTTTAAAATAATAATTCGGCCCCTCAACAGTCTGAAGGATTGTAGACCGGCCCTTTGCTTTAAAAGTTTGAGGGCCCCTGATATAATATATTGTATGTACATATAATTTGTAAGCCACTCTGAGTCCCCTTTGGGGTGAGAAGGGTGTGATACAAATGTAGTAAATAAATGCAGTAAATAATAAATAAATAAATAAATGTTAGACTTAGGCTCGCCCAAAGTCTGAAATGACTTGAAGGCACACAACAACAACAACAACAACAACAACAACAACAACAACCCTAATTAACTTGACTATCTCATTGGCCAGAAGCAGGACCACACTTCCCATTGAAATCCTGATAAATGTATGTTGGTTTAAATTGTTTTTATTTTTAAATATTGTATTGTTCTTTCGTTGTTGTTGTTGTTGTTATTGTTGTTTTTGCACTACAAATAAGACATATGCAGTGTGCATCGGAATTTGTTTGTATTTTTTTTCATATGATAATCCAGCCCCTCAACAGTCAGAAGGATTGTGGACCGGCCCTCGGCTTAAAAAGTTTGAGGACCCCTGATTTATAGGATTGTGTTGTTGTTGGACTACAGTTCACAAAATTCCTGACCACTGGTTATAGCAGTTGAAGTGTTTGGAATTCAACTGCAACAAAACTACTGTATTTCATCACATGTGAGTCACACTCCTCCAGTTTTTTTTTGGGAGGGGGAGCAGGGTGCAACTATTATGCGATGGTGGCTATAACACTGTGAAAAAACCCCACCACATAATAATTAATAATCACTCGCCCGAGTGGGTGTTCATTTAAAGGGGCACCCACACAGTTAAGTAAAGAGACGCCTGCATGGGTGCACTCTCTAAGGGGACAGCTGCACAGGTGAGTGATGGTTTACCCACTCACATGGTTTCCCCCTTGTCAAAAGGGAAAGAAGGCAAGTGGGGGAGGAGTGAATTCACCCCCCTCCCTGGGACAGTCACAACCAGGCAAGTGAACTAAGGGTGTGACTATTTTGTGAGGAAAGGCAAGTTCCATTTTGCCTTCCCTAAAAGGGAGCTGCAACTATTATGCAGTGGGTACTGCTATGCAATGAAATACGATAGTTAATGAAGCTGTAACTACCTTACATTATACCAATAACTTAATGTAACTAATAACAACTTACTACTTTGGGACTTAGAACTATCCACAACAGCAAGTAATAATTTGAAAAGTAACTTTCCAAACATTGTTTGGGTCCAACCTGCTATCAACATTTCAAATACTGCTGTTGTGAATGTTTAGCCTTTTCATAGCCCCCCTTTTCCTTCTTTCATTCTTTCTGTATCTATTTTTTTTTGTATTTGCATGTGTGTTATAGAGTGAAAGGAATGCAAACCAGTATGAACTAGTAAAGCATATGACACAATTTCTGGCTTTCACTGCAATCATAATTGGATGAACCTATGATCCACCCACAGAAATAACACAAATCCTTTAACAAGAAACTTTTGGATTGTTAGCTTGGGCCAACTTAGCAACAAACTTCCTCAGTAAACACACCTTATCTCAGGAAGTGCAAACTCTACTGCCCAGATTTCAATTAACTTTGTCAAGCTTTTGAGAAACACAAAGGTTTTCAGGCTTGATTCATGTTATGATGAAAGATAATTGCTTTTACAGGTCTGGCATAGTGGAAAGATAGAAACAAGCTTTGCCAGACTGGATTACATGGGTGAAAAACATTCATGTGACATCTAGCATGTCTTATCCTTTTCTATACATTTTGGGAAATTGCGTGTCTGTTTGTGACCTTCTGTAAAGTTTTTTCTGCATCTGCCAGTAAAAGCTCAAACATTAAATGACAGGTTCTTGTTTATATAAACACCAGCTTCTTCCTCAAGCAGAAATTGTCAAGATGTCCAAACACAGAGAGGCTTGCCACCACACATAGTTTGTTTGAAACATCCTGCAGAACATCTTTTTTCCTCAACTAACCTTGCATCTGTACACATCCTCCAAAATGTTTCTTTGACTGCTGAATTCCATCACATATGTTGCATTTGCCAACAGGGTTAATTGAAGCCTACATATATTTAGTCTAACTATGACAACACACCTCCTGAAGAAGTATTATTCCACCTCAAGAAGGTTGAACTCTATTGAAGCTATGGTCCTAAGGATTCCACTTTGTGGACCATGAATACAGGTTAACACCACAGGTTTCACTCAGGTCAAACTCTGGGCTTTATAAGCTTTTGCCAGATGTTTGGCTGGGCATGTAGCTTGTGAGCACCAGCCACCCACTGTATATTGTTAGGATGTATGTAGTATATCATGTTACTTGGTATTGGTCAGTTCATCAATCCATTTCCTTCCAATTGCAGGGGGAAAAGTTCCACAAAAACATTAGGAGGAACTAATGAGCTGTTTGGAGTAGAATATGCTGCTTTGGAGCATGGTTTCGGAGCATGGAGTCTCCTTCTCTGGAGGTTTTTAAGCGGAGACTGAATGGCCATCTATTGGTAGTGATTTGATTTTGTGTTCCTGTATGGCAGGAGGTTGGACTGGATGGCCCTTGTTGTTTCTTCCAATGATATGATTCTATGATTCTATCTTATGGGGAGTTGACATGGGACTGGGTCTTAGAATAGCCATGGCATCAGATAGGAAATGTGGTCCTCAATCATGGGTCTGGAAAGTGTATAATGGGGGCAGGTCTAGACTGCCTCAGGTGGGCAGACATCTTTATGGCATCTGGTAGCAGGGGAGGTATTACAACAGGGGCGTATCTTCTCTTGTCATCCCAGGGTCTGGCAGGGTTTGGGGCAGATGTTTCTTGGTCAGCAGATTGGTTGATGCCTGGATCCAGGATCTATGTAATTACCAATCCCATTTACAGTTGTAACCAATAAAGTTGTGGTTTTTCTTGTTCCAAATGAGATGGCGTTGTGTTCTGGTACTGAAGGAAGTAATATCACCCTGAACACACAAAGTTGGATGGATATGATGTTCCGATGCTTCAGAAGGGAAGGAGTTAGGGAACACTGACTCAGACTTCAGCTGCTGCCACCTTTTCTGTGTTCTCCTCTTAAAAATTCTGGGGAATGAAGTTTTTTCCCCAAAAGAAGAGCTGTCAGCACCACCGCAAAACAACTTCCAGCATTCTGCGGAGCAGGCCTGTGCAATGTGTGACACACACCAAGCTGACTGCAGGCCACCAGCCGTGTCCTATTAGCTATGTTACTTATTCATGGTTTTTATGGTCTGTTAGTATTTTGGAAACCCTGTCCTTCATAAGTAGGAAAGTTGTCACAGATGGATTTTTCCATCTTTGTTCTCTTTTTAGAGAAGACTGGGTTGTCTGACCAAAGACATTTAAATTAGTACCACCTCTAGTTTTTTTTAAAAGGCATGTTTGTGTTAAAGGACGTTCTGAAAGTAGCAAACCCAGGGCAGGCTTCAAATAAAAAGAAACAATAGTGAATTGTTCTGCAGAAGGCCACCATTTCCAAAACAGAGTGTAGGAAAATATTTTATAATGCAAATAAAATAATGTCCCTAGGTAATAATCATTTTACTTTGTTGCAATAAGTTGTTTTGGGCTCCAGCTTGAAAGTGTGAGCGGAACGCAGGAAGCGGCTTTATACCAAATCAGATTATTCATCCATTTATACCTCCTTAGGGCCTAAGGCAGAAGGTTTTTAATTTTTCTGCTAGCTACGGCCCATCCACACTGAGCAATTATAGTACAATTACCCCACTTTAACTGGTATGGTATCCCCCTGGGTGCATCCAGACTAATTAAAAAGCCCAGAAAGTTCCAGATATTGTTCCTATTATTTCCAATGTTATTTTTGAGATCCATACATGTTTCGTTTATCCCAGAATATTTTCTATCACCTCCTAGTATAATCCGAGATGTTTTATATCAGCTCCTCAGGTCAGTTTATTTTAACCTAGTATAAAATCAGAAAGAACAAAATCCAGATCAACCTGGATGTGTTCTCTATGAAACCTTGAGAGCTGTAGTTCAAGGAGGGGCATTTAGAATTCTCTGCCAGAGTTTTCCAGAGCTTTGCCATATTGCAATCTTCAGGATTTCATAGGATAGAACCAAAGAAAACTGAAGTGAAATAATAGCACCATACATATACAGTGTGAATGAGTACCTTGTTCATTGTAATGGAGACATTATGAATTGACCCTAGAATTTTCAACATGCTGCCAGGCATATGTTCTGTACAGAGTTTGGGAAGACTATATTTTTGGATTGTAACTTCCAGAATCCCACAGACAACATTGTGAGCTATAATGCTTGAGAAATCTCGCTAAGAAAACCCTGTCACAAGGTAGTCTTAGCAAGATTTATTCAAGGTGGTTGCCTTTATTTCTCTCTGAGGCAGAGAGAGTATGACTTGCCTAAGATCAGCCAGTAAGTTTTCATTGCCAAGCAGGAATTAAAACCCTAGTATCCAGAACTGTAATCCTGTGCTTAAACCATTACACAATGCTGCCTCTCTACTGAGCTTTTAAGTGCATTTATGGATTTCCCCCATGCAGCCCCACAGAGACCACCACATGACATAAGGAGACTTATGGTGGGACTCCATGGCACTTCATTTCCTAAGCATATGGAAACAGAGCCCGAATATCATCTGTCCATAATTGTACTTAACACCTGACTCTAAGTAGCAGATATGCAAATGACACCACTCTGAAGGCTGAAAGTGAGGAGGAGCTGAGGACCCTTATAACCAAAGTGAAAGAAGAAAGTGCAAAAGTTGGGTTTCAGTTAAACATCAAGAAAACCAAGATTATGGCAACCAGACTGATTGATAACTGGCAAATAGAGTGAGAAAATGTGGAGGCAGTGATAGACTTTATATTTCTAGGCACGAAGATCACTGCAGATGAAGACTGCAGCCAGGAAATCAGAAGACGTTTACTTCTTGGGAGGAGAGCAATGGCCAATCTTGACAAAACAGTGAAGAGTAGAGACATCACACTGGCAAAGAAGGTCCGCATAGTTAAAGCAATGGTATTCCCCATAGTAACCTATGGATACGAGAGCTGGACCATAAGGAAGGCTAAGCGAAGGAAGATATATGCTTTTGAGCTATGGTATGGAGGGAAATTCTGAGAGTGCCTTGGACCGCAAGAAGATCCAACCAGTCCATCCTCCAGGAAATAATGCCCGGCTGCTCACTGGAGGGAAGAATATTAGAGGCAAAGATAAAGTACTTTGGACACATAATGAGAAGCCAGGAAGCTTGGAGAAGAGAATGATGCTGGGGAAAATGGAAGGAAAAAGGAAGAGGGCCAAATGGATGGATGGTATCCTTGAAGTAACTGGCTTGGCCTTGAATGAGCTGGAGGTGGCAATGGCCGACAGGAAGCTCTGGCGTGAGCTGGTCCATGAAGCCATGAAGAGTCGGAAGCGAATGAAGGAATAAACAACAACAACAACAACAACAACAACAACAACCAAGTAGTAGAATACAAGGGAAAGCAAGGAGAAGATGGAGACAGAGGCAGTAAGCATGTTAGATGGCTAGCCATCCCTGAAGACAGGGAAAGATAGGAGGGAACAGAGTAAGATGATTCCCTTTGCTTTTCCCCACTTTTCCCTGCTTTCTCCCCACCTGTCCAATGAGACCATATGTCTCAAATATTCAGTATTAGTTGATTTCTTAGAATTCGGAAAGAGGTATAGAAGAATGCCTCTAGGTCTCAGAGGTGCCACCAAAAGAGTTCTAACATTCATTCTTTCAGGATCACACTGATGAGATGTTAATTTCACCCCTTCTCCTGTTGCCCCTCCCCCCAATAGAAATGTCCTTAAAAGAAGGTGTATACATTTTTGTATACATGCAGTCTTTCTGTTCTTCGGAAAGAGTATAGTTAATAAATCTTCAGGAGCATCCAGGTATGGTTCTGCTTTGGAAGAACATTGCCTTGATTTAGACATTTTTACGAGCCGTCAACATTAGTCTCATTTACTTCTGGATTAGTCAGCATTTGTCAAAATCCTTAGCATCTATCTCTACATTATGTTCCAAATGAAATGCACCATTCTGTATCTCACCACATTTATAACAGGTTTGTGAGAAAGAATGCATTCATTTGTCTCAGTTATGGCTCAGTTTCAGTTGCTCTACCTTATATGGCTTCCAGAGGGAAGCCAGCTTAACTCAATTGTTGAATTTCTTTGTGAAATTTGGCTTTAGAACAGTGTTTGGAGTAGCTGTGGTTTAACTCTTAGTTTGCATTGTTTACCAGTGTTTTTACTGATCATATTGTTGGCTGCCTTGAATATTATAACTGATAGAAAAGTGAGATAATTTTTAAAAAAAGAGTTTTTGGAATAAAAATTAAAAGTTGTGCCAGCATGTGGGACATGGTGATTTGCCTTTGCTTTCCATTCTGTAAGAATGGCCATTGAGCTCGGCATTCCAGGCCTGTGATGTTTGTTTTCTTATGGGTGCAAGAGCTTCAGGGACAAAGAACTAAACAAAAGCAAAACCCCAAGAAATGAGGCCTTGAGCAACTGCACTGGAGAAAAAGCCGCAAAATGCTTGATACAAATCCAATTGAAAAAGTCAAGAGATGCAGCTTGAAAAAATTAGTATGACACAATTGTTCATGGATGTCTTTTTAAGGATAAGTCTTTAAAGAAGTTGGCTAGTAAGACAAAGGTATAAACACCAACATGGAAAGGCCAGGGCACATGTGGTTTGCAGGTGATGCTTCTCCTTTATCAACAATATAAGAACACACATAGATCTAGAAATCTTTGCTTTCTAGATGGACAGTGCAAACCTAGCCATGTAGTAAATTATGAAGTATCCAAATTCAATTATGACAGTTTTACAACTATTCCTTCTGATTATCCAGCGCTATGGCCCCGAGGTATAATTGCTATAATGTCCCACAGTCACCCTGATGCTTCTCTATATAACATTTCTGTTCCTCTTCTGAAAATAATTGTGGAGCTACTTTACCTCTATGACCTATTAGTTTACCCTGAATTTTCTGGCTGAAAATTCTGGGAGTTGTAGTTCAGAAAGAAAGAGTTCCCTTCATTGATAGGGAATGAAGAAAGACAGGCTGGTTCCATGAGGCAAAGACCACCTAAGTTTATCAAGATGCCCTTCATTCAGAAGACTGACTTGATGAAGAGGTATACATATGCTCTGCAAGTGCTAATACAATCCAAATGTCCTGCTTGTGACATGTTATAATTTGGCAGTGTCACAAGCAATATTCCTCTGTTTCAGGGATTAATTCGTTAAAGATGATTTGCCCATAGAGAATTCTCTGTCCCTCAGCAGTTGGATTAAATTACTTTTCCAACCATAGAGACATGCTGCTATGCCTCTGTAAATGTACAAGTGGCTAGTTTGTTTGCTTTCTTGTTTGTCAGTCTACATTCTCATAAAACAATTATAAACCATGTAATATTAATATTTCTTAATGTTAAGACAGACATTCCAAGTCTGCTGGAAGAAGTTTGTATGCGGAAATCCTTGGCTCTTAAAAAAATATCATAGAGAGCAATGTTTGTGCATTCCTACTTTGAACACACAAATATTGCAACCTACAACCAGTGGTTTCCATATTTTAGAATGTCTCCCTTCACTGAAGAATCAACAAGGATAAGGTTACACATATGAATCAATCAAGTAGCAGAAGGCATACCACCCAGAAGCATACACTTATGACCTTATCACAAAGGCCAGGCAAAGTGTCCCACTTCGCCTGGCTTGACCACAGAAAAGAGGGGTTGCGGGGGTGAATCCATTGCCCCATGTATTACTCTCCTTGTGGTGATGCTTTCCCCATTACATGGGGAAGTGTCACCATCGCAGCGAGGATCCATTGGGCTGGCTCCATTGGGAGGGAAGTGTTATTATTATTATTATTATTATTATTATTATTATTATTATTATTAAACTTTATTTGTACCCCGCTAGCATCTCCCGAAGGACTCGATGCGGCTTACAAAGGCCAAGGCCTCAACACACAATATAACAATACAAAACAAAAGGCAAATTAAAAACAATTAAAACAGTATAAACAACAAGCAATAAACAATACGCTAAAACGCAATAAAACTGGGCCGGGTCAGAGTAATGGGTACAAGATTAAAAGTGCTGATGTGACAGGTGATATATAAGGCTTCTAGGGCAAGTGCAGAGTGCGATATACGATCTTAGTTCTAATAAAGTGCTTATGGGACTTGGTGTTGGAGATTTCCTATTAATCTGGGAAGGCACATTGGAACAGCCAGGTCTTCAAGTTCTTTCTGAAGAATGCCAATGTAGGGGCCTGTCTGAGATCCTTGGGGAGGGTGTTCCAGAGTCGGGGGGCCACCACAGAGAAGGCCCTGTCTCGTGTCCCCACCAACCGCGCTTGCGACGCAGGCGGGATCACGAGCAGGGCCTCTCCAGATGACCGAAGTGAACGCGTGGGTTAGTAGACGGAGGTGCGGTCACGGAGGTAGGATGGTCCCAAACCGTTCAGGGCTTTGTAGGTAAACACCTGCACCTTAAATTGGGCTCGGAAAGTAAATGGCAGCCAGTGGAGCTCCTTGAACAAGAGGGTTGACCTCTCTCTGTAAGGGGCCCCAGTTAACATCCTGGCTGCCGCTCGTTGGACCAGTTGGAACTTCCGAGCCGTTTTCAAGGGCAGCCCCACGTAGAGCGCATTACAGTAGTCCAGTCTGGAGGTGACCAAGGCATGGACCACCCTGGCCAGATCAGCCTTCGCGAGGTACGGTCGCAGTTGGCGCACGAGTCTCAATTGTGCGAAGGCCCTCCCAGACACCGCCGATGCCTGAGTGTAAGTGATGAATCCAAGAGGACTCCCAGACTGCGGACCTGTGGCTTCAGGGGGGGTGTAACCCCGTCCAGCACAGGTTGCCACCCTATACCCCGGTCAGGATTACGATCGACCAGGAGGACCTCTGTCTTGTTGGGATTGATCTTCAGCTTGTTCCTCCTCATCCAGATGGACACAGCGGCCAGGCACCCGTCCAGCACCCGAGAGGCCTCCTTGGAATTAGGTGGAAAGGAGTAGTAGAGTTTTGCATCATCTGCATAGAGGTGACACCCAACTCCAAAACTCCGGATGACCTCTCCCAGCGGTTTCATGTAGATGTTAAAGAGCATGGGAGACTAGAGCCTTGTGGGACCCCACAGCTCAAAGGCCAGGGGTCCGAGCAGGCGTCTCCCAGCTTCACCATCTGGGATCAACCCTCCAGGAAGGATCGGAGCCACGACAAAACCATGCCCCCGAGACCCATCCCAGAGAATCGTCCCAGAATGATACCATGATCGATGGTATCGAAAGCCACTGAGATGTCCAAGAGAACCAACAGGGTCACACTCCCCCTGTCCAGCTCTCTACGGAGGTCATCCACCAAGGCGACCAAGGCTGAATGAATGAATGGTTTATTGTACTAGCCATAGGCCATGACATCAGTAATGTACAACCTTTATAAGCACTTTCCAATATAAACATTAAAACTTGTTAAAAAATTTAGAACTAGCTCTTTAAAATTATGATAGCAGCAACATAACAATGACAGTGTCTGATTTGTATCATCCCAAACCATCACCATTTCCATTTCTGTCCTCAAGTCTGGATTTTGCTACTTTAGCTCTGATCTTTTGGGCTGCAATTGCAAATGTGGCAACCTTTAGTGTTATATTTTTGGAATAATCTGCTAGCAAGTCACAGATCACAGCAGATTGTTGCCAAGCTGCCCTTTCTTCCAAGAGTGTTCCCAGGAGACCAAGGCTGTCTCAGTGCCGTGACCAGGCCTGAAACCAGACTGTGACTGATCTAGGTAGTTGATGTCATCTAGAAAGCCCTGGAGCTGGGAGGCAACCACCCGCTCCAGCACCTTACCCAAGAAAGGGAGGTTGGAGATTGGTCTGAAATTGTTCAGCACCGTGGAGTCAAGGGAAACCTTTTTAAGGAGTGGACGAACCACAGCTTGTTTCAGGTAAGATGGAAAAACCCCCTGCTCCAACGATGCATTAATGATCAACACAAACCAATCAACCAGCCCCTCCCTGGCCGATTTAATTAGCCAAGACGGGCAAGGGCCCAGAACCGACGTGGTTGCCCTCACAGCCCCAAGGACCTCCACCACGGTCTCAGGAAGAACAAGCCTAAAAGAATCCCACAAAATCGGACAAGCAGATGCCTCAATCACCTCCCCTGGCACTGTGGTGGAATTGGAGTCGAGCTCAAGGCGTATCTGAGCGACTTTGTCTGCAAAATGGTGTGCGAAATCGCGACACCAAGTTGCTGGGTCGTCAAAAGTCTCCTCCACCACAGGTGGCTGAAGGAGTTCCCCAACGACCTGAAACAACTCCGATGATCTATTTGCTGCAGACGCTATACGGGTAGTCATATAGGACTCCTTGGCTGCCCGTATAGCCACGGTATACGCCCTAAGAAAGGCTGTAGCCCGTGCTCGGTTGGACACGTCCCGAGAACTCCTCCAAGTGTGCTCTAGCCCCCTCCTCATATGCTTCATCACAGCCAGCTCCCCGGTGAACCAAGGAGATGGCTTGTCATAATGCAACATGATGGGGCGTTCGGGAACGATCGTATCTATCTCCCTGGTCACTTCCCTGTTATAGAGATCGACCAGGACGTCGACAGGATCGCCAGGCTCCATGGCAGGAAGGACCCCAAGATTCCTCAGGAATCCCTCCGGATCCATCAGTCTCCTGGGGCGGACGATCTTAATTTGTCCTTCACCCCTGCGGAGGTTTAGGGTCGCCGAAAGTCTAAAACTGACCAGATAATGATCAGACCATGACACAGGAAGGGTGTTTTGTTCTTCCACTCTGATCATTCCACTGTCCGCCACAAAACTAGGTCGAGTGTGTGTCCAGCCTGATGGGTAGGACCAGCTATAATTTGTGATAGCCCCATGGTCGTCATGGCGGCCATGAAATCCTGAGCTGCACCAGTCAAGGGGGTCTCAGCATGAATGTTAAAGTCTCCCAGCACCAACAGGCGCTGGGAGACCAAGGCCGAATTGGAGACCACCTCTGCTAGCTCAGTCAGGGAAACTACTGGGTCGCGGGGTGGGCGGTACACCAGCAGAAACCCCACACTATCACGGTTCCCCACCCTCAGGTGGACGCACTCAAACCCAGATGCTTGCGGAACAGAGCATCTGACCACGGCGATGGATTGCCGATAGACAACTGCGACCCCACCTCCGCGCCCCCCCAGCCTGGCCTGCTGATGCACTCCGAAGCCTGGTGGGCACAGCTGAGTGAGATTTACTCCCCCCAGCTCGTCCAGCCAGGTCTCGGTAATGTTGTACGACACTTCCACTCCACTTATGGGTGGAGCCTCTGCTGGAAGTCCAGCAATGTTGTGGGATGAGCAGTATGCCCGTCCATTGCTAGACTGGTGGGGAAGCATCCTAGGATGCTTCCCAAATCCCATTTGATGAGATGGTTATAGTACTATGAATCCTTTATCCAGTGATTCAATAGCTTCAATTTCACTTACCCCACTCCAAAAAGTATGCCCCCAAAATGTTTGTGAGCCTCTCTAACTTCTCCAGTGATGTTCTATGGTATGCTTTCGGCCCAAGTATAGTAAAAATATAGGATTCCATGGCATGAGGTATTCACAATGGGTCTTGGAATATATCTCCCATTGATACTGTATACCAAACAAACAGAAACCAATTCCACAGTATGATATATAATGGGAAACATTATCAATATATATAATATGTTTATAGGTTATGGCTGATAGAGCCTCATACAGTTCAGGCCCAGAGTATTTGAAGAACTGTATCTCCCTTTGCCTGAACATTAAGATGTTCAGGTAAGGTCCTTTTGTCTGTCCCATCCCCTTCACAAGTGCAGTTGGTGTGAAATAAGAGGGAGGACTCCTCAGCAGCTACTCCCACACTTCGGCACTCCCTCTGTGGGGAAGTTAGGATGCCTCCTTCTTTGCAGCATTTTCAATAGAAGGCATTGTAAACGGAATGTTAACAAAATGTTTTTTATGGTGCTGTAATGTTTTAATGGTTGTTGTGAAGCAATGTTTTAAATTGCTTTCATTCTGATGTTTTAATTTCAACGTTTGTATGCTTTTAACTTTGTGCATTTTCATTGTAATGTTCTGTGTTTTGTGAGCTGCCTTGACTTTGAGAGAAAGATGGGATATGAAAAAGTGGTAATAGTGGTTGTTATTCCTAATGTGTCAGTGATTTTATAATAATAAGACTGGTAAAATACGTTTCATGTACAGTTTGGCCCCCATATCCATGGATAAGTACTTAAAGATTCAATTATCTATGTTTGAAATTTTTTTTACCTAGCATTCAAAATATAGTCTGCCCTGAAGATCTAAAATGACAATCTTCTGCTGATGGATCCCAGATGTCTCTTATGAATAATGTTTTTTTGGTGGGGGAGAGGGAGCAACACTGTGGGTAACACTTTTTGCTGAATCTTTACATGAGGATTCCTCAAGAATATCCTTCCTGTATCTCCTTTCTGTATGTTCTGTCTTCGTACAGCTGATATTATGGCTGCACTGAAAATGGAACAGAAATCCCGTTGTTTAATGGATTGGCCATTTGCTTAAAGGCTAAAAGAAGCTAAGAAATGTAATCAGTCTCAATGTCGGATGGAAGACTGAGATCTTAGTGTCAGATAAGGACAAGCACCAGGAAAGAAGCAGTATATCCCATGGGACATTATCCTCCCTCCAGCTACACTCAGGCTGTACAAATATTTGTAGCTATGCCACCTGTCTCTCCAACCACTTCCCCTCCCTTTTCCTTTCGTTTCCCATTTCCCTTCACTTTTATTTCTACTTTGACTTTGTTAGTATCCTTCTGCTTCTTTCTCCTTCAAAGACAGAGGGTTACTGCTCGTGAGAACCGATGATGCTGGAAGTATATTTCATTTCATTTCATTTCATTTCAATTTCAGCCTTTTCCCAATATACTGGGATCTCAGATAACAAGACTCCATTGTAAACAGTGATACAACAGAGAATATACCTACTAGGCATATGCGTATGTGTGTTTAGGCAATCCCCTAGTTACGAACAAGATAGGTTCTATAGGTTTGTTCTTAATTTGCATTTGCATGTAAGTCAAAACAGATACATTTTAAGAATAACTCCAGCCATGTATGTGTGTATGGATAGTATAGGGAAGGGTTAACACACCTGTGGTGTTTGTTTTGCTGTATGTACCCCTGTTCAGAAGATTTCACCTCACTTTCTATCCCTGTGATAATTGGATGTTGAAAAATTTGGCTCATTGTGGAAACAAGGATTGGTGACAAAGCTTCAGTGGAGACACCTTTTCCCCATCGTAACTCTTTCAGGAGTGAATTTCCTTTCCTAAGGATAGATTTCTTTCACTTCCCGTTGTCTTACTTCTGTTCTTAACTATGAGTTGTTTGTAAGTTGGGTATGACACACATATATATTCCAAGTTCTATTATTTGCTCACTTCTTTTTTTAATCAACAGTATATGTACTTATTTGTAATTTTTACTAGAGATCAGTACCATTGATTCAAAGATGATGGATCTGGCATCACTCCAACAAAAATGTCTTGCTAAACCCACCCTTATGAGAGGGAAAACCGACAATTTTAGGGCAGAATTGGCAGCTAGGTGGAATGGGGATTTGGTATTTCCTGCATATAAAAGCCTCTCTATCCCCCCTCCCCAAAATGGGCTAATTTCTGTTCTGGCAGGACAGCACAACACTGGCATCTGCCAGGAATGGATGTGACTTTCCATTTCCCTGGAGGCAATTGCTTCTGTTGCAGCTGCCGACATCCGTGCCAGTGAAGCCACCTGACTTTTAAAGAGGTAATCCAGGCTATTGGTTGGGGGGAAAGGGTTCAACATCTTGGAAAATTCCTTTAAAGTTCAGACTGAAACACAGAACAGATTAATTGATCCACCGACATGGAAGTCACAAGTTGCTATTCACTCAGATTATTCAGGCAAACAGTGAAATGTTGCTTCACATTACTAAAGATCCTTTCTTAGATCTTTGGTTTTAAATAGCAAGTCTGTTGGACCAAATGTCAGTGGCAAAGATGGCATCCTGCAAAGCTTGTCCAAACAGATGATGTCTCATTACGCCAGGAAGCAAAGAATGCCTTTCCATTTTTTAAAACCTGGTGATATGGACTTGTAGATGGCCCGTGAGGTCTCTTCCAACTTTGATTCTATTATTCATGGATTATGCATCCACTGATTCCACCATTCATGACCTGAATATATCTCTCCCTCCACTAAAAAAATAATCAAAGCACAAACCTTGATTTTCTAAGAGGACTCCACTTTATAATGCCAATGTAAATTAGGAACTTGAGCATCCACAGATTTTGGTATTAGCAGGATCATGCTAACATCAGTGTTTGCCAAGGGCCTGCTGTAGACACAAAGTTATGTAATGAGATGGTACCATAGAATTCCAGTGATAATATGTGTTCTATATCTTCCTTTTGTAGGAACCAACTTGAATGTAGTTGTAAAACAGCACAGAAAATATTCTATAGGTTTTATACAGAGTAATTCTGTCCTGTATCCTGTGTCTGCCCAATCTTTACTTCATCACAGAACCATATTTGAAGTCTCTGATATGTGCATACAAGTAGCAGCATGTAGGAGATGTCTAGGTTTCAGGTCTTTTTACAACTGAATTTATACAGGTGTAAAGTCTGGATTTATATTGGTGTGAAGTAACACCTCTTTTTTAATCTTCAAAGAGAAAACCCATGTGCTTGACTGGAACAAGTATTTATTATGCTCACTATAAATGGCCACCATATGTATTTTTTTTAAAAAACAAACAAGTGCATACTGTAAACACACAGTTTTTCTTGAGGGAAATTTTCTTTACTAGTCATCTTTCAAGGCAAAACAGAGAGTTGAATTTACACATCACAGATTTAAAAGCTAGGGTTCTCTTCCTATAGAAATTTATTTTCAGATAGTTTTAGCTCATTGTGGTGCACAGTTGTGCCTATAAATTGAAAATGTACCCCTTTGTATGTTTACTAAACACACCATTCCCCACTAATAGACAAACAACAGTTGTTTTCATACTGAAAATAAATTTAGTCACTGAGAGGCTTTTTATTAGGTTTGCCTTAGAATTACCAGGATGTAACGAGAACTCTTTGGTAGCATAAAGCTTCCAATGTATTTCTTCCATTGTCTGATTTTCTATTGTTCTGTGATCACATAATTTTCTCCAGGTTGCCATGCCATATATATATCCATCCCTTCCTCTCTACCCTCCCCCAGGTTTTCTTTTAATGCAAGGTGTTTCTAATAAAATATATAAATAAGTAAGTGGTGGTCTGGTTTCATCCTTTATAATACACTCCATCTGTGACAAGGACAAATGCTTGGGAGCCACCAACCTTGGCCACCTTGATATAATCTGTGGGAGTGATGGGGGGGGGGAGTCACAATCTAATTAGAGAGGCCAGGTGACCCATATTAAAAATGTACCCAGACAGAAGATGAGGAACTAGTTAAACACAATCTCCTCCAGTTTTAAGTGTAACATGAGGCAGAGCTACTTAAAATTTCTTAAAATTGAATCTTCAAAAATGGGGTATGCCTTAGATTTGGTGAAATATGGTATTTTACCCAACATCCTACCATGCATGCATCCCAGTTCACGGTGACGCAGATAATCTCCTGTTGGTTGGGAGGAAGGAAATAAAATGCAATTGGAAATGATCTGTTTCTACCTTTTTGTCCGACTCTGATGGAACGTGTGGCCTCATTTCTAGAACACAGATAGAAACTGTACAGTGTTCAGAAATGTTGTGTAACAGAAGATAGCTTTCCTCCTTTTCCCTCCCACAGTATAATTCTGTAAGTGATGGTCTGGTCATTCGAAGGGTCCAGGTGACCCAAAAAGTAATTACAAAGACTTGGTGCATTTCTATGTGTGTGTTTATGTGTATGTGTGTGAAGCTATTATTTGTTCAAAAGAAGCAAAACAAAATAAAGATAAAACAAAAAGCAACCCCTAAGCTTCAGTGGATTGTTTATGTTCCAGCTGCACATCCCAAAAAAAATCCCTCTGTTTTTATTTAATATGGAGGTGGGGGAGGGACAACTGTGAAGCAATTACACGCAAAAGTGTACCAGATGGAAACAGAGCGCCGCAGCATTGTTTGCCATATTTTTCAAATTAATTTAATTTCTTCATCAGGAAAAAACAAAGAGGCACACTGTAGGCTCAGCACTCCACCCCCAAGGTGGATTTATCAAACCAAGGAGGAAGGAGCAGTCAAGATGAGAAAAATGATTGCAATCTCAAAACAGGTATGATGGAGATAACCTTGGACTGTCCACATCTATAGAGCAAGCTGAAGTATGTTTACTCAGATGTAAGTCCCAGTGAAGTCCCCAGAAAGTAAAATTGGATTTGCGGATACTAGCCAGAAACCCTAAAGCGTAGCATCTTGGCTTTTGCTAGGACTTGTAAGAACAGAGGGGGGTTTTTTGCACTGTTAGGTTGAAACAAACATCTATAGAGAAGCAGCTGTGCATCACAGTGGAGAAACTCCTAAAACTGGATATTTTAGAAGTTTACACAAAGCATGTACGGGTGTTATAGACCCACCCTGCATGAACTGACGTGGAAAGCATTCCCAGCAAGAAGACGTTAGAAAATTACTTTCTAAAGGCAGTGTGTTATATAAAACACAATGAAGCCAAAATCATAAATGAGTTTTCAATAATGTGTTGTTTTGCTTCATTGAATTACACATTAGCTTGCTATGGATTTATTGCATTAACTTGCTATTCCACTACAGTCACATTACCACTAATAGTGGATACAAGGCACATGGAGCACCCTCAGTAGAGGAGACCAATGACAAACCATCTCTTAATAATCTTGCCAAGAATGATTGCCACCACAATAAGACAGAGGTGACTTTAAGGCACATAGCAATATATTGTATTTTAATCAGTAGGCTATGTTTATTTGTCTGTTTGTTGCATCTCTCCCCCCCCCCCCCCGAGCTATTTACAAATAGTTAATTTTACATTTCCTGTCCTCTGGCTTGCAGTCTAATTATGTTGGTCTCAGACTCTAAGACAGTGATAACTAATTTTAATTTTAAGTGTGTTTTTGGATGCACTTTGAAACATTATTACCGTCACGGACTTTTGTAGGGTTTCTGGTGCCATAAGTCAGAGCCTATTGATGTGCTATGCAGGCATACTTGTGCTGGTTAGTGTATGGTAGCAGGAAGAAAAGGAATTAAGCATTGGAGAAAGAGCTGGGAAATGTACACTGCCTCTCTTTTCACTGGTGCTCAGCCCCAGAAAAAGTGCAGCCTACTACGGTAGTATATTATGCCAACAGGATTCCAGAGGGTGTCTTCAGTGTCTGCTTTGTTTTCACTGCTTTGTCTGTTGCATAATATATTCTGACTAGTGATGCCAGGAGACAGAGCTTGGAAACAGACTTTGATGGACTCTAATGTTCATTATTAGCTAAGGAATTCTGAGAGTTGTAGTCCAAAAACGTATATCTGCCAAGCTTTGATAGAAACTATCTGGCTTGAAAGCACTAAAGGTTTTCACATTGATCTCAAAGAAAATATGTGTGGCTAACTCAGTTTAACATCTTTTTTATTTTCTGTATGTTTTTACATAAATGTTGTTGTTGCTCTTCTTCGCCCAGTTTTTCCTCTTATTTCTTTATAAATCTGCAAATAATAACAACCAAATGGAGAAATAATTCTGGATAGCTTACTATATGAGGGACCTCAGAGGAGTACTCTAATTTTGAAAAACATTATCTGTAAGGACTCCTAAACAAATGTTTCCAAGACTTCCCAGCTTTACTCTCCATCATGCTAGTTCTGGAATCATTTTGAACTCAATAACTTTTGACATCAATTCTTTTCTGTAGCATTTTTGGAGGCAGTTTGCCCTTTTGTTAACCTTGTCTATTACTATAGCTCATGTCATATACGGAGTCACTTGTGAATGTGTCCATTTAGAAAACTGATATAGATATGGCCATTAGAGATGTGTGTGAAAACATTTCCTTCATTTCCTTTGTGCTGTCATTTCATGTTGACCAATCATCTACACAAAACGACAGATGACATTTTCGTACGAAATGATAGATGACACAATAAGGAAAGCTGCACAGTCATTGTGCTGGCTTTCATTTTCTGCCACATGGCCTCCATGGCTGCAATTCACTTTCTCATGCGTCAGAGAAGGAAGCGGGGAGGTGATCCTTGGCCAATCGGAGGCCAAGGAATTACTGAAGTGGTCTGGACAGGGAGGGCAGGAAGTGTATATAAGGGGATGACTGCACCCAAAAGTGCCATTTGCTGCTATTGCTAGGCTGTGGGCTGGTTGGGTCTCGCTGTTGTGTTGTCTCTGCTTGAGATGGGCTTGTCCCCTCCTTTGCCCCCCCCCCCCAACCCTTTTCCTTCTTTAAGGGAAAGGATGCATCTTGGGGCAACTCCCCAGTTCCAGACTCATATGTCTTACGGAGCACAGGGCTCCTGGAGGAGGCAGGGTGGTGGAGGCCGGCCAACAACGGCTGGCCGAGGAGACACCCCACCCCAGGCCCCCAGCCGGCCTGCCCAAACCCCTTTCCTTCTTTGAGGGAGGGAGTGCGGCTTGGGGCTAGGCACCGGGCTGTGTGGGGTGGTGTTTGTGTGGAGTGTCTCCCCATTTGGTTGGTTGGCAGCTCCCTTGGCCTTCCTTCTGCTGTGCAGAAGTTAAGAGGACTGGGCCAGCTGGGAGGAAAAGGGAATGCTTTAGGGGATTTTATTTCTAAAAAGGAAAAAAAATGCTAGAAATCGGAAGAAGATGCAAATGTTTTAAAAGTTGGTGGGCTAAAATTTATTTATTTATTTATTTCCATTACTTCTACCCCACCCTTCTCGCCCGAGGGGACAGGTGATCTTTCAGGTTAAAGGGATGTTTTCATTGGGGTTTTTGAACTTTTTGTGGGGGTCCTGTTCTCCTAACACAGGCAAATGTGGATGGCTAACTGTAACTTTAGTTTAATTCTATTTTATGACCTCATCAGACAGGCAAAATTGGCCCTCCTACAACACTTGGACTTCAGTTGAGGCATGGAGCCCATCAGCTCCCATGACACAAAGTCGATCTACGTCCGGCAGGGCTCCATGCCTCAACTGAAGTACAAACGTGGTAAGAGACTGCTTCAGCAACATGGGAGGCTTCCCATGTTGCATAAGAAGACGCGGGGGGGGGGGGGGGGAAGCTGGGCGGCATTGCTTCCCCACATGGAATGGGGTGAGTGGCAAGGTGGGTGATGCGGGGTGACAGGATCCCTTTGCCCCCCACTGGGCCCTGCTGGATTTGGTACAATCGGTGGCAAATCCCATCCTCAATGTGGTGATGTACTTAAGATTTACCCTTTGTATATTTCTAACTGTATTGTTTTTAAAGTTCTTAGTCACTTTGGATCCTAATCCTAGGGAAAAGGCAAGGTAATATGATGATGATGATCATCATCATCAGTAGAAGCAGCAACAATAATTTGATATGAAGTCTGGAAAAATTATACCCCAAGGTTTGCTTAAGTCCTTCAAGTTAAACAATCATGATCTAATTCCTACTTCTCTTGTTAAATGTTTTGCATTTTTCCCTCTTTGCACTGGGAATTTTTACTGCTGTGGTATATAGTGTGATGTCCTGTGTGTGTCCAGTTTTCTTTAGGAACCTTGAAGTGGGCAAGGATTTTCTTTCTCAGTATCACACACTGAGCTGAAGTCAACCTATCTCTCCATTTGACATTTTTTCCAGCTCCTCTCTGGGATTTTTTGACTTCACTTTTCATTGGCTGATGATAAGGGGTGGAAGGAGAGCTGAGATTTACTATGGGGTGGAGTGGGGGATGGGGTTGGAGTTTAGGGTTTTGTGTGTCTATTTAGGACAGTAGGCTTGTCTACTTTCAAGCTGAATGAATAACCTCAGTTTACATTTGCCAAACTATACTGAGCATTGGCTGACATTCATGAACTCAGTGAACCTTGGAACGAAGGCTCAGTTCAGGTGGTTTTGATTTTTAGGGTAAATATTATGCACAGCTTCATTTGTGATACGGGATGAAATAGTGAAATCAGTTTGCTGGCCCCAGGAAGCAAATTCAATAAGTCACTAAACCCACTATTAACAGAACTGGGGAAAGCCCTTTCTTGTCACATTTTCACACATATGTGTGCATTTCTGTGCACAATCTGAAAGTAATTCTCTGATGTCTGGTAAATATGAAACTATTGCATTTTTATATATAGATATGAACTGAGGGTGGAAATACTGTTCTCTCTCTCTCACTACATCAATCTCTAACTCTCTGGACTTCATCCTAAGGAGCCTTGGGATTTGCAGTTTGAGAGATTTCTATTCCCCCTCCAAATATATTTATTGAAGTTTCATAAAACCTGAAAATAATAGAAAAGATTTGGTATACATCGAAAGTGGGAGAACAATAGTTTTTATAGTAAGGTAGAAAAAATAGAGAAAAAGGAAAACAAAAGAAAGAAAAAGAAAAAATTTGAAAAATTACAAGATTTGAAAAAAATAAAAAAAATAAAAAAATGTTGACTTCCATTCTGCTCTTGCCGTTCCTTAAGTTCATTCATAGTTAAATAACCCATTGTCATAATACCATGTCCCCTTCGTCTTCTTCTAATCTTGGAGTTGATATACTTCAGCCGATGAGATCTAGTTTTATCTGTTTTAAATAGTCTTTGACTAAATCCCAATTGGTTTCTTTCTTAGGTAATCCTTGATTTGATGATAGCCAGTAAGTCAACCTATCCATATTCATAATCTCTAGTACTTTATTTAGCCAATCCTCTTTTTTAGGTGTTTCTTTCTGCCTTCACATTCTTGCGTAAACTAACCTAGGAGCTGTGACCAAGAAATTAAACAAAAGCTCTTTATTCTTATCGTTTTCAATATCTAACATTCCCAACAAAAAGAATTCCGGTTCTCTTTTGATTTTGATTTTTAAAATCGATTATATAGCGTCCCATATATCTTTCCAAAACTGTATCACTTTCGTACAAGTCCACCAAGAGTGAAAAAAGGTGCCCGTTGTTCGCATTTCCAACATTTGTTGGAAACATTCTTATAGCATTTTGAAATTTTGTGTGGTGTCATGTACCACCAATATTGCATCTTAAGCCAGTTCTCCTTTAAATCATATGCATAAGTGTACTTGAGTCTTTGATTCCAGGCTTTTCCCCAGTACTTCAAGTCGATCTGATGTCCGATATTCTGGGCCCATTTCACCATACAGTCTTTTATTTGTTCTTTCTCTATTACCATTCTAAGAGGGGTTTTTTGTAAATTTTAGTAATCATTTTTTTCTCAGTTTTCATTATGAGATTTCTGGGATTTTTTGGCTAAACTATAGATCCCATGATTCCACAGGTTGTAGCCATGCCAGTGAAAGTGAGAATCAACTCTTATGGTGGCATTATATGCTTCTGTGTGGGAGAACCTTACATTTTTACAATATATAGGAACTAACACTTATAAAGAATAGAAGCCTGTGGTTCAAAATTACCAACTGGTGAACACGCCAGTCAAACTACTACTACTACTACTACTAATAATAATTAAATACAAAGAATACCATGGACTCAAATGTCACCCAATGTACTATACTGGTTGATAAAAGATGCTAACAAGTATTGACATGATCACACATTGGCCATTACTTACAGTATTATTTGCAGAGTATAAATCTGATATTCCAGGTTCTAATATTTCATGCCTGATCGGAAGATATCAGATTGATTGGATTAGTACATGTTTCATTAGCAGGATCATTTGCTGCTTGCAACAAGTGCTTAGTTACTCTTGCCTGTTCTGACATTCATAAGTGTTTGAGATGAGTTATCATACCTTTCCCCACTAATGCACTTGCATGCTTTCTAAAATGGTAGTTCTTGATGCACAATTAAAATACAGCCATACCTGAATCAGTACCAAGATCTGTACCTTTTTTGTGATGCCCCTTTGTAATTTCAAATTCTAGGTTAGGGGGTGGAAAAGTTGTTCTTGTTATGTACTACAACCAGCCACGTTAGCTGAGGAATTAAGGGAATCCTTGTTACTGTTCTTAGATTTGATGAAGAGAGGTGTTTGATCACCTGTCACACTCTGCTCAATATGGTGAGAGATGTATTTCTATTTGACTTATAGCAACCATTTCTAAATTTGTACTTACAAAGCCAGTGTGATACAGTTATTTGAGCACTGGACTATGACTCTGCAGACCAGAGTTTGAGTCCCCACTTAGCCATGGTAACCCACTGGATGATGTTGGTCTTTCAGCCCCAGAAAACTCCATGATAGGTTTTTCTTAGAGTTTCTTCAAGACAGCAACACAGCAATGGGTCTGTATGATGCGTGGATGCTGTATCAGACTGGAAACAGTGAATCAGATGTCCACACTAAAAATAGAGTCACTCTGGAGCTTCATCATTCCCTGGAAATAGCATTTCTGTTACAAAAACAGCTGTTTATTGTGGGAACTCCTCACAGCATTCGCTATGGGAATCCATTTCATGTGGCCCATGTAGACTCAGGACGTATGCAGTCCTCACCTCCACTGTTTCTTAACATTTCTGAAACAGTTCCTTAAAGAAACATCATGAAGCCCATGTGTTAAGAAATGGGGGGGGGGGAACACAGATAAATTATCTTCTGAGTTCATGATTCAAGTGGAAATGGAAGAAAGGAGGCAAAACACATGGGATGGGATCTGTCAAATTTGTCCTTGTTGAATTACCTCAGTGACGTAGAGTAATGGGTATTTCAGTATGCGGTCTCCTAACAAAACCTTGACATTTCTCTTCCAAATTCCTGCTTCATGAGCCTGGCATGGTAATTTTAAACATTAATTTAATCATTAGAAATACCAATATTTCAAGATATCACCACTTTGTTTTTCCTGTCATTTCTCCTTGGCTTTCAAAATTTCATTACTGCTACCTTTTTAAATTTCAGACTTCTATGATTGAATAATGAGATTGGGAGGAAAGGAGAGGAGCCCAGAGAAGTGGTGTCTGTTTTAAGAATGATACCTCTTGGCTCCTCAAGAGTAATGGGATTGGGGAGAAAGTACTCCGTACAGGAAGTCCTGAGTTACAAACATCCGACTTACATACGACTCATAGTTAAGAATGGAGGTGAGACTACAGGAAGTGAGAGAAATCCACCCCTTGGAAGGGAAATACACTCCTGAAAGAGTTTTCATGGGGGAAAGGTGTCTCCACTGAAGCTTTATTACCAATCCTTATTTCCACAACAAGACACATTTTTCAAAATCCAGTTATCACAGGAACAGAAAGTGAGTCAAAATCTTCTGAGCAGGGCCACAGACAGAAAAACAAATGCTATCCAAAGCTAAAAAAATTGTTATTGGCTGGAGTTATACTTTAAAAATGTATCTGTTTTCACTTGCATACAAATTCAATTTAAGAACAAACCTGTTTCGTTCATAACTTGGGAACTGCCTGTACAAAGGTATAGTAAAATAGCACCCATTTTATAAAGTGGCAAACGATTCAAACAATAATTAGAGACAGCCTGAGAGTCTTTAAAGAGAGAATTCCATGCAAGAAAACGATTTCCCCCACTTCTCCCCATTTTCCCCAGCTCCGTCTAATGAAAAGTCTACAAACGTTTATGGGACCTATTTCTTTTCTCAGTCCCTAAGGTGCTACAGGATCCTGTTGCATACTGATATTCCAGGCTAACATTGGTCCCATTTACACTGACCACTTAGGCAGGTGTGGGGTTAGATCAGCTCCCTGCTCCACAACAATGCAGGGAAAGCTACTTAATGCGACTTTCACCCAAGTTAAGCTAATTAGGTGGGAAACCTGCCTCCTGAAGCAGTAGTCACCTCCCCGACTCCAGATAGCTTTGGTTGCATTTTTTCCAACTCGCACAGTCCAAGGAAGCAAATAAATAATGAAACCATTAATGTGATGGTCTTATCTGATGCTAACATCACATTCAGCCAAATTGACAGTGGTTTACTGCTGCTGTGATGATGTGCCAAAGAAGGGGAATTTCTTCACTTTTTGTCACCTTTCTGCTATGGACATTCTACAGGTGTTTTGCTAGCAGCCAGCTCAATGCCTTGATTTATTAGAAGCCTACTTTTGGGGCTTGAAATAAAGCCCACTAACTTCTTTTTCTTCCATTGTGAAGTTAAGCAATGAGAATTAATGCCTCCCATTTAGGAACCCAGCCTTTATACTAACATGCAGACTCTAGCATGTGAGCTCTTACACACTCACATCGACAGATGATTTCAAGTTTACTCAAATGCAGATGCTGTTTGTCCATAGCCAGAAACTTTCCAACATGTCCCATAGCTCAACAAACTAGTTCAAAAAGCATCTTAAGGAAAACAAACAGCCAAATGAAGCATTACTTGGATCAAAAGAAAAATTAGCAAGGATAAAAATAACACACATACACACACGCTTCCTCTGAACTCTGTAACTGGTTCCTTTTCTCATTTCTCAATTTGGTTTTAACAATTTAATCTATTTTATTCATGAAAAAAGGAATAGTGAATAGATTATATATATGACTTAAGGGGTTTTGGAAACCTGATCCTATATGGCATTTAAAACAGGATATTGTGTTGCTATCACTACCCAAATTGTACTGAAAGTAAGAAAAATGACTTAACACTTCTGTTTTTTCTTATTCCTACTTGGTAAGAATGCAGTTATCAGCAACAGTTGACAGGGGAAAGTGGTGAAGTCTTCCATTGAGCATAGACTGGGCTGTGGCCGGGCTGTGGCGCAGCTGGCTAGTAACCAGCTGCTATAAATCACTACTGACCGAGAGGTCATGAGTTCGAAGCCCGGGTCGGGTTAAGTTCCGACCATTAATAGCCCCGACTTGCTGTTGACCTATGCAGCCCCGAAAGACAGTTGCACCTGTCAATTAGGGAAATTTAGGGACGCTTTATGCGGGAGGCTAATTTACAACACCATAAAACTGCCAGCAAAACACGAAAAAAGGAATGCGGAAGTACAGCCACTACTGGACGGTGAAGCAACAGCTCCCCCTGTGGCTGGAATCGTGAAGCTGGAAAAATGTTAAAAATGCCTCTGAGTCTGTCTAATGTATGTTGTTTGTCTGTTGGCATTGAATGTTTGCCATATATGTGTTCATTGTAATCCGCCCTGAGTCCCCTTCGGGGTGAGAAGGGCGAAATATAAATACTGTAAATAAATAAATAAAATAAATGAAATGTTGCCTTTTTAAAAAGATAACAAGAAAATTTAAATTACAAACATTTTTATTACATAAATCATAACCAATATACTTCTAAAAACACAGAAGAGCTATTTGTTAATTTTGATGAATGTGGATAATTTATCTATTATCTGTAACATACTTTTATAATCTAGATATCAAAGAGCTGCTGCATTCATAAGTCACATTGCAATCAGGATTGTCTGTGGCCAGACCATAGAAATACTATTTCTGGAGACTACAATTCCAGAACTGAAATCTATCACCACAC
Source organism: Anolis carolinensis (assembly GCF_035594765.1). NCBI lineage: Eukaryota > Metazoa > Chordata > Lepidosauria > Squamata > Anolidae > Anolis > Anolis carolinensis. Next base: position 297,848,188 of record NC_085842.1, read on the forward strand.
TACCCTGAACACGCAACATGCATGTCACTATTGGTTGGTAATGACTTGAAGATACCTAAAAATTACAACACCAACAATGCGAGATATGAAATCTGTTGAGGTAGTTCAAAATGTGGGCCCTGTCGGGCTTTTATGAAACGACACCTCAGGCAAAATCATCATCATCATCATCATCATCATCATCATCATCATTTAATTACTTATTAATCGCCCTCCATCCACGATGCTCTAGGCGATTTACAAGATAAAATTGTAAAGGATAAAAATACATACATACAAATATTGATAAAATTAACATAGATTAAAAGCTCTAGTAAAGAGCCAGGTCTTGAGTGCTAGGGTAAAAGGCCCTAACTCACGCATGGCTCTCATATAGGGCGGCAAGGCATTCCATAAGGCAGGGGCAGAAATAGAAAAAGCTCTGCGTCTGGTCCTTTCCAAGTGCACTTCTCTAGGACCCGGTACATAAAGTAAGTCTCGTTGGGATGGTCGTTGCGACCTCCGATGATGGGAGAAGGAGAGACGGTCCCTAAGGTACGATGGGCCCTGGCTGTAAAGAGTTTTAAAGAGGATTAATTCAGGATGAAGCAGGAAAACCCTGCTTTGTCTCAAATTAATTAGATACCCCATTAGTCCTGGGCCTTCCTGAAAGGCCTGGGTCTAATGGGGTATGTGTTCTGTGGGAACTGATCTCTGGGTACATCCAGGGGTCAGTCCCCACACCCATATCACATCTTTTGGACTCCTGGAGCCCAAAGATGAGAGAGGGTGCCCATCCCTTTCCCAACTCCCCCACCCCCAAAGCCTTAAAAAACCTTACGAGGTTGCCATGAGGCTGCTCTGGGAACCCTACTGGTGCATAAACATTATGTGCCAGGAGGCAACGGGCAGAGCCGGCTCTAGGTATTTTTCAAGTGTAGGCGAACAGAATTTTGGCACCCCCCCCCCAAACCAATCACTGAAAAATAAAAGCGTTGGATAAGTGAAAATGTTGGATAATAAGGAGGGATTAAGGAAAAGCCTATTAAACATCAAATTACATTAAGATTTTACAAATTAAGCACCAAAACATCATGTTTTACAAGAAATCAACAGAAAGGCAGTCTTTGACTGCACCCCCGTATGTTTTGCGCCCGAAGCGACCATTTAATTTGCCTCATTGTTGGACCGGCCCTGGCAACGGGGGATTGCTCCCCCCACCTCCTGGTGTGTCAATTTTACACATCAAGAGGGCTGCCAGAGCAGCCTCATAGAGACCTGGTAAGGTTTTTAATTTTTTGAAGTCTTTTGGGAAGAGGAGTGAGAGGCACCATTTCAGTGTGGTAGTTACTGCACTGGCATGGGGACGCCTCCCCCCGGAAAGCCTGGACTTTTCTTTGGGTGTGGGGACTTATACCCACAGTGAAGCTTTATTGCGGGTTTAAGCCCTGTGTGGAAGTGCCCTTAGAGTCAGGAAGGCCTTAAAAGCTTGAAACAGAAATATAAAGAAGGAATGGAATTCAGTAACACAAGTAGCAAAGTACTGAAAGATGGATCTGTCACACACTGCATGATTTGTTTTTCAACCTGTTTATACTGGTGCCATCAGCAAATATAATGATAGTCTAAGACATTTCTTTCATCCTGAAAACTTTGTATAGATTAAGTTTATATTTGTATGTCAAATTGTGTTCAGAATAGAGCATAGACTCGTCTGGGTTTGGTCTAAAATCTTCCAAGGAATCTTTTGCATTAAGCTTTATGATGATTTGATGCTCAAGACAGATAAGCCTGACATGAACAAAGTTTGATCAAAGTTTTCCAAGGAACCTTTTGCATTAAGGAGTTGTTACTAACAAGCACTGCCCCCAGATGGATCGAGACAGAATAGCCTTAATTTCTCCAGTTTGAGGGTGATTCTAGAAAGCATGAAATGTGGGTTTTAAATGGGGGTTACAAAATCTCTGTACTTGACTGTAGGCCCCCACACAGAACTGTTAGTCCTGGGATTGGGCCCATCATTTACAAAAGATACACTGGTGGAATTGGCAAAATCTAGATCTGGCTTGTTTATACAGATTAACACAGCTGACTTGTGTTTTGGATGCTTCTTGCAGAGACAGGACTACAGGAACCATTGTGATAGCCAGCCAGGAAACCATTGCAATTTATTACAGCACAATAAGGGAAATTCCTAATCAGGTAGCAACATCTTTACTTTGAACGGGCTTCATTCACTATCAGGAACACTCTAAATGAACCGAGTATGGATTACATAGCACTATAAAGCTATGTAACGGGGAAAATGAAGGGCCATTTTTGAAACATCGTTATTGAAGGCATTTAAAACAAATGAACAAACATTTTCTCAAGGAGTGCTGAAAGAACATTGCAACAGCGGAGAAAAAAATTATTTTCTGCTGCTGCAAAATAAATTAAAAATAAATTTCAAACAATGTTCACTTTAAAAAGAAACAGGAGAAAAGATAACTTCTTAGGATAGGGAAAACCTTTATCTTTACCTTATATTCTGGATTATATGGCAGTGTAGAAGGCCCCTTGGATGAAATGCGAAAACTTGTTCCATTTGATGGGATCTCAACTATCAGAACCCCTTAAATGTTTTTGCAAATTCTGCTTTTTTGTAGCTGAGCATACCAAAAGACTTTAGCCCTCTTCGGGCATTTGCTAGAAGGCAGAGAATGCTACCTGGGTGGATGCATGGGCATGTACTGATATTGCCATGAACCTAGCAGTACCAGTGACCTTTGGGCATTGAGCAGCACAAAGTCCTTTCGGTCTTGATGAGCAAAATTTGTAGGAGTTCTATAAGCATATTCAGTGGAGCACAAAACATTCTGTTGGCTTTCCTGCTCAATGCACAATGTGTCTCAAATTTTGGGAGACACTGAATCTCATGTTTACTCTGTGTCCATATCTTCATCACCCATTAAGTCCTCCTGACCTCAGGCAAATAACTAGGCAGGATTTTTGTTTTTGGAACCTGTGGTTACAGTGAGAGGTCCATGACTGCATAGTCATTAATAATAATTGTGATCTTGCTTCTCCAAGAGGTGGTCCTTCATTGTCCATTCTTCTAAGCAGAACCAGATCTTGGAAATAATTGGTTGAAATTTATTCATTGTTTTTAATTTGTTAATGCTTTGTTAGATCTGGGCATCTGTCAGCAATTTACTGTTTTAATGTTAGATAAGAAGAGAGTGTGGAATAACCTTAGCAAGGTTTTGTGTTTTGCTATGCTTTCTATTTAACAGAATTCATGCCAAGCAGTTTCCCTTAATTCAGGAAAAATCTGATGGACATGCCAATTACGCTGAAAATATGGGTGGAAGATGTACCATTCCAAACAATGACTAAAAAAAAAAAAAGAAAGAAAAGATCCAGGAGTATGGGTTGAAAATTTCCTGACACCTTTACCTGATCTTTAATGTTATCTGCCACAATTAGAAATCTTTTTTCTTTAATACTCCTAATGTATTGCTATATTATTAAAATATTTTCAGGTATTAAAAATTACCACCTATTTCCTAGTGCAAATTACCACCTATTTCATTTAGAATAATGTTCTACTCTTTCATTAATTTTTAAATATAGTGCTCACTGCATGTATCCATTTGTCCCTATTCAATTGTTAGAGAGAAATATAGGGACATTTAGAGGTTTCCAACCAGTAAGCATCATCATTATTTAAAATGCACATTTCCCCCCAATAAGCAGTTAGTAGTTAATAAAATTAAACAAGGTGACATAAATCCAGTCAAATCAGCAGCAGTTCAAAGTCAGCATGTTTTGGAAAACTACTGTATATATGTTAGAGATGTGCACGGTATTTATCCCATTTGTTTCATACATGTAGTAAACAAGAGAGGGTGTGCAGTGGCAACCAATCAGCTAAGTTACATGTGGGGCACAATAATGACTAGTGGAAGATGCGTTAAGCGTGGTGGCACTGGGTAATTGCAGGCACAAATTACATCTGTATTTTCTTTTACATTCTCTACATTTTTTGTGGGCCATCCAAAATCCTTTGGTGTGTTGCAGGTGGCCCATGAGCTAATCTAACTCCTCTGTTGCATCAGCCCCACTGTCACGACCCAGGCTACAGAGCACCAATAACCATACGCAGAGGCCAGATTCTATCTAATATCTTTATTAAGGAAATATATAAAGTTAGTAAAAGCAAATGTAAAAGATAGTCCAGAAGCAGACCTTTCAGGAAAGGTCAAAATTAGTCCAAGGAAATAATGTCCAATATGAAATATTAAGGTCCAAAGTTGTAATCCAATAACCGAAACACTCACTTTGCCAAGCAAAGTGAGGGGAGATGACAAGGTCCTTTAGTCCATAAACTTGAGCAAGGCTAGGAAATAACTTGATACTTGAAACAAGGCTTAAAACGTGGAACAAGGTAACTAGGAACAAGAACAAGGTCCGTGGAATAACTTGGTAAAATCCGTGGTACAAGGCAAGGATTGGTCCTGGGAAACAAGGCAAAGTCCGTAGGTAAACAAAGGCTGGGAAGCAAGGCGAAGGCTGGATAGCAAGGCAAGGCTTGAGCGAGAGCGAGGCTTGAATCGGAGTGCGCTGTCCAGACACAACCCGCTCCGTAGGCTGACGAATTGACTCCGCGAAGTTACTACGCGGGTAAAACACCTAAATAGAGTCTAACTTTCCCGCCGAAGCAGTTCTCTGGGAACCAGAACCGAAAGCTAAACTCTGAGACCAGATGTGAGACTCCCCAAAGATTCTCACGAGAAGCAGTCTTAATTGGCCACATTCTTAGCTGCAATCCTCGCACTCCTGCGCGAAGCTGATTCCAAACTTCTCTGTTGTTTACAAAACTCCCGGCGCAAGAACACGGGAGAAGTAGGCTCTGGGGTTGTTTGACATACTTCTGGGAGACAACTTTCTTGCAGGTGCAAGGTTCCCAGATCTGCCTGGGAAAGATCTGGCTGAAAGGAATCCAGTTCAGACTGGGAAGGTAAAAAACCCAAGTTTTCATCTTCATCAGGAATTACAATGTCCTGAGCAGGACTACAAGGCCCATGGGTCATCACACCCACTGGCTGCCAATATGCTACCGAGCCCAATTCAAAGTGCTGGTCTTGGCCTACAAAGCCCTAAACGGTTCTGGTCCAACTTACCTCTCCAAACATATCTCCTCCTATGAGCCTATGAGAACCTTAAGATCATCTGGGGATCATCTGGGGAGCCTATGAGAACCTTAAGATCATCTGCTCTTGGTCCCACCTGCCTCACAAGTGCAGCTGGTGGGGACGAGAGACAGGACCTTCTCAGTGGTGGTTCCTTGGCTGTGGAATTCCCTCCCTAGTGATATCCGGCAGGCTCCATCCCTTTTGAGTTTTAGGGAAAAAGTGAAGACCTGGCTCTGTGAGCAAGCATTTAATGAATGAGTTCTGTTGGCTTTGACGCAGTCTGGATTAAGGTTCACGCACAAGGTTTTGTGGATGAATGGCTCAAGTACTTTGTATTGTATTGTTTTGAATTTATTTATTGTATATTGTTAATCTGTTTAACTGTTTTAATTGTTCATGTTTTAATCTTTTGTATTGTATATTGGCATTGAATTCTGCCAGATTGTGAGCCGCCCTGAGTCCGGGTGAGAAGGGCGGGATAGAAATGATGGCAATAAATAAACAAATAAATAAATATTTCCCTGTTTGTTTTTAGCTGTGTGGTAGCTTGACCTAAATACCCTAAAGGCTAGCCAGTTAATACTTGGTGCTATAGACTATATTTCAGAGGGAAGAACTGGCAAAATATCACCTGGAAGACAGTAAGAAAACCACCTCTGAGTATTCCTAACCTAAAAAACCCTGTGAAATTGATGGTCACCAGAAGTTGAATTTGACTTGAAGATGCACATATATTAGAGTTATGCATTCAGGACTTACCTTGCTCTGTTTCGTGTCCCAGCTTTTGTCAAGGCCCTGATCAGTTTTCGTTTGACCTCTTGAAATTGGGAGGTCAGACATTTGTTTTGTTTTTGTTTTTTGGAGGGAGGGAAGGCACCGGACAAGATGACAGCACCAGCCAGTGCCACTCAAATTCCTGGTAAGGACCCGGGCAAAGGGAAGGGGGGAGGCACAGTCATGGTGCCCCTCTATTCTACTTTAGTTAGACCTCACCTGGAATATTGTGTCCAATTCTTGGCATCAAAAGGAGGGATAGCTGATACTCCAGAAGACAGGATCAGAATTCAAAGTGACCTCGACAGATTAAATAGCTTGGCTAAAACTAACAAAATGAATTGCAACAAAGGGGAAATGTAGGATACTTCACTTAGGCAGAAAAAACAAAATGCACAGATACAGGATGGGTGATGCTTAGCTCGACATGTGAAAAAGATCTCGGAGTCTTAAGTTGACAAGTTGAACATGAGCCAACAGTGTGATGCAGTAGCTAAAAAAGTATAGTGTTTAGATTGAGGGAAATCATGGTGCCCCTCTATTCTGCTTTAGTTAGACCTCACCTGGAATATTGTGTCCAATTCTTGGCACCACAATTCAAGAGAGATATTGACAAGCTGGAACATGTCCAGAGGAGACCATGCTCTATAAGGAGCGGCTTAAAGATCTGGATATGTTTAGTCTGCAGAAGAGAAGGTTGAAAAGATACATGATCGCCATGTATAAATATTTGAAAGGATGCCATAAGAAAAAGGGAGTAGGCTTGTTTTCTGCTGGGACTTGGAGCAATGGGTTCATATTACCGGAAAGGAGATTCCACCTGAACATTAGGAAGAACTTCCTAACTGTAAGAGCTATTCAACAGTGAAACTCTCTGCCTTGGCGTGTGGTGGAAGCTCCTTCCTTGGAGGCCTTTAAAAAGAGGCTGGGTGGCCATCTGTCAGAGATGTTTTGATTGTGCTTTTCTTGCATAGCAAGGGGTGGACTAGATGGCCCATGTGGTCTCATCCAACTCTATTATTCTATGATTCTATGATTCTGTGAACATCAGTTTCAAACATGATTCCAGACTATGATAAACTGATTGCTGACAGTGTAATACAGCCTATTAACTAAATGTAAACAATAAGGAAACCTGAAAAATGTATCCAAACTTGTATTATTTAGTGAAGTATTTTTATCATTAATTGAATTTCATGATATATAAAAATCCAAAGTAGTAAGTGTAATGAATTGATATTAATTGAAATTGTCATTTTTATAATATGGTTTCTTTGCAAAATAGTTTAATCATATCTTATCTTAATTATATCTTTTCTTGGAAAGTGAGACAATAAAAACCTATCTGCAGCCTGAAGGAGTTTAGCCTATTTTAATTCTGGCCCTTACCTACTGTCAAGTTAAGTTAGATGAATGTCCCTTTGAACATTGTTTCACATTCTGAGTATCAGAAAGTTACATTTTGGACCATAACACCACAAAATCTGTTAGCCAACACTGCAGTGTTGGCTGAGAGATTTGAGGAATTGCACTCTAAAATGCAACTTTTCCAAATCTTTAAAATCCTGCATGCCTCATGTCCACTCTGCATAATTTGGAAAGCAAGTGAACATGAAGAAGAAGCTTAGAGTGGAATTGAGTTTAGGAGAAATATAATTCTTTATGGCCAATTAGATTTTAAATATGCAGGTTAATATATTTCATTGTTTTCTGTTGAAATATTGTCTGGAAGCAGACATGCCTTTCACTACAGCGGAAACCGTGTGCAGATTTGGCTCATTTCTAGTTGTGCCCTCATGCTGGGACAAGCCTTTGGAGTTCATTGAATGCATGTTTGTATGATGCATCAGTAGCTGAATTTTTCAGAATAAACAGTGGGTTGTAAACTAACCTTTTGGCTTATAGTTGTATGAAAGAAAAAAAAACAGATACTCCCTCAAACTCTCACTCAGATAAAATAGCTGAATAGAACAAACATGAGTGTTGCAATATTGTTTTATTGATTACACATGGTTCAACAGAAACCAGTTTGATTAGAGAAAAAATCCACTCAAGGTCATTCTAGGCTGGTGGTATGATGTCTCTTATGAAACCTATGATAGAAAATTTCATGTGTTTTTTAAATACCATCCTCTTTCATTTGTTTTTCTATAAATGAGTCCATTACATTTCCATCTTCGTCTGACAGGAAGACGCAGCTGGGCTGTACTACTTCATATTACCAGTTATCCAAAGGCCTTTTCATACAATAAAAAACACGATACACAATTAAGAAAAATTAACTCTTTTAGTTTACAAAACCAAGTTCTTTTGGATAACTATTTTCTGAAGGCTTTTTACAACTGGGAGTTATTTCTAAAAATTTGTAGAAATTTTCTTCCTTGTGATTTGAATCCTTTGATTTGGATCCTGTCATTTAGAGTAGCAAATAACAAGTTTCTCCACACTTCCTGTGACAGCCCTTCATATCTTTTTTTTCCCACTGGGCTACCCTCAACCATTCCTTATTGAGTTTATTTTCCAGACCTTTTACTATCTACACTTTGCTATGTTTCAGGTTCCTGGAACTAGACATGAGCTCCTTGGACTCATCTACACCGGCCACTTTGGTCAGTGTACATTTAGATCAGCCCCATAGCAACTAAACGCCCCACGGGGCTAATCTGGTTTAACCTGGGAAAGCCACCTTAAGATAACCTTGCCCTAAATTAAGCTAATTCAGGAGAAAGCCTGAATCGTGGGATGGCAGTCCCCTGTACTACTCCCCTGTGTTGTGGTTGTTGCCAGCTGTAATACCCTGGCGGGAGTGGGGATGGGTGTGTACTAAGTGACACCCTAGTGATGATAAAAAGAAGATTGTGCAGAGGAAAGCATGAGTTTGGTAGAATTGCTGCTATACCTCTTGCTTGCTTGCTAAAGGGGTTATAGTGGGAGAATCTATGCAGAAACACAGGTTCAAACACACCCCATTATGTACCTGGGAATGGAGAAGGAAAATGCCATGGCTTCCTTTTGCTGTTTTGTTCCTAGTCACCACATGGACCATCTGCCATTAAAGGAATCTGATGGGCTAGGAGAAAAATGATATGACACAGTGGATATCATTGTCCAGCTGCTGTTGTCTAAACAGCTTTGAGATGGGCAGTGAGAGAAATGTTACAAACATTGTTACAGAGTCTAATCACCTTGGCATTTGCTTTCACTGCTTCATAAAATATCATTGCCTAGATTATTATTTCCACCGTTATTACATATTTTTGGTCTTGAATCACAGCTTGTGACTTCCAATCCTTTTTTCCCTTGAAATATCTTGCAGTTTGGCGGTCACAGTCCATGTCTGCAGCACCTTCTAATTTTTGTATCATCTGCAAATGTACTATTCACATGTGGAACCCCAACAAGACTAAGGATTAGCACCTAATTGTATGACGCCCTACAGGTCATTTGAACCACTGCCCTTTGCAGTCCAAGTTTATGTTTAGCCTTTGGCTGGTGTTTCCTGACCCTGTCAAAGAAAGGTCATATCTTATAAATCATTTTCTGTACACTATCATTTACGCATTTATTCATTAGTTATTATTCTATCCCACAATTCCTCCAAAGAGACCTATTTGGATAGCTCTCCTTGCTTTATCCTCCCCATAACTAGGAATGAAAAAAGAATTTCCTAGGATTCAGCATATTGACTTTCTTGATGAAAGTAGCATGTATGTAATTCTGTACTAAATTAGTGTTTGAAGAAAGCAATAAGGAATTCTAACACATTTCTTCCCACTATGAGAACGTTTTTGAAAACTGTATAATTTTCAAATACCTTTCACAGTTCTGGATATATTTTGTACAATAGTCATATGTATTTTGTGTATGTGTGTGGAAAAATGCATTTTCTGTATAGATGTTCAGAAAACAATATTTTATTATTCTCTGAGCAGAAAATGCTGTTTGCTGCATAGAAAATACTTTTCTGTGCAAAATGAAAACAAAAAAACTCTATATACAATTTTATCTGCAGAATAACTCCCCAACCATAGCATGTTCTGCACAACAAACAGTATTTGCTGAACAGAAAATGTTTCTGAATACCATTATTACTTACTGCATATAACATATTTCCAGAATAGAAAATTCTGTTTTCATCCTCAAAAGAATTATGTGCACATTTTTCACAGGCTAAATCCCCAGCTGTAAAGATTCTCATTACTCCAGGATTTTTAGGATCTTCCCAATGACAATATTTTTCAACCTTTTTTTTTTTACTATTTAGAAAATATTTTTTCTAGCCCTAAAGAGTATCTGTTTAAAATTTTGTTGAAATAACACATTTAGAAAGAAAGCAACTTGTTGAAGGTTTTCTGATGAATTTAATGACAGAGTGATGTTTAGTCTTCCAAGTTCCCACATTACATTATGTATGATGGCTTATAATTGTTCCATAGCATATATGATCCTGTTCCATAAACTTTAAATGCAATTGGAATTTTGTCCCTTTGAACAATAGGGGGTGAGGCATTCTCCCTCCTTCTCAGCTGGCCAAGGAAAAGTTGTTCTATCTGTTTTAGAACTGGCATTTAGCCAGCATTTTAAAGAGTCAAATATAGTGATTTAAATGTTATTAGTTAGTCCCAGCTAGAAGAAACCCATTGAATCAATGAACTTAGGTACATATTGACTCAACATTCAACAACTAAGTCAATGGGTCTGCTCTGGTTGGGGATTAGCAGCTCCATGGAGTTTCCTCTTTAATAGGAACACTTTATGAAGGGTGGCAGAGCATGTTTAATGCTTACTAGGCATGGTAGTTAAGACTGGAACCTTATTTATTTATTTATTTATTTATTTACATCACTTTTACCCCGCCTTTCTCTCCGAGGAGACTCAAAGCGGCTTACAGTAAACAGGCAAAAATTCAATGCCTAAAAACAATGTAAAAACAACAATTCATATAAAACCATCTACAAAACAACAGTTCATATAAAACAAGTACCATTACAAAATAAAATCACATTATATAAAATTTTAAGAATGTCCAAGATTAAAATCCATTCATCCAGAATCCTCGATTCTTCGTACAGGTCATGTAAAGTCCATGTTCTTATTCATTAAAAGCTTGTGAGCACAGCCATGTCTTTAAGGCTTTCCTGAAGCCTAGGAGAGTTGGTATCTGCCGTATGTTGCTGGGGAGGGTGTTCCACAGCCGAGGAGCCACCACCGAGAAGGCCCTGTCCCTCGTTCCCACCAGCCTTACCTGCGAGGCTGGTGGGACCGAGAGCAGGGCCTCCCCCGATGATCTAAGAGTTCTAGAAGGCTCATAGGGGGAAATGCGTTCGGACAGGTAAGATGGGCCAGAACCATTTAGGGCTTTGTAGGTCAAAACCAGCACTTTGAATTGGGCTCGGTAGCATATCGGCAGCCAGTGGAGCTGGCTCAGCATGGGAGTAGTACGCTCCCTGTAAGCCGCTCCTGTTATTAGTCTGGCTGCCGCCCGTTGTACTAGTTGGAGCTTCCGAGTCGTCTTCAAAGGCAGCCCCACGTAGAGAGCGTTGCAGTAGTCCAAACGAGCTGTAACCAGAGCGTGGACCACCGTGGCCAAGTCAGACCTCCCAAGGAACGGGTGCAGCTGGCGCACAAGGTGGAGTTGTGCAAAGGCTCCCCTGGCCACCGCCGAGACCTGGGGCTCCAGGCTCAGCGATGAGTCCAGGAGGACCCCCAGACTGCGAACCTGTGTCTTCAAGGGGAGTGCGACCCCATCCAACACAGGCTGTAATCCTATTTCCTGTTCAGCCCTGCGACTGACCAGGAGGACCTCTGTCTTGTCTGGATTAAGTTTCAATTTGTTCGCCCTCATCCAGTCCGACACAGCGGCCAGGACCTGAACAGCCTCCTTAGTGACAGGTGGGAAGGAGTGACAGAGCTGGACATCATCTGCATACAGATGACACCTCACCCCGAAACTCCGGATGATCTCTCCCAGCGGCTTCATGTATATGTTAAACAACATGGGGGACAGTATTGACCCCTGCGGGACCCCACAAGTCAATGGTTGTGGGGCCGAGCAGGTGTCCCCCAATGACACCATCTGGGAACGACCCTCCAGGAAGGACCGGAGCCACTGAAGAACAGTACCCCCGAGACCCATCCCGGCAAGGCGCCCCAGAAGGATACCATGATCGACGGTATCGAAGGCCGCTGAGAGGTCCAGCAGAACCAGCAGGGACACACTCTCCCTGTCCAGTTCCCAGCGTAGATCATCGACTAAGGCGACCAAGGCTGTCTCGGTACCATGTCCCGGCCTGAAGCCAGACTGCGCTGGATCCAGAAAATCAGTATCTACCAAGAATGCCTGGAGTTGTGCAGCCACCACACGTTCCACGACCTTGCCCAAAAAGGGGAGATTGGAAATAGGCCGATAGTTCTCCAATTGAGTGGGGTCCAGTGATGGCTTCTTCAACAGCGGTTTGATCACAGCCAATTTAAGGCTCGCTGGAACAATGCCTTCCCGAAGGGAGGCATTCACCACCACCTTCACCCACTTGGCCAATCCCCTTCTGGCTTCTCTCACTAGCCAGGATGGGCAGGGGTCTAGGATGCATGTGGTCGCCCTCACCTCTCCAAGCACCTTGTCCACGTCCTCGGGCTGAACCAATTGAAACGAATCCATCAAAATAGGACAAGCAGGTGCACTTGTTACATCCTCGGAGACTGCCGTTAATATGGTGTCAAATCCAGAGCGGATCAAAGCGACTTTGTCCGCAAAGAACTGAGCAAATGCTTCACAGCGGGCTGCCGAGTTGTCAGGGATCCCGTCTTGAGGGACGGGATATAACAAACCTCTGACAACTCGGAACAGCTCCGCCGGACGGTTCTGTGCGGACGCAATATTAGCTGCAAAGAAAGAGTTCTTTGCAGCGTCTATTGCCGCGGCATAAGCCTTAAGATAAGAGCCCAGCCGTGTTCGGTTTGACTCGTTCGGTTTTGAACGCCACACGCGCTCTAGTCCCCTCTTCTTTCGCTTCATCGTTGCCAACTCCTCAGTAAACCAAGGAGATGGTTTAGCTCGGGTACTCGAGAGGGGACGTTCCGGAGAGATCGTGTCTATTGCCCTAGTCATCTCCCGATTCCAGAGAGCGACAAGGGCATCGACAGAATCACCAGCCGAGGTGGCGGGAAACTCCCCAAGAGCCATCAGGAAACCGTCCGGATCCATGAGCCTCCTGGGGCGGACCATTTTAATGGGTCCTCCACCCCTGCGGAGGTTAGGGGGCGCAGCAAGTCTAAACCTGATCAGGTGATGGTCGGTCCATGGCAACGGAGCGATGGTAAGCTCCTCCACACCTCCATTTTCCTCCCATCCCTGACAGAAAACCAAGTCAAGCGTGTGTCCAGCTCTGTGGGTGGGACCAGATACTCGTTGGGACAGTCCCATGGTTGCCATGGAGGCCATGAAGTCCTGAGCCACGCCTGAAAGGTTGGTCTCGGCATGGACATTGAAGTCCCCCAGCACAATGAGCTGTTGAGACTCCAATGCCAGGCCAGAGACCACCCCCGCTAGCTCAGGCAGGGAGACTGTAGTGCAGCGGGGTGATCGGTACACTAGCAGAATCCCCAGTCTGTCCCGGTCACCTACCCTCAGGTGGACACATTCGAACAAGGTTGACTGTGGGATGGGGCACCTGGTCAGGGGGATGGACTCCTTATAGATTACTGCGACACCTCCTCCCCTCCCTCCAGATCTTGGTTGGTGCTGCACGGTGTAACCTGGTGGACAAAGCTGGGTGAGGTTGACACCCCCAGCCTCATCCAGCCAGGTCTCCGTTATGCACGCCAGGTCTGCCTGTTCATCCAGGATAAGATCCTGGATGATAGCAGTTTTTCCATTGACAGACCTGGCGTTCAACAGCACCAACTTTAACCTGGAGAGACCGCCAGCCTGGGCACCCAAGTTTACCATATCAGGAGGCCATTTTAAATCTATAAGAACTCTTTTTTTTGCCCTAGGCCGAATTAATTTATGCCTCCCTTTCCCGTATCTCCCCCTCCCCTGAATTACTTCTATGGGGACTCCTCGGCTGTTAGATGGCCACCCTCTCGCCACATGCTCCATCATTATGTTAATATCAGCTTTTAAATCAGGGCACAGATCTAGTATTTGCTGCGTCGTACCTCTCCCTCCTTTCAGGTTAATTAAAATTCTCTCCTTCCCCTTCTCCTTCACCTTGGGGGCAGCGCAGGTCTTATATGCCAGAAGGCTTTGTAACTTTCTCCCTTCTAGTCTCCCAAATGTTAAAGTGCTATGTGCTAAGGTGGCGGGAGCTAAATTAAAATCATTGGGGTAACGGAGGCTCGACTGGAGGTTAAGAAGTATCAAGCTTACTGTTAAAACGATCGCAGCTTCTAGTACAGTGCCCGCATGCATCACTATGATCTGTACTTTGTACTATTTGTGTTGTTTTTAAGGTCACTTCTTGCACCAATTACCCACCGAACCTTCCCACCCCGTAAATGACCCCTCCCTGCTCCCCACTATTACCCTAATTGTGCAGTAACCCAACAGTTGATGTTAATTATAATAGCAACTATACAGTTTATCTCTACAGTGCATTAGTGCTTATTCTTCTGAACAATAGATGCTGTAGTGTTCTTTACTCAATCCGGGAATAGTTCATCGAGCCAGTTCTAATTAATAGGGGGTTTGTGATATAAGAGGTAGCACGTTAAAGTTCGGTTCCATAAAGTGCAACAGTCAGATCTTGTCTGCTCCTCTCAGCTTTATATACCTGGCAGAGGCGAGGTCTTAAAGCACCAACAGCAGGCAGAGAGTTGCAGCAATGTTCCTCTCAGCTTTATATACCTGGCAGAGGCGAGGTCTTAAAACACCAACAGCAGGCAGGGAGATGCAGCAATGCTCCTCTCAGCTTTATATACCTGGCAGAGGCGAGGTCTTAAAGCACCAACAGCAGGCAGAGAGTTGCAGCAATGTTCCTCTCAGCTTTATATACCTGGCAGAGGCGAGGTCTTAAAGCACCAACAGCAGGCAGAGAGATGCAGCAATGTTCCTCTCAGCTTTATATACCTGGCAGAGGTGAGGCCTTAAAGCACCAACAGCAGGCAGAGAGATGCAGCAATGTTCCTCTCAGCTTTATATACCTGGCAGAGGCGAGGTCTTAAAGCACCAACAGCAGGCAGAGAGATGCAGCAATGTTCCTCTCAGCTTTATATACCTGGCAGAGGCGAGGTCTTAAAACACCAACAGCAGGCAGGGAGATGCAGCAATGCTCCTCTCAGCTTTATATACCTGGCAGAGGCAAGGTCTTAAAGCACCAACAGCAGGTAGAGAGTTGCTGTTGGTGCTTTAAGACCTCGCCTCTGCCAGGTATATAAAGCTGAGAGGAGCATTGCTGCATCTCCCTAATGTTTAATGTTTAATGCCTATGCTTTATGTTGCAAATGTATTTGTAGACAGTTTTTTAGCATTAAGTTCAAATGTTGTATATGTTTATGTAAAAGTCAGACTCAAGTGTAAGTTGAAGGCATGTTTTGATGCCCAAATTATAGATTTTGATATAGGCGATGTATCAGTTGAAAGTCATTCATGTTGATTGAAGGAGCAGCTAGCTACCACTGGCCACCACCACCACCACCACCACCACTTCCTTACCCAGACATTCAAAAAGGCCAGAAGTGTTGCCATGTCATAGAAAGTAGAGGTGGGTCTGTGCTTCTTTTAGGTTCTCCTTTGATTGCCACTTTATTCAGACAAGGCGATCGTTCCTTTTTGATAAGAGTTGGTATGGTACTTAACTTAACCTGCAGATAGGTTGACCTGGTTTTTTTGTTTTGTTTTTTTTTAACTAAAATTTCTAGACGTCTATATGCATAGCAGGCATGGGCAAACTTCAGCTCTCTAGGTGTTTTGGACTTCTACTCCCAGAAATCCCAGTCAGCTTACCAGCTGTTAGGAATTGTGGAAGTTGAAGTCCAAAACTCTTGGGGGCCAAAGTTTGCCCATGCCTGATATATAGGGTAGATTCTTTGACCATATATAATACAATACCAAAGACTCCTGTTTTCTTGTGTCTGGATAGGAGTATAGTCCAAAGTTAAGAGCAATGCAATCATATTAATTGAGAAAGCAGATGTTGCATTGTTCATGGGCTGCTTTAACATTAGCATATTGATTTTTGCTGTTAAGACCTGTGGCTACAAGGGAGGTATTAATGTACAATACAGACATGTGTTAAGTAGTCACACTGCACCACATGTAAATCAATCCATTCACCAATGCATTGTGTGGTGGAAGATCTGAAGAACAGCTCTATTATGACACATGTTAATATGTCAAGCTCAGAATTAATGCTATTCCACAGAATAAAACAAACTATCATTTATGTTATATTAGCTTACACAGATGGAATCTATTTGGCAAATTATGAAGGTTAGTTAAGCTTTTTAGCAGCCTGTTTCTTTTCAAACGGAAAGATATTTCTACTCTTCAAAACAACATTTAAGAATTGAATTAGAACATTTTTCCATCTTCAGAACATCCATTTAATTTCTCAGAAAATGTATGTGTGTTTTCTACATCAACAAAACACTAAAAGAGAGAGAAAGAAAATGGAGAGTCGAAGTCACAACTACAAAGTTGGTTTGTCCGACTTTGAACCCTCAATGTTTGAGTTTTGGTGGCCTCTTTTTTTAGATCCAGGTGGAAATTATATGGCCTTCCAGATGTTGTTGTGGATTCGCAAAACACTGCAATCATTGTCACTGTAATCAACAATGAGAAATTCTGGAAACTCAATCCAACATCCAGTTATCTCCTTTAATCCACCCAGAAATCTTCCTTAGA
This sequence comes from Anolis carolinensis, assembly GCF_035594765.1. Lineage (NCBI taxonomy): Eukaryota > Metazoa > Chordata > Lepidosauria > Squamata > Anolidae > Anolis > Anolis carolinensis. The sequence continues at coordinate 297,864,964 of NC_085842.1, forward strand.
ACCATAACTAAAAGCCCAAATAGTTGGGTGATAACTATGCACTCAATGTTGAGTTCAAAAGAACAGTCTTAATGTCATACAAACAGTACTACAGGCTATTCTTAAAAGCTTATCTGAATAAAAAACATCTTCACCTGTTGATGAAGAATAATAAGAAGGGGCAATTCTTGCTTCCCTAAGGAGGGAGTTTCAAGGTCTAGGGGTGGCTGTGTGGATCATAGAATTGAACCAGGCATATAAGGGGAGTTAGGCAGGGCATAAGCTATAGAGTAGGCCCTCAGTATCCATGGAGTTTTGACTCCAGGACCCTGGTGGTTACCAAAATCTGTGGATGTTCATCTAGTTTTCTATAGACAATCCCTGAGTTACAAACATCTGACTTACTAACTATTCATAGTTAAGAATGGGAGTGAGACAACAGGAAGTGAGAGAAATCTACCTACAGGAAGGGAAATTTACTCCTGAAAGAGTTATCATGGAGAAAAGGTGTCTCCACTGAAGCTTTATTACCAATTCTTGTTTCCACAACAAGCCAAATTTTTCAATATACAATTATAGGGACAGAAAAAGAGGTGAAATCTTCTGAGCAGGGCCACAGACCAAAAACAAACACCACGGTGGAGTTAACTCTTCCCTATGCTATCTGGAATAAAATAGCACCCCTTTTATAAAATGGCTAACATTTCAAACAAGTGTGGGAGAGAACCTAAGGGACTAAATATTGTATTTGTTCATTATACCATGCAATAGCCCCTCCACTTCCATGGGAGGATAGGATCACAGAGAGTCTGCAAAAGTGGAAAAATGCAAAACAACAGCACCAACAAAAACCTCAAATGGAGCCAGATAGAAAGAAAAATAGAACCACTGGTGTTGAGGACCCAAAGACCGTCAAGCATGTGCTACTTCAACTTGAAAAATGTGTGCACTTCAGTACTGCTTCAGGGGGTGGTTTAAGTCATGGTTTCCTGGCCCTTTGCTCTCATGCAACAGATGTGCAAGTACATCTGATGAACACATTGCTGCATGCGGGTTCCTAGTATGTGGAACTAGTCACACACAGGGTTTTGTTGTATGTAAACATTTCTGGATTAGGCCTTTTAAAAATATAAGCATGGTTCAGAGGACAAAAGAACTCTGAAGGAGAAACAGAAAGCAAATAGGCATAGCCATTAATTTGTTATCTCTAAAGTCAACTACACTTTTAGAGTAACTAAATAAAGTTTTAAACATGGTTTTATTCAATCTCAACATGGTCTTTTAAAGGTTCCATTTTAAAAGAGGGAGTTGCGGAATTGCACCAGCGGAAAATGTTTTGGTTTATTAGTGTTGACATAATAGTTTTGAAAATCTCATGAGCTTTGAAGAAGGCATAGGAGGGAACAGCTAAAATCCAGTACTCCTCAACCCATTTTGTTTTTTATTTAGCCCACATAATTTTATCATGAGTGTGAAATGGTGGGAGAAGAATCCAAACCACAAAACGTGGCTCTTTTCAATAGTCTGAAATCTTCAAACCTGTGAAATGGTGTCTTATTGCATTTGGGACTGCTTTATTACAAAGTTAGGTCCACTTAAGAAGATTGTGGGTGACTCAGCCTTGGATTTCATTTCAAGCAGCGTTTTGGACGAGGAACCACTCTGGTAGTAACCACAGTATCAAATTAATACAACAAAAGCATGTAATTGAAAAAAGAGTCTTTCATTATTGTATTTCAAAAGAACCACCCAGACCATGGCAGAAGAATATGAATGTAATTTTAACCAATTGCTCTTTGCCAGCTGCTCGTAGGCTGTGTATGTGCATATGTTTTATAAAGTACTGAACATATAGTATATTGTCTTTCATCCATCGTGAGCCTTCACCTTAAATCAATCCTTGATTTCCAAGATTTTGCTAGTTAAAAATCAGGGCCTTGTTAATTAAACATTACCTCTATTAACTCTACAAGTAGTCTGTAAAAACACAATTTGCCTTTGACCTGCATAGGTTTGAACAATATGCATATTGCTTGCTTCCATGTGAATCTTCCTAGTTGTTTAGATTGTAACTTGAGTTACATATATTGTGTGCTCAGTTTCTGAGATAAGATTGATTGCAAGTAAGACTGAAGGTCAAACTAAATGTCAAGGGAAATGCAGTCTTTAGCAGTCAGACCTGAAAATTAAGCCTGCGTTTACTTTCTAATGAACAAGAAACAAAGCAAAGCTAAATGTAATTAATGTTGTTATGTAGATAATGACATGATATTTCAAATGGTCTTTGGCCAGTAAATGGAACACCTTTTAAAAAGAAATAATGTAAAATTCTGTTTGATCCAGTGTCTTCTTGGTTGTGGCTTTCAATCATGGAAGCCCTTCTATTCATACATAGGGAACTGTCTATGAGATTGCCTGACTCCTCACTATGTGTACTGGGTAGGAGAAGCAGCAGTGTCAGGTGTTCTAGGTCAGTGTGGTCCAACCTTTAGTTACCCAAGGGCCAATCAAACTTTTGAATAGGAATATGAAGCTTCAATATGGCCATTATATGGCCATTTTTTAAAAACTTAAAGCAGTAAAAAGGGTAAATGATTTTTTCCCAAATATTAAATTACAATATTTTTCCAGTAAGAAGGGCAAGGGCCAACAAAAATGAATTGGTGGTCCGCATGCAGCCTGCAGCCCGCGGGTTGAACCACACAGAAAGTGCTCTCTCTTTGTTAATATATTTATGTGAGTAAATGTGTTCTCCTTCACCAGTGGATGCCAACCGCACACTCACATCACTATGTCCAGAACTCTTTGCAATAAACAATCTGAAGATGGTAACTGCTGTGCTCCATTTCACATAAGAAAAACAGAGCAAACCTCAAAAAGTAAAAACACACACAATTAAAATCACCTCATACAGCAAACATAGTGAAGACTATTTTTTAGATAGGGGGCAAATTAATATTTGCATATGGGTACATGTTATATAGATGTATCTTTGCTGGAACTGGAGTGAGGAATGTTCCAACAGAACATTCAAAATACTGTTTGTTTGCTCAGCTTGCTTTTCTTAACAACCTAAGAGACCTCACTAATCGCTGCTCTGCAAAGTGCTCCTAAACAAGGTATTCTGAGGTGGATATAGGTAAACAAACGGCAGCAAGAGACGTCATTCCCTCTCGAGATATGTTGAAATTCTAGGAACTTTCATTCACAACAACAGCAACAGGAATAGGAGTCATCCCAATTCAAGGCTAAAAGTGTTTTATCTTGAAAACAAACAAAGTCTCGCAGAAACTTAGCTAAATGAATAACCTTTGGTATAACTTGAATGAAGGGATTTGGTTGTCAACTTCAGTTTGAATTGATCCCAACTGGCACGGATAAGTGTTGTCATAATGTCTAGATACAGGAGGTAACCTTGACTTTACTGTAAACCATGCTTGTAGCATTACTGTGGCATGATGATTGTTATTTACTACTGCTACTTACTACTACTGCTACTATTAACCATGTCCTTCTAGTAAATTTCCCATAGTCAACTGGGCAGCCATTGTTTGCTCTATCTACCATGTTAGTTCTTATGTTCTTAATTCCAACCTTTCAACATGTCATAGAAGCTCCGTCTAAATATTCACTATAATCTGGCTTGAAGCTGGCTTGAGGGTATCTACAAAACATTCAGCTCCAGTGCAACCTGCAACAAGCATCCAGCTGGAAACTACATGTTAAAAAATGTCACTGCAAATCAGCACAAAATGTGCTGAATCTGATCAGGCTATGCCGCTGCAGAGCAGGAATCAACATGTGGAGTGCATGTGGTGACAAGGCTAGCACTGGAACATTCAGATAAAGGTAACAGATACACAGCTCAGTTGGAAGGTAAAGAAAATCGCCCTGGCTGGAGAGGAAACCGCTTTTCCTCTCCTGCTTTGCTTTATATTGCTGTAATACTGATCCCAGTATCCCAATCAGCTAGACTGCTTCTTTGCAGTGCATCTCACCAGAGAATGTAGGAAAAATATGTCTTGTATTGGATTAATCCACAATCCTTGGATCTCTGTGGACTCTGTCACAACTTCCAATTGGTTCCCCAGGGTGCCTGTGTAGACACTCCAAAATAAACTGGATCTCTTTGATCCACTTCCTAAATCAAATTAAATGGTTGTGTGAAAGCACCCAGAAAAAAACCCAGGACATTTGTGATCAAGAACCAAAAGTGTGTGGTCAAGATGGCAAAAGGTATTAATTATGGAGGAAGAACATACAAGCTAAAAGAGGCTGCAGCAGTGTGCTTTTGCCTGAACCAATCGGGAAGGGCAAGATTCTGCTCCTCCTCTTCACTCCCCTTTGCTGAGTTAATTGATTACAATTTACTTTTGCACTTTCAAATCTGTTGGCAGCAATTGAAGTAAGCTGAGGACACAGAAGGAAAAGGGAAAAGGGATACATACAGGGAAAATTTAAAAGCAGCTGAAAAAAGTGAGACTACAGAGGATTGATCAGGACTTTACTTGCTATATCAAGATAGCTGGAGGGTATATTTACTGGGAAGGTGGACAATGTTCTTAGTATGGACATAGGAATGGACCACATATACAAATGTAAAGGTAAACTACACGGGATATTGGATAAGTTTATTTATTTTGTGTCAAAAGCATTGCATAATAAATAAGTTTAAAAGTGATAAAATAAAGGAATAACAAACAGCTAAATAGTTTTAGACCAAAAGTGGGCAACAGCAATCGGAGGGACACAGAAAGAGTCTCCTCGAAGATTGAGTAAATCCAGTCGGGCATCCCCTGGGCAACGTTTCTTGTAAACGGCCAATCTTTCCAAACCAAAAGCATTGCATCGCTTTTAAATATTGGATAAGTTGCTTTGGTATGTGAAGGGAAAGGACAATAATAAGGGATTATGTCAGAAGGATGTATTTTGTTAAATATAAAGGTGAGATGCTTCAATTTGCTATCATGCTATCTTTGCTTATGCCAAATGCTGATATAGTTCCTGTTTTCTTGAAATAAATATAGTCCTTAATTATGATGATTGTCCAGGCATTCATTTTAATATGTCAAATATACAGAATGTCCCAAAAGTCACAATATGTAGGTGAAACAGTTCAATAGGCTTCCAATTTGTTTCCAGGCGCAATTCAAGGTGCTGGTTTTAACCTATAAAGCCCTTCATGGCTTCGGTCCAGGTTACTTGGGACACCATGTCTTCTGTTACAGACTGGGCAGACCTTTAAGGTCCAGTAAGGAGACTTTCCTCTCCATACAGTCCAAGACCAACATGCATTTAAAACCACCAGAGAAGGCACATTGGAAGCAGCTCCAAAGCTATGGAATTTGCTGCTGGAGAAAGTTAGATTGGCTCCCACACTGATGTCATTTAGGAAAGGGGTGTCAATCAAATGATAAATGTACTATTAAAAGATATATTAACATTATGAAATAAATATAAGAATTATCTAATTAAAAGAAATTCTAAAATAATACCAGTTGTATTGGAGAGGAAATTTCCAAAAAACTTTAAAATGTAATGGATAAGGAATTGAAAAGGAGGAAATTAGACAAAATTGGAAGGTGGATGGAACAAGAAAAAAGAAGAATGTAAAGGAAATTCTAGATGAATTAAATATATCATGGTACCACTGGGTACAGCAATAACGTAGAAGTTGGAGGGGAATGAGCTTGGGGGAAAGAGAGCTAATGGAATTTGAAAACATAATATTAAAAGAGCAGATGAAACAAGAAAACAAGTATCAGAAAGGGATAACCAGTATGATTTATAAAATATTAATAGAAATTAAATGGGGGGGGGGGGGGAGGGACACAAGCAAGGGAGTTATGGAAGGAAGAATTGGGAACAAAAATAGGATAAAGAAATTGGGAAAGATTATGGGGAGCTAGACACCTCAAGAATTTATCAATCAGAATAAAAGATTACTAAAAGATGTTATGGAAATGGTACTTGACCTTGATAAAGATACACAATATGGATAAGAGCTGTTCAAAAAAAGTTGCCAAGAAATGGGAACGTATATTCACATGTGGGACAAAGTAAATAATAATATGGACAGAGGTTCTGGAAAAAAGTTATAATAGAGATAGAAAGCTTTATGAAGAAAAAATCTGATAGAAATCCGGCAACTATATAGTGTTCCCTCACTTATCGCGGGGGTTACGTTCCAGGATCCCCCGCGATAAGTGAAAATCCACAAAGTAGGGACACTATATTTATTCTATGTGTGGAGGAGAGCAAACCACAGACCAGTCACTGCAATGCAGTCTGTACTTTATTTTAGCAGTTACAATATATAGTACACCTGTAGAGAAGAAGAATGGAAGCAAATTAACCGTTTTTATTTCAAACTCTTCCCTTCCTTCCCCCCTCTCCCTTTATTTCTCCCTTTCCCCCCTTCCAAAACCCAATGCACACCACAAAAAACCTGCAAAACACTGAAAATACCATGATACATGGTGTACATTAATATTTATTGAAAACCCGTGAAACAGCGAGGGCGCAAAAAGTGAACTGCGAAGTAGCGAGGGAACACACTATTGTTATCTTTATATGATACAGATGATTGGAAAGAAAATGAAAATAATTTGATAATAATGTTGTTAATGGCAGCAAGGCTATTAATAGCAAAAAAAATGGAAAGGAGGCGTAGAAATTAAGATTGAAGAATGGTACAGGGAAATATGAAAATTAGCAATAAATGATAAATTAACACATAATTTAAAGGTAAAAAAAGGCCAGAGCAAAAATAACAGTTTTGAAAGCATATGGAAAAATTTATTGAAGAAACATTGAGAAAATAAGATGGGAAGCAAATCTCACCAGAAGAAATGAAGTTCTGATGGGACCACGAAAAAAAGGATTCCAGAGATGGGGAGCACAATGGTGAAAATGAGAAGAAATAAATATATGAATTATAAAGATCGTATTTTGTAATAAAATGGAATGAAAATGTAATAAAATTATTAATTAAAAAAGGAAAGGTGTGAAGACCTTCCTTTTTAAAGCAGCTTTTAAGTGAAGGCAAGCATTTTAAGGTCGGGTGGCGAACTATAGACTGTTGTTAACTTTTATTGTTTATAATATGAATTATTTGTTTTTAGCTAAGATTTTATGTTCTATACACTTTTGAGATGTTGTGAGCCACTTTGAATCTACTCTGGAGAAAAGCGGCATAGAATCTCTGAAATAAATAAATAAAAAACACAGTAAATAGGAAAAATGGGAAATGTAGTTAATATGAGTTTGTTAATTTTTCCTATGTATGGAGACTTTGGGACATTCTGTAGTAAGACCTAGCCACAGAAGATGCATTCCAAGGCCACTACCCCCATGGATACCACAAACCCTAAATTTTGATTGTACATGGATCAAACGCATATCATAGAACTGCAGTGAAGGACCTAGGGAGGCCCACAAACACTTTCAGGAGAAGGGGGATATTTTTTGGAGTGTGAGTAAATAAAACCATGGTTATAGAATGTGTAGAAAAAGAAATTGTGCTGTACATTAAAATTCATTTTCAATCAACATGCAAAGAAGCGAGAGGGTAAGCCCACCAACTCCATGGTTAGTTTTTTCACAGGGAAAGCTACACATCTGAAAAGGAGATATGCTTCTTGAGATGTAGGATGGTTATATAAAAAATGAAACGAGATGAGGCTAATTGTTCCCCTCTTCTTGTGCTGATTAAAAGCAGGTAGATAATGATTGAACATAATTTTTATTTATTCACTATTTAGTGAAAGCATTTATTTATTGCTGCTCAACTATCATGGCAATCCGCAATTAATACAAATACTTTAACATTAAATAAACAACCAAATACTATTTAAATAAAGTCCAAACCCTTTAAAACTACATTTATTAAACAACAAAGAAAATAGATTTTTTAAAATATAAAATAACATGTAAAGAAAAATTACACAAACAAATTACACAACAAAACTACAGCTATAAAAATCCAAAACAACAGACAAAAGACTAAAACACAAAAGACAAAAAGGGGAAAAGAAAAAAAGAGAGTGTAACTTCCAACTACCCAGTTGATGGTTATAATTGATTCCTTATCCTACTTTCTGTAACTTCATAACATTAACATATTTCTATTTGCAAACATCTACTATTCTTCAGATCCTGATAAACTCGTCCAAATATAATTCAAACTGTTAAAACTAATTCTCAAATAAGGCAAACAATTTTTTAAAAAACAGCCACAGCAGAAACCCCTAAACACAGTTTACATGGGTCACATACACTGGATCAGGCCAGTAGTTACTCCTGAACGTACACACCATGTTCAGGTACATGAATAAAAACCCACATTAGCAGAATTTGGGCAAGGCTCTGGTGTGTCCCTAAAATTCCAGCACAATCCAGTACAGTATTTCGGGATTGGTGTGAGTACCTGGGCCAGTTCTAATTCAATCACTCTTTCCCTGGGGCCACTGCCACAGTAACAAATGACAGAAAAGCTAAAGATGGCCATCTAGCGTTCCTGATCTGGATTCAGCCCGACTGTCACGACTTTGCTCCTGCTGCTGCCATAGTTTGGAAACAAAGCATGTAAACATCTTTATAGAATCCAGGACTGAGCCAGTTTGAAATCTTAGAGCACATTCACAGGGGACCTAAATCAGGGCCAGTCCAAAGCACTGGCCTCCTATTTAGTTTCCCTGTCGATGTACCCTAAGATTTCCAGTTGGTTCAAATGGGAGGAGAAGGTCTTTCAGATCCCCTGTCTGTCACTTTGGGATGATTCTGTGTATTTTTCATATCTATATATATAAAAGAGTGATGGCATCACGGCAATTCACAAAACAACAAAAGTACAGGCCCCCCAACCTCAAAATTTGACAACACAACCCATCATCCACGCCTCAAGGTTGATACAACAAAAAGAAAAGAAAAATAAAGTCCTAATTAGAGGGAGAGCAATAATTTTTTTTTATCCAATTGCCTCCAGTTTAGAGGGCTAATCTCTGCCCACTTGGTTGCCTAGCAACCAAGGGACAGCCAGGTTTCAGTTAGGGGACAGGCAGAGTTAGGCCTCACTTAGACTTCTTCCACAGATTATCTAATTTGCACTGGATTATATGGCAGTGTAGACTCAAGGCCTTTCCACAAAGCTATATAACCCATTTATAATCTTATATTATCTGCTTTAACTGGATTATCTGGACTCCGCACTACCATATAATCCACTTCAGTGTGCATTTTATACAGCTGTGAAGAAGGGGCCTCAGATAATCCAGTTCTGAGCAGATAATATAAGATTAGAAATATACAGTAGACTCTCAATTATCCAACGTAAACAGGCCGGCAGGATAAGTGAATATGTTGGATAATAAGAAGGGATTCAGGAAAAGCCAATTAAACATCAAATTAGGTAATCGTTATACAAATTAAGCACCAAAACATCATATTATACAACAAATTTGACAGAAAAAGTAGTTCCATGCGCAGTAATGCTATGTAGTATTTACAGTAGAGTCTCACTTATCCAACACTCGCTTATCCAACGTTCTGGATTATCCAACGCATTTTTGTAGTCAATGCTTTCAATATATCGTGATATTTTGGTGCTAAATTCATAAATACAGTAATTACTATATAGCATTACTGTGTACTGAACTACTTTTTCTGACAAATTTGTTGTATAACATGATGTTTTGGTGCTTAATTTGTAAAATCATAACTTAATTTGATGTTTAATAGGGTTATCCTTAATTCCTCATTATCCAACATATTCGCTTATCCAACGTTCTGCCGGCCCGTTTATGTTGGATAAGTGAGACTCTACTGTACTGTATTTACAAATTTGCCACTAAAATATCACAATGAATTTAAAACACTGACTACAAAAACATTGATTATGAAAAGGCAGACTGTGTTGGATAATCCAGAACATTGTATAAGCGAATGTTGGATAAGTGAGATTCTTCTTTAATATGAAATAATTACTGGGATAGAACAATGCAGAATAATATAATCTCTAAAACCAGGACAGTAAATAAACAGGGGAATTCCACACAGGAAACAATCAGGGCCAGCTAACACCTCCCAACAAAGTATTCCCATCATCAAAGTCTGGCAAATCCTGTTTTCTCAGGGCCACAGACAGTAGAAGCACATAAAATATCGCAAACAACATCACTCTGAAAACAAGGGTATTCCAGACAGGAAACAATCAGGGCCAGCTAACACCTCCCAACAAAGTATTCCCATCATCAAAGTCTGGAAAATCCTCTGTTTTCTCAGGGTCACAGACAGTAGAAGCACATAAAATATCGCAAACAACACCACTCTGAAAACAAGGGAATTCCAGACAGGAAACAATCAGGGCCAGCTAACACCTCCCAACAAAAAATTCACTCAGGGAGGAAACAACCAGGCTTTAAAGCTGCAAGGCCATTACATCCTAATCATTTTTCCTAATTGCAGCATTCATACTTGCCTCCAACAAAAAAAAAAACCAATCAGAAATATTGTATATTCACAACCTTTAGGAAATAATATCCCCTGATAGCGCAGCGTGTTAAAGCGCTGAGCTGCTGAACTTCTGGACTCAAAGGCCACAGGTTTGAATTGGGGGAGCGGAGAGAGCCCCCACTGTTAGCTCCAGCTTCTGCCAACCCAGAAGTTCGAAAACATGCAAATGTGAGTGCATCAATAGGTACTGCTCCGGCGGGAAGGTAACGCCGCTCCATGTAGTCATCCCACATGACCTTGGAGGAGTCTACGGACAACGCCGGCTCTTCGGCTTAGAAATGGAGATGAGCACCAACCTCCAGAGTAAGACACGACTGGACTTAATGTCTGGGGAAAACCTTTACCCTTGACCTTAACTACCACCAATTTCTCGATACTTTATTTCCCATACCACCATACTTCGCCACAGCAACGCGTGGCCGGGCACAGCTAGTCTTCATTATAAATGCATCTCAAGGCTTCCAATCACCAACAACAATATGATAAAAAAAGGGCCAGGGTATGAACTGGGAACTCAAATTGTTAATTTAGCCATTCCCACAGGTGGCCACTATTTACATGGACTGGAGAAAAATGGAAAATTTACATCACATTGTGGCCAGAGGGCATGGATCTGCATTTAAGATCATATTTGCTTTTCAGCCAGAAGGTGTTCTGAGAAAATGCTTTCATCCTGAGAACCATACATGTCTATGACAGAACATTTGAGCTGTTTACAAGACTTCACCCTGCAGAGCAGTGGTAAAGAGAAGGTGATCATCTGTGAAGATTTGAATTTCTAACCAAGAACGGAAAAGCTCATTTGTTCTAGGATTTTCATTATTGTTGGCGGTAACTTCATCCGTTAATGGGAACAGTGCAAAATATTATTTCTCCATGTTCTGTGAATAAAACTGGCCACACTGGACGTTTCACAAAATAAAGTATCATTTTTGTGGTTTTGTTCATGTATTTGATACATATTTCATACTGTGTACTTAGCAAAATATATTTTATAGCTTTTGAGCCATTTCCCATATTAATTTTATTATTTATTCTATTAAGTTTGGAATTTTTAAAAAAAGTCACCAAGCCTTTCTGACCTAAATTCAAAGTCCTGTACACAGTGGTATGTATAACAATTATCTTTGATATCATACAACCCCCATATTTGCGTGGGTGATGCCTGCATTTCACATGCTTGTGTTTGAAAAATATGTTCTATCTAGGCATTGTCAAGGTTTTCCAGCATAATTCTATGGTATGCTTCTCCCAAAATTTGACCATAGATTCATGTTAGAAACAATAGAAATACTAAGGAGACATTATCTCTAGGCATATTCTAGGTCCTCCAGTGTGATTTTTATGACAGATGTTTTGGCCTTCAACTCCCAGAAATCCTAACAGCTGGTAAACTGGCTGGGATATCTGGGAGTTGTCAGCCAAAACATCTGGGGACCCACAGGTTGAGAACCACTGACCTAGAAAGATTAGAGAGGTGTTCTCGCTAAATATTTCCTAGGTCCACCAGTATGACTCTATGGCTCAATTACTTGTAGCTTCTCATTTCCATGGTAAGCCTTGTTATGTATCTCCTGTAGATATTAGTCATACAATTTTGACACAAGTGAGCATTGTGCTTACCTTATTTTGAAATTTAAATTATTTGAATGGATACAAGTTACACTCCACCATCGCAAGTAGGACCAGATATCTACCATATCTTCTGAGCATTAGTTAGATGTTGGGTCCCTTAATATCCAAAACATAACAGCAACTGGGAAAGTCAAGAGTAATGTGACTTTGGACTAAATAATAACTTTAAAGTGTGTTTCCTTTCTAAAGCACTGAAAGGTGGCATGTTATCAAAAATGTGAGAATTCTATATTAATTAGTGTCAGAGTTGAATGGAAGGTATTCAGTCAGTAGAAACTATCCAAGGTCTACAATTCAGGGAAACAGGAAATGGAGGCGATATTAGCCACAGGTGTATTTATTCCTTAGATTTATATACCATTTTCTCCCAAAGCTAGGTCTCAGGTGGGGTTGCCAAAATGAAAACTGGAGGAGACTCCTGTACCTTTAGAAGTTGAGTAAAAGAGGAAATTTTAGCATATGTTGTCTATATGACAAACCACAAATTAAAACAATTTTTACCAGAAAAGTGTCTAGATTCTCCAGCATGATCCTATGTTCAATTTCTGGAGGAGACTGATAATAGAGTTGTATTGGAGGACCTAAACCAGTGATTCTCAACCTGTGGGTCCCCAGATGTTTTGGCCTTCAACTCTCAGAAATCCTAACAGCTGGTAAACTGGCTGGGATTTCTGGGAGTTGTAGGCCAAAATACCTGGGCATCCATAGGTTAGGAACCACTGACCTAAATGTTTCTAGAAAGAATATTTTAATTAATGTTAACAAGTAATCAAATCAACAAACAGTCAAATCTGTAAAAGTAAAACCTCGAAATGTGGCAGGGCAACTGCACTAAGCATTCTGATTCCATAAAATACAACCATAGAAGTCCAAGTGGAATCTTAGCAGTTAAGTTGTATAATGAGAATGCACCCTTGAATAGAAAAAGGACACTAATTAAATGGGAACTATGTGAGATTGAATGACAGAGAGATCTGCTTCTTTAGTTAACAAGGTATATTGTATCAAGAACGACATTTCCCCTATAGCTGTATATATCCAGAAATGGGAAAGGCCTACACGGAAGGGCAAAGCAAAGCTCCATAAGACAGAGGGAATGGTGGTTCTTTCTTCTTGTGGCAGTATTTACAGTCCCCTTGAATAAGTGTCTCATTTGCTCACAACAACAGTTCCAAAATAACTTTGGACAATGTCATCTGCACGTTAGAGCACAAATTCAAAGCAGCTAATAACATTTGTTTTACATTTCGTTCAGTCCTAAAGTATGTGACACTAGAGCCAGGGGAAGAGGAAAAAGCTTCTAAATGCCCACTTCACAAGGATCTGAGAAGTTCCCTTCTGAGATTTTGTGGCTTTTGGAAAAACAGTATGAACCACCCCCACTTAGACTATGAAATGACATTGACAAAATACACATACACACAAATCCTGCAACTATTTTTCAATCAAGCATGCATAGTCCTAGATGTTTTTAAACATCACCACCACCCTCATCATCACCATCAGTTTGCAAGTGGTTGAACCCACAAGGGTTGAATGGAGAGTCTGAAGCCAGTACTCTAAGTGTTCTGCAATGGGACATAAGCAATGAGGTTACCTCGCCAACTAGTGGGACCTGCAAGACCACTTGATTTTGGGAGGCAAATTTATTTGCCAATGAAAATGACAGAAAGAAATGGATTTTGGATCAAGTGGCCTTACATTTGAAGCCACATTTGCTTGTTGGAATAACAAACTCCTGAGTCGTTGACAGGATAATCCCTTTATTAATGACTAAACAGCTTCAAAATAGTAAGTCATTTCACAGGATTCTTTGGCGGGATGTTATTATTAAACCAAAGGAACAAAGATGGGTATTTTTCTGGGAATATAGACTCTCTAACCGAAATTTTAAACCGAAAACATTTTTTCCATAGCCCAAGAAGCTGTATGCATAGGATAATGAATTGTGGCATCAGTATAGGAAGGCAGAATAATATAATCAGCACAGCATTTGTTGTAAGCTTGTTCTGACCCTGTCCTTCGTTACTCTGTCCCTGAATGTGCATCTAAGAGATTCTTTGCCAAGTTATGCATAAACTCCCATGACTCCTTTGCTTCCCCAAATTTCTAATTGTTAGAGTTAGCAACCTTTGCATGACTACATTAATTAAGCATTAATTTGCATGATCACAAATTTCCCGTTTATTTTTACCATACCCCCTCTCTGTTTGCATCACTCTAATCTACAGCCATTTTTGTTCGCTCTCTTCTCTGCTACATCATGTTTTGAATTGGGAACATTTGTAAGTAATACCTCTTTTTTTGTACAGGTTGAGCATCCCTTATTCAGAATTTCAAAGTTTAAAATCCTCCAAGATCAATTGTTCAGTTTGATGACTGAGACAGTGACACCTTTGCTTTCTAAATGTTCAATGTACACAGATTTTGTTTCATGCACACAATTATAAAAATACTGTGTATAAAATAAAGGATATGTGTGTATGAACTATACATTGATTTTCTGTTTAGACTTGGCTCCCATTTTGAAGCTATCTCATTATGTACATATATGCAAATAATATACATATTCCAAAATATGGGTTTGGGTGTATATGGAATTGGTTGGTATTCACTTTATGTCTTGTCAATTTGATTATTCTGTTTAAGAGATCTACTAGTATTTCTCAAATTTCCCAACACTAATTAGATATTGAAATGGGCTTACATTTTCCTAGCCATTGGGCAATGCAGTCTAGGTGATGCACAGTGGCTAGACTGCACTGCCCAATTGTTATGCTATCACTTAACATACATGTCAGCAGCATGCAGTTCGTCCCATAAATATATCCCTTAAACACCTCCATTATACCGTTAATCAAGCTGCCATGTCTGTGAAAAAAAGACCAGCTGGGAGGTGCAACAGCTGGAAGCAGTGGAGATAGAAGACTGTTTTGCATGAGGGAGGCAAACCAGCATTGAGGCAGCACTGTTGCCTTTGGGGAATGCCCCTATTGCAGGACTTTATGCCCATCCTGTCACCTATCTGCCACCTCCCCCAAAATAACCTAATCTTGGTATTGAGGGGTAAAACCCATTAATACCTTCCAATTCCACCATATTGCTGTCACCTACCTTGTGCGATGGGGCCATTCCATATCTGTGCTGGAATGCTGGCACTGAAGTGACATCAGAGGCATGCTTCTCTTCTGCTCCCACTATGTCTCTCATTGTCCTCACTGTTTCAGGGTGTGTGGGTTTTTTTTTTTTTTTTGCTTTACAGTAAAAAAATTTATTACCTACTGCTGGAATTGCTTTAAAATAATAATAATCAAAATATTTGAGTAGTGAAAGTGCAGAAAGGTGGGATTATGATGCATTGATGTTCCTCTAAACCAGTGCTTATTAAACTGTGGATCCTGACCACAAACGGGATCCCTTTAGCTCAATGTTGTGGTCACAAAAATGTGGCAACTGTAAAACATTTCTGAATGTCACCCATTTACACAAATCTGTTAGCAACAACGTGCAGAATTTACCGTGGACTCTGCAGAAAATGCTTCAGCTGTACTCCACAAAAAGGAAAACCAGCCTGTTTAGTAAGCCTTGAAAATGCTGATATATTTTCAGTAAATATTTGATTTTATACCTATTTTATATACTGTATTTACTTGAATCTAACGCTCACCTTTTTAGGCTAAATCACCTTACCAAAATTAGGGTGCGCATTTGATTCGCGTCTTACAGTCATCTTAGTGCTGAGCCAGAGCCAAAAGAGAAGCTGCTTCAAAAGTCCCTGCAACTCCTATTTGAGGGATATCATCTATAAATGAATTGCCATAGATCAAAGCTATGTATGTAATCCTGGGATTTGTACTTTGGTGAGGCATCCAGACTTTTTGCCAGAGCAGACTCAAGGCCTTGTAAAACAACAGCCCCCATGACTCCTTAGCATTGAACCAAGGCAGTTAAAGTGGGTTCATTCTACAGCATAGATGCAGCCCAAGGTTTTATTTTCCTTTGCTAGAAGCTTTGGTGCGCTAACACTGTTTTTAAAGAAGGAATTCCAAGCAGGCAGAATTACAAAGAGTGCACCTTTTGCTGCTGCACATTACATTCATCAACAAATCCTTATTTGGTGTCAAGGTCTTTAAAATTGAGGTGTGCGTTAGATTTGATGGCACATTAGAATTGAGTACATACAGGTATCTATATACCTGGGCTTGTAAATATTCTTGAGGAGAAAGGGGTTGCAAGTTGAAAAAGGTTAAGAAGCTCCAGCTCTAGATCAACTTAACTGATAAGAAGACAAAATGCAGGCCTGTCCCTCTAATGTTGTCATTTCCTCATTTTTAACATGTTGGCTTGATTATCTCATCCCACGTATTCTGGGCTCCATTTCCTTGCATTTCAGAAACGGACACCCACGGGACATGAAGTAAGTGCACTTCCGGTGAGAACTCCATTTCTGCAGCGCATGGAAATAAGCCCAGAATGCATTTTCTGGAGTAGGGTGCTACCTGATTCCAAATGACTTAAGATGGGGGAAAGATGGGGAAAGGACATGGGATGGCTGGCCATATCCCAGAAGACGGACCTCGACAGTAGAGAATGAAGTAAGAGGGTTCCCTTTGTTTTTTCCTGCTTTCTTCCTGTTCATGGGATGAGGTCCTAAGCCAATGGCACTCCAAAAGTTTGCATAATGTATTTTGTCCTCTATAAAGGTATTGGGTTTTATTGTATTTTGTTGCAAGGCCATGAATTTTTCTATTTGTAGTCTCACATATTGTTAAATGTGACCATTCATTGGTCCATTTGGTATACAGATATCTTAAATGGCCATTGGTGCCATTAATCACTCCAGCCAAAGAACTAAACAACTATTTTGCACAGTGGTTGTACACATAGGATTTTGCAGAATAGTCACAAAGATCTGATGGATACTAAATCAGTTTTCATTTATTATGATAAATTACTGAAACTCAAGTTTCTTTGTTTGACGAGATGGATTCAACATCCAGTGATCAGATATAAATGTGAAATTCAATCAGAGATAGGTGTCTTTATTTCAATGGCAAGTTGATGCAATTAAATCAAGTAATAAGATGTGAGTTGGTGCCCTCAAGTGGAGATGACTGTCCTCACATACAGGAAAGGGGAAACTAGACATTAAAGATTTTACTGCAAACAAGTTTCATGCATGTTTCATGCATGAAATTATTTTAAAATATTGTATAATGTTATCTTTAGACTATGTATATAAAGTGCATATGAAACAAATGAATTTTATTTTTAGACTTAGGTCCCATTGCCAAAGTATCTCGTTATGTGTGTCTACAAATACAAGTTTTCCAAAATTTGGGAAAAAAATCCAAAATCCAAAACACTTCTGATCCCAAGCATTTCAGATAAAGGAATCCCATAATAATTGTGTGCATAAACAAAATATACATTGCTTCATCAGAAATACACTGAAAAATGCATTGAACTATCAGAAAGCAAAGATGCTGCAATTTCAATCACTCATGAAGACAATTTCAGACTTTAAACTATTTCGGATTTAGTATTTCTGGATAAGGAATGTTCAGCCTGTATAAACAAAATGACACATACAGCTTGGGTACAACAGTCAGAAAGGTTGCCGAGGCTCCAGATGTTGGAGGCTGTTGGTCATGGAGCTATTAAATAGGACTCAACCAGTTGAAGATCAAACTAGATACCAAAAATGGAATCAGAGATGTCCAAAGCAAAAGCAGATGACTCAGATCATAAACACAATTTGGAAGGATTGTGTTTTTTTGTCATGTTTTAGTTGGAAAATATTTCAGGACATTAAGACCAGTTGAAGAAAACATTTAAGAGCAGAGATTTTAAGCAAGCAGAGCAAAATTCCAGAAACTTCCTGAACATGTATAGTCCACCTGTAACTGTTGCATTTTGCCTTCTAGAAGATAGCAGCTAAATCACTCCAAGGTAGAATTTACTTGAGAGATTCAGTTCAATTTGCTTTTTAGCTCAAGTATAAAGCACATTCATAAGGTTTAGTCTCAGGTAAGTAAACCTAACATTGTAGCTCTCATAAGTCAAATATTAACAAGTGCTGACATCCATATTGTATGTAAGAAATAATCTTTTTGTCTTAAAAAAAAGAACAAGTAGTTGCTTCTACATGTAGGGTGCAGTTCAAGATATTTCACTGGCCACTTACGATATATATAAGTAACTAAATCAAATTATCTTGGCACGAGATACAAAACTCCATGCTTTCAATCATTGGAAATAATAATAATAATAATAATAATAATAATAATAATAATAATAATAATAATAATACAGTAGAGTCTCACTTATCTAACCTTCGCTTATCCAGTGTTCTGTATTATCCAGTGCAGTCTGCCTTTTAGTAGTCAATGTTTTTATAGTCAATGTTTTCAATACATTGCAATGTTTTGGTGCTAAATTTGTAAATACAGTAATTACTACATAATGTTACCGTGTACTGAACTGCTTTTTCTGTCAATTTGTTGTAAAACATGGTTTTGGTGCTTAATTTGTAAAATCATAATGTAATTTGACGTTTAATAGGCTTTTCCTTAATTCCTCCTTATTATCCAACATTTTCTAGCCTAGCCAATGTTCTGCCAGCCCGTTTATGTTGGATAAGCAAGACTCTACTGTAATATACTTTATTTATATTCTGCTCTATCTCCCCAAGGGGACTCAGAGTAGGTAACAGGTACATATATGGCAAACATTCAATGCCGTTATACAATTGACAAAGACAAACAGTACAATCAACATTAGGCAGATTCCAACGCTTCTGGGCTTCAGGAAAGCCTTAAAGACATGGTTGTGTACGCAAGCGTTTAATGAATGACAGCATCTATGTCACATGGTTTGGACTAAGATTTATGTATGAGGATTTTAGATGAATGGATTTTAACCTGTATATGTTTTTAAAATTTTGTATTATATGTTTTACTATGTTATGTTATGTATTTATATGAACTGTTGTGTCAGGCATTGAATATTTGCCTATTTTGTAAGTCGCCTTAAGTCCCCCCGAATGAGAAAGGCGGGGTAGAAATGATGTAAATAAATAAATAAATAAACAAACAGAGGCAAGTAACATACATTCAAAGTGATAACAAACCATTTCCTACCCTTTCGTGACCCTTTCAAATCTGCAACCCAGGATGGCTACCTCACATTGCCTAGACTAGTACTGTTTTAAGTTTTAGAATTACATTGGCCAGGCTGGCTAGAAGACTCTGTAAGCTGAAGTTCAAAACACTACTTCTGCCAAGCTCTTCTCTAAATCTGCAGCCTTTAAATCTAAACACAAGATATAAACCAGATAAATAATATGGTTGGTACTTCTGCTTTAGACACAAGTGGGTAACCATGGTGGAGGCAGACCACATTTCTACATTTTTAGATGAAAATATGTGGAAATTACACCTGTATATCATATCCCTGGTTCATCTCCAGAGGACTGTTTTAAGCAGGTTTGAGGACATATTGGAGTGCTGACAGAATGTTTCTATTACCGATGGTGTACAAGAGTCTCCATCTCTGGAGGTCTTTAAATAGAGGCTGGATGGCCATCTGTCATGAGTACTTTGTGTACTCCTGTACTGCAGGAGGCTGTATTGGATGACTTTTGAGGTCTCTTCCATCTCTACGATGCTACAAAGGTTTTTTTGGGGGGGGGCTATGATTCTATGATGCTATGAAGGTCTTTTTGGGGGGGGGCACACAAAGATTTGAGAATGCATGTTGTGATGGGTTTCATTCCTTTAGCTACTGAAGGATTCATTGGAAGTGAACCTGTTCTGCCTCAACGTTATCTTAACTACTTGGAAGGTGAACTGTCTGTGCAGGGAACAGATCAGAGACTAACTATATAATTGAATCAAACAAGAATTTATTAACTGACAAGAATTTTAGACTTTCTCTCCTCCTGAGTCTCACTACAAAGTTTTTATGAGGAGAGGTAAAGTCTTTGCGAGATAGACACAGTTCTGGCAGAACTGAGGCTGTTGAATTTTTGTTTCTTCTTCTTATCTCTTTCTTGAATGGTGTTCAACTGTCTCTAAGATGGTATCAATATTTGACTGGACTTGAATACAGGTCCAACTGGACTTGAATACAAGTCTGGCTGGACATGCTATTTTGTAGACCTTCCGGCCTTCCTCTCTCTTCACCTTCCAGTCACGAAAAGGCTCACTCTTCCAAGAAAGAATTCTTAAAGAGGCAGGGCGATGGAGTCTTCAAATGCAAAGAGGCTGTCTAGACGAACCCCCCTGAAATTGTACATAAAATATCAATCCCTCTAGCTAAAAAAGACTTAAATAGGAATAAACAGTAAGAGTCTTCATGCAGCATGACAGCACCTATTATCCTTCCATTTCTAAATTACAGCTTTTAAGGCCTTTTTGTTTTAATTACAGTAGAGTCTCACTTATCCAACATAAATGGGCTGACGGAATGTTGGATAAGCGAATCTGTTGGATAATAAGGAGAGATTAAGGAAAAACCTATTAAACATCAAATTAGGTTATGATTTTACAAATTAAGCACCAGAACATCATGTTATACAACAAGTTTTATAGAAAAAGTAGTTCAATACGCAGTAATGCTATGTAGTAATTACTGTATTTACGAATTTAGCACCAAAATATCATGATATATTGTAAACATTGACTCCAAAAATGCGTAGGATAATCCAGAACATTGGATAAGCGAGTGTTGGATAAGTGAGACTCTACTGTAATACAGGTTTCACACTAATGCATCCCAAAAATGGATGCAACCCTTTCTGAAATAAAAGCAATCTTATTTAGGCTGCTGGTGGGAGGACCTGGCTGTAATGCAAGGTACTCACTGAGAAAGCCAGAAGGATTTTGGATTATGTGCATGTATTTGTGTGAGAAACTTTGGCAGAAAAGCCCCTTTAAACCTGGGTGATCTATTAGTTTAGGGTGCTAAAGATTAGTTCCAGACGTGGTTATTATACTAGACTATTCCTTCAAATAGTAAATATTGCACCATCTGTTTGCTAAAGGATGAATCAAAGGGGGACATGGCAATGGGTCAAATGACTATACATAGCTCTTTTACACATAAAAACACTGAGGTCATAACACCTTGGTTCAATTCATTTGTTGCTGCAAACTGTAGAGATGTTAACTAACTTTTGCAGAATCAACACAGTTTGACACCACCTTAACTGTCATGGCTCAATACAACAGAATCCTGAGATCTGCACCTTGGTGAGGCACCAGCACTCTTTCACAGAGAAGGCTCAAAACTTTGCAAAAGCAAAAATCCCATGGCAGTTAAAGTTATGTCAAACTGCATTGATTCTACAGTGTAGATACACTCCTGGACAGCTTTATCAGAAAACCTAATGGAAGGTAATGTCATGATTCCTGATGGCTATATACCAATATTTCTTCCATGATCAGAAATTGTACATGGGCCTTTTGTACTGAAGAGAGGGAGAATCATCTCCATGCTGATTCCAGTTAACACAGCCTTAAACTGCCTTTAAAAAATTGCCGGTTGTTTCAAATTTCCCCTAAGAATCCAAAGCAAACTGTGACTTTGGATTGATGTAAACAGTATTGCTACCTGTTTGGGAGGTCACTGCAGCTGCTTACACTGCCATCCCACATTCCCTGGGCTCAGGCAACCTGGAGACAGGGGGTGATACCTACCTTATCCTGTAGATCATCATTACTTTTCCTGGCCCATGTAGATGCACCCCTGTCTCTCAATACCAGTTACTGAGGAAAATACTCAGAAGGATGTGCTCTAAACTGTTACCATGAATATGACCTCACCTTTATTTTAAGCAAGTGGAACAGACAAAAGCTAAAATGCTTTGCTAATTTGTTCATTTATTAAGAATTATTTGTTAATCGCTTGAATAAGTCTTAATATGCTTTTGACTTTTATAAGAAAATACATCTTTTGAAACAAACATATCTCCTAAATTCCTAGGTCAAAACTTTATGTTCCAGGATAACAATGTTCTTATTATCATACCTTGAACATTTTGTTCACTCACACTAAAAATTATATTCATTTGCTTTTGCTGAAGGCTAGAAGGGAAAGCCAAGCAGAAATGAAACAGCGGCCTCATAAAAGTTTGTGAGACAGCAATTCCAATGGAATAATTGCCAACACAACCCCTAGGGCCTCAAACACCTTTCTAATATATTGCTCATGGGAAGTGAATCACTGGTAAAAATAAAAATCAGCCACAATAAAAATCTCTAGCATATTGTTATATTGGGCTTCCCAGCACATCCTGTCTGATGCTTGCTTTAAACCTTCACCATACACTGAAATAAAGTCAGTTAGTGAGTTTTGCTTGCATAGCATTGGAACCGCTTGGAATAGGCTCAGAGGACTAGGGGGTCCATTAACACTCCACAATTATGCTTTTTTAACTATAGAGGGGCTTTTAGAATTCTCAGCTAGAAAGTCTTGTTACTACACTAAACTACAAATCCTACCAAGGATTCTATAGAATAGAACCATGGAAGTTGAAGTGGGCTCATAGTACTTTAATTGTACAGAGTGAAGTAGCATCAGAACAGGTGATGCTTCCCTAGACCCCCATACCTAGAATAAACCTGGGTTTCCAGGTTTATTCCAGATTAACCCACGTTAGCCTGGAACATCATTTGGACACCCCAAGCTAATACACCCCTTGCACTGCATCAAAGAGCAGTGTAGATGTGGTCATAGTTGATGGACTTCACCATATCTAGTGGTATTTCCATAATATAGCTATGAGTTATATGAAAAAGCATGGTCCCTTGTCTATTCTTAATTTAATTCAAAATAATATGATCCCAGATTCTTTTGTTAGGACAGAGGGAGGAAAACTGTTTCTCTGCTTTCTCAATGTTGAGCATTATTTTTTAATTTTCTAGGATATCTTTACTTAATTCCCTTTTCCTCGCAATTCTAAAGCCCCTGGTCGAGTAGCTTTTCTTCTGAAGGGAGGTTTTCTGGTCCCCTGAACATTTTGCCAGCTCTACAATATCTTTTCTGAGGTGTGACAATGCAAATTCTACACAGCATTCCAAATGTGGATTCACCACTATTTTGTACAAAACTATTGTAATAATCGGGATTTTAATTTTCAGTTCTTTTGACTGAGGAATATCAATTCCATGTAATACTCAGGCAAAAAATTATAAAGGTGAAGACATCCTAGATTTGTACTGAAACAAGAATCCCAGGAAGTTAAGCTTTCCTTTAAACCTCTGTCTCCTAAGCTGGCATGGCTGGAATTATTTTCTATATACAAGTGGAAACTTCCATATATACTTGTATGTAAGTCAATCTCATGCATACAGTAAGTCAAGGGTAGGTTTGGGGGACATTAAGCCTATTTGATCAATGAAAAAAAAGTTTCAATTTGATCAATGAAAAAAAATGGTTGATTTCCTGATAAAAGAAAACTAGATATAGACAGAACATGGGGAAGTAATGTGTTAATGACTTGCTTGACATTTAGTTTAGAGATAAACAGTATACTGGCCTCAGTAATTTGGCTGAGTGAAAAGTCACTCTGACACGTGTGCAATGGACACGACTCTAACTTTTAGATAAACTGCATGTGTGAGCTAAGAGCTCAGAGCTCTCATCCTGACCAGCAAACTGCCTGTCAAGATGCAAGGAGTTGTTGTTTTTGTGTGCCTTTGAGTTGTTTCTGATTTATGGAGATCCTAAGACAAATGTATCACTGGGTTTTCCTGGCAACCTGCATAGGGTGTGCTTTTCAGTTGAATTGTCACTTACCATTTTGTGTTCTCAATGCTTATACTTGATGAATTGCCAATTTTAGAATTGCTTTTGCTCTTCTTTGTTTAGCATCAGCTTGATAATACAGATGTTGGCAGGCAGATGTGTTTAGATTTCTGCACATGTAACTCTGATTAAAGACACAGAGTAAGTATGCCAAGACAGTTATTTCCCTGGTCAGTTAGTGACCATAGGAGGGTTTCTCACTTGTGCTTTGCCAACCAATGGTTGTTTTGCCACCAAATATCTTCCGCTTTAATATCATATGTACAGATCCAAGATTATGCAGGCCAAAGAAACAGCTAAAAGAAAGGGTTATTCATGGCTACAAGTGGCTAATGTTATTTACCCACACATGATGTCTTGAGCAGAGTTCAATTTGTAACAGCAGTTAATCATCCATGTCTTACTCAAATAGGGAGATCACGCTTGACTGCCACAAAATTAACCTCTTCAGATTCTCAGTCTGCGAGATCAAAACACAAAACAATAAAGTTCTAATTCTAGAGTCTCAAAAGTTAATATAACCTGAGGGAGTTGGACAGAGATCACACAGTTTTAACAGAGCATGATTGTCCTGACAAAGCTTTCTGGATTGTGTTAAAAACAAAACAAAACAAAACAAAAACTTTGAGAAAGCCTGATCTTGGTTTTGTCAAAATGTTTTCTCATTTGATAGAATTACAGTGTAATCCTGTTTGTATTTACTCAGTGTTCCCTTGAGTTCAACAGCGCTTGCTGCCAATTGGTTGTGTATAGGATTGCAGCCGAAGAGAGAAATGCTATATTAATTTTAGTCAAAGTCATGGTTTTTTGTGAAGACACCTCAGAGCTATGTGTGTTTATCTCTGCACATACGGACATTTCTCGGATGCTAGTAAGAGTTGCCTGTTCTGAGCCCTCCATCTCTTTTTCAAGAACCCCAAAATAAGATAGACAGACTTGGAGACAGCAGTTTTTCGTTATCTTAGGATGCAATTCATCTGGGTTTGTAGACATGAATTAATGCTGAATGGTTTGGTGGTTCGATCAGGATATTGGAGACCTGGGTGTGGACCCATCTCAGCCACAACAGCCCAGTGGACAAGTCATACTCTCCTAACCTCAGAGGAAGGCAGTGGTAAATCTCCACTGAACAATTCACCTTAAGGTTGCCATATGTCGGAAACAACTTGAAGGAACACAACAATAGCATTAGGTTATTAGCCAACAAACCTTTTTTGTTTGACTTCATTATGCCAGGTTGAGTACATTTTCCTTGTGCAGGATGTCCAATGTGAAAGAGATACTGCAGTTCCTCTATCTCATTGCTGCTTGCTAACTTTCTTGCAATTTCATACAGTGGATCTGCCATTGATTGATAGATTGAATTGGATTTGTATGACTGATATTTCACTTTCTTCTTGAATGAGTCTCAAAGCAGCATGCAATAAAATTGGAACATCTAAAATAATATGGAGTACAAATATTTTGAAACATTAAATCATACACTCAAGGCACTATTCTTAAGACATTAACATTAAAACAATGTAAACACATTTACATATTACAGGTTAAAAACAGCACTCCTAATTGACCATTCTACCCTGGCCATTTGTTAAATAGGAAAGGCTTTGTTCTCTGGAAAAAGACAGCAAAGTGGGGCAGATCAAATCTCCTTCAAAAAGCAGTTCCAAAGCTTAGGAGCCACAACTGAGAAGGCTTTTTCGCCATGTCCGCACTAGATCAGGAAGGCTGGATGGAAAGGAAATCCTGTTCCAGGGATCATAACACTCAGGTAGATTCACTGGGAGAGGTAAGCTGTCAGAAAGTCTGGACCTAAGTTGTATAAGGCTTTACTGATCGAAACCAGAAATGAGCTGGCAGTCAGTGAAACTATTTCTGCAGTATTTTTGTATGTGCACTGTAGTGTTTTGACTTGTTGATATTTCTGAACAATTTCCAAATGCAGCTGCATATAGAGTGTATTACAGTAATCCAATTGGGATGTCCTCAAGGAATATATTACTTGCCATGGCCATATTTGGCTTCTCAAGAAATGGGAGCAGCTAGTGCACCAGTTTTAAATGCAAATGAGTACCTGGCTGCTAATGAAATTTGGTCATCCAGCTACAGGGATAGGTTCAAGAATATGCCCAGGCTACGAACATGACTTTCTTTCTTTTGCTCTAAACATAGACGCAGAATCTGTTTTAATTTAATTTTATTTTTTAAAATTGTATGCCTTAGCAAACCCTGAGCTTAACTTTGGTTTAATATTTTCAGTCATCCATCATGATGTGCTCATTTTCAATTTCCCATTCATATCACCTTCTAAATCTGACCTCATCAGAAAGTTCCTGATATAGCCACTTCAGATGCAGCTCATTCTTCTACTCCCTCATTGGAATTCTTTGTGACTATGTGATCAGTTTCTTGCTAAAACACAACAGCACGTTCTGAGGAGCTTGCCCACCATTTTGCAGATAAGATCGCCCGTATTCTCTCTGACTTAGATGCCGCAGTTGATTCAGTGGCAGTGGATGTAACCTTGGCTCCTGCTTGTCCAGTATTGATGGATACTTTTCAATTTCAAGGGTTCCTGGATGAAGCAGACCAATGATGGTTACAAAAATGGGTATGATCATGCCCCAAATCCAGAGGGTCTATGGCAGTGGTTCTCAACCCATGGGTCCCCAGATGCTTTGGCCTTCAACTCCCAGAAATCCTAACAGCTGGCAAACTGGCTGGGATTTCTGGGAGTTGTAGGCCAAAAACCCGGGGACTCACAGGTTGAGAACCACTGGCCTATGCTTCCCTCAGCTTTTCATCTGAACACTTTCATATGCTCTTTTCATTCCTTTACTGCAAACCCGTTATATAAACAATCAAAATGTGGACAGTACATAAAATGTCAGTCACAAATGAGGCTTGCACAAGAAATCAATATAACAGTAAATGTCAAAGTTGGTCTACTACCTTCATTGTTAAAGCATTGACAAGGGGCAGATGAATAAAAGGAATAGACAAGGCTATATTCTGAGAGAAACGTAAGCAATTTAATAACAATAATAATAATAATAATAAAAACTTTATTTATACCCCGCCACCATCTCCCCAATGGGGACTTGGGGCGGCTTACATGGGGCCATGCCCAGAACAATACAATACAATGTAACAAAATATTAAAAAACCACATCATAACACAATTAAACAATACAATAGATAATAATATACATTAGAACGCAAAATCAGGTAAGCATAAAAACAAGGGCGGGCCACATGAACACTGAGTTAAAACTTGGGGTGAGAAAGGAATAAGAATAAAAACCATAATAAAAACAGGGTCATAAGATAGTGGTACAGTCTAGAGGATAGATATTGGAGGGGAGCAACAGAAAAGAAGTATATAGTAGTTAGTGTTGAAGTGGGAATGATTGTATATAGAGTTGTTTAAATGTAATTGAGTTATAGTGTTGCAATGTGAGCTGGAGATTGCATCATGCACTGTCTGCTGTCCACTATGCGAGTGTGTAAAGAGTTAACTGTGTATTGCATCAGACAGCAGAGGTGGTTATAAATAGCTCCTTGTGTTATCTCTCTGCCCTCTGCTCTCTGCACTCTGTATATGTCGTCTTGAGAGTTATCCGTTTGTTAGTAAATCTTTTGTAGATAGCCAAACAGGCTTCAGCCGCTTTATTGGTGCCAGTGATTCTTCGTTGATCTTCCGCTGCATGTGTGTTTATCTAAACCGCGCGCTCTGACAGTTAGTTACTCTCCAAAAGCACAACGGAAGAGCCATGTTTTCAAGTCTTTCTTGAAGGCTAGTAATGTGGGGGCTTGCCTAATCTCAATGGGCAGTGAGTTCCACAATCGGGGGGCCACAGCAGAGAAAAATGCGTTTACATGCCTCATAATATACACTTGCAGTAATCTCTGAACTCATCTTTTCTTTCTCTTGCCATGGATAGCAATGCAGCAGACAGTATGTGGCTTATTAATAAACTACAAATGGAACAAATCTGACATGAAGTGTAGCAAGGGATGTATTTACACTGTAGAATGAATGCAGTTTTGGCACCCCATGCCATGGAATGGTGCGCCTTTAGCCTTCCCTGCCAGAGTGCTGTGGCCTCACCACACTCCAGCTCCCTGGATTCCCTTGCACTTCAGGCAAGAGATCCAACTACAGTAGAGTCTCACTAATCCAAGGTAAACGGGCCGGCAGAAGCTTGGATAAGCGAATATCTTGGATTATAAGGACTGATCAAGGAAAAGCCTATTAAACATCAAATTAGGTTATGATTTTACAAATTAAGCACCAAAACTTCATGTTATACAACAAATTTGACAGAAAAAGTAGTTCAATACGCAGTAATGTTATGTTGTTATTACTGTATTTATGAATTTAGCACCAAAATATCACGATATATTGGAAACATTGACTACAAAAATGGCTTGGATTATCCAGAGGCTTGGATAAGCGAGGCTTGGATTAGTGAGATTCTACTGTACTTTTATAACACTGGGCTGTGCTGTTTTGGGAGAAGTTCAGCCAGGGAGGCGGAGCTTTCCAGAGGGGCGGAGAGAGGCTCTGGCATAGCTTTGGAGACGGCGGCGCATGCGCAACGCGAGGCCTCGCCTGCGAAGAGAGTCCCGGGCCCGCCAGTCCCGGCTGCTGCTGTTGCTGCTCCCATGAGCTGCGAGGTACCCATAGCTCTGCATTTCCCCCGGATGCACCCACCCTCCGCCGACAGCCCTGCCATGGCTCCGTACAACCCAGGGAGCTGTAGTTTGGCAGAGGAGACTAAAGGCCTTGCAGAAACTAAACTCCCATGGCTCCATAGCCTTGAGCGAAAGAAGGAGGGGAAAAGCGGGGTGGGTCGTTGTGAGCTCCTTTGGGAGGAGGATCACAGAAGCCTGCAGTATTGAAGGGCCCTAAAAGCATATTTACACGTTGCATGCTGGTTTCTATCACAACGGAATGAATGCAGTTTGACACCACTTTTAACCTCCAGGGCCCAGTGCTATGCATCATGGGAGTTGTAGTTTGGTGAGGCAAAGCCCATCTAGAGCAGGCCTGGGCAAACTTGGGCCCTCCAGGTGTTTTGGACTTCAACTCCCACAATTCCTAACAGCCTACCGGCTGTTAGGAATTGTGGGAGTTGAAGTCCAAAACACCTGGAGGGCCCAAGTTTGCCCAGGCCTGCTCCATAGCTACAAGTCCTTTAATTCCATAAATGCAGCCTAAGTGACCTTGAGTATCCAGTATCTGATCCCAGATTATCTGCTACTTTCAACTCTTTATTATGTGAACTCATATAATCCAGTTCGAATCCAGGTACTTTGGACCCTTGTGAACTTCCATATAATCTATTTCAAAGCAGATAATCTGGGATCAGAAACTGGATTATGTGGCAGCGTAAATGGGGCCTGAGTTGCACGCTCCCAGGGTGCAGCTGCACTGCAGAATTGATGCGGTTTGGCCCTCCGCTTTAGCTGCCATGACTCAATGCTACAGAAAGCTTGAGTTCTCTTGTATCACTACAACTCCCACGATTCCATAACACTGAGTTATGTCAGCTAATGTAAAGGTAAAGGTTTCCCCTGATGTTAAGTCCAGTCATGTCTGACTCTGGGGGTTGGTGCTCATCTCCATTTGTAAGCTGAAGAGCCGGCGTTGTCTGTAGACACCTCCAAGGTCATGTGGCTGGCATGACTGCATGGAGTGCCGTTACCTTCCCGCCGGAGCGGTACCTATTGATCTACTCACATTGGCATGTTTTCGAACTGCTAGGTTGGCAGAAGCTGGAGCAACAGTGGGTGCTCACTCCGCTCCCGGGATTTGAACCTGGGACCTTTCGGTCTGCAAGTTCAGCAGCTCAGCACTTTAACGCACTTTGCCACCGGGGTTCCTTAAGTCAGCTAAAGTGGGGGTTACATTGATTTAATCTCACAGTGTAGATGTACCCTAAGTAAAATGGCACTGGAACACCAGCACTTCGTCAAAACTGTGGAATGAGCACAATTTGTCACCACTTTAACTGCCATGGTCCAGTGCAATAGAAACACAGGAGACTACACAGAGAAGCCACTGAAATCCACAAGCATGTGGACAATTTCAACAGAAAGGAGAAAACCATGAAAAAGAACAAAATCTGGCTCTCAGTATTTTTTTTAAAAAAACTCTAAAATCAGGACAGTAAATAAAGAACAACATTCAAAAGACAGGGGAATTCCAAACAAGAAACAGTCAGGGCCAGCTGACACCTCCCAACAAAGGATTTCCCCAGGCAGGAAGCAGTCAGGCTTTGCAGCTGCAAAGCCATTAAATGCTAATCAATCTGGCCAGTTTGCAACATTCACACTTGCCTCAAACAGACAAGAGTTCTTTCTCCCACCCTGGACATTATTCCACAGATATATACTGTAAACCCCACTTGCCTAGTTTCCAACAGACCTCACAACCTCTGAGGATGCCTGCTATAGATGTGGGTGAAACGATAGGAGAGAGTGCTTCTGGAACATGGCCATACAGCCCAGAAAGCTCACAGCAACCATAGGAGTTATATTTTGGTGAAACCCTAGCACTTTTGGGCAGAGAAGTTTAAAGCCTTTATAAAACAACATCTCCCAGGACTGCATAGCGTTGAGCCATGGAAAAGTGTCAAACTGTATTCATTCTACAGTGTAGATACACTCCAATGGGTTTCAACTTGCACCATGTGCGCAGGGCTGGTTAAGCATTAAGCAAAACAAGCCTGTGTTTGAGGCTTGGAGGAAAGGAGGCACCACAGTAAGTTCTCTTGCTGATTTTCCATGGACCTTATGAAATAGCAAATGGTGCAGCTGAGTCAGGTTTCACAAAAAGCAGTTCCTGAATAAAAAAAACCCTTTGCTACTAGACAAAGGAGTAGAAAACTTTTCAAATATAAAGTAGAAGTATACAAAAAGAAGCATTATTTTCCACCTTACAGTTTTGTTTCATTTTGAAAAATAGGTTTTTATTTTATTTTACAGTTTTATATTATTATTGTTTATATTTTGAATTAGGTATATATGAGGCACCAAAATCTTTTAAGTGCTCAAGGCTTGTAAAGTTTGCCATCCACCTCTACCTGTTCTTCAAAATCATGGGTCCCATATATATTGCATTATACAATCAGTGTAGACCAGGCATGGACAAACTTAAGCCCTTCAGGTGCTTTGGACTTCAACTCCCACAATTCCTAACATTCGCTAGGCTGTTTGGAATTGTGGGAGTCGAAGTCCAAAACACTTGGAGGACCAATGTTTGCCCATGCCTGGTGCAGACTCATATAATGCAGTTTAAATGAACTGGACACCATTATCTGAATCTCTACAACTGACCATACAATGCAATTCCAAACTGTATTATATGGTAGTGTAGATGGGACTATATCCAGTGCTCAAACCACCATATCACACTGGATCTCTGAGGAACGCGAAGGCAAATGCCCTCTTAAAAGAACTTGCTAAGAAACCCCGTGATAAGGGGCAGTTTGAAACAACTCAAAGGCCCACAAGAACAGCAGCAACGATGTCGGATTTAAAGGCATTCTGTGTTCAGAAATGACCTGATTTTCTCCATCTCCATTGCTTTGACTTTTTTGGTAATATGATTGATTTAATGTGTTGTCAAAGGCTTTCATAGCCAGAATTACTGGGTTGCTGTGAGCTTTCCAGGCTGGATGGCCATGTTCCAGAAGCATTCTCTCCTGACATTGAAATCCACAAACATGTGGAAAATTTCAAGAGAATGGAGGAAACTATGAAAACGAACAAAATTTAGATATCAGTATTAAAAAAAAAACACTCTAAAATAAGGACAGTGAATAAAGAACAACACTCAAAAACGGGAATTAAAGACATGAAACAATCAGGGCCAGCTAACACCGCGTAACAAAGGATTCCCCCCAGGCAGGAAGCAGCCAAACATTGAAGCTGCAAGGCTATTCAGTGGTAAATAAAATCAACAAGGCTGAAAGGAAAAAAATTGAGCTGCAGGTTTTTGTTTTGTTTTGGGGTTTTTTTTTTTTTAAAAAAAGGAAATCAAAGATAAAGTCATCTTTATCCAAAATGGCACCTTCCAGATATGTTGAATTACTTGCAACATTCATACTTGCCTCAAACAGACAAAAGTTCTTTTTCACACCTTGGACATTCCACAGATATATAAACCCCACTTGCCTAGTCTCCAACAAACCTCACAACCTCTGAGGATGCCTGCCATAGATGTGGGCGAAATGTAAGGAGAGAATGCTTCTGGAACATGACCATAAAGCCTGGTAAACACAGCAACCCTGTGACTGATTTTTTTTGGAGGGAGTAAAGGAGAGGTTAAAGAAAGAGGTTAAAGTCTTCTATAGACTTTCAAAAGACTGCAGTGTGCTGATATGAAACACACACATCTGTTCAAAAGCAATAAATGATCATTCTGGAACATCAGCACTTTAATCAGAACAAAGTTGCAACTGTATTGATAAAAAATATCAAATTTGGGAAAGTATTTCACTGCTACGTTTTTATTTTTTTCTTCAAACTTAACATTTATAAGTATATACATTTAAAACAGCTACAATGTTAAAAGTATTTCTTTTAATTTCAGACCTGTTATTAGGCAATAAGCATCATGCCACATGACTTCAGAGGCATGGGCACTTCTATTAGAAAATTGGTTTCATGTGATATCTGACACAATTGAGCCCTGCCTATAGGAAGCTGATCTGAATTTGCTAGTTATCCTGGTAGATAGTTGCATTTACACTATAGAATTAATGCAGTTTGATAGCACTTTAATTATCACAGCTCAGTGCTATAGAACTATGGCAGTTGTAATTCTGCGAGGTCTTTAGCCTTCTCTGCTGAAGACTTTTGGTGACAACTTTTGAGCATGATTTTCTAACCAGTTATGGACCCATCTGATGATGTTTCTATCTGTTCCATATTTTAATCAGTTACTAATCAAAGTATTATGGGGAAGCTTATCAAATGCTCTGCTGAGATGCAGATAAATGATACCTGCACCCATAGCATCTAATAAACTAGTGACTCAACCACCATATGTATGTGGTTAGTTTGGTAGTATTTGTTCTTGACAAACCCAAGCTAGTCACTACTAATCACTGACTTGCTATGCACAGACTTGCGAACAGACTTCTGTATAATCTGTTCTAATATTTTTCCTGGTATTGAGGTCAGGCTGACTGTTCTGTAGTTTCCTGGATCTTCCCTTTTTTTGATGAAAGGAACAATGTTTGCTCGGCTCTGGCACTTCAAGATTTCTCAAAAATGATGGAAGTGGTTCTGCGAGTATGTCAGCATGTTCCTTCTATGTTCTGGGATGCAGTTCATCTGGCTTTCTTTGGAGGTCTGAACTCATTTAGGTGTCTTCTGACTAACTCCTTATCAATCTTGATTTGCAACTCAGATTCCTTGCCAAGGGCTCTGCTGATTTGTGAAAGTGCACCGTTATTTTCTTGGGCGGAAAAACTGAAGCAAATTGATATAGTTTACAATGGCAAAATAGTTTAAAACCATATTGAGCTAAATGGCTGCAATATATTTAAAAAACATGTATCTATGTTTGGCCACCAAAATAGAAATCTTAAGTAAAATGGAGGGTGGTGAAAGAAGAGTGCAGTCCTAGATGCATTTTGAAAGAAGCTTTCAAGTTTTCAAAATGTTTCTGTTTACTTAGGCAAAACTTGCCAGGCCTTATTGTTTTATTTCCTATGAGCATATTGTTAGTTTTGGTAAAAGGTTTGCTGAAACATGTTGAAAGCGTTTTTCTTTTTTATGGTGTAGGAACCCATCCCATATTAATTCTGCTGCTGGTGCCAGATTTTCTGTTAAAGACGTAATGGCCATGAACACATCTAATTTGTTAATTGATAATTGTACAGGCAGTCCCCGAGTTACAAACATTCAACTTACAAATGACTCATGGAGGGGACACAACAGAATGGAGGGGAGACAACAGTAAGTATGAGAAATCTATCTGTTGGAAGGGAAATTCACTCCTGAAAGAGTTATCATGAGGAAAAGCTGTCTCCACTGAAGGTTTATCGCCAAGCCTTGTTTCCACAAGCCAAATTTTTTAAAATCCAATTATCACAGGGACAGAAAGTGAGGTGAAATTTTCTGAACAGGGACACAGACAGCAAAACAAACACCACAGGGGTGCATTTGTATATATACACACACACACACAGCTGGAGTTAAAAATGTACCTCTTCCACCTTACAAACAAATTCAGCTTAAGACCAAACATACAGAACCTATTTTGTTTCTAACTTGGGGGCTGCCTGTATATTTGTCTTACTTGCAAATGCCAATATATATATTTTTCTGCTAAATATTGTTATTTATTTTTTATTTTATTAATTATTATTGTAATAAAACAACATCCCAGAACCCCAGGGAGGTTGATGTTGTTTCTGCTTTTGTAGTAGTATAACTTTAAATAGTAGTCAAGTAGTTCAACACATCTGGAAGGTGCCATTTTGCATAAAGCTGACTTTATCTTTGATTTCCTTTTTTTTAAAAAAAAACAAACAAAACAACCTGCAGCTCAATCTTTTCCTTTCAGCCTTGTTGATTTTATGGTCTTCTGTGAAACAGAATGGGACTTACTTCTGAGTAAACATGTATATAGTTGAGTGTATCTACCTTTACTGTCTAGGAGCCCATCCAGACAGGCCCCAAAATGCGGGGCCTATCAGGCTTTTACCGGAGGTGTCCAAACGAATTACTTTGGGACAAAGCAGGTAATTAAGACGTGGGTCTTCCTGAAAGGCCAGGTCTAATGGGGCATGGGAGCTGTGGGAACTGACTACCGGGTAGTCCCAGGGGTCAGTCCCCACAGCCCTCTCAGTTTTTCAGGCTCCATGAACCCGGAGAAGCAAGAGGGCACTCCTCAACCCCCTTCCCAAAGCCTTAAAAGTAAAAAAAAAAAACAAAACTTACCAGGCCGCTATTATGCTACTATGGCATGCCCTTTGGCATGAGCATAATGGCAGCCCATTATGTTTGTTTTTTGTTTTGTTTTTTACTTATAAGGCTTTTTGGAGGAGGTTTGGGGTGACCAGGTGCCCTCCCAGTTATTACCACCCCCAGAAAAGCCTGGGATTTTCAAGGGCACGAGGACAAAAACCCATGCCAAAGTGGATTTTTTAAATATGCTTCATCATGGGTTTTTCCCCAGTGTGGAAGCGCCCTAGGTATCTGCTTGAGTCACCCATTTCTCATTCGGAAATAAACGTTATAGCCTAGCTGAAAAGGCTTTTGATATTTGAGCTGGTGTTTGTAAAAAAAACAAAAACCCTAATTTATTACATATTAAAAAAACCCTAATTTATTACATAGAAAACCAACATTTTTCTTTGTGAATTTAATTCTGACATACGTTATACAATTAATTTCAATATAGTTTTAACTGGCTTTTTAAAAAACAGGTGGAAGTGTTGTACTTCGCAAGAAGTGCTGAGCTGGCTGGTGTCCGCACCGAAACTATTTCAGTGCCTCAACACGTAACATCGCTGCAGCTGTGGGAAGAAATTGTGAAGAAGCATCCAAGGTACTTTGACTTGGGATTGCAGCCTTAATATAATGCTTGTTGTTTACCATGAAGTTGCTTCCAATTAAAGGGAACCCAGTCACAGCAAGATTTCTAAACGAAATTTGTCATTGATTTCCTCTTATGCAGAGAGTGTGACTCAGGTCACTCAGTGCATTTTCCTGGCTGAACAGAGATGTAAACTTTGGCTTCCCAAAGTCCTAGTCCAACTCTTCATCCCATGCTTGGCTCTTAGAGTCACTTATTAGTGTCAAGGCATACAAAGTGTTGCTTGTGCATCATCTGAGGCACCTCAAACCTTTTTGTGACCTCCAGAATCCTCTCACCATTGCCAAAGTCTCTTTCCTCTCCCCATCAATCTAGGTAGCCTTTTCCTTTTCTAGCAACACCAAAGGAACTGTATTAGTTACCAGCAGAAAAGTAGTGACCCCATGTGCTGTGGCAGTGGTTTGAGACTCTCCCTCCCCTTTTAACCCTATGTTCATAAGTTTATGTGTGTGTCTGGACATCCCCAATGTTGTAGAGTCTATCCCTTCTTATTTTAATGGAGGAATGGGAGATGTATGGTCCTCTGGCTGCCTAAATGCCACCTCACATCAACCTTGTTTTGTGACTCTCAAGTCCTGCAAGAAATCCTCCAAA
The DNA here is from genome assembly GCF_035594765.1 of Anolis carolinensis. Classification (NCBI taxonomy): domain Eukaryota; kingdom Metazoa; phylum Chordata; class Lepidosauria; order Squamata; family Anolidae; genus Anolis; species Anolis carolinensis. Next base: position 297,901,115 of record NC_085842.1, read on the forward strand.
GCCCTTGATAGCTGGATCTTTTTTAAACTGATCATTTTGGGGCTGGAATGTGTTAAAATTGTCTACTTTTAGAGTTCCCAAGAGATTAGCTCAATTTCATCTCTTTTGTGAAAAATTACTCTTCTACAAAACTAAGTAACTAAGTAGCTAGGTCCCTGTATTTCCTTGGAGGCCACAAGCCTCTTAGTAGACATATAACACTTTTCCATTTCTAAACCTGTAGATGTATGTGTGGTATTGGGCAGCAGATTATGTAGTTCCAAGTAGAGTTGTCCCTCCATATCAATAGGTTCTGTGTTGATGAATTCAACCAAACATGGCTCAAAATATTTTTAAAATTCCCAAAAACCATCCTTGATTTTGCGATGCATGTCAATGTCTAAGCATACCCTGCTGTAGCATTTCAAAGATCCTCAGGCTGTCTCCGACATTCATTTGAATTATTCACCATTTTATATAAGAGATGTCATTGTGTATAATGGGACCTGAGTATCCCTGGATTTTGATATTCATCTGGGTTGGAGATTCCTGGAGCTAAATCCCTTTGAGATAGCTTGTTCAGTGTCTCCTTGCTTCAGCTGGATGGTAAAAGATGAGTTCATAGTATGTTTGTAAAGAGGCATAATTAAATGACACTTTCCTTATTGTTTGTTGTTTGCTGTCAAATCAGCATTGACTTATGTGAATGAGAGATCTCCCAGAACACATGTGTTTGAAAGTCCTGTTCAGGTCTTCTAGGTGCATTGATGTGGCTTCCTTTATTGAATCAAAATATTTGTACTTCCACTTTTCTTATTGCCTCCCACTTGACTGAAATTATTGTCTTCTCTAGGGAGCCATGGCATCTCATGATATAACAAAAACAAAACAAAACACAAAACCCAATATCCTCAGTCCCTTTAGCTTCTAGTAATTTTTATTAATCTGTATCCCAATGCTATTCCTTTAGACTTGCTGCTATACAGGACCAAGTGGTTTTTGCTGTCCGGCAAGAGTATGTGCTTCTTGGAGATCAGCTACTAGACCTTCGCTCTGGGGACGAAGTTGCCATTATTCCTCCTATTAGTGGAGGTTAGATCTTGAAAAGGCATCCTCAGGTACATGATGGTGTTTTCTGAAATATTAATTGTGTTGACATGTATATAATCATAGTAGGTACAGGTTTTACCCCGAAGGTGCCACCTACGAAGCTAAGCAGGATCAGTCCTGGTTAGTACTTGGATAGAAAACAGATAACAACAGTGCTGTAGGCTATGCAGGTTTAGCATCCCTTATCTGGAATCCCCAAATCCACATGAGGGACCGAGATACCTTTGCTTTCTGGTGATTCAATGTATACAGACTTTGTGTTATGCACAACATTATTAAAAATATAGTGTGCAAAATTATCTTGAAGCTATGTATATCAGATGTATATGAAACATCAATGAATATTGTATTTAGACTGATGATGATGATGATGATGATGATGATGATGATGATGATAATAATAATAATAATAATGAATAATATTGAATAATAATAATCTTCACATGACGTGGATTGACTACAAAAAGGCTTTTGACTCACTCCCACACAGCTGGATCATCAAGTGCCTGGATGCCATCGGGATTTGTAAAAATGTTGGTACCTTTATTGAAAACATGATGGAGCACTGGAAAACTGAACTGTTCATTGGAAATGAAAGCTATGGACTTGTCAACATCAGAAGAGGAATTTTCCAGGGAGATTCATTGTCCCCTCTGCTTTTCATTATTGCCATAATCTCTCTGTCAACAATCTTACAAAAAACAAATCTCGGCTATCAAACATCTATGAAATCTCATAAAATTTCACATCTGATGTACGTTGATGACCTGAAGCTGTATGGGAAAACGGAAACTGAAATCCAGTCTCTGACCAACACTGTCCGAATTTTTAGTATTGATATCAGCATGGAGTTTGGTTTGGACAAATGTTCGACAGTGGCATTGAAGAAGGGAAAAAACATTGAAAGTGAGGGCATAAATATGCCTAATGGCCAAACAATAAAGTGTCACCAGCCAGAGGACTATAAATATCTGGGCATATTACAGCTGGACAACATCAAGCATGAACATGTGAAGACTGTGGTCAGTAAAGATTACACACAAAGGGTCAGAAAAATTCTCAAAAGCAAGCTGAATGGAGGCAACACCATCAAGGCCATAAACACCTGGGCCATACCTGCCATAAGATATACTGCTGGCATTATAAATTGGACACAGGCGGAACTGGACAATTTGGACAGAAAAACAAGAAAACTCATGACCATTCATCATTCACTTCACCCTCGCAGTGATGTTGACCGGAAATATCTGCCTAGAAGATCAGGGGGCAGAGGACTCTTACAAGTAAAACAAGCAGTCAAAGAAGAAGAACATGCCCTGGCAGAATATGTAAAGCAAAGTGAAGAACCTGCTTTGATTGAAGTCAAAAATCAGAAACTCCTCAAAGCACAGCAGACAAAAAACCAGTACAAGAAAACCGCACTACAAACTGGAACTGACAGCTGGCACAACAAAACATTGCATGGAAAGTTCCTTGACAAAATTGAAGGAAAAGCTGATAAGGAGAAGACCTGGCTATGGCTCACGAATGGGACACCGAAGAAGGAGACAGAAGGCCTGATCCTTGCAGCCCAGGAGCAAGCCATCAAGACAAATGCAATTAAGGCCAAGATAAGACCAAAAATCAGCTGATGACACAAAATGCAGACTGTGCAAGGAAACCGACGAAACCATTGATCATATCCTCAGCTGCTGTAAGAAAATCGCACAGACTGACTACAAACAGAGGCACAACTATGTGGCCCAAATGATTCATTGGAACTTATGCCTCAAATACCACCTCCCAGCAGTAAAGAACTGGTGGGATCACAAACCTGCAAAAGTATTGGAAAATGAGCACGCAAAGATACTGTGGGACTTCCGAATCCAGACTGACAAAGTTCTGGAACACAACACACCAGACATCACAGTTGTGGAAAAGAAAAAGGTTTGGATCATTGATGTTGCCATCCCAGGTGACAGTTGCATTGACGAAAAACAACAGGAAAAACTCGGCCGCTATCCAGGACCTCAAGATTGAACTTCAAAGACTCTGGCAGAAACCAGTGCAGGTGGTCCCGGTGGTGATGGGCACATTGGGTGCCGTGCCAAAAGATCTCAGCTGGCATTTGGAAACAATAGACATTGACAAAATTACGATCTACCAACTGCAAAAGGCCACCCTACTGGGATCTGCACGCATTATCCGAAAATACATCACACAGTCCTAAACGCTTGGGAAGTGTTCGAGTTGTGATTTTATGATACGAAATCCAGCATGTCTATCTTGTTTGCTGTGTCATAATAAAATAATAATAATGACAATAATAATAATGAAGTCTTCTGAACGGAGGCACAGACAGTTGGGCACAATGTGGCTAGGAACAAGGGGTGAGGGAACCACTTTCTAGGGGCTGTCAACATGCTTCCTTGTCCTTCCTCCCAAGTCAAGGTGAAGGGCGAGGGAGACTGCAAACAGGTTCCTTCTTCCTTCACCACCAGCCATGACTCGGATGAAGAGCAAGAGAGACTGGCTGAAAGCTCCTCATCGTTCCTCCCTAGCCAAGGCTGGAGGCAAGGGGTGAATGAGCCTGTTGCTAGCCTCCCTTGCTCATCGCCAGGAGCCTTGGCTAGGAAAGAAAGGCAAGGAAGCACTGCCTCTCACCAGGGGCTGGCTGCTCTGTCCTTACCTCCCAGTCATTGGAATATGACATGGCATGTCTTGTCAAACAGATTTGAACATTTTCTCAAAATGTATGCCATATTCATGGAATGAATGTTGTGTTGGTGGTATATGGTTGATTGATCATATACTGTTTAATCCCCTTTCAATCATCTTGAAAACAATCACATTAAGTGTAATAATAATTATATTGTTTCTTGTTTCTAGAGACATCATGAATGAAAATGGGGACGAGCCCAAGGACATAATTAAACTGAAGTGTGAGAAGCTCTCAGCAGATGAAATATCAGCACTGGTGATTTCTCCTTGTTGCGGGGCTGTGTCTTTATTTATAGGTAGAGTTGATTCATATAGCTTGAATCTCTCTGTATAAGAAAAAAACCGAATGAACATTAAAATTGTCCCATAGAAATGTAAACAGTGGCAGACAGAAAGATGTTGAGGTGAATAGATGGAGTGGTACAAGGGAGAAGCATTTATTACAGTTGCCCTTTTCTAAATCACAAAGATTAGAATCGATGCTTTAAAACTAAAGGTGGGTTGGTTCTGTGATCACGCATGTCACAATTGCAGTTATTGCCTAAAAGTCATGGGGCCAAATTAGGAGTCCCATGGTCCACATGTGGTCCAAGGACAAGTTCTGTGGTTCCCATTATCACCCCACTTCCCTTGCAAGAATTATATTCTCGTGTTTTGGAGGTTTTTAAACAGATGATGAATGGCCATCTTTCAAAAGTACAGGGTGCAGAGCATTAGACTGAATGGCCCAAGTGGCCAGATCCAATTCCTGTGGTCTCTAGAAGCCTCCAAGGCCACAGTTCTGTTAATTAGGCACCTTCTTCACCCCCTTTTGAGTAAATAATATAAATATTTTAAAGACTGAGCATTTAAGGAAGGGGTAGTGTGACCCAAAGCAAGTCTAGAGTATATAATGGAAATGTTCCTCAGACTCTTGGGGGTTTGACACTGGTCAAACATGCAAATTGAACATGTTCTTCCATTTCAGGCACCACCAGAAACCATTTCGAAGGGAGAAAAGTGATACAGTTAGATTATGAAGCATATGCACCCATGGCAGAAGCAGAACTAAAGAAAATATGTGCAGATATTAGGTTGAAATGGCCATCGGTGAAACATATAGCAATACATCATAGACTGGGGTATGTGTGGCCAATATTCTATTTTCTTTTTGAACAGAGTGATTGCAGATTTCGACTTTAAAAAAACAAACAAACAAACGAGATAGCTGCCTTTGCTGGGATGAAGGAATGCAGAAAACTATACTAGCAGTTTGTTAGCAGCTTGTTACATTATCCTTGTATTGTCCACTCTGACTGGCAGCAACTGTCCAGGGACTTAGGCAAAGATCTTTCCTAGGGTTTCGGAAGTCACTTTTTTGGATGACAACTCCCAGAATGTCCCGGGTGGCATTTCCAGTAGGTTGTTTTCCAAGTTCCTGGCCTCCTTCCCATCTTTGCCCACGGGAAATCCTTCTCCCGTATAATCCACTGAGGTCTTCTGGAAGGCATCTACTCCAGTAAGCTAAAACCTGACTGGCAACTGTCACCCAGAGGACCTTTTCATCGGCCGCCCCAAGAATGACCTGCCAGAAGAATTCCGACAGCTAAATCAGCTGTCAGAATTCAAGACACACTTCTGGGAAGTCTACTCGATCCATTTAAAACTGCATTTCTTGGTATTGGTGTCAGTCTTTCTTGTGTGTATATTGATATATGCTTTTTAGTGGTGTTGGATTATCTGTTTAAACCATGTCTTAGCCTACCTCGAGCCACAAGGAGAGGCAAGTAACAAATAATAATAGTTGTTGTTATTATTATTATTATTATTATTATTATTATTATTATTATTATTAATTCATTCATTCATTCTGTGTGAGCGTGTGCCTTCAAATTACTATTGACCTCTGGTGACACCATGAATTTCATAGGGTCTTGGAGGCAGTTTTGCCAATTCCTTCCCCTGATATATAGCCTACTGCACCTGGTATTCATTGATTGTCTCCTTCTAAGTCCTAATGGAAGGGTGACCTGCTTAGCTTCCAAAGTCAAAGAGGATCTCGTGTTTTTCAGGTATTTTACCCCTGCTACTAAACTCTTTATTAAATTGGATATTTTGGGAGTTAAATACAGCATTGTCTTCATACAAAGATAAATAAAAGGATCAAACTAAATGATCTTTTTTTTTTTTTGGAGAAGCATTCCCCCCAAGAGGCAAAAAGGCCTGTGTCTCATGTGATTTTGTTCACTTGCTTACTTTGCACTTAATGTACTTTTGGTTTTTTTGACTGCATATTAGAAGATAAACATGGGCATATTGTAGATATGTAATTACTACTTGTCTGAGAAAGTCCCATTTGAGGCCGGGGCCGGGGATAGACTAAGTGTAGTGATTCCAGTCTCTTTGATATCTAGGTTTAACTGGAGATGAGAAATAGAATTGGCACATCATTACAATTTTTAATGTGAGATACCATTGGAGAATTAAGGAAGGAGGTAACGTTTTGAAAGGTTCTGTTGTGTAAGAGAATGGGTGGATATTGTGAGGGGCTCTGAACACTGAACTGAACACATAAGTGAGGACTAGCTTGCTGTTTGAAGGACTTGCATGAAGAAGCTGTGCAGGCTGCCAAGCTGAGATGAAGGGTTTAACCCCCAAGGAATGGAATATGAGGGGGGCAGGGGAGGCTGCTGATTCCACAGTTTGATACAAGTTTTGCTCATTACATTCGATGCTTGGGTGGAGTAATTAAGCTGGAGTTCTCAGAAGATCTAAGCAATATCCATCTCTTGGCTTAATGTGTAGCAGCTTGCTCAGAGCTCTTAATTAAGGGTTTATATTGTCTGTTTTGATAAGGCCAATTGGCTGATCAATAAAAATGATTCGTTTCTTAACTAAGGAGTGCAATAAGCATCGAATTCAGTAAAATACAACCCTATATAAATGAAAGCAGTAGCTGGTAGCTTCAATATCAGTGGGATAGATAATTTACTCAATTTTCACTGAGTTATTCAAGGTCCTGAATCTGTTTTGAGGATAGTGTATATATAGTGCCTTGCTTTGAAGTTCAGACTAAAACCTAGAGTGTATTTAATGTTCCATGGACATAGATGTCACAAACAACTGCTACTTAGTTATTTGGAGGCCCGTTTTCTGTACTAGCTGTGTTGTCAAATTCTGAACTGGGGACACCGATTGTCCAGGTCTGATCTTATTATTGTCCAATCAAGTTGTTGATGTTCTTGTTGTTGCACGTAATCTCTGTCTCTAGTTTCTCTTAATTTGTTTTGCTGTTGAATTGTACTTTTGCAAAGAATAACAGGGAGACATGCAGCTTCAATATAATTTAACATTCGCAGAACGTGACCTCTCTGCCTTTGTATGTCTGTGGAGTGGTTAGCTAAAAGGACATTTATTTTTGTCTCAAGATTAAGCTAATATGGATAAAAGCAGCAACCTAATGCCACTTTCCCACTTTTCTCTGCAGTTCAGTCCCCATTAGCGAAGCAAGTGTGATGGTAGCAATCTCTTCCCCTCACAGAACAGAATCTCTTGAGGCCGTCCAGTATTGTATCAATACTTTGAAAGCAACTGTGCCTATCTGGAAAAAGGTACGTGTGTCTCGGTCTGCTTGTTTTCAAACAAAAGGACAGTCAGTGATGTTTGTACCAGGTCAGTTTTCCAGGGCAATTTGGAGAAGAGGCAAATGTTTCTTGGAGCAATGCTAGGAGTTTAATCCACAAATTCAGCAGACACATGTTCAATAGAGCTGTGTATAAATAGACACATGTGTTTGCCACATGTTTCAGTACTATCTAAAAACACCAATAAATTGACCAGAATCCTGATATAGCTTAATACAGATACAATGCTGTTAATCAGGTGTAAATGATTTGCAATGCATAATTATTTTGAATTTTTAAAATTGTTTTTACTGATTTTATTGGTCTTGGTTTGACTTGTTGAATTGTTTGATTCACTTCAGTCTGTTTCAATATTTTTTACTGTTATATAGTGTTTAAACTGATCACACTTACTGCATGTTGTCCTGAGATCATGTGACACAGGGCTTCTTCAACATTTTCCACTCGTGATAAATTTTCCACCTAAAAAACTGTTACATGAACCTGGGTATCTAGACATATAAAATAGTTTAAAAATCAAACATTTACTCGAAATAAATTAGCATTTGAAAGGATTGCTAAAAAGGAGGATTTTCCTCATGCACCAATTATTGTCACACAGCAATTATTCATCAAGCTACTTCACTGGATGTTTTTGCTTTAAAGAAATCTCATGTGTTAAAAAAAATCTACATGTAGAGTAGCTAATATGTGGCTCTTTTAAAGTCACCTTTGCCCTGGTTTGACTATCAAACTGTGCCTCTAAAATCTTTGACATTCCTTCAGCTGCTGGTAGAACTGGTGCAAAAATGATGATGGTCCTGCTGCAAAAGAAAACCACAAACAAAGAAAAAACTTAGACCTTTGGATTTCTCTTCCTTTCCAGAAGTAAGGGAAAGGGCCACTCTGCTTTGCTGACTGAAGAAACAGATCTTCCACCACTGTGGCAGTGAGAAAAAACAGCACTAGCTTTATTAATTTGGGCAATAATTCTTGATACTTCTGCTGGGAGAGTCTTCAGTGTGGCCCCAGCCTCTGTCCACAGTCACATTTGCAGCATTCTCAAAATCCATGCTATAATATGGGACCCTGCTGAATGAGTAGAAGGGAAAGAGGAAAGATCCCTAAAATGTCCCTACCGATATTTCTTATGATTACAACTCTTCCATTCCCAGAAAACATTGTATGTCTCACTACTTTTGTGTAAGTACTCCAGTAATACTGATCCATTACACTTTTTGATTGCAGGAGGTATATGAAGATGACTCCTCCTGGAAGGAAAACAAGGAGTGTTTTTGGATGAAAATGGAAAAATGAAACTGCCAAAAGCTCATTGTAATTGCCTGCTGTTTCAAAACAATGTGGACAAGATCTCAATTTGAGCCACGCTTCCACTTTATTTGACTAACATGAAGCATTTCTACAATGTACTTATATTTTTCTCTTTTCTCTATGCTCTAATGAGCCTTGAGCCTTAATGCTGGAATTTTTGAAAAGCTGTACAGCCTGCATCTGTGGAAATTTGTCATCACCTATGAAATCTTTTGTATTTTCACAGTAATTGAAATTTTGGACTGGTTATTCTATCAGGTCAAATAATCTTTTGTAATTCAACGCACAGTACACTTTTCATCATGCAATAGTTAGCTACATTCAAACATCACAATAGGCCATGGCCTAATGCTGGTTTCCCTAAGACCTGAGCATTTGGTTTCTGTCATGGCCAGGAGCAGTGGTTCTACCTTCTGACTTACCCCTGATTTTCACTATGGTGTTTCAACAAGCCAGCTTCAGCATTCCATAGATGAAGTTGGCTTGGATTAAATGAATTTAGTTAGGAATAGACGCTGTATGTGGCATTTGGGTGACAAGTGCTGATCAATAAAAAAATGGATGCAAAACTTTCACAATTCCTCTTTGCTTTGGGAAGAGGGCTAGGCTTGTTCCCATCAAGTGTAAGTGTAACCGTATGTCTATACAAGCATGTCTGTGTGAATGGACACATAATGTCAATAGCATATCAGTATTCTTACATTCTTGAAATTTCAGGGTGCTATAAAGTCCACTAGCCAAAGTCCTGTGTGTGAGTGTTTGGGATTGATTATGTTTTATTTGGGGGTTTATTTGGTCAAGTGTTGTGATTCGAGTATGCATTTGTGTAAATTTACATTTGTGGACAGGACCAGAATCTCTCAGCCAGTATGTGCTGGGAAAGATATGTCGTGGTGATGACTCTCTTAATATATTTTTCTCCCTGTGGAAATCATGCTCCAAAAAGTACTAGTGAGCTATCATAAACATGAATGTAGCACATGAAGAGGATTAATCTTTTTTACTCCTCATGGTGTCTGTGGAATGCACACATAATGGTAATTCCCTGCACGTGTGCAGCCTGTTCGGAACTTTAAACAGCTGAGTCTAGTTTGGCTACAGCCCCACCCATCTCCCCCTGAAGGTATATAGCCTCAGGTGGGGATGTAGCCCACGTTCCTTTTTTTGCCGCCGCAGCAGCGTTGAGGAACTTAGTTTAGTTTGGCTTCTAACTTAGACATTGTGGCTCAGGCCCAGCTAGCCGCTATGGCTCTTAGATTTAAAAAGTGTTCAGGGTGCGCAGGGAATCTCCCGGACTCAGATGGCCATGAGAAGTGCCTTCTTTGTCTGGGAGAGACACACTCCACGAAGACCTGCGGGGTATGCCGGGCGTTTACACCCCAGGCCCGGAAAAACAGAGAGGCTCGGTTGAAGGCGCTCTTATATGAGCGCGCGCTATTCCCGGCGCAGCCAGAGAAGCAGCAGCTGCCTTCAGCCTCCCAACCCGTCTCCCAGCCAGGCCAGGCGCTCACCTCTCCACGAGCTTCCTCCTCCAAGCGGCCACGCTCTCCATCCCCGCAGCGACCGCATTCTCCCCAGGCCTCGGGGGAGGGACGTGGCCGCAAAAAGAAGAAAAGACGCAGGGACGCTGAGAGCTCAGCGTCAGCGACCATGCGGCCGGCGCCAGAGGGAGGAACGTCCGGGTCTTCACAGGCCCCGCCCACCCCGGCGCAGAGGCCGCGTGAGGCCGGCTGGGCCACGCCAGGGACTTCTGGCCTTCAGGCGGGTGCGGCCCCCCTCCCCGAAGCGGAGGCGGGCCCCCGGGATGGAACTCAGGCCGCGGAACCGGGGCCCCGGATTCAGTGGCACTCTGCCGCCGCCGCGGGATCGCAAGCCTGGGGTGAGCAGCAGCTATCCCCCTTTCGGAAAGGCCCGGGCGCGGCCCACGTGGCGTGTAGGCCATCGCCTCCGCCTTCCCTGTTCCACTCAAGGAGCCCGTCCCAAGCCGGGCTCCCACGGTCTGCTTCCTCCCCGGGGCGCAGGACAGACTCTGGCAGCCTGGTAACATGGCACGGCGACTCCCTGTACCGGGGCTACTCGGGCCGTGAAGATTTTGTACACCGCTCACCGGGAGGCCGTGCCTATGTCTTTGGGCCTGTCCTCGTTCCAGAGGACCATACTGCCCAGCCGCCGGTTCTATCCCTTCAGGGCGACTCGGCACCGCTGCAAGCCCCCCGTGCCGAGGCAAGCATGGATGCTGCACTCTTGGACTATATGTCTGCTTCTGGATCTCATACGTCCCACTCTCTAAGGGAGCACGATGAGGGGGCACAGGTGGAAACGCCTGTAACGGCGGATGCGGCTTCTCTTGCAGCCTTGCTGTCACGTCTTACAAAGGCCCTGAAAGTCCCGGTCGCCCCTCCCCAAAAGCCTGTGGAAGATTTTTTGTTCCCTTCTGACCAACAGCAGCAGGCCCCACTCCCAGCCACGGTGCTGCCGGCCATTCCGTATATTCTACAACTTACCAAAACCCCGGAGGTGGCACCCCCATCCGTAGCCCCGGTATCCAGAAGGAATGAGCTGCTTTACAAGGTTGATTTGACATCAGCTCCCTGGATTGCCAAACCGCCGCAACCCAACACCATTGTGGCGGATATGACTCGGGGAAGAGGGTCTAGATCTCAAACTTCACCCGCAGACAAGGAGGGAAAGAAGCTGGAGGGCCTTGGTAGGAAGGTTCACGCCGGCGCGGCCTTCGTTACGCGCCTGGCTCATTACGGCGCATATATGTCAGCATACCAAGAATACCTATGGAAGCGTATGGGTACCTATGTGGCTTCTCTCCCTCAGGAGCATCAAGCCTATGCTTCAGCGATACATCAGGAAGCCCTGCTATTGTCTAGAGCGGAGAAGGACATGGCTAAACATACAGCAGACACTGCCGGCCGGATGTTTGCCACCTCTACTTCAATCCGACGCCATGCTTGGCTACGTGCGTCAACCTTGTCGGAAGAGGGCAGAGCTCTTGCGGAAAATCTTCCCGCGCATGACACCGGTCTTTTCAATCCGGAGACGGACGAGAAGTTGAAGCATAAGCAGGAAGTCCGGCAGGCAGCTAACAAATATGGCTACACCACCCAGAGTTACCAAGGCCGCAGTAGGTGGCCGCCCTCGAGCACCTACACTCGTAGGCCCTACAATGTCGGCACCAGGCCCTTTCCGCAGGCGGCGCCGCCTCAAACAACCCGTCAGCCTCCGCAGTCCCGGCCTCGGCAGCAGGGTAGGGGCCGTTTTCAGTCCCAGTCTAGACGCCGCGTTTAGCGCCACCCGGTCGCCCTTTCAGGCACCCGCCCCACATTTGGTGACGGGCTCTCCCCCGCACGTTGGTGATTATTCATTTCTCTTTTCATTTCCGTCTTCCCTTACTGACCTTGCGACGCTGGAAAAGCGTCAGGCCCTGCCAGGGGTGCATTTTAAGTTTGGGTCACGCCTGCAAAAGTTTTTCTCGGCGTGGGCCGCCATTACCACGGATAGGTGGGTTCTAGATGTAGTCCGTAATGGCTACTCAATTGATTTCCATACACGGCCCGTTGTAGGCCGCCTTAGAGCCACCCTGCCATCGGAAGTTTTATGGCAGGAGGTGCGCACTTTGTTAGATAAAGGGGCGATTATCCCCTTGCACCCAAGTTCTTTTTCCAGGGCATTTTTCTCTAAGTACTTTTTAGTTTCAAAGAAGGGCGGAGGTCAGCGCCCCATTCTGGACCTCAGAGCCCTCAACAGTTATATTTGGGCACCCACCTTTCGGATGGTCACACTTGCGACCATTCTCCCTCTCCTCCCGGAGGGGGCGTGGTTCGCGACGATTGACCTCCGGGACGCTTATTTTCACATCGCGATAGCTTCGCGAATCATCGTTTTTTATCTTTTATGATTGGCAGTACCGCATTTTCTTTCCGCGTCCTCCCCTTTGGGATCTCCACGGCTCCCCGGGTATTCACAAAGGTGATGGCGGCGGTGGCGGCGCACCTGAGGACCCAGGCGGTCACGGTGTTCCCGTACATCGATGACTGGCTGCTGGTCGCGGGGTCCCGCCACCGCCTCCTACGCGATATTAGTTTCACTCTTTCACTCCTCCAGAACCTGGGGCTGGTGGTGAATCACACAAAATCCAACCTCCAGCCGTCGCAGAGAACCAAATTCATCGGGGCTCTCCTCGACTCGACCTCCCGGAGAGCATACTTACCAGAGGAGCGCTTTCTCGCACTTCGCTCATCACTGTTGCGGATAAGACACCAGCCCTTGGTGCGGGCAGACCACATCCAGTCCGCGCTGGGCTATATGGCATCAACAACGGCGGTCACCCCGTTGGCCCGCCTTCGGATGCGGCCCCTTCAGTCTTGGTTCCTTCGAAGCTTCAAGCCACTGCGAGACGGACCCTCCACTCTGCTCACTCCGCCTCCGCACGTCCGCCACTCCCTGCTCTGGTGGCTGTCCAGGACAAACGCCTGCAAGGGCATGCCCTTCCGTGTTCGGGACCCATCCCGTACCATCACGACAAACGCCTCCCCCCTCGGGTGGGGCGCCCATATCGGACGCCTCGCTGTGCGCGGCCAGTGGACACCAGCCGAGCGCAGACGACACATCAATCTCCTAGAACTCCTTGCTCTATACAAGGCCCTACAGGCCTTTCAGGATGTCCTGCGGGGGCATGCAGTACAAGTTTGTACGGACAACACCAGAGTGGTCTGGTATGTGAACAAACAGGGGGGCACGAGGTCCCGTGCCCTACTGGCTCTCACCATGACAATCTGGGATTGGTGCGTGGAGAACGCCATCCTGCTGTCGGCAGTACACCTGCCAGGACACTCCAACACCTTGGCCGATCACCTCAGCAGGACCACGTCCAGCGGTCACGAATGGTCCCTTCACCACGACGCGGTAGCGGCGGTGTTTCGCCGCTGGGGCCGCCCAACCATAGACTTGTTCGCATCCCAGCACAATGCCAAGTGCGACCTGTTCTGCGCCTGCGGGGCGAAGCCAGAGGGCACGTGGTGCCTTGGGGACGCGTTTCTTTTCCGTTGGACAGGCCCTCTCCTATATGCGTTTCCGCCCACTCCACTCCTATCCAGGGTTGTTTCCAAGCTGTATCACGACAGGGCAGACGCCATCGTGATAGCACCCTGGTGGCCTCGCCAGCCCTGGTTTCCCCTCTTGGCAGCCATGACAGGCGGATGTCATCACGACCTTCCCCGTCGACCAGATCTTCTGACGTGCGAAGACGGCACAATTCGCCACCCGGATATCCACTGGCTTCACCTGGTGGCATGGAGAGTACGCCCCAGCCGTTCTCCAAAGCCGTGCTGGACATACTGGCAGCAGCGCACAGACCGTCCACCCAGCGGTCATACGCCTATAAGTGGGGGAGGTTCGCAGAATTCGCAAAACAGCGAGAGGCTGACCCGCTGGCTGCGCCAATACCCCTCTTGTTGGACTTCCTCGCCTCCTTGGCGCAGAGGGGCATGGCACTCTCCTCTGTCAAATGCTATCTAGCAGCGATCTCTGCCTATCGGAAGCGCCGTGGCCTTACATCTTGCTTCCAGGACCCCATGGTCCAGGTTTTCCTGCAGGGCTATAAAAATACCTATCCACCTTGCGCCCTCCCGCTGCCCGCTTGGCAACTACGTCTGGTACTCTCGGCGCTCACGAAGCCCCCGTTCGAGCCTCTCGCCACGATCGACCTTGCCCACCTGTCATGGAAGATAGCCTTCCTAGTGGCTATTACAACGGCGCGACGCACCAGTGAACTCTGCGCCCTGCGCGTCGACGACCCCTATATGAGGTTCCATAAGGACAAAGTGGTGATGAGGACTGACATTGCCTTCCTCCCCAAGGTCGTTACCTTATTCCATTCGGCACAGGACATCGTGCTCCCGGCCTTTTTCCAGGAGCCTGCTACTCCATTAGAGCAGGCCCTCCACCTGCTAGATGTCCGCAGGGCATTAGCATTCTACGTTGAGCCAACGAAGGAATTCAGGAAGTCCCCTCGCCTCTTCTTGAAGTATAGGGCGGACGCCAGAGGGACCCCAGCGTCTCCGCAGCGGCTGTCGGCGTGGGTGATCGCCACGATTAAGCTCGCCTATCAGTTGGCAGGACAGGAGCCGCCTTCGGGGCTGAGGGGCCACTCCACGCGGGCCGTTGCGGCCTCCACAGCGTTTCGCCGCGGTGTACCCTTGGAGGAAATCTTCAGGGCAGCGACCTGGTCTACACCTCTTACCTTCGTGTCACACTACAAGGTGGATCTGCTGTCCAAGCGCCAGGCGTCCTTCGGGAGAGCGGTGCTGTTTTCAGCAGTGGCATGATGCCCTCCGTCCTCGGTAAGTGGCTTGGCAATCTACCATTATGTGTGCATTCCACAGACACCATGAGGAGTAAAGTATGGTTGCTTACCTGTAACCGTGTTTCTCCGAATGGTGATCTGTGGAATCCACACATCCCCACCCATCCTCCCCGCTCACATCATGCCTCTCTCAACTGCCGCTACGGCGGTAGGGAACGTGGGCTACATCCCCACCTGAGGCTATATACCTTCAGGGGGAGATGGGTGGGGCTGTAGCCAAACTAGACTCAGCTGTTTAAAGTTCCGAACAGGCTGCACACGTGCAGGGAATTACCATTATGTGTGGATTCCACAGATCACCATTCGGAGAAACACGGTTACAGGTAAGCAACCATACTTTCTCCTATGTACCATTCATCCCCATGTGTGTTTTATGGCATATTAGAGTATGTGGCAGAGCTTGTAGAAATTAAATGTTTTTGGATTACATCTCCCCAATCCCCCATATGGCACTATTGATATCATGTTAGTTTGGGATGCTTGGAGCTGTAGTCCAAAAGGATAATGTTTCCAAGATCTGGAACCCTCCAGAAAGATTAGAATCTAATCCCTACCAACCCAGCCATGATATATCAACTTCCTTGCATTTATACAATTTATTTCAGATTTTCTTTCTTGTGCTTCTGATCCGGCTGCATCAGTCAAAGCTGCATGTAACAATTTATTATCACCATACAAATCAACTCCTGCACTCTAAAATGGTCGTTTGTCTTACCTATGGTTTAGTCAAATTGATAACAATGTTTGTGTTTCTGCAAGTAATATATTTTGTTTTAGTGAACTGCAACTAAGGCCATAACTACATTTTGTTTAGGTTTGCTAGAAAACTAAAGCTGCAATGAAGTCAGAAACAGAAATAGTCTTAAGTGCTGAAAATGGATGTGAAATGTTTTAAAGACAGTAAAGCGCTCTCATTGTTGCCATTTCACTTGTTGCCTACACAGTTATAGCACTATGTTGCCATTTCATTGTATAGAATCCTGAGATTTATAGCTTAAGTATTTAAAATTCTTAGCCAGAAATCTGTAGTTTTCCGCCAGACTACAAATGTCCACACAAAGGTGCCATATCAGTTCAAAACAAAATTATAGTGCTATAAGATGTTTAAATTTTGCTATCAATCTTTTAGAGAGCCAGCTTGTTATAGTAATTTGAATGCTGGAATAGGATCATGCTAAAACAGGGTTCACATTCCATTCAGCTATGAAACCCCTTGGAAAAGTCACACTCTCTTCAACTTAGAGGAAGGGAATGGCAAACCTTTTCCAAGAAAATCCTATGATAGAGCTCGCCTTAAGTCAGAGCTGGCTTGAAGACACAGAACATTCATCTCTTTGTTTAATTTTCTCTATTAAATAACAATTCATATGTATTTAATGTATCTTAGTATGCCTTATGACTTTCTACCTCTACTTTGTTTTCAACCAGCAAGTACAGGTGTTGAAAGGACAATCCCTTTTTACAAGTATGTCAACTTTTGTTACAAAATACATGGCAATGAATGTGTGGTTTTATAATATTTTAAAACCAGTCAATGAAATATTTTTTATCTCTGGTACACTATCTGGATTGGTATATTCTTGTTGATTCTTTTAGAAGCTAAATGATAATACATGTACTAGCCTGATGAAATAAATTATTTACTACAGTGAATTACAGGGATTTTACATAGATCTTATGCCCTATGGCTTCATTGCACTATTAGGAGGTCCTCCAGAGCATGTTTTTGAATGGCCCAGAGGACTACAAAGTAAATGGGAGGCAGAAAATGTCACTGTTCTTGGAAGTGGCTACTAGTATGGGGCATGGATTTAGGGTGAAGTTATTCTCTAAGTACAGTAGGCCCACGTGTTATGTGAGGGATCTATTGTGTAATTCGTGGAATACAAATTTCACATATAATTTGAAACACTATTTTTCTTTCCTGAAATGAACGACATCTTAGACATCCAGTGAAAGCATACTATAGAATTGTGCCGGAGAACGTAGTGATGCCTAAAAACTCCAGAGTGGTTTTATGGTCAACCACTCTGGGCAAAAGTTAACCACGCAATTACACTGTACACCCAGAGAGAACGCTTTTCTAGGCATCACTTAACCCTCCAGAGCAATCCTATGGTATTCAGAGCTCTTTGTGTATAATTGAAAATGTATTCAATAAGCTCACATAATACGTGCACCTATTACAATAAAGAGATATTGGTAGAGACATTGGCAGGAAACCTTGAATATTGTATTTTGTACAAGTGTTAGACTGATCATGTTTAAGGGTAAAGTTGGAAAAAGAGAATCACAATGTAGTGATATGAAGACACGCACTTTATTTGATAAAATGAATAGCTAAAAATGTTTCAGGGGTGGGATTGCTCTCTTCCAGAGCCACAAAAGGCCATGTAGCTGAAAAAAACACAATATATAATACACATCCAAAACCTCTTTGTTTTGCAAGAGAGAAACAAGATGAAATGTAATCAGCAGCAGAATGCAGGATGTAAAGCTGCAATTGCTATCATTTATATTAAACCTTATAAATTTATTAGCAGACTAATATGAAAGTTAAAACGTATTAATTTTATAAGGATACACAGGATGGTAAGAGGATTGCTTCTGTACACAACTGTGCAGTTATACATCTATAGGCCACTGACAAGAAGCTGGCCAAGATTTTTGAGGTACTGGCCTCAGGTACACAGAAGCAAAAATGACTTTAGAACTATACAGAGTTCACAAACACTTTGATATTAGAATCAGAGTTGGAAGAAACCACATGGGCCATCTAGTCCTACCCCATGCCATGCAGGAAAAGCACATTCAAATCACCCTCAATAGATGGCCATCCAGCCTCTGCTTAAAAGCCTCCAAGGAAGGAGCTTCCACCACACTCCGAGGCAGAGAATTTCACTGCTGAACAGCTTTTCCAGTCAGGAAGTTCTTCCTAATGTTCATCCAGAATCTCCTTTTCTGTAATTTGAACTCATTGCTCCGAGTTCTAGTTTCCAGGGCAGCGGAAAACAAGTCTGCTCCCTCCTTATGACATCCTTTCACATATTTATATGCAGCTATCATGTCTCCTCTCAACTTTCTCTTGTGCAAGCTAAACATACCCAGCTTTTTAAGCCGCACCTCACAGGGCATGGTCTTCAGGCCTTTGATTGTTTCAGTCATCCTCCTCTGGACATCTTCCAGTTTAGGTCTTTCATTTATCTCTACAAGCATACCTCATTTCACAAGGCCAATTAGGATGACGCTCCTTTTTTTACTGTCTTTTTATCCCCCCCTTCCCCCCCAACCTTCCCCTTTCTTTTGACTAGCTGGACATTTTTGAGCCATCATAGGCATTGGCATGGTGGTAAAAGAAGACTAGTGAAACACAGATTCTGTGTGGTCTGGGTTTCTGTTTTTGTACATTCTTGAAAGAAAATCCTTCTTTTGGTTATAGTTGACAATATTAATAACTCCACATTTTTGCCAGCATTTGTAACTTTCCATCTTAATGTCAGCTAATAAGATTCCTGGTTTTCTTTTCCACCCATTGTGGAGCAGCCAGTATAACCTTTACCAGTTACATTTTCAGAGACATGGTTTGTAATGTTTATTATTGTAAACATGTTTTCTTTGAAGGCTTTTACTATTTGTTGGTCTTTATTAGATTTCAATTACTTGGTAATTGAGAACTCATTGCAGTATAAAGTTTGTTTTGTCTTAGCTGTGTATCAAGTTTTGCAAAGATATTTTGCATACTTTCTCTGTCTTTTGTTTTTTTGGTAAATATACATTGTAATCCCCCAATTAGTCCACTACTACATTTAGCAACTACTGGTGTCTGCAGATTTGTGTGCCTTTATTATCTATCGTCTTGTTTTACCTTTGTAACTGCACTAGAGCAGTTTCAACTTTTTCCACTTTCAACCCTTTTCTACCTGAGAAATATTTTACTGTTATAGACAACAGCAACTCTGGTATGGGACTAGCTATTCAGGTCAACGTCATTTGTCCTGTTGTGGCTGTGGTTGAAGTAGATTTTTACACAACTCAGGGATGAAGCTTTTGATTTCCATTAAATATCAAGACTGCCCGAAACTTGTGATGAGCTGAATACAAGTAAATAACAGTAAGAAGGAAGTACAATTCCTTTGGTGATAACTATTAATACCTTGATGTTGTGATACAACAGTCTACTAGTGAAGTTAGTCCCGAAGGGCTAGACCGATATTCCTAAAACAATGGAAACAGCGAAAGGGGAAGCAGAGGGACAAATGCTGTATTGGATATAATAAATTGAAGTGCCTTTGGAAATATTCTGAAGATATACTTGTATGGCCATGCATTCTTGTATGATTATTAGTCAAGAAAGCTGTGTAAATCTATATTGCTAGAAACTTAAGTGTAACTCCCCAATGATTTT
This sequence comes from Anolis carolinensis, assembly GCF_035594765.1. Lineage (NCBI taxonomy): Eukaryota > Metazoa > Chordata > Lepidosauria > Squamata > Anolidae > Anolis > Anolis carolinensis. The sequence goes on from NC_085842.1 coordinate 297,920,619, forward strand.
AAAGGCCTAATGGTTTTGCTTGATCCACTATTTCTATTAATATGGCATGTGCAACTCTTGGCCCAATTTTCAAAAGCCTTCTACAGGGTGCATAGCATACCCATAGCTAGTTATTTGTTTCTTCCCTGAAATTTGCAGGCTGGGGACGGAGATGTGACAGAAGGCCCACTTTGGACTCTATCCATTCCTGTCTTTGAACACACCCACTGTAGACATGCATTTCTTGACAAATGACTTCTGACCGAATGTTGCCAACAGTAAACTCTGTCTAGCTTGTCCCCGATTTATATCGTACATTGATTTGACTTACCTGGTATTGTCTTTCTTTATCAAGGACTGCCATGGTTGGGTGCAGTAAATTCTTCTCTGTTGTTCACCATTGCTGGTCTGTCAATATTAACCACCTTCCCCCCCCCCCCCCTTTTTGCTTCAAGCATGAAATGAAACTGAGTCCCAAGTGTTACCCTAATGCAGTGGTTCTCAACCTATGGGTCCCCAGATGTTTTGCCCTTCAACTTCCAGAAATCCTAACAGCTGTTAAACTGGCTGGGATTTCTAGGAGTGGACCAAAACACCTGGGGACCCACAGGTTGAGAACCATTGCCCAAATGCAAAGCCATTCCTGCATCAAAGTGCTGGAGGACCTAGAGTTTCCTAAAAAGAGCCTATTAATCCACAAATTAATCAAATCTGTCAAAGGTAACCTGCAATGTGGAGGCCCAGCTCTGATTAATTTAGTAGCTGATGTGGGATTCTGAGCAGTATATTTCTTCCTACACTACTAGGAATAGCCAGTAGATGTCAGTAGAAGTGCTACTGTCGAAATAAACTCAAGGGCAAAACATACACTTTCTGTACTTTAAAAAAATTGGAAAGTTGTGCTGATTTTTAAAAGTTTCCATAGTCAAACTGAAAATGGCGCTTGGTTCCATAGCAACTCAAATAAATATTGTGTGTAAAATAAAATGTTTAGCTGGCATAAGGAAATGTACCAGACAGATGTGAAATTGGGCAACAAAAATGCAGATTTATTTTGAATTTACTCCAGCACATCCATTTTTACTGAAACACAACCACTTCATCATCAATGTTTCTATCTGTCACGACCCAGGCTGCAGAGCACCAATAAGAAATATTAAGGTCCAAAGTTGTAATCCAATAACCGAAACACTCACTTTGCCAAGCAAAGTGAGGGGAGATGACAAGGTCCTTTAGTCCATGAAACTTGAGCGAGGCTAGGAAATAACTTGATACTTGAAACAAGGCTTGAACGTGGAACAAGGTAACTAAGAACAAGAACAAGGTCCGTGGAATAACTTGATAAAATCCGTGGAACAAGGCAAGGATTGATCCTGGGAAACAAGGCAAAGTCCGTAGATAAACAAAGGCTGGGAAGCAAGGCGAAGGCTGGATAGCAAGGCAAGGCTTGAGCAGGAGCGAGGCTTGAATCGGAGCGCGCTGTCCAGACACAACTCGCTCCGTAGGCTGACGAATTGACTCCGCGAAGTTACTACGCGGGTAAAACACCTAAATAGAGTCTAACTTTCCCGCCGAAACAGTTCTCTGGGAATCAGAACCGAAAGCTAAACTCTGAGACCAGATGTGAGACTCCCCAAAGATTCTCACGAGAAGCAGTCTTAATTGGCCACATTCTTAGCTGCAATCCTCGCACTCCTGCGCGAAGCTGATTCCAAACTTCTCTGTTGTTTACAAAACTCCCGGCGCAAGAACACGGGAGAAGTAGGCTCTGGGCTTGTTTGACATACTTCTGGGAGACAACTTTCTTGCAGGTGCAAGGTTCCCAGATCTGCCTGGGAAAGATCTGGCTGAGAGGAATCCAGTTCAGACTGGGAAGGTAAAAAACCCAAGTTTTCATCTTCATCAGGAATTACAATGTCCTGAGCAGGACTACAAGGCCCATGGGTCATCACACTATCCCCCTCCCCAAGGCCCCTCCCAAACTGGGGCCCTCTCCCCGAGGCGCGAGGTCGCGGTTTGGTGGGATAGGTCTGATGAAAGCGACGGGTTAGATCAGGAGCATGGACTGTGGAGGCGTCTTCCCAAGAGCGTTCCTCAGGGCCAAAACCCACCCAGTCAATGAGATATTGTAGGCGGCGGCGGTGAAAGCGAGAATCCAAAATGTCCTCAACCTCGAACTCCTCCTCCCCATTCATCAAAACAGGAGGGGGGGCCGGTTGGTCTGTATCAGGTCGCACACCATCCGCCGGAAGGAGCAGGGAACGGTGAAACACTGGGTGAATGCGCATTGAACGCGGAAGTTGGAGTTTGAAAGTCACGGGGTTTAATTGCGCCACCACTGGATAGGGGCCAATGAAACGGGCATCTAACTTCCGGCAAGGGCGGTGGGAGGGCAGAAAGCGAGTGGACAGGAAAACCCGATCTCCTACCTTGATTTCGAGGCCCGGCTGGCGATGTTTGTCAGCGTGGCGTTTATAGTCCTCCTTGGCTTGGTCCAGTTGCTGGAGCAAAAGTTGTTGCACCGCTGTGAGTTCCTGCAGCCAATCCTCTGCTGCGGGAACTTCTGAAGTTTCAATGACAGGGGGGAAGAAACGTGGATGGAAGCCGTAGTTTGCAAAGAACGGCGTTTCTTTTGTAGAAGCTTGAACTCCATTGTTGTAGGCAAACTCAGACAGTGGTAACAGAGAAGCCCAATTGTCCTGTTGGTAGTTTACATAACAGCGAAGATACTGCTCCAAAGTGGCATTGGTGCGCTCCGTTTGCCCATCTGTTTGGGGATGATGAGCTGAAGATAAGCGAGAGTCTATGCCCAATAGTTTTTGTAGTGCCTTCCAAAAACGAGAGGTGAATTGAGATCCACGGTCTGTGACTAAACTCTTGGGCAATCCATGTAGTCTGAAAACATGTTGAAGAAATAGATCCGCAGTTTCTTTGGCCGTGGGGAGGCCTTCGCAGGGAATGAAATGGGCTAACTTGGTGAAAAGGTCCACCACCACTAGGATCGTGGTGAATCCACAGGAAGGTGGTAGGTCAGTGATGAAATCCGCGGAAATTATTTCCCATGGGCGAGATGGGGTAGGAAGGGGGTGTAAAAGCCCTGAGGGCTTCTCCCTTCGTATCTTGGAGCGCTGGCATACTGGGCAGGTGTTGACATATTTTTCCACATCCTTGCGGATCTTGGGCCACCAAAAATCCCTTAGGATCAAATGCATAGTTTTAAATAGTCCGAAGTGTCCTGCTGGTTTGCAGTCATGACACAGACGAAGCGCTTTTTCCCTGCCCGGTCCGGGTGGGATATAAACATGATTTCTATAGCAGAGCAGCCCATCTTTAAGCGAAAAGGGAAAATGCAGACCTTGGCGAAGTTGGTCCTGCGCCCAGGCATCTGCTTGCTGACTAGCCCTGATTTCTTGAGCACAGATGGGTCCTGGAGTAGGGGAAGTTGAACCAATGGGAATGGATTTGGTGTTCCCCACCGTGAGCGTGGCAAAGTTCTCGGGTTGTAGCAGTTGGGATTCAAAGGTCTCCTTGCGTCCTGCAGCGTATTCCGGTTTACGTGACAGGGCGTCTGCTTGCTTGGTTTGGGCTGGGGTCACATAATGGATCTGGAAGTTGAAACGTTCAAAGAATAAAGCCCAACGTTGCTGCCTCTGATTTAGTTTGCGGGCAGTTCTTAGATGTTCTAGATTACGATGATCAGTGTGGACTTCAATGGGAAATTTGGCCCCTTCTAGCCAATGTCTCCAAGTTTCAAAGGCTGCCTTTATGGCCAGTAGTTCTTTTTCCCAAATGGTGTAATTCCTCTCTGGTGTGGTTAGTTGACGAGAATAAAAGGCACAGGGATGGAGGTGATCTCCCACCGGTTGTAAGAGTACAGCCCCAATTGCCACATCAGAGGCGTCCGCTTGCACCACAAAAGGGGTTCCAGGATTTGGGTGCTGTAGAATTGGCTGGGAGGTGAATAGTTTCTTTAGTTGCTGGAACCCTTTCTCTGCTTGATCAGTCCAGCGGAAAGGCTGCTTTCCACGGATGCAGCTAGTGATGGGGTCGGACCAGCGGGCAAAATCTGGAATGAACTTGCGGTAATAGTTCGCGAACCCCAAGAAACGCTGCACCTCTTTCTTGTTAGTTGGCGCCCGCCATTCCAATACTGCTGAAACCTTGGCTGGATCCATGGAAAGCCCTAGAGGCGAGATGCGGTAACCAAGGAAATCTACCTCTTGTAGATCAAAGGCGCATTTTTCCAGCTTGGCATAAAGTCCATGATCCCGCAATCGTTGTAACACCATTTTGACGTGGTTCTCATGTTCTGATTGTGATCTAGAAAACACCAAAAAATCGTCCAGGTAGATTATCAAGAACCTGTCTAGATAGTCCTGAAAAATGTCATTGACAAAATGCTGGAACGTTGCGGGGGCTCCGCATAAACCGAAATTCATAACTCGGGACTCAAATAATCCGAATTTGGTCTGGAAGGCGGTCTTCCACTCGTCCCCTTCCCTGATGCGAACTAAGTTGTAAGCCCCCCGAAGATCCAGCTTGGTGTAAACCTTGGCTCCTCGAAGCCGATCCAGTAGATCCGAGATTAAGGGCAGGGGATAGCTGTTCCGCTTGGTGATATTGTTCAATGCTCTGTAGTCCACCACCAAGCGTAGTTCCCCTGACTTCTTCTTCACAAACATCACTGGGGAGGCGGCTGGGGATTGAGAGGGTCTGATGAATCCCTTGCGAAGGTTTGTCTCTAGGAATTCCCTGAGAGCTTCTTGCTCTGGTTCAGTCAGGGAGTAGAGATGCCCTCGCGGGATCGGGGCCCCCTCCACCAAGTCAATGGCACAGTCATAAGGTCTATGTGGGGGTAATTTTTCGGCTTCTTTCTCATTGAATACATCCCAATACTCGGAGTACTTCTTTGGCAAGGTGATGATGGGCTCGGTGTCTGTGGCATGGCATACCTTGGCTACGAGGCAATGGTTTTGGCAGTACGGTGAAGCAAACTGCAGTTCTCTGTTGGACCAGGAGATGTTAGGGTCGTGGAGAGTCAGCCATGGAATTCCCAAAATCACAGGGAAATGGGGGACCTCGGTAACAAAGAAGGAAATCTCTTCCATATGTTCCCTTATCCACATCCTGGTGGGTTCCGACCACTGACTTACGGGGCCCGTCTTGAGGGGGCGGCCGTCTATGGCTTGCACCACACGGGCATTCTTGAAATCATGATATTGTAATCCCAGAGAGTCGGCATACTCTCTATCGATGAAATTGTTGGTAGCTCCAGAGTCTATCATGGCGTGGATCATGACGGGTCCCCTTTTTGCTGACCATAATGTGACCACGAGAAGGAACAGGACCCCGGTTGGCGGCTCTTGGATGGATTTTTTGACCGGGTTGGCGAGCCTCTCTACACCCGGTCGTTGGCTTCCCCCGCCGGCTGTGTGCCAGTCGGCTCAGACGCCTTCGTCTCCGTGGAGGACGCCGCCGCAAGACGGGCGGCAGGCTTCCCTTTGGCTGGGCACTCTCTGGCGAAGTGGCCCCCGTTCCCGCAGTACCAGCAGAGGTTTAAGCGTTGACGACGGGCCTTCTCGGCGGCATCTAGTCTGGGACGCACATTGCCCAACTGCATCGGCACCTCCTCGCCTCCTCTGGGGTATGGGGTTGGCGGTGGGGGTCTCCACACCGGACGTGGCTGAACGCTGGCGGGAGCGGGGGGTTTTGCCCCGGCTCTACTGCCCTGGCCTCGAACCCACTGTTTCCTGTTGGCAATCATGACTTCAGCCCGTAAACATTGATCAATGAGTGCCTCGAGGGTCTGGGGAGGATCCACCTTGGAGATTTCTTCCAGCATTTCAATGTTGAGACCCTCCCGGAATTGTCCCCTGAGGGCTACATCGTTCCAGCCGGTGTTGTGGGCCAGCACTCGGAACTCGGCTATATACTGAGACATAGGTCTGTCTCCTTGGAAAAGGCGACGGAGTTTGTGACCGGCTGCCTCCAAATTGTCCTCGATTCCCCAAGTCTCCTTGAGGTGGTCCAAGAAGTGTTGCGCTGATCTTAGGTGTGGAGAGGCTTGGTCGTACAGTGCCGTCGCCCAGCTGGCCGCTGGCCCGTCTAGAAGACTGTAAACCCATGCCACTTTGATGTCTTCTTGGGGAAACTCGGCAGCACGGGCCTCTAGATAAGCTTGACATTGGCGACGGAAGACATGAACCTTAGAAGCTTCTCCAGTAAACTTGGTTGGCAACGCCATGGCCGGAAGACGAATTCCGCGTTCCTTCAAACCCCTTATTTCTCCATCCTGTGCATTGAGCTTATCACGGATTCGGTCCACCTCATCCTTGTCGATGGTGTAGGTAATCGGCTGGCCGCTCGGCCCTCCGGTAGACATTCTGGCCGAGGTTAATTGGTGCTTAGGGTGGCGGAGTCAAACTGTCACGACCCAGGCTGCAGAGCACCAATAAGAAATATTAAGGTCCAAAGTTGTAATCCAATAACCGAAACACTCACTTTGCCAAGCAAAGTGAGGGGAGATGACAAGGTCCTTTAGTCCATGAAACTTGAGCGAGGCTAGGAAATAACTTGATACTTGAAACAAGGCTTGAACGTGGAACAAGGTAACTAAGAACAAGAACAAGGTCCGTGGAATAACTTGATAAAATCCGTGGAACAAGGCAAGGATTGATCCTGGGAAACAAGGCAAAGTCCGTAGATAAACAAAGGCTGGGAAGCAAGGCGAAGGCTGGATAGCAAGGCAAGGCTTGAGCAGGAGCGAGGCTTGAATCGGAGCGCGCTGTCCAGACACAACTCGCTCCGTAGGCTGACGAATTGACTCCGCGAAGTTACTACGCGGGTAAAACACCTAAATAGAGTCTAACTTTCCCGCCGAAACAGTTCTCTGGGAATCAGAACCGAAAGCTAAACTCTGAGACCAGATGTGAGACTCCCCAAAGATTCTCACGAGAAGCAGTCTTAATTGGCCACATTCTTAGCTGCAATCCTCGCACTCCTGCGCGAAGCTGATTCCAAACTTCTCTGTTGTTTACAAAACTCCCGGCGCAAGAACACGGGAGAAGTAGGCTCTGGGCTTGTTTGACATACTTCTGGGAGACAACTTTCTTGCAGGTGCAAGGTTCCCAGATCTGCCTGGGAAAGATCTGGCTGAGAGGAATCCAGTTCAGACTGGGAAGGTAAAAAACCCAAGTTTTCATCTTCATCAGGAATTACAATGTCCTGAGCAGGACTACAAGGCCCATGGGTCATCACACTATCATTCGGGAACAAAGTGCAAAATATACATATATGGAGGCAAAACTCACACTCAAGCATCTCTTGCTGAAAGGAAACAATTTGTACATCATGTGGAGAAGCACACAATTCTAGTATGTGCACAAAATCCACTGGGATGAAATGCAGAGGGTTTGATTTGCATCAATGCTAGCTTTCTGGTCGCTTGCCCAATATTGGGGAAAGTTTTAAAGTTGTTCACTCAAGTAGTACAATTTCCTCTTTGCAAATTAATAACACCAATGCTACATTTATGAAAATTGTCCTGAGTTTCATTATATGTTGCATTGTTAGCAAAAGTATATATAAAATAAATACAGGTTTTCTTGCAGGTTGGATTAAAGGCATCTTCCAAGATTACTGGCATGTATTAGTCTTACAGGTGCTTTCTGAGAAATTTTTGTCTCATTGTTTTCAGTGAAATTTAGTTTTCTGTTTTAGTTTTCATGCCCCTACATGAAACACTGTTCTTTATTCTTTACTGTTATCATAGAAAATAATTATTTGCTTTGACATGGTGGTTTTCCGCACAAGGTAAAATGTTTTTTTTTAAAGCCAATTGCCCAAACCTGAAGTCCAAATTCCTAGTCTTCAAATTATAATAAACACAGCAATCTATTATGGACATTCAGCCTATTAATTGGAAATGTTTTGCCTTTGGCATGAGACCCCTGCAAAAGTAGAAAAACTGCAGGAAAATTGTGTTGTTTTTTTAAAACTTGAAAGAACATGTCTCTAGGTCCTCCATCATGACTCCATGCATAGTTAACTTCTGTTAGAAGCTGACCATAAGGATCGCACTGGACCACATACAGATGCCCAAAGAAGTGTCTCTGTTGAAATCTTTTGGTTTTTCAATACAACTTGATGCTCATCTTCCAGTAGAAGTTGACCATAGAGTTGTGCTGGAGGACCTAAAGACTTCTAGAGAAAGCATATCAATCAAATCTGTAAACAAGCAAATCCACAAAAGTTAAAATCAAGAAATGTGAAGGGCCAACTATAATCAAATAGTGTGCAACTGTTTTAAACAGATGGGCATAATGTAAACAAAGGTGAAATTTAAATGTGGCATTTGGAATCTGTGTAGGAGACAGTAAGGTAACCCGCGTCTTCACCTTTATCTTAACAGCTGCGTTTCATTGCTGCTGCTGTTGTGATGCTTCACTCTGTTTTATATTCCTAGAGAGACACATAAAACTAGTGCCTTATGGTATCATGTATTATCAAAAGGCATTTTAAAATATCAAAGTGAGCATATTATAAAACCTCTGTAGAAACATCAAATTGGCTGTAAAACTGTACATTTGTGCTAGCTGAAAAGTGCAATAAAACTATTGGTGATTAGAACCTTACTTGCTTATTGAGTCTTTGAAGGCCAATGTCTTATTGAGCAAGCAGAAGCTTGAGATGGGCATAATGCTTGTCTAACATGGAATCAGTCAGTTTGAGTCAAAAGTTGATCCAAAGGGAAAGTGATTTCCATAATGTGGCAACCAACTGACATCATAACAAACACACAAGACTTTATCCTGCACGTATCTATGGAATATGGCCTCAATCCAGCTACCCTTAGGTAGCAATGGGCTACTGTGCATATCATATAGTCATAGAATATCTAAAAGGCCCTCCATATGTTGCATTGTATCTTTGAGGCTTGTCACCAATCACCTCTGAGATCTAGCTCCTTATTTTCCCACTTTTCATCTCCAGAGGGGATGGGTAGGGCTACCTGTTCCCTAATATGTAGATATAAAAGTTTCCAAAGTGGAACCAAGTGCATGATTTCATTTCTGGGGTTGGAAATACACACACAACTGAGGCCACAAATACAATAGGAAAAGTCACATAACAAGCTCAAACACATGGGGAAAATAATGTTCTAATCACAACCCCTGTCTGAATAGAATCTATAATGACACAGTATATTTTGGCACAGAAGACAGCTGTGGTCCTCCAGTTGTTTTTTGGCCTTCAACTCCCATGACCCCTAACCAACATGGTCAATGGTGAAGGATTATGAAAGATGCAGCACAAACCCATCTAGAGAATTACAGTTGACCATCTCTGTTGTAAATTATGAGGAATGTTAAAATGTTCAATTCAGAAATGGAGGGCAATAAGTGGACTATTGGTGGTGCGTTAGACACATTTATGCCCATTCTATAATTCAAACAATTCTTTGGATTGTACATTCCAAATGAAAATATATGTTGTGTGTGGATAGTGAAGGTCTCCTATTGAAACAGGTTTGTTATCGATGAGAGAAAATAGTATAGTATTTCTGGCACTGATCAATAATTATTGATTCTGCTGATTCAAACAGCCTATTGCATTAGTGCAAGATATAACATGATTCCTATTTCACTCCAATTCTCCTAAAGAATGTTTAGCACTCTGTCCATTTATGCTCCCAAATGGCATTACATTACATATCTTTGCACCTTTGCCTAGACAGCCCTCCTATTTTATTCACTTCATTACTAAATGGTGGTCATTTTATGTTATCATTTTATTTCTTAATATTCTTTATTGTTAATATTCTTTTACTGTATTACCTTGGTTTAATGTTTTTTTTAATCTATTTGAAGATGCTGTTTTTATATGTATTTTACCTTGCTCATTATTTATTCTTTGGGCTTGGCCCTGTGTTAGCCGCCATGAGTCCCTGTGGGGAGATGGAGGCGGGATAGAAAAATAGTTGTTGTTGTTGTTGTTGTTGTTATTATTATTATTATTATTATTGGTTCTCCCAGAAGTGGTTGAATTGCAACTCTTACCCACCTCCATCAGCATTACCTAGGGCAAGGAATTATGGGAGCTGCAGTGCCATGACACTCAGAAGGATCCACATGCTTGTACTCCTAATCTATAGAAATTAATGCAATCCCAAAGTACACAGCAACACAAAATACTTTAAACCCTGTAAATAAAACCCCAAACCGACCAGCAGTCATTACTAAAATAAAATAGTACATGTAAAAATATTTTCATCTATAAAACAGATAAGACATTTTCATGGAAAAAAACAGGAGAAATAGAGTGAAACAGCACAATAATCTGTAAGGCACTCCCAAATAGTTGAACCAGTGTGGTTGCAAGCATTGCTTGTGGCTCAGGGCTGGTAGATGAGGACAATCTCGGCTGTATTCAGTCCTTAGTGAGTTCCAAAGTTTCATCTACATCTTCCACATCCTTTCCCATCTTTTCATATTTCCTCTTGAAGAAACCAAGCTGTAAGAAAGTGTTTAAAGCACATAAATATGCTTTACAAATGTTTTAATGCGAATACGTATTTATGTGTGCAGTGCCTACATGTGAGTATTATGTATTACTTGCTACCTGAACCTATACAGTCCCTCTTTCACATTCCCTGGGGTTAGAGGCACAGGATCCCCATTAAAATTGAAAAACTGCAAATAAGGAAATTGCTATTTTTTTTAACCTGAAAGAATATCTTTATAAGAATTTTTGGATCTTCCAGCAAGACTCTATGGTCAACTTTCACTAGAAGCTGACTATATAATTGCATTGGAAAACCTAGAGAGATTTCTAGAGAGAGCATTTTAAAATAAACTGGAGAATAATCAAATTGGCAAAAGTCACTGGAAATGTTGAGGAGTGGCTGTACTAGGCCATTAAAACAGACTTCTGTAGTTTTATTCAGATAGAGCACTTCACTATGTATGTCAGTACACTGCTAAACGATACTAAATTCTCCCCTTAATAAGGAGAATGGAAACTTTGGCCTCTATTTTAACTAACCACTGTTTGCTGTGAAATCAAAACAGAAAAACTGTGGTTAGTCTTCAATACAGAACCACATGTACAGATTCTATCTTGTTTACCTATGTCATAGGCAGGGCCGGCCGGAGATATTTTTTGATGTGAAGCGGGGGTGCTGAAAAGCGCCCCCGCCACCGGCGCCCTGGCCCCGCCCAGCGTGCCCAGCGATTGCGGCCTGGAGGGACCTCCGCTGAACTCTGGCCTGCTAGAAATGGCCAGACGGGCGAGCGGGGGTAGCGTGGGAGGCGGGGCCAGCTCTGACGCCGCTCCCCCCCCCGCCCAGCGTGCCTTGGCCCTGCCTCCCACGCAACGTGGGAGGCGGGGCCAGGGCACGCTGGGCGGGGGGGCAGGGCCAGAGCTGGCCCCGCCTCCCACGCTACCCCCGCTCGCCCGTCTGGCCATTTCTAGCAGGCCAGAGTTCAGCGGAGGTCCCTCCAGGCCTGATGACACAGGATCTCAGCCAGCAATTGAAGAATATTATAGACACCAAATCTTGTCTGTTCCTGGCAGGTATGCCAGCTCTAGCTAGTATTTGGATAGAGGACCATCAATGAATACAGGATATTGTAGTAGGCTATATTTCAGAGGAAGGTGCTAGCAAAACCACCTATAAATAGTTTTTGCCTAAAACAACCCTATGAAACTCCTTAGATTGCCATGTGTTGTCAAGCAGTTTGACAGCACACTCTTAATCACACATGCAAGTGGAAAGATATGATGTAATTAACTTCTTAATATTTGTGTTTACTTACTTTCCATAAAGCAGCAATGAGAGCTACTAGCAAAAGCAGACCCACAAGGACACTTCCTATCACAACTCCAATGGGCACTTCTGCTTTTTCATCAGGATTTATTATTGTGACTGGGATCTGCAGAGAAAAAAACAAAACAAAATAAATGGAGCATAAAATTATTGTCGTGCCTTTTCAAAAGGCATTTTTTTGCAGGAGTTAAGTTGTGTGATGATAAAATTAAGAATAGCTGAAATCTATCCCGTGGACTTTGAAATCTACCTAGGTACTTTTAAATTTTAAAAACATGCTATTTTTCTTTATTAAGTTTAAACATGATTTCTTCTAAATGATGTGCAAATTTTGACAATACATTTGTACAAAACTGACATTTTTCACCCCCCAGTGGTAAACATAACTGGTATGTTTCCCAAAAACATTGGTAGAATCTAAACAGGTCTGATTCTTCAAAGATTCTTCATTATATGGCCTTGGTCTCAAAAATCCCAGGTTGGTTTTTGTGGGCTTTTATTTGTGGAAATAAAGTGGGAAATGGACAAATAGATAAGAGGATTTGCTCTATTTCTAGTTTGTTTCCTAGACATTGATGTAAATCCTGAACTGAACTTAAAGAACAATGGTATCTGATGATAAATGCAGGTGCTTCCATTGGCTTTTAAAAGCATTTTAGAGTTTTTAAAATACAAAATGAGTTTCAAAAACCTAGAAAATATTTCATTTAAATGAAAAAGTCTGTAAAGAGCTACAGTTAAATGCAATTTAAAAGTCTGGCACAATTTAATTTCATGACATCTTGCTGGAAATTGCTGGAAATCTTCTATTATCATTGTATGGGTTTGGGTATGGATATATGCATAGATTTCACTTTGTGTATCTTCCAAAATTGTTGTGACAAAATGAAATAATTTTCAGCACTACTCTCCTCAAACGGCCGACTAAAGGCAAATCTGTATTTTGAGTAAAAGGATTTTTAAGAATTTCCTTTCGTTGATGAACAAATAAATAAGATCACATTATTTTTTGTGTATTTTAAAAATATTCATACTTAATTTGCACAGAAACCTTGTTTTGTGACCAAAATAACATTTGGCACAGAAAAAAATGTGTTTTGTGCTGAACAACAGTTTATTGTACTAATTATTTGTTTTTTCTGTCCCAAAATGTGAAAAACCTCGTCCTGGTTAATTATTTTATCTACTGGAACAACGAGGACTCAGGGACACAAGGCTCCACACAGTATTTGAGTGAAGAGGAGTTTTATTATGGGATGGGCCTTGACTCTCCCAACAGCATTTTTCTCTTAAGGATAAATCTCCAGAACAGCTGGCTGTGGGAAGGGTGTTTCAGCTGCAGTCATTAACTGTTTTTAAGCAATGCCACCAGGAAGCTGGTGACTTTGGAGGTTTTCTTCAAATTAATCAAACTTTCACCAAACAAATTAGATGGTGGGGGCAGAAAAGAGTGTGTGGTGGTTGGAGCGTTTAATTATGACCCTGGAAACCAAATCCCTTCTTGGCCATGGAAATCCATTGGGCAATCTTGGGATAGTTACACCCTCTCAGTTTCAGAGGAAGCCAAAGACAACCCTCCCCTGAATGAATCATGCCAAGAACAGCTTAGGTTTGCCTTAACTTTACCATAAGTTGAAAGTGACTTGAAAGCATACAACAACAGTAAGAGGAAGACAATGAGTTTTTTTTTTCTGTGCTTCTCTACACTGCTGGCACAGAGGACTACTTCCAGCAGGACTCTGCTTGGCTCCATGCCTGCAGCATGGAGAAGCGGAGCCCAGAGGAATCGGATATAGACCCAAGTCTCATAGAAGAAGCCAAGGAGGATGCAGGAGGAAACATTGTGGGAAGAGATCCCACAACCAAAGACAATAAGGAAACGAAGCCACATCCTGCCCCACGGTTTCCCCCGCTGTCCCTCGGCTTCTGGACCTCAATTTGATGATATCCTTAATCCCAACACTCTTAATATTTTAACATAGGATAAATCAACCCTAACTAATAATACTTGTAAACAACGTTATATCCACTAGAGGGCACAAGCTCATCCCATATTATAAAATGAGCGCACTTCTAATTTTAAAACATTCAGTAGGGGGGTAAATTATATGTAGTTGTTGGATTTACCTCTAAAAACATGACAAAGATTGATTTTACATCCTGGGATAGTTGTATCCTATTATGCTTCTTTGAACTTGGAGAAGCTTCTATGACTAAAATAAAGGTAAAGGTTTTCCCGGGATGTTAAGTCCAGTCATGTCTGACTCTGGGGGTTGGTGCTCATCTCCATTTCTAAGCCGAAGAGCCGGTGTTGTCCATAGACACCTCCAAGGTCATGTGGCCGGCATGGCTGCATGGAGCGCTGTTACCTTCCCGCCGGATCTATTCACATTGGCATGTTTTTGAACTGCTAGGTTGGCAGGAGCTGGAGCTAACAGCGGCCGCTCCCGCCGCTCCCGGGGATTGAACCTGGGACCTTTCGGTCTCCAGCTCAGTGCTTTAACGCACTTTGCCACCGGGGCTCCTCTCTATGACTAAAAGAAGAGGGATTTTTTCTGATTGTTCTTCCCCGCTTGTTGCCCAATTGACCTTCCTATTCTATATTTTCCCATATTGGTGAACCCTTTGCTACAGCATGGGAGGTGGTACAGAGATATGCTTCTTCCCTCTTTCCATTCCAGTAGAAATCTCAACTGAAGGAAGCAATGGAAAAACGATGTGGAAAAGTTATTCTCTATACTACTGTTCTCATAATCCCATAGATAGCATGCTTGAGGATGCTAGAAACAGCAGTACAAAAGCACCCTTTCTATTTCTTTAGTGAAAGAATACAACCATACAATATCTGACAGTAGGATATAGGATTCAGCCCATGATTTTTTATTTATAAATTCGAGTATAACCTCCCATATCAGTGGGGAATAGGTTCCTAGACATCACTTGGATACGTGAAACCATTGATAATATTATTTTCAATGGGATGAATGACAGACAGAGAAGAGTGTATAGCGTGTACAGGAGGCTCTAAGTGAATGACTCAAACCATAAATATGCACAACCACATACATTGGATCCACAGATATGCGAGTTGTACTGTATATTGCTGTTGTGTATCTTCAAGTCATTTCCGTATCATGGTGTTTTCTGAAGCAAAGAGTGCATCTAGACTGCAGTTTGACACTACTTTAATTGCTATGCCTTAATGTTATGAACCACAGGAGTTGTAGAATGGTGAAGCATCTACACCATTTAGCAGAGAAGGCTAAAGACTTTTCAAAAGTTCAACGATTACGCAACATTGAGCCACGGCAATTAAATGATGTCAACCTGAATTAATTCTGCAGTGTAGATACACCCTAAGAATATATGATTTGTCCATGTTCACCCAATGGGTTCAATACCAGAGCAGGGATTTGAACTCTTTTCTGAAGAGTTGTAGTCTAATGCTCAAACTACAATTCATTTCCATTTTACACCAAGTAGATGGAGTATAAGCTCATCTTGGCACCCAAAGTTCACAAAGGCATTTCATAGAAAAGAGCTTTCCTGGAAGATCTGAGGGAGTGAGGAAATATTTCCATAAGTGTACTGACCTTACCTATAAGACCCAGTCCATAAATATGTTTAATTTTTAAGGATTCAATGACTTTCAGGAATAAGGACCAAACTCACAACTCTTGTTTCCCATTGCAGCTGTAGCCAGGGTCATCGAAAATGCTACCACTACTCTACTTTCCTACAAGTATGACATCTATATTATATTACACTTTTTTTCAGAATCAAACAGCAGTTCATTTTCTTTTGAATGTTTAAACAAGAGTTTTATACATAGTTTAGGGTTTCTTTCTAGTGACACGGTAGCACTTGTCAAATAAAAGTTCATTACAACATTTGACATTTAAATCTAGTAATTTTCCAGTCATCTTAAAACTCACAAGACAATTTATACATGTCAGTAACAGTAAGACAATGTTTAAAGAATGAAGTAACAGTTTTGCGGTAAATCATATGTTTTACATTAGCATAAAAATATCAAAAGACTGAAAAATATAAAATGATTACACTCACTGATAAAGTGTTTTTGCCAGTCACAAACAGAGCTGAATTATGGGCGTCAATTTCTGCAAATGCAGTTAGCTGTATCCTCTGGAAGTTTGACTATAACAGAAAAATATAGCATGTTAAAATTGAAAACTATATGACTTTCAAAGAACAGTGGCCCCTTCAGCGCCATGGGATCCTGATCTGCAATTTCCAACAATCATAGATTGTCACACCTCATATTATTAATAAGTAGCCAGTGATATGAAATGGCCACTACCATTCAATAATATAGGGCATGGTTGTCTGT
Source organism: Anolis carolinensis (assembly GCF_035594765.1). Taxonomy (NCBI): domain Eukaryota; kingdom Metazoa; phylum Chordata; class Lepidosauria; order Squamata; family Anolidae; genus Anolis; species Anolis carolinensis. The sequence continues at coordinate 297,936,776 of NC_085842.1, forward strand.
GTTGTTTTTCATCTGCAGTGGGTCTCTAAACCAAACCGCTGTGGATACTGTATATACAAATATTCAGAATTGCTGATTTCCCAATGGTTTGTTTAATAATATTTCAGGTATTTTATAAGAAGGCTTTTAAACTAATTATTCCCTCTTTGGCTTCTATTCTAACTAGAAATGAAGTTTACCCAGTTTACAGTTTCTAATTTAGTAAACATTGTTGGGTTATATTATTTGGGTCAAGGGTGGGGAAGTGTGGCCCTCTATATATTGTTGGACTGCAAGTCTCAGCATTCCTCACTGCTGGCTATGCTGGGTGGGACTGATGGGATTTGCATCATTTGGGAAACTGTATAATTTAGAAGATTATTTTATTATTTATGCCAAGCCTTCTGAAGTGGCTACATAAATATATAACAGTACAAAATATCTAAGAGCTAGTAACTTATTAAAACACAGATATTACTTACAGCTGCAAATGTCCCATTCCAGATTCTGGCAGAAACATTAACATAATATTCAGCCTTCAGCGTGATATCTTTTAATTTGCATGTAATTGTGTCACATCTGACATTCTTGCAGTTCTTTCAAATAAGGGAAAAAATAGCATTGTGGTTAAATATTGTTATTCAAATGTGAAAGAAAAGCAATTCATATATTTCATAAATTTTAGGCATTTTTGTTTACAGTTCCACATATATCTGCATCCTCACAGAAGCCCCGCCTGCCCGCCCCCAAGATAGAAAAGTATTCAATTTGAGCATCATATAAAAACATTATAGAATTTTGGATTAGCTCATCTACGAGGGCTATCCAGAAACTATATTACGTTTTGGAATTAAAAATTAACGAAGTATAGGATAAAATATTTATTATATGCAGTTAAAAGCCATACTTCAATAGTACCTTTAAACATAGTTCCCATTCAAAATTAGGCCCTTTTCAGAACTATTAATGAGTTTACAAACTTTTTACCCTCTGCAGTTTCCCGCCACGTAATGAAACTCAGCCAGCTGAAGAATGAATGCAGGAGGGAGGAGAAAGCAAAACACCCACTCTCGCTTCTTTCGCAAGATCTCAAGAATCAAAACATTGAGCCTTTCCCTTCCTGTCAGCTCAAGGAAAAGGCGTGGGTTTATCTCTCTTTGCGAGGAGGAACAGCCAGAATCAGCCAGGACTGTGGCTGCTTCTCCTCGGAGGCTACACCGCTTTCCTCCACACGGGGGTTTACCTCTCCTTCCGAGGAGAAGTCCTGGCCGATTCTGGCTGTTCCTCCTCGCAAGGAGAGATAAACCCACGCCTTTTCCTTGAGCTGACAGGAAGGGAAAGGATCAATGTTTTGATTCTTGAGATCTTGCGAAAGAAGCGAAAGCGGGTGTTTTGCTTTCTCCTCCCTCCTGCATTCATTCTTCAGCTGGCTGAGTTTCATTACGCGGCGGGAAACTGCAGAGGGTATAAAGTTTGTAAACTCATTAATAGTTCCGAAAAGGGCCTAATTTTGAATGGGAACTATGTTTAAAGGTACTATTGAAGTATGGCTTTTAACTGCATATGATAAATATTTTATCCTATACTTCATTAATTTTTAATTCCAAAACGTAATATACTTTCTGGATGGCCCTCGTATTAAATTTTGTCTGGGCCTTGTTATGTGTCTCAGCTCAAGTAGAAAGATAAGGACTTCTGTATAGGAGACCCCAGAAGTAGAACTCTATTTTCAAGCAGTTTAGCATAGCTCCTTTTTTTTAACTAGTCTTCTATAACAAAAACCTATATCGCCACATCAGACTTTTAGTGATTGATCCCATGCTTTGAGTGTATGTATGTATGCATGTATTTTCTTGTAATTTCACCCCAGGTCATGTTTACCGTTGCCTTCATTAGAGGCTGACGGTATATGACTTTCAGAAGTCATCCAAAGAGTTTCCATGACTGAGTGGAAATTTGAACTCTAATCTCCAGAGTCCTCTGCCATGTGGATATAACATACTCGATACAGAAAACTGATACTGTATTTCAATAAACAAACCAACACCAATCCCATTATTTGCCTTCATTAAACAAACTAAGGCAGGAAAGAGGTAAATCAACAGAGACTACATGTTTCGCTCACCAAATACCACAGAGAAACCCTCACAAACGATTCAGAATCCCGAACATTTTTATAGCATTCACAACTATAGAAGAGAGATTTCCTCCCTCCCCCCGTGCTTAAAATGATGGAGATCTGAAATGTATAGGTCTATTCTTTCAACATTTATTTATCAATAGCAATAAAGGTACCAGGACTTCAGATTTTGCAATCATATAAACAACTCACCAATTCTTTCATCGTTTTGAAGTTTTCCTTTTTAAATGACACAGCATAACCTTGTTGTCCTATATTATATGGATTTATCTGTGCTTCACAACTGAGGTCACCATCCTGGAAAGAACATACAAAGTCATACATGGAACAGAGGGAGCAGAGACCTTGCATGAGTTGTCACACCATAATTATTAGCCTTTCCATTTCATCCTGTCTTCTCTACTGAGTTGTAATATCAATTAAAGTACACCATGGCTCTACCTGACTGGCATGTACTGCAGTCACATACATCAAGGGATTGTCCTCTTCAGTCTGTTTTGGAATATGGATTTTTAAAGATGCCATGTTGACTGGAATACTTCCTGTTGTAACCTGAAAATTAAACAATTATGTGGATAAATAATAGAGAATAATGCCAGCAGATGATGGCCTACACAATATGACCCCAGCACCTGCAGGATCAGTGGCCCCCATTTCACTTGCCCACTTCTGACAAAATATGTCTTCTCTAGACATTTTCTAGGTTCTCCAGGTGATCTGTGGTATAGCTCTGCTAGAAGTTAACACAAAGTCACTTTGGAGGACCTAGAAAATTCTGAGAGAAATACTTCTTTAGGATTTGTCAAGATCTTCCAGGACAACTCTGGTAGTTCTTCCAGGGAAACTTTCAATAGAAGTCATTCATTTCCATAGGGTTTGCTATCAATGGTTTCATGTTAATATAGTAAGTTCAGTAACGTATACCTCACAAATATAGGGGACGTATTGTTTTGCAGCTGCTCTCTGTTAGCACTGGGCTGTAAAAATAGTGTATATATTAAGTCACAGCTAAAAAACATGTGTTTGTGAATGGAACTTAGAATTGTTTCAAATCCATGTAAGTACAAGCATGGCACAGTAGATAATACAAACTCTATAACATAGTCTATATTATTAACTGTTGCAATTTTCATTTCAAACTATGCAAGGGTCTTGTCCTTAGCATTCTTATGCTTGGGAATCAAAGAAAGAACTGGGCAAAACTCTCATAATTCAGGCCTTTGGGCATAATGAACAAGTACGTAGCCATACAGAATAATGACATACCCTGTTTCCCCGAAAATAAGACAGGGTCTTATATTAATTTTTGCTCCCAAAGATGCACTAGGTCTTATTTTCAGGGGATGTCTTATTTTTCCATGAAGAAGAATTCACATTTATTGTTGAACAACAAAATGAACATTTATTATATACTGTAAAGTAGTTGTCATCACAAACCAGCATAACCAGACAAACTATGAATCCTATCAAGAATTTCTTGTTACTACCATTATTTACATGTACAACAATCTATGGTACCTCTTGCAATTTAGGTTTCAAAAGGTTTCCACGCTGATTTCTCTCTATTCTAGTTTCAATGTAGTCATGAATGATGAATAATATAATATACTATAATAATAATATGATAATATAATAATAATAATATAATTATATACAATATATTAGTGAGATAATATAATATAGGATATAATAATAACAGAAAATGATAATAATATGGTATTAATAGGATAATAATGGGATATAATAACAGAATAGCATAATAATAAAATAATAATATGATAATATAATAGAATAATAGTATAGAATATAATGATATAAAATATATAAATAGGGTAATATAAATGGAATTTAATAATAACAGAATAATAATATAATAATATGAAAATATAATAGAATAATAATAGAATAATAATATAATGATATAATAATAATAATAGAAAAATATAATATAATGATTTAAAATATATTAATAGGATAATATAATGGGATATAATAATAGTAACAGAATATGATGATAATAATATGGCAATAGAATTATAGTCTAAAATAATCAGTTTCATGGCATAGGATAGGAAGATGAGAGGAGAATCCCAATGCGTCCTGTACCTTTAAGGAGCAAAAGCCCTCTTCCTTCCCTCCCTCCCACCCTCCCTTGCCCTGGCTCCAGGAGCCAGTCAGAAGCCTTGGGGGCGAAGGCAGCATGGCCAGGAGGGAGACGGAAGGAAGGAAGAAACGGCAGCGCAGTAGCAGCCACGGAAGGTTTTTCAAGCCTCGGCTGGGGGACAGGCAAGGAAAGGCAAGGCAGGGAGGCACAGAAAGCAAGCACTTTCCCTCCCTCCCTCCCTCCGGTCTGTGTATGAGTGCTGGTTCTGCCCGGCAGCCATGCTTCCCAATGGAACTCTGCTCCAGCCTTAGTTGCTAGGTCTTACTTTCAGGGGAGGCCTTATATTTGGCAATCCCCCCAAACCCCTGCTAGGTCTTATTCTTTGGGGAGGTCTTATTTTCGGGGAAACACGGTATATTGTTGCTCCAGGCAAATGGATGGTAACTCCTTGTAACTGATATATAAAAAATAAAATAAATGTAATGGACAAGCTGGAGTTGTACTAACATGACTGGAATTTTCATCCGCTATTGGTGTGTCCAGAGACTCCATTCTGTTCAGTATTGAAAGAACTCCAGTCTATATTTCAGGAAGAACCACCACATTTTACATGTGGCACATTAAAAACTAACAAGCTTATTACAGCCTGAGTTTCCATGGATTGTAGTGTGAAAATCAGTTAGACTTTATGGTATCACAGATTTTGCAGCTATAGACTGATATGTAATTTTCTGTTTCCAAATAGTCTAAAGCAGGCAGGATTTTGTTTTGGGAGGGGCTGGGATTTTGGTTGGGGGGGGCTGAGTCTGAGTGCGAGAGGGTTTAACCCTAGCAAACCTTTTGTATCGTTATCCCAATACCCCCATGCATATGGGATATATTGAGCACGGTGATCAGATCATGATATGAATAATTGTAACAGTTTAAATAATAAATGTAAGGGCTTCTCGCGGACCACCATGAGAATTTCGGGTGGGAGGGGGCTGAAGCCCTTCAAGCCTCCCCCCCCCCCTCCTTGGCTACATGCCTGGTGTAAAGAGGTTATAAATTGGTATGGCAGTCCAACTGGGCTATAATAATAAGTATAGCTAAAAAAAATCCATCTAGAAAAATGAGGCAGTTCTGACCTCCATATATGTTTCTTCATTGTCCCATGTGCTGTTACATCCATGGCCCAATTATTGGGGGAACTATGGGAGCTTGTATACACTGCATATACCCACTAAATTCTGCCCCACTCTGACATTGTAAGTCCAATATGTTTCAGTAAGAAAGATACAACATGTTCTTGTATATGCTTACTGACCTTAATAGAAAAATTGAATGCAGGTCCAATTTCATCAAAATTGTTCACCATAGAAGGAACATTATAATCAGAATATACTTCATAGAAATTCATACTAGTAAACCTGAATAAAAACAAATTATATTATGAACATTTTTTCCAAAGTATGTGGTTTCTTTTTCTCTACTGAATTACACAGAGTGAAGAACTACATTTTGGAAAAGGGTTTGTTATAAATGTATTTATTTTAAAAACAATAATGTTGCTATGAAAATATATTGTATTTGTATGTTAATGCTAAAAAACTGAAAAGAGCTCAGTGCATATACCAAAATAAATATGGTCCTTCAGTGTTATGGTTGAGCCTCATGGCTCTACTACTGGGAGACGTGGGAGAGTATCTGACTCTCGAGGAGCGAGAAAGGAAGCGGCTGCGAGATATCTTTGCAGAACCATCTGACGAGGATTCTTTTGAGGGGTTTACTGAGAGAATGGAGGAAGAGATGGTTAGCTCGGAAGAGGATGACATGGAATGGACTCGTGTAAGGGAGGATTTGGGTGCCACTGGCAATGATAGTATGGAAGGCGATTGGGGACCTTCAGGATTAGACCCGTGGACAAGCTGGAGGGATGGGACGGGATCCACAGCTGGGGATGCTGTGGGGCGTAGTCAAAGGTGTTCCAGTTCTGATGAGGAAAGTGATGAGGAAACGCCCGGGCTAAGGAGAACAGCTGATAGCGATGAGGACTTGTAACTGGCATAAAATGGGGTTTGGGAGCAATAGCAAATTGCGTTGGGCAAGGTAATCTGGACGAACGCTTGGGATCTGTGTGGGAAGTTTTCCTGAAGACGGGTGTGATTCGTTTGCTGACTACGTAAGTTATCCTGGACATTGGGCTCAGACGGCGGGAGGAATTGTGTGGGGTTTTGTTGTGCAACCTCTGCTTAATCTTAATAGCTTTGACCTTCCGTCGTCTTCTTGACGGACGCCATCTGCTTACTCTGGACTTACAGACTGACTGACTACGGCCTCGGATTCTCCTACCTGTGTCTATCGTTGGAACTGGTGAACTACAAACGTCTGCATCTGCCTTACGACCTTCGGAACGGATTGGGACTTCGCTGACTGCTTCTGCCCTCATCTGCTGTGTTTGTATTGGGAAATTGCCTGCTGTGTGGAGGAGTAACCTCTAAGTTACTCAAACATAGCTCTTGGCAGCAGAGAAGCATCTGCTGCCAATTAGTTGCATTCCTTTGAACTTTTTGTTCACCAGCTTCTGTTTGTTTATTCCCAGGCTGAAGCAAGCTGTTTTGATTTAACCCGGATTAAACTCCGGTTTAATCCGGTTTATCTTTTGAACGTTTTTCTTGTCTCTTTTTACTTTTAAGGCCAGTGTTTGCCTAGCCCTTGTTTTTTACGGGCATTTTTGGTTCTGTAACTCCAATAAACTTTGTTATCTTTTATCTTGTGGCGTTCTGTCTTTGACATTCAGAGTTTCTGGACATTCACAAAAAACATCCAGGTATTTCAACACTTCTATGATACTATGAGACACTGACTGACGCAAAATATAAGAATATTTCAGGCATCTAGGGTGGCATTAGCAAGATACAAATGTCTACATGTGTTTACTTGTCAATATAAGCTATGCATTCTGAGTTCAATATAAACCCTTGAATAATATTACAGATATGTGAATTATTGAGATTTCTGCTTCACTTGATAGTCATACTTTTGTTTATTTATGTTCCTTCAAGTTAACTATAAAAGGTGACCCCACAAATTCCATAGGGTTTTTTAAGGTAAGGAATACACAGGAGTTTTTTTGTCCCTTTCTCTGAAATATATTCTAAAGTCCCTGGTATTCATTGGTAGTGTCCCATCCAAGTACTGAGCAGGGCTGACCCTACTTGGCTTCCATGATCAGATGGAAACTAGGGAGTATTTAGGCCTTGCGAATCATGCTCTTGCTTTTGCAGATCTCAAATTTGCTGAGTTATCTCAAACACCAAGAAACTAGCCATAGGCTCTGCTGGTTCATTTAGAATTACCTTGTCAAGTGGAGTTCTGCATCATACCGAAGAGGGACTGTCAGGTTGACTTGATTGTTTGTATCATCTTCTTCATTACTTGCACTAAAATGCATATTTAAAATGTTTTAATGAAACAGCCATATTTATAAACATAATTTGATACTATTCAGTGTCCAGGAGCAGTTTTGTCAGGGGATATCTTTGGCATGATGACAACATACACACAACTTAAATCCAAAGAAGATGGAAGTGTGGTAAGTTGGAACATCTGTTGAATGAGATGTCCTACTAGATCTACCATATTTAACATCACAATAAAGGAGTAGGCATATAGCCAGTGAGGGTTCCCATGTGCCACAGAAGTGCAGGGGTCAGCAACAGCCAGGAATATATTTTACCTGCTTTGGCTGGTTTACAGCTAAGGCCTTATCTAAGAGAAAATGAAGCATGCTTCATACTCTTTTTGCTTATACTACTCCAGACTGGATCACTGTAACATTCTACAGGTGGGGCTTCTTTTATGTATTTGTTATTTATTCATTCAGTTCTTTTCCTGCCATAGAACCCAAAGTCACTTATAATAATTTAAAATAAAAAATAGCTAAAATTTCAAAGTGCAGAGTTAAAAATAATGATTAGATTACAGTTTTGATTTAAGAGCATAGTTAAAAACTATAGACATTGATTCCATTAAGTAAAGAGTAACAAAAAAGTAAATAAACTGTTGCTATTAATTGCAAGGAATATGTTGGGATGTTATATGACATATTACATGGATGCATGTGCTTTCAAGTCACCTCTCAATTTACCGCAACCCCATTAATTTCACAGGGTCTTTCTATGCAAGGAATACACTAAGGTGGTTTTGCCAGTTCTTTCCCCTGAAATATACCCCACAGCCCCTGTTATTCACTGGCAGTCTCCCATTTAAGTAACAACCAGAACTGATCATGCTTAGCTTCAAAGATCAAATGGCATCTGATGCCATTACAGTATTTAGTCCAAATGAAATATTACACTGTACCTCAAAGCTTGAAAACTCAATACTGCCAGATTCTGAAGACTTTTCAAATTAAAGTCAAAACTGATGTCAAAAGACACCTGTGCAAAATAAAGTGAGGAGATGAAATTAAAACAAGCAAAGCAATTATTAGCAATCAGGGCTGTAGTCGAAATTTTCAGGTTTAAAAAACCCCCGGTTTACTCATGAATTTTAACTGGTTAACCAAATCCTCATGAGTGTCCACTGAAGTTTATCGATGGAGCCTAATTTCTACATTATTTTGCGTTATGGAACTACTCTTCATGATTTGCTAAAAAAAAAAAAAGTTTCAAATTGCCCCAATTTTTTTCCTGGCTATGGCCCTGTTAGCAATTGCTAACAATTGTCCTATTTCAGGAAGTTGTCTTCATTATTTTATGAAATTATCTTTATGCTGGAACAACCTCTTTTCCCAAGCAAATTTCCCTCAAGGCCTTCTCGGCAAGCAAATCCTTATTTGGATGACAGCACAATGCCACCTCTTTCTTCCATGCCCTTTCCTCACTCACTGCCAGGTCCAAATATACCTTTTTACCATCAATTTATCAATGTCACTTATAATTTCTGTAGATGCTAAAAGTGCAAGAAAAAGGACCAAAAAAACCCTACAGGGCCAGCCGTTTTGGCACCAGATATTTAAGATGACATAACTGATTCTCTTTTTGCTTGTCTATTTTGCTTGCCCTCTATAATACAGACTGTTATTTTAAAGGATGAATTCATGCCTTTTGCTTGTCACTCTTCTTTCACTGGAGCACTGGAATTGATACAACACCCCTAATTAAAAGTGGAATTGTAAGACATACCTGCTGTGCTTCTTTGAAAACAGGATAGCTGATCTGGCAAACAACAAACTGCTGGACTGTACTCATCTGACATGAAACATCAGTTCCATCAACCTGTAAGGTTGAAGACAAATATTGATTCATATAATTATAGTACAGTATCAAAAATGAAAGGCAGCATAGTGTAGTGGTTTGAGCATTAGATGACAACTCTGAAAATCAGGATTCAAATCCTCATTAAGCCATAGAAACCCAATGGGAGATTTTGGGGAAATCACACTCTCTCATTCTCAAGAGGATGGCAAAAGGAAACCCTCAAAATACTGTAGCACAAAATCGAGGACATTCTTACATAGGTGAGTTCCTAAACAAGACATATGCAACTAGGTTGGCAAGGCCATCCTTACTTTGTTTCCCCCATGTCTAGCCTCCTGAAAATAGCACTTAAAAGTCAAATGGAGTGAGATGCAGTATAGCTGGAAGGGAAAAAAATCTCACAAAATCAGCTGGAGCTTATGGAAGGGAAATTCTGGATCCAACCTTATGCTTTTAAAATCCATGGCACATTAATGGGTCAAGGATACTAATTTATATATGACTTGGTAATTGTTTACAGTGTAAACAGGAAATTTTCCCCATCAGTGAAACAAAGCTGTTCCTTATTGACAAGAATGCATTATTCAATAATTAATGGATCTGACTTGGATCTAGAATTCACTGACTTGATCCCAGGATCCTTACTGATCACAGAATCTATTCTGGTTCCCCCTGCCCCCCTCATCTTGAATGATTGACCAATCCATCCTGACCATCATAATTCATGGACTCAATTGGATTCTGGAATCTACTATAATAATCAAGGGCTCCATCCTAATTTTAAACATCCTCATTTTTGGATCCCTGTAACTGCCACCTTGATGTAAGGATACATCTTGTTTATTTTGAAGTTTATATTAGGGTTGTGCCTTGACCCATTTCATGTCTCAGCTTTCAATGGGACCGAAACAAGGGAACAAAATCAAATATTATTGACTTCATTGATATCTAGTATCTGAGTCAACATAGCTTAGCTTGCACTTCATAGAATTGGTTTACTAGAACAAACAGTATTATGTAACTTTGATAATTTAGGAAACATCCCCACAATGGGGAAAATAATGGTGTAGGATTCTCACTGATTAGCAGGACTGGGAACGTATCTGAAAGAAAATATCCTTCCAAAAAATAACTGATATTCTTAATATAAAAGTAGTAAAGCTAGATATCGATATTACACCTACAGGTGAAGAAGATGAAGCAAAAAACAAGTTTCCGGAAAAGACCATTTGAATTCTGGTGTTGTATGCGTTTTCTTTTTTATTTCTCAGTTTCACACCGAATATCAATCTTTTGTTCTTACTGTTGATAATAACAGGCTGTTTGCTGGTTTCAGGAAGGAAAAACAGAAAAGAATAGAAACATATTGTTAATGTGGTACATAGGTGAATTCCATTGTACTTCAGTGAAGAGGTATGCACTAAGAACAACCCATCTGAACAGCATTCAGCATGCAGTTAAGCATACTTGAAGTTGAATAACACTTTGCTTTCAACAAGAGGGCAGCATGGATAACATTTATTTCAAAATTCAGCAAGCATACCAGTTCATTCTTATATACACATTTTCAAAGGAGTATACATTCGGGAATAGTACTTTCAGGTTTTTGTTATACAGACTTTTATTTCATTAGTATTTTACAATAGTTTGCCAACACATAAATACTATTTAAGCTTAAAGGTTAAGGTAAATTGTCATGTGATTATTCCTCACTTATATACATTTGATACATATTTTCTTTTATATAATCGTCTTTTACAGGAGAACTGAGTGGTACAAAAACACACCTCTTACCCATTATTTGTTTTCTGTTGAACATCAAGAACAAGGTCAGCAATACAAACTTCATCCCCACCACAATCTTTAACAAATGGTATCTGCAAAACCAAAAACAAAATCTGTCTTCTTTGTTCAAAATAATTGATCTACATAATTCTTACTGTAATTACTTACTATAATTGACTCTTAGGACAATTACTTTGTTTGCTTACATCCAACTCTGTAACAAGTGATCTCAGGTCAGGGTGCAATCCATAAAGAGGGTTTTTAAAAGCATTTAAAACAATGTGTGGATAGTTTAAGAAAGGGGAATTTTTCAGGAGAGTTCTGTTGTTTATTCCTACATGCAAAGGGGCTGAACTCGACAGCCTTTGTGGTCTCTTCCAAATTTAAGATTCTATGATGCTACAGATTTAACAGTGGTTTGATGCCATCTTCCAGGTTCAGTCCTATGGAATCCTGGAATTTGTAGTTTGGTGAAAGACTTTGAATGCTCTGTTACAAAGAAGCTCTGGATCAAGAATAGCAGTAGAGTACACAAGCAATAAAATATTTTAAGCAACTTATAAATCTGTAAACCCTAATTTACATAGGATAGCGTAATAGTAGTTAAAGTATCACCCAATAATTATTAAGTGTAAATATATTCTTAAATGTATAGAACAGTGGTGTAGCTATCATTTCAGTGGGCAGAGAATCCACTCCTAGTTTTCTTCCAGATGTACCCCAAGGTGATCACCCTATTCTTAAACAAGTTCAATACCTTGTACAGCTTCTCTTTTCTGATAGAGGAGCCACCGCATGGAATTGTAATGCAATTCAAAATAAAGAAAATTCCCAATTTATAAAAACCGAAGTGCAATCATTGGGGGCCCAAAACTTGGATGTGAAATAAAGTTTTAGTTTGGCACCAAAACACCAACACTGGTGCCAGATAGACCTTGAAGGGGAGAGTATCCCACAACCAAGACTTTATGGGACTGCTTTGCCTTTTTCTTGTCTCACAAGATGGACAGAAGAGGCAATCCTTGGGCAGGATGGATACACATCTATACCAGTTTCAAGTCTATCTGTAGAATAGGTATTACTGCCTCTTCTGATTCCAATAGGAAGATTTAAAGAGGCAGCAGCCTTGAAAATTGCTGGAGAGAAGAAGCATCTTTAATTTGGGTTCCTATTTTTGCACTCATTTTTGGTTTAAGTCAGGTAGTATTAGCTCTCTACATTACAGATTTTTTTTTTTCGTGTCAGGAGCAACTGGAGTTGCTTCTGGAGTGAGAGAATTGGCCGTCTGCAAGGACGTTGCCCAGGGGACGCCCGGATGTTTTGATTTTTTTTTTACCATCCTTGTGGTAGGCTTCTCTCATGTCCCCGCATGGAGCTGGAGCTGATAGAGGGAGCTCATCCACACTCTCTCCAGGTGGGATTCGAACCTGGCAGCTTTCAGGTCAGCAACCCAACCTTCAAGTCACTTAGTCCACTACGCCATCTGGGGGCTCCTACATTGCAGATGTGAGCATGCAAAGCTGAGAAAGAACTAGGACAATTGTGGGATTTTGCAATATTTTCCCACCCTATGGATTCCTGGAGCTTATTTTTGAGTCAAGGTCCCACAGCATCTTTGCTTGGGAACTCAACATTTGTGTGAGTTACCAAATTCTACACATATTGATCTAATCACTGAATTTGGGGATTAATAATAATAATAATTCAGTACCTCATTTTCTTCATGTATATTGTGGGCTAATTATTGTTAACAATAGAAATGGAATGTCTATAAATATACGTACAGCATAAGTTACAGATGCAGGAGACGTCTTATCAAGAACAGGACTTGAACCAGGATTCTTGAGCCTAATATCAACACGTACACTAAGCGAGTCGACCGCATCAGATGGCTCCTATAACCAGAAATACACACATGAAATACACACATTCACAGCTTCTGTGAATGTTTCCAAATATACACACATACTATAAAGTGTTTTGTCTATCAGTTTCTGACTGTTGTGCTACACAAATTCATTTGCTGAATTACAAAGTTGTCTAACCTAATGTATTATCTAATTGCTGCTCAGAGGTGGTCCCTAGATCAGGGCAGATTTGTGAGGCTTTTGCTAAAGTTCCTTAAAGAGGTTACATGAAAGAAAGAATCAGTTGTAGCCAATTGACTTGCTTAACATGACTCAGTGGATTTCTATGGCCAAATGGGAATTCAAACCATGATCTTCACAGCCATGGCCCAATGCTCAACCTGCTAAACAATGGTGGCTTGCACATTTGGAAAAAAGGTCTTCTATGTTAGAAACACTGATCTGATGGGACTCCAAAACTTTGGAACAAACCTATTAAATATGTACAATTAAAGTGTCAAAAAGCAGTTTACAAAATCATTACAATTAAAACAACATAGAAGCATTTTCTTTTTCAAAAAAAGTTAAATTCTCAAAAATATTTGCCTGCTGATGACAACAAAGAGGTAGTCAATCTAGCCTTCCTAAACATGAGGCTTCATGGTTGCTACTTTACTTGTAGTTTATGGAAACCGAGGCTTTGGCACAAACGTCTCTTTACATAGTACATGGAACCACTGGCAAATGTTTACCTGGACATTAAAAATGTGCTCCACACAGTTCTCCATGGGGCGGACTATGATATTATCCTGCAGGTATCTCTCATTGTTTTCTTTAAATAAGCCTCTAGAGGTCACCCGAGAGGACAAGAGATCAGCATCCAATGTCAGGTTGTATCTGATATCTAAAGGGAAAACATGTTACAGATTTTTAAACAGTTGAATCTTTGTAAGTCTGAGAAAGCTATATGTGAACTACTACAAATCTAATGGACAATCTAGGCATGTCATTATGTTAATGCAGGAGTGAGGAAACTGTGGCCTCTTTGCAAGTTCCAGCAAGAACACCAATGTGTCCCATTTTCCCCAAAATTTATTTTGAGCCCAAAACTGGATAGCTGGCAATTTTGATGGCTTTTAGGAACAGTAGCTAATCGTTTAATTGAAACCTCTCCCATTTAGAAATGAAACTAAAAATGGCTACAAATTGCTTTCTGTTTAGAGGAAATTACTTCCAGGAGTGATACTGGGCACTATGGGCAGTGAGCAATGAAACAGTTGCAAATGCTTGTGTTACAGCCACTTAGTTCTATGAAAGCTAAGTGGAGTCTAAACTCGCACAAATGTAAAAGGACTTAAAGACTTCTTATTGTTTAAACAAGTATGTAGAAAATCAGCATCATATAATTTATTTGGGCTTTCTCCAGCCCTGCAAATCCTAATAATCTATATATATAAAAGAGTGATGGCATCACGGCGACCCACAAAACAACAAAAGTACAGGCCCCCCAACCTCGAAATTTGACAACACAACCCATCACCCATGCCTCAGGGTTGATACAACAAAAAGAAAAGAAAAATAAAGTCCTAATTAGAGGGAGAGCAATAATTGTTTTTATCCAATTGCTGCCAGTTTAAAGGGCTAATCTCTGCCCACTTGGTCGCCTAGCAACCAATTCAGCCAAAGGACAGCCAGGGTTCAGTTAGGAAACAGGCAGATTTAGGCCTCACTTAGGCTTCTTCCACAGATTATCTAATTTGCACTGAATTATATGGCAGTGTAGACTCAAGGCCCTTCTACACAGCTATATAACCCATTTATAATCTTATATTATCTGCTTTGCACTGGATTATCTTTACTCCACACTACCATATAATCCACTTCAGTGTGCATTTTATACAGCTGTGAAGACGGGGCCTCATATAATCCAGTTCTAAGCAGATAATTTAAGATTATCAATATACAGTATCACTTATCCAACATAAACAGGCCGGCAGGATAAGTGAATATGTTGGATAATAAGAAGGGATTCAGGAGAAGCCGTTTAAACATCAAATTAGGTAATAGTTATACAAATTAAGCATCAAAACATCATATTATACAACAAATTTGACAGAAAAGGTAGTTCCACGCGCAGTAATGCTATGTAGTAATTACAGTAGAGTCTCACTTATCCAGCACTCGCTTATCCAATGTTCTGGATTATCCAATGCATTTTTGTAGTCAATGTTTTCAATATATCGTGATATTTTGGTGCTAAATTCATAAATACAGTAATTACTATATAGCATTACTGCATATTGAATTACTTTTTCTGTCAAATTTGTTGTATAACATGATGTTTTGGTGTTTCATTTGTAAAATCATAACCTAATTTGATATTTAATAGGCTTTTCCTCAATGCCTCCTTATTATCCAACATATTCGCTTATCCAACATTCTGCCGGTCCGTTTATGTTGGATAAGTAAGACTCTACTGTACTGTATTTACAAATTTACCACTAAAATATCACAAGGAATTTAAAACACTGACTACAAAAACATTGATTATGAAAAGGCAGACTGCGTTGGATAATCCAGAACATTGTATAAGCGAATGTTGGATAAGTGAGATTCTACTTTGATATGAAATAATTTCTGGGAAAGAATAATGCAGAACAATATACTCTCTAAAACCTGGACAGTTAATAAAGAAATAAAGAAAGTAAATAAAGCAGGGAAATTGGAAATTCCACAAAGGAAACAATCAGGGCCAGCTAACACCTCCCAAGAAAGGATTCTTCCAGAAAGGAAGCTGAGAAGGCAGTGAAGCACTGTGTATTACCAAAGACATTATTATTACTATCATTACTATTACTATTATTATTATTATTATTATTATTATTATTATTATTATTATTGTGTTGCAGTCAACCGTGAAAATGAATACAATCTGGCTCCAAGTATTCAAAAACACTAAAATCAGAATATATAAAAATTAATGTGGTATAATAAAACAGAACAATAGAATCTCTAAAATCAGAACACTAAATAAAGAACAACACTCTGAAAACAGGGGAATTCCACACAGGAAACAATCAGGGCCAGCTAACACCTCCCAACAAAGCGTTCCCATCATCAAAGTCTGGCAAATCCTCTGTTTTCTGAGGGCCACAGACAGTAGAAGCACATAAAATATCGCAAACAACACCACTCTGAAAACAAGGGAATTCCAGACAGGAAACAATCAGGGCCAGCTAACACCTCCCAACAAAAAATTCACTCATAGGAAACAGCCAGGCTTTAAATCTGCAAGGCCATTACATCCTAATCATTTTTCCTAATTGCAGCATTCATACTTGCCTCCAACAGACAAAAAACAAACAAACAAACAATCAGAAATATTGTATATTCACAACCTTTAGGAAATAATATCCCCTGATGGCGCAGCGTGTTAAAGTGCTGAGCTGCTGAACTTCTGGACCGAAAGGCCGCAGGTTTGAATTGGAGGAGCGGACAGAGCCCCCACTGTTAGCCCCAGCTTCTGCCAACCCAGAAGTTCAAAAACATGCAAATGTGAGTGCATCAATAGGTATTGCTCCGGCGGGAAGGTAACGTCGCTCCATGCAGTCATCCCACATGACCTTGGAGGAGTCTACGGACAACGCCGGCTCTTCGGCTTAAAAATGGAGATGAGCACCAACCCCCAGAGTCAGACATGACTGGACTTAATGTCAAGGGAAAACGTTTACCCTTTACCTTAACTACCACCAATTCCTCAATACTTTATTTCCCATACCACCATACTTCGCCACAGCAACGCGTGGCCGGGCACAGCTAGTAATAACAACAACAACAACAACAATAAATCTATCTTGTTTGCTGTGTCATAATAAAATAATAATAATACATCACACAGTCCTAGACACTTGGGAAGTGTTCGACTTGTGATTTTGTGAAATGAAATCCAGCATGTCTATCTTGTTTGCTGTGTCATACAATAATAATAATAATAATAAAAAAACTTTATTTATACCCCGCCACCATCTCCCAGTGGGGACTCGGGGTGGCTTACATGGGGCAGAGGCCCAAACAACATAGGACAAAATATAGGCAACATAATACAAATCACACTATAAAAAGATAAAACAGTAATACAATATATCAACTAAAACAAAATAAGAACAGTATATTCAAATTTTAGCAGGCTAGCTGTATTTTTCAACATTTTCAAAGAAACTCTTATGAAAGCAAGGGTTGTATAGCATAGTGCTTTGGATCATCATAATTTTTCTTAAGCGTATTAGTTTTTAAGTTCAGACTCTAAAAAGAAGGTAAATAGTCAGGGCACCATTAGAAAACCAGAATGCTGGTGCTATCTACATCTCCAATGGTAAACAAAGAACAATACAAACTAAGTATTCTCAAGTAAGTAATATAAAACAATATGTTACTTGAAACATAAAACAAACATATTCATCATATTTGGTCAGATGTTAATAAAGACATGGCTTTACTAACATCTGACCATCTGAGTATCTGTGGACATATTTCAGTGCAGCACATGGCAGCATAGCCAGGTCCATATTTTGTTAAACTATTTCAATGCAACATGGTCAATGAACTCTCAATACTTGCATGGTTGCTGTTTAATATACTTGTGGTCTGCTGCATCCATTTTTTGAGTTTCTTGCCTCATTATAGCAGCCACTTTTACACTACAACTGAATTACAATTCAACCAAAAGAAATTATGTAAAATAAAATATTAGATATGCTTACCCACTTGATTATTCCCATTGGCAGGTCTAAAGGTTGCAGTGAAGCATATCTGGAGAATCACCTCTGTATTTTTATTTAGCAAGCTGATCTTCTTTGGTGTAGATGAGATATGCATAGAAACTTTTGCTATACTCTGAGACCTAAAATAGAGACAAATAGATTTACTCATCACAGAAGGGAGATTAGTTATGGACTATATATTCAGCCTATTGCCAAAATATCACAATAAAATGCTACATGATTGTATCCACTGTGCTTTATTTTCCTAAAAATATTATACAATAAGAATATACAACAGCTGAAGAGACAGCTGAGGAACACCTAGTTACAGTTTAATAGACACTAAGAGTGACTTTTGAAAGGCAGAATTCATTTAAATATAAAAAGGGCAAATTTTATACATTTCACAGTTAAAAGGGTTAAATGTATTTTCTGTCTTATGCATGTAAAGTTATTTAACACTATACTGAGATAGCAGAGAAAGTGCTGAAGAATTAAGTGAAGCTATATGAGATAAACAGGAAATATTATTTTCATACTAATGTCTAGCATCGTATTTTATTTGGGTTCTCTTGGGGAGATAGGGTGAGTTATAAATAAAAATTATTATTATTTAGACATCTGTTTCGGCAGGGTTAGTACAGATGAAGATTGCTCTAGCACACAAGTAGCAGCCAGCATCCAATTTAATTTTGATGCCAAGCAGTTATATTTCTGTTTGTATAAACAGATTTCATTTTTACATATTTAGCATCAACTTGTTTGAAATGCGGTTCTGGAGAAGAACTCTACGGAGTGCTAAATAGACAAATAAATGTGTCTTAGAACAATCGAGCATGACTAAACTGTGGATTTTCCACTTTGGCCATATTATGAGAAGATAAACTCACTAGAAAGGATGAAAGTGATTGCTAACGTAGAAGGAAATAGGAAAAGAGGAAGATTGCATTACAGATTGATAGACTCAGTTAAAGAAGCTATGACCCCGAGTCTGCAAGACCTGAAGAGAGATTATAGAATTATAGAGTTGGAAGAGACCTCGTGGGCCATCCAGTTCAACCCCCTGCCAAAAAGCAGAAAATTGCATTCAAAGCACTCCCAACAGATGGCCATGCAGCCTCTGCTTAAAAGCCTCCAAAGAAGGAGCCTCCACCACAGTTTGAGGGAGAGAGTTCCACTGCTGAACAGCTCTCACAGTCAGGAACTTCTTCCTAATGTTCAGGTGGAATCTTGAGGATAGGATGAGTTGGAGATATCTTATTCATGAGATCACCATAATCAATTTGATGGCAGTTGACAACAACATCTAATTAAAGTTAGGTCCGAGAAGTGGTGGAGTGGATATCTAAAAAAATATTTGTTATTAAAATCTATTACTCACCATAGTTGAATCACATTTCCATCAGAACCCACAGAGACATCAGTTATCCCATCGCCATTTAAGTCACTGCGGCCATCTATTGATCTGCCAAAATATCTCAGTTGCTTCCCAAAAGCAGGGTCTGATCCAGAAATTTTCTGGGAAGAGATTTACAGCAGACATATTATCATCCCTAAACAAACTCATCATGCTAAGAGAGAGAGTCACATTTTACAGATAGAGGTTTGATCCTATTCTTTGACCTAGTGTAACTTTCTGAACAGAATGACAAATAAGGGGATTTTGAGCATTTTTCTCCATTTGCAGTTCCCTGCCTCTCCTGGAATCATCTTCTGGAGAATGGGAATTTTACACAAAAACAAGGGTAATGACATGGTAAATTGCAATATGAGGTAAGGAACTATAAAAAACCATGCTAAATTTAACATTAGCATATCAACTACTAGTTTGCATATTTTCTAACTTTAGTTTGTTTGCTTTTCTGCACCTTCTCATTTCTTTTCTCATTCTAATTTGCAGTTATTTTTCCCTTCTCTCTCCTACATTAGATCATGTATATGATTATGTACTACTTATTGTAAGTAAAACTACTTTTATATGTTTTAGAAAGACTAAACTTCACCCTTTTCACTGCTAGATCCTATGGGGCAGTGTGGGTGACATCAGTTTTTGTTTAACTTCTGCCTTGCAAATTGATTACTCTGTTTAAGAGGGTCACTGCCATCTTTTAGATTTCCCCAAAGCTGCAGATATATCAAACTAGTCAAACACAACATATTGTTTCATGTTACTTACTTGAGAATACCTAGTCTGTATTGTTCTTTGTTTACCATTATAGATGTAGATAGCACCAGCATTCTGGCTTTCTAATGGTGCCCCAACTATTACATCATTAAAACCATCCAGGTCAAGATCTGAAATAGCAGTGATAGCCGATCCATATCGAGTATTTTCTAATCCTTCAGGGCCTTCTAGAATTTCTCGCTTGTCTAAGATCCCCTTTGACAAGAAGGAGAGAGACAGAAAAAAAAATGTCTTACTAAATACATTGGCCTAAACAAACAGGTCTTAACTGAAGCACTTGTTAAATAGTAAGTCAATACAGTATTTATATACATCCAATTCAGCTAATCTATTCTACTTCATAGGTCTGTTCTATTTAAGACTAGGAAGACTAGGAAGTTCTATTTAAGACTAAGACTTAAGCCACTAGACTAACATTCTTGCATCCGAGAGTAATTCTTTGAAATGGCAATGGAATTTCCTTGTTTCTACAAAGAAGAAAGAAAAAATAATCAGCTGTGGAAATACTTATTCCCTTGATTGTTGTTGTGCCAACTATAAAGCAAGTGCTAAAAACAACACAGATACAAGTAATAAAAAGTTTCCATTAAGCATCTCGGGAATCAATGATCAAACAAAATAACTTCTCTGTGTGTCTCATGTTGCCAACAATGACTTCTATCAGCATAAAATAGGACAGTATAAGTAAGGGAACTGCATTTGTGAGAGCAGATCCAACCAGATGAGAAAATCATGTGTGCAAATAGGAATTGAATCATCAATTCCAACAGCTGGGCCAGGGCTATGCATGCAAAATCCTTTAAAGATGTTCACACTTAATTAAGTAGACAATTAGAATGGCAGGAAGGGATTTCAATTGGTCTCTTCATCCTCATTCCCTACTAAAACCCAGTTAGAAAGATTATAGGTTTTAGATTATAGAATATATACCTGTTTGCTATGGAATGAGATAAAATGACTCATCTTTTTTAACAGAAAAAGAAAAATCATAAAAACACATATATTTAACAATGAGAAATAATAATATTCAGTATTCAATATGGAATGAACAATGACCCTGGTGTCCTCTCTTTGAATTTTCTGGGTTCTTCAGGAATTCTTTAGTATGCTTCCATTGAAAGCTATAATACAGACTTTCTGAAGGATCTAGCACATTCCTAGAGAGGATACGTCATTTTTGGTGAAGTTATTCGTTTGAATGGGGTTCAAGCTTCTACATGATTTTGGTTCCAATGTAATTTCAAAAACATACGGAGGTTGTATTGTATTGCACTTGACCTTTTGAATGTGAGTCTAATTGTAATTGTATTGTTGACCTTTTGAACCTGAGTCTAATTGCTTTGTCCATCAACATCTAATAACAATGTATTTCAGTTGTCAGTCGTTTTTGAGCCAATAGTGTGATGATCAAAGTCAATGGGATTTTGGGCTCCATCAAAAGGAGTCTGGTGTCTAGATTGAGGGAAGCCATGATTCCTTTGGATTCTGCTTTGGTCAGACCGCACCTGGAATACTGTGTCCAATTTTGGGCACCACAGTTCAAAAGAGATATTGACAAGCTGAAAGATGTCCAGAGGAGGGAAATTAAAATGATCGAAGTTCTGGACAGCAGGCCCTATGAGGAATGTCTTAAAGAACTTGGTATGTTTAGCCTGCAGAAAAGAAGGTTGAGAGGAGACATGATAGCCACATATAAATATGTGAAAGGATGCCATAAGGAAGAGGGAGCAGGCTTGTTTTCTGCTGCCAGAAATTAGATGTCGGAACAATAGGTTCAAACTACAGGAAAGGAGATTCCACCTGAACATTAGGAAGAACGTCCTGACTTTTAAACAGAGGCTGTATGACCATCTGTCAGGGGTGCTTTGATTATGTTTTTCCTGCATAGCAGGGGGTTGGACTGGATGGCCCATGTTGTCTCTTGCAACTCTATTATTGTATGATTCTATTATCAATAACTGGAAAGCTATCCAAGTCACATGGAAAAAGCATACCCAAGGTATTATGGAAATTTCCCATTTATAGACCATGTGCATGTAGAACTGGACAGAGTCTTCCACTGGTCAGTTTTTCTACTGTTTTATATTCAGACTCAAAATGCCCAATAAAGGATATGATTTCATTGGACATGATCAATAGTTTACTTTGGATTAAATAGCAGAATAAAGAGAAAATGGGAGAGGACAAACCATTTTCATGAAACTTCTTTGTGCCTCCCAAAACCAGCTTGACCTTGTCACTCAAAAAATCAGTTTTTAGCAGGAATGGAAGACTAAAATGGGAAGGGAAGAAAATTCTGTTGCAATTGCAGCTGAGCATTGGAGTTAGCTCAGTATTATGAACATGCTCCCTAATCTGAAATACATTTTTGTCTTTCAGTACTGACCAATATGCAGCCAAGATATGAGAATGAGATAAAAAATTGATAGAAAGTCAGAATTACTGGCTTGGAAACTATATAGAGTTCTACTTACATTTTTGACAGCAAACATGTAGACTTTTCCTTCTTCTTTTTTAAAATCATTCATGAACATTGGTGCACTAACCAACAGCACATCTGTTATGGAGTCTCCATTAACATCTACTGAGCATATTACACTGCCAAAGTAGGAGCCAATCTGAAATGATGGGAATATTGCACAAGTTACAGGCTTACATTGCTGTCAGGCTTGGGCTAACAGTACACAGAACTTTAAACATGAAATAGCAAAACAAACTATCAAAAACACATCCCCACTTGCCTGCTCTCCTCTTTGAGAATGAATAATACTTATATTGCCACGGCCATCCACCTGATAAACCACTACTCTTCCAGTATAGTTGGATCGTGGAGCACCAGCCACAAAATAGACAGTATTTTTCATTGTCAAAACAGCAACAGAATAACCTGAAAGACAATGCTGCAGTTAAGTTTTAGCAAGTACTGTACCATCTTATATGCAAAATAACCTTATAGATACAGGGTGGAGAGAGAAAATCTACCCTTTGCAAAAACTTCAAACATCCGGGTAATTTCCAACTTCAGTTTGTTAGCCAATCAATAAAAAGATGAATAACTGTGAAAGTTACTTTGTGTCCTGTTTGTTGTAAGTTGCTTTGTGCCACGAACTGGAAAAAACTCAAGATAGAAATAAATAACAGTAACTCTAAAATCTGTGTTGCTTCTATAAGAGTTTGTAAAATCATTCAAAGGATAAATCTCTCACGTAAAACTGTCTGGAACAGTGATTTCATTCTCTATACTGGGTTATATACAGAGGAAAATGCTTTCAGTAACTAGCCAACATGCCATGGTGTTCAGAAGCATTTTATAAATATTTCTACCTCATTGGGACCATGAGTCTCACCTAGATAAGAGCTCTGATTTCTATCTTGCAAAACCTTTTCAAATGCATCATTGGGAAATACAGTAGCTTGTTTTTCTGACTCCTGGATCACAGTCCCAGTCCATTCATAAGCCCCAACAGCACCTAACATGAGAACTTCCTTTAGAGAAACCAAGTGGAAAGCAAACAGGAATTAAAATTCAATCAAGCAGGTAAGAGAAATCAGATTTTGCTCTGGTACACATGCTTTGGGATAAGAATTTCCTCAAAGACACAAAATACTTTATAATCTAAATAGAAAGAACTCAAAAGTAAAAACTAAGTAGCAAGAATTTCAAAAATTAAAACATGAAAGAAAGCAAAATTAATATATTAACCCAAAGTGTTTAATCTTCTGAAGTTTGCTGTAAATTAAATTACTATATCTTGGAGTCTTTGACTGCATTTGTGGTGTTTAATTAGGTTGCTTCTTCTTATGTTCTCAATCTCTAAGGGTGCATCTACACTTAATGCAGTTTAACACCACTTTAGCAGCCATGGCTCAATGATATTAAATCATGCAAGTTGTGATTTTACAAGGCCTCCAGCCTTCTCTGCCAAAGAATGCTGGTGCCTCACCAAACTACAAATCCGAGGGTTTCATAACATTGAGCTGTGGCAGATAAAGTTGTATCTAACTGCATTAATTCTACAGTGTAGATGTACCATAAGAGTGAGATGACACTCTGCAGTATGACTCAGTCTGAAGTGGGAATAGGTACACGTACTGAATTTGACCTCTACAGGTAAATAACAGTTTCTGTCAGTTCATTGTTGACAATGAATTTACCAAAACAATCTTAGTAAGAATTTCCAAAAATTGTAGTTCTCCATAAATTTGATAGAAAAATCTTAAAAGTTTTTTTTAGAAAAAGGTAACAGTACAAGGAGAAACTACCACATTTTCCCTTCCTTAATTTTAGTGTTTTTGTCTGCAACTCCTCAGATCCCTTGCTTTCTATGAGATTCTGAGTGTTGCCATCTAAAACACTAACATACTTTCTAAACCTTTGATATAACTCCTCATTGAACATTTTTATATCTTCAAATTTCTGTGCTCTTTTAATGTTTCTTCTTCGTATCAAAAGTACAACTGCCCTTCTGCAACACGCACTGCTATATGTTTATTATAAAATAGTACAATTGGAGTATAATGTAAGTAGTACATCAAGGTGTAAGATGTTTATTACCTTTTGCTGTGAATAAGAAGCACTGAAACCCACTTGTGACATTTCCAGCTGAAATAAATCACCTTGGTCAGTGCCTAGTAGGAAAACATCAACCCATCAGTGTTGGTTCATGAACTTAGTTAACGAACATGTTACTCAGATGCAAGGTACAGTTATTTCAATAATGTCACCTACTTTCAAATAATGAGCAAAATAAAAAGGTTATTTTAGGCTAGCCTCTCATTCAAGATGAGTTTTCTGATAGTGTAAACAAGCCCATAAAAAAGAAGTCACAAGTCCCAGATAGTGGGGACTGGGACACTCACTCCTTATTCTGAACTTTAAAGGAGCTATCCAAGGTGACTTCGTCTATTTCGAGGATACGGTGAGTAGCCTTGAAATCTACTTTAAAGGTCAGAGCCAAATCCATAGTGGAATCACGATCCTAATGACAGTGTAGCTAGCCCACACTGGTCAAAAATTATATCAATTCAGGTCTTATTGAGTATATGGAATGAGCTGCAAAGTTCTTTAATGCCAGTGAATATATTTAGAACCATGTGCTCTCTTTTGGGGGTATATTTTGCCCCTCCCACCAGGTTCTGTGCCCCCCATGAATTCTAAATCCTCCAGATTTTGTCTTGGAGACCTTATAATGTGAATACTGGAAACTGTCAGACATACAGTGCATTAACTGTTTGCATAATAAACCATTACTCTACTACATATTTCAAAGGCATAACATAATAAAATCAGCAATTTCTTTACAAAATGCTTTATTTAGTACCTTCTATGCTGAAAAGTCGCTCTCCCAGTGTTCCTGCCTCTTCTAGAAGTGCAGCCTCAGATGACACATTAAAGAAATATTTTGATGTGGGCAGACTTGCTATCCCTTTAATTTCTTTGATTAAGTTTTTAGTGTCCAACTCATTCCTGATTAAATATCCTAATACCTAGAAGTGCATGAAAGAAAAAATGTTTCCTTTAATACGAAACAAAGAAACAATACACTTGTATTGATAAGGAAACGAGTATGCATTTGTTGACATATTTTTCTATCCATGTATTCTTTTACACAATTCAGCACCTAAAATCTTTGCCTATGGATATTCAAAAGGTAAAAAGAAACAATGCTTCTATTGCTCCCTTTGCCAATCATGACAACCCAATAGTAAATTATATGTGAAAGTGAAAGAGCTTTTGCAATGGAGAATTATCTTTTCTTATAATGTCCTCTGGCCTCCTGGGTCTTTGCATTCTGTGGTGCATTTCACTTCTAAGGTCTTATTGAAGAGATCAACTAAACAAACCACAGCTATTGTTTTACATGCCTATTTTTCCCATTGATGCCATCTTCAGACATAGGTCTGAACGTTGGATGGGATTTCTTTTTAATAGGTGGTAGTTTCCTGATCTAGTGGTGATGACGATGATGATGGTTGATATTCTACCTTTAAAAAAAACTAGAACTCAAGCAGGTTACAGAAACTACCGTATTTACTTAAATCTAATGCTTATCTTTTTTTGGCTAAATGACCTTGCCAAAATTGGGGTGCACATTAGATTCGCACCATACAGTAATCTTAGTGCTGAGCCAAAGCAAAAGGAGAAGCTGCTTCAGGAGTTGCACCTGGAGCTCCTCTTTGAGGGACATTATCTCTCATTAAATGGCCAGGGCTGAGTGCTATGTAATTCTGGGATCTGTAGTTGGTGATGCACCAGTATTTTTTGGCAGAGAAGAGCCAAAACCTTGTCAAAATACAGCCCCATGATTCCGTAACATTGAACCAAGGCAATTAAAGAGGATTCATTCTGCAGCACAGATGCACCCCA
The DNA here is from genome assembly GCF_035594765.1 of Anolis carolinensis. Taxonomy (NCBI): domain Eukaryota; kingdom Metazoa; phylum Chordata; class Lepidosauria; order Squamata; family Anolidae; genus Anolis; species Anolis carolinensis. The sequence goes on from NC_085842.1 coordinate 297,963,186, forward strand.
AGGTTTTCTTTTTCATCTCTGGAAGCTTTAATGTTCTAACACAATTTTTATAATGAAGAAATTCTAAGCAGACAGCAACAGTAATGTCACCTTTTTTGGCCAAATTATAAATAATATACTTTTTTATTGCTGCACATTGCATTCGGCAGCAAATACCTTTTGTGGATTCAGGGTTTCAAAAATTGAGGTGTGCATTAGATTTGATGGTGCATTAGTAAATATGGGTATTTTAGAGGAAGGATCTTGGAAAACCACTTCTGAATATCTCTTGCCTAAGACAATCCTATGAAATTCACTAGATTGACAAGGAACATGAAGGTACATATAGACAAGTTCATAGCAGTAGCATTAGATAGTAGTGGAAGTCCCTTTATAATATGATGCATTAAATGGGGGTGCAACCAGGTGTTGTATTTCAGCATCTGTTATCAGCCAGCGCAGACAGTGGCTAGGGTTATGGGGGATGCATGGTAAAAATGTTCCTAATAATTATACCTTCTTGATCACTGCATTAAATAAAGCACTGCCACTCAAAGCAAAGAAAACAAGATCAGCTCAAGCTGTCATCATAGTAATGAAAGCCTTACTTACTGCTATACCAAATCTAGTGATATTATCCTCGTTGCATTTTGCTATCACTTCCTGCAATTTCGAACCATCATGTGATTCACCATCTGTCACAACAACCATGACTTTGGAGGCTGAGGGTCGCCCACCAGATTCTTTAGAGAAAGCATAACGCCTGTAATGAAAACCATGTGCACAGTTCTAAACACATAACGTACTTTCTTAAGCATGCTTCCATTAGCACATTTACCACCCCCAAAGTAACATACAGAAGAACTTCACTATTACACATACAGATTGAATGCATAGAGAACATTAACATTCAAAGCACTATTCAAGCATCTTTGAATTACGTACAGGTTTGGCAGCAGTGAGGCAGTTGGTCTCACTTTTTATATTAATGGGGGGGGGGGCACGTAGTTTATCATTAGTGATGTCTTTTACCTGGCATACTCGATTGCTCTGAATGTATTTGTATATTCTCCTCCATTCTGATAGGTCTCTGACATTGCTTGGACAGCATCTTCTTTATTTGTATATGTATTCAAGTTGAATACTTCTCTTGGATTATTACCATATTGAATTAAACCTACCTAAAATTAAGAAAAAGGAATTAAAACCAGAAGGCTTCATAATACTAGATAAATTAATATGAATATATGCCACAGGGGAATCCAACTTTGAATTGCTGACACACAGATGGATAATGGCTACATCCAAAAATGACTTTACACTCATAGTGGCTGGAATTCTGTATGGTCCAGCAAATCACAGTAGTCCTTCTATCCTACTCTTGACTTATGCATGAGGTTGACTTATATACATGCAGTCATGCCGGCCACATGACCTTGGAGGTGTCTACGGACAACGCCGGCTCTTTGGCTTAGAAATGGAGATGAGCACCAACCCCCAGAGTCAGACATGACTGGACTTAACGTCACGGGAAACCTTTACCTTACTCGTAGAATAGAAAGCATTCCCTTCATTGTCTATGAGGTAATACCAAAGATTCCTGGATTGTTTGCCCATAGAAAGAAACTTCTTTTACTCATAGCAAACAAATACAATAGAATAAGAATTGCTCATTATTTTCAATTGCCATATGATAAAGTGCTCTATTTGTCTTACTAATGCAACACTTTAAGCAGCTAGCAATAAAATTCACACCTGTCTTTGATAAAGCTGCTTCAGCTTGAAAAAAACCTTTCAGTTGTGCAGAATCATAGAATAATAGAATTGAATGAAATCACATGGGCCATCTAGTCCAATCCCCTGCCTTACAGGAAAAGCACAATCAAAGCACCCCTGACAGATGGCCATCCAGCCTCTGTTTAAAAGTTTGCAGGGAAGGAGCTTTCACCACACTTCAAGGCAGAGAGTTCTTCTCTGTTGATCAGTGCTTAAGTTCTTCATAATGTTCAGGTGGAATCTCCTGTCATTTGAATCTATTGCTCCAAGTCCTAATTACCAGGTCAGCAGAAAACAACTTGTTGCCTCCTCCTCATGACATTCTTTAACATATTTATACATATATATCAACCTTCTCTTCTGAAGTCTAAATATACCTAGCTCTTTTAAGTCACTCCTCATAGAGCATGGTCTCCTCTGGACACCTTCCAGGTTGTCTATATCTCTTTTAAACTGTGGTGCCCAGAATTGGACACAGTTTTCAAGGTGAAGTCTAACCAGAGCAGAATAGAGGGGTACCATGGCTTCCCTCGATCTAGACACTATACTCCTTTTGATGCAGCCCAAAATCCCATTGGCTTTATGATGATGATAATGACGATGATGATTTATATCCTGCTTTTTCTCTTCATAAGGAGACCCAAAGCGGCTAACATTAAAAGCATTACAATACAATTTAAAACTTACGAATATTAAAACAGTATTAAACATAATTACTATTTAAACAATTCAGATTAAATCCATAAGTTGTACCTTACATTTGTCCTTGTGAAAATCCATTTTGTTAGTTTTGGCCAAGCTCTCTAATCTGTTAAGGTCATTTTGAATTCTGATCCTGTCCTCTGGAGTATTAGCTATCCCTCCTAATTTGGTGTCATCTACAAACTTGATAAGTAGGCCCTCTAAACCTTCATCTAAGTCATTAATAAAGATGTTGAACATTACTGGGCCCAGGACTGAACCCTGTGGCACTCCACTCATCACTTCTTTCCAGGATTAAGAGGAAGGACCTGCATTATGGTCCAGCCCTCTAAATTTCTTTGGAGACAGCAGCAGAGACACTTTGGTGATTCAATCTGGAGTCTGGCTCTGCTTTAATCTTTTCTGCATCTTGTACTGAAAGCACTACTACTAATCTCCCCCCCCCCCAAAAAAAAACAAAAAAACAAAACAAACTTGTATGTAAAAAATATATCTATTTTCCTTCTAAAATTGTCAGGACCTAAAAAAATGTTTAACCCACTCACCTGAGTTTTGGTGGGGCCTATATCTAAACCTTGGACAAACTTTTTCAAAAATGCCTTGACAGCATCCCAAGGGTAAATACTATTTGACTCATCACATACCACCACGACATCAACAGCTGAAGAGCATTCTGCAGTAGAAAAGGGAAAGACAAGGGTTTGCTCAATGTTACTTTCATTTACACAGAATCATAAAGTTGGAAGACACCACAAGGGCATTTACACAGAATCATAAAGTTGGAAGACACCACAAGTTTAACCCTATTCTGTCATGCAGGAATACACAATCAAAGCACTCCTCACGGATGGCCATCCAGTCCCTGTTTAAAACCTCCAAAGAAAGAAATCCCATCAATACTCCAAGTGTATTCCACTGTCAAACAGATCTTACCAAAAGTATTTCCCCTAATATTCAGGTGGAATCTCTTTTGCTCTATGTCCTAGTTTCTAGAGCAGCACAAAACAAGCTTGCTCCATCTTCAGTAATACACTGTAAAATATTGAAACATGGCTATCCGGTTGCCGCCTAACTTTTACCAGGCTAAACGTACCCAGCTCCTTAACCCACATTGTGTCCAATGATGTTAAAATTCATGGACTCAGGATAAAGTGGAAAATAAAGTGATTCTGGTCTCTCCAGGTAGAAGATGATGAAACACATGACAACGTCCTACCAAGCTACATTCATGCTATCAGTGAAACAGTGATGGTACTGTGATCAAACATTCCCAGTCTGATAAGAGAAGGGTTTCCCCACTGTTATAGGGAAGTTGCTGTACTTTCACTTTCTTTCTCTTATCGAAAAAAAGATTGAATGACAGGGCACTTCAGAAACAGAAGTACTGTACTGGAGAAAACATAACAATTGACAATCTTAAATATATGGCTTTAAATTACTCCGTGATCTGTGTGATAACACAAAGGAAAGCAATGGAAGGTTGTTCAATTGAAGAACTGAATGATACTGTCAAAGGCTTTATGGCTAAAATCACTGGGTTGCTGTGAGGTATATACTCCACTTGCTTCACTGACAACAGAACATCTGAAGATGCCAGCCACAGATGCAGGCAAAATGTCAGGAGAGAATGCTACTGGAACATGGCCATACAGCCTGACAAACTTACAGCAACCCGACTGAATGACACATTAGTATTTAGAACTTTTTAAAAGTCACAAAAAATTAAGGATGAGGTTACACCTTCTAATAGGATCCTGCCACATTTTTACAACAAGATTGTGCACAGCTACAATCCACACATAGCATTAAGGGAAAATACAGTGGGTCCCATTTGGGTTTGGTTCAGTTCCAGGACCACCACGAATATCAAAATTCATGAATGTTCGGGTCCTGCTATGTACAATGGCATAATAAAAAGTCCCTTTTATAAAATGGCAAAAAGCATTTTATAAACATTATATAAATATAAAAGTTTGCATTTGGGATTTTTATGAAATATTCAAGCCATAGATGGTTGAAATCAGTAAAAAAAATTGTGGATATGGAGGGCCAACTGTACTAGACAATAACCAAATTTTCCCCAAGAATGAGTATTTGGATTGCTAGTACTCTTTCTTGTAGATCTGGATTGAAGGGCGAGGGTTTCTGGGTTATATGTTCTTAAATTTGACAAGTCAATGAAACATTTATTATATTAAAAGACAGAGCCAGTTCCTTTGAATGCATTGGTTGTTTCTCCCTTTTAAAGCTGGAAAATGTTTACTGTCATTGCCTTACTTTGTACAGCTGGTGAAAAACTTCTCATGAGTTGGAGGCTTGGACTGAACTCAGAACAGATCCCTGTTGCATAGTACTGGCTGCCACACTGCTGTGCCCACAAAGGACCACATGTCTTTGAAACAAAAACACAGAGAAATCAAATTCAGTAAGATTATACTGCCACACCGTCACACATCAAGGCAGGCATCAGTTAACTCCCTTCCCATGAGATGTGATATGCATATTGTGTTGAATTGTGCACTACATGGTTTTTCTCTTGCTAAAGGCCTGACCAATGGAGCACGCACAGAAGAATGCATAAACTGAATGGAAGAGAAAACATTGCTTCCTACCCTGCTTCTGGCCTCTCGTGGACAAAGAGGAGGGACTGAAACCCAGAAGATGTGAGAAGTAGGACTGTCATCATCAAAGGCACAACAGAAAAAAACAAACAAAAAACGGCTCTTTCACTAAACCTTCCACGTGGAACTCAAATCCAAAAAAGAGCTTTTGAAAGGTCACCTCAGAACTTTTGGCTCTGATGTAATAGATTCAGTGTCACACGAACAAACTGATCATGACTGGCCAGAAGATGGCACCAACTCTCAGCTTATTCCTACAAACTCTGAATGGGGACATCTAGAATGAATGCAGTTAGACGCCACTTTAACTGCCATGGCTCAATGCTATGGAATCACAGGAGTTGTTGTTTTATGTAGTTTTATGAGGTATTTAGCCTTCTCTGCCAAAAAACGCTTGCTAAACTACAAATCCCAGGATGCTTAGCACTGAGCCACGACAGTTTCAAGTGCTGTGAACATGCATTAAATCCACACTGTAGATGTACAACTGGATTTAAATTGATTAAATTATTTCAGTATCACTAGTAATAAAAACTCAAAATATGAGTTAGTTCTAACCCATATTTTTGGGAAAGCATTTTGTTCCCAAATTTCAGCAATTTTCAATATCAACTGGGTATGAATCTACACTGCAGAATAATATAGTTTAACAGTTACGGCTCAATGCTATGGAAACCTGTTACTTCACTAAACCTGAATTTGGTGAGGCACCAGTTTGCTTGGGCAAAGAAGGCTAAAAGCTGCGTAAATCTATAACCCCCATGATTACATAGTTGTGAGTCATGACTGGTAAAGTGCTATCAAACTGCATTAATTCTACAGTGCAAATGCACCCATAATGACCCTTTTCTTGCTTGCTCTTTTCTTTGAGTGTGTAAACATTATTTCTAAATGCTCAGTTGAAGTTTTATGTTACTGCAATTCTGGATATTTGGGGACAGGGATTCCTGTCTCCTTTCCCCCACTGTATTTGTTGTCAATTGGCAGCACAGGAAACAAAAGCAGAATGGATGAGGTGGCAACATATTTTTTATTTTAAGGTAAATTTTCCAGCTATGTGTGTTGCTCCAACAGTGTGGGACTCTTGCCTCCTGGATGTCTTTCTGCTGACTGGATTCATTGAATTGGCAGAAAGCTATGGCTACTTGGGGAAGGGACTGTGAAATGCTGCACTCTGCTAATAGGCGTACTGTAATTCCCATAAAAGCTGCTTCAGATGGGCCTCTACAGCATAAAAAACTTTGTGGATAATGCAACTGAATCATAGGGGACTTGTTTTTGTTGCATTTGCATCACATAAATGCAGCAAGCTCTGGAAGCTTTCCCATAATATGAAGTGCAGCATTCACAAGCACAGAGAATGCTTTTGGACTATGGAAAAGAACACAACCTTAAACGTTGGCAGGTTTTTGTGTGTTAGCAACATTCCAGGCAATTAATTCAAAAGCTGAATTCCATTTTAAAGCAACATGATGGAAGTTTTTCTGTGGTTAGAAAGCCATAAACTAATGTTCCACAAAGAAAAAATATATACCCCTATTTTGTATTATTAGATAGATTCATACACATGTGTCATTTTGATTGATAACTATTTAGGAAAGGGGTGGGAACTGCATAACCCTACAGATGTTGTAGTCCAAATCCCCAGTTCTGACAACTGGCTTAGGTTTTGAGAGTTGCAGTCCACAAGCATCTGGTGATTGTCACAGTCCCCAGCTTTGGTTTAGGATATAGAAATGGCAAAAGGATAATGCTCTCACAACTTTAAGCAATTCTGTTGATCCTGGTTTGTAAAGAAACTTTTTAAATAATTAAATTCTATCATACTGAAACAACATCTGCTTGTGTGGTGGAGGAAGCTCTTTTATTAACCCACAACTTGAGGTTCCACATGATTTTCTATATTTCCTTTGAGTGTTTCCTAATCATCTCATCCTGATCTAAGGTTACACTTAGGGAGATAGCTAAGCAATGGGGGAGTGGAGGATATATCCACTAGTGGTGTTCATTATATTGGTGGTAGGGCATATTTGGATACATGCCACTGGAACGGGATAGGAATTTATTTATTTATTTATTTACAGCATTTATATTCCGCCCTTCTCACCCCGAAGGGGACTCAGGGCGGATCACATTACACATATAGGCAAACATTCAATGCCTTTTAACATAGGACAAAGACAAACAGACATAGGCTCCAAGAGGGCCTCAAACTCATGACCCCCTGGTCAGAGTGATTCATTGCAGTTAATTGCAGCTGGCTTGCTCTCCCGCTTGCGCCACAGCCCGGAAGGAATGAAACTAATTTTAAGGGATCTAGCTTATATCACTACAAATTTATTTATTCCAGAGTAGACTTCTAGAATAAGCAAAATCTATAGTCAGACAGACATATGTGTGTGTGTACACGTACGTACCTATGTATGTACACACACACACACACACACCACTAAAGAGGGAAGGTGGAAATGTGTTGGGAAGTGCAATAAAGTATAAGCATTTTCTCTTGTGAACTCTAAAATTCAGCAACAACTACAACTGAGACCTTTGAGTCATGCTATGGATATGTGTACATAAGCAGAGAAAACCACAAACATTGGTCCTCTTTCTTTATACTATCCAAAACAGGTGTAGAATGCCACTGCGGTAGTTGCTCGTTCTGACAGGTATGGACGCTAGTAAATATTTGAACTGAGGGTGAAGGAATGCCAACTGGACCTAGTTAAATCTATGCATATGGAAGAAAGTGGAGATGGTGTGTGGGTTAGGAATACAAATATCTGATTATTCAGTCATTATGGTAGTTGTCTACTCAGTGTAGAAGCAAATGAATATTCCTCCACACTATTCTTCCCATATTCTAATATGCTGAGGTATTGCAAAGGAATTATTCTGCAGAGTACTTTTTGCATAGAAATCAGATTTTCTGCACAGGAAAGAGTGCTTTCAGTGTAGCATCACTTTCTACACTATCAACAGGGATTCTTTTTATGCACACATTCACGAGCATGCACACTCTCTCTGCAGAATAGTTCCCCTGCACCGTATCTGGATGTTTGAATATATGGTGAATACTGCACACATTCCTTGGTACTCTATTATTCTTCCCAGTGAGGTATACCAAATGTCAGGGAAACCCATTTTTCAATCTGGGAATGAACAATTATGAATATTCTTTATGAACACAACAAATGCTTTTTCTGATTGCTCAGAAACCTAAGTGAGGTAGATGAAGTGTTTATCATACTTAAGGAAGCCAGTGAATGTCATAATGAAGAAGGGTCCTAGGAAAACCAGCTGTAAAAGTCTGATGGCTTATTTCTGCCAAAATGCCTAAGAAGCTGGTGGGACACAGAGAAGGGTCCCTCCAGAGGATCACAGAACTCTAATGGACTCATGCAAGGAAATAGGATACTTCAAATAATTTTTATTTTATCACTAAAAGGACAGAAACTATATTTTTGTTATTCACATCGTCAGCACTTACCAAAAATCCTCCAGTTACTGAGTTTCTTACTAGAGTTAATCCTAGGTTCATGTCCTTCTTTATCTCTGTGACATTTGGGATACTTGCAAAAGCTATGGAGACACAATAAAAACAACAGAAGGTGCAATTTTTGACATTTAAACCAATGTTTCTGAAGCCTTAAAATGTTTGAGGCTGCTTCGTAGCCAGGTTTCATTTCACCTGTGCAAAAATGTCCCATGTGTATTTCTGTACAGAATGATTTCTTGAAATACTTTTGAATGTGCAAAGACTGGATGAAAGATGTGCAGAAGCAGTCATTTTCTCTTGCATTTCCCATTTTTGACGGAAATGAACAATGCCTCAGAATGGCCCTAGATTTAGGTGTACAAACACATTCTTTTATTTTTTGCTGCTAAACTTGTTCTAACTTCAAACAGAGTCAGGTTAAACAGCAGTTACCTCCTGAGATAAAGAAAACATATACTTTTTAAAATTATTATGACTTACTTTGCAAATTCATCTTTGAACATTTGGTTCCTTGCTGACTAAGAGCACACTTATAAACGTCACCCATTCTATTTCTTGGGTAGCCACTCCAGGGAGAACCAACCAGCAGCCTGGAAAACAGACACATATATTCTTATGAAAGATTTGATCATTTCAGCTAGAAGATCTCAAAAGAAGATCTCATATTCAGAGTGTAGAAACCACAGTTTCTTATAATATACTTTATTCATAACCTGCCCTATCTCCCCAAGGGGACTCAGGGCAGTTTCCAATGAAACTAACTAACTGGCAAATATTCAGTGCCAAAAAACCAATGCCTTATTGTTCAGAAGAGGATAAAGGGTAGGTAATTAGTTTCAAAAGTAACATAATGAAGGAGTTGAAAAGGGCTGCTACTGTATTTACTCGAGTCTACTACACCATCAAATGTAAATTCTTGTGTAAATGAAAGCCTTCCCCACCTTTTGTCTTTCTGCCATTAAGGCTATTTGAGGACACAGAACTCACCCCCTTTCCTCAAAGGCAGATGCGGGAAATGTGGTAAACCATTTTGGTTTTTGGAGTATTTTGGATTTATGGACAATGGAGACTTGTATAGAAAATGCTGTGTGTTTCAAAAAGATGGTCCCAATTGGAAATTGCTATATCTCTGTAACCACAAACTGCTCATCAGTGAAACTATTTGTACTTGGAAAGGTGGCACACAGACTTACTGCTAGATGCCTCTCAGAGTGCACAAACAACCATTAGCCTCAGTTATTCGCAAGATGGCAACCCCACAACATAAAGCCTAATGAGTTGGATATGAGTAGCCGTCCGGTCCATTCCACAGAGGGTTTCTCTTCTTTTATTCTTTCTTTGTCTCTTAAGTTTCTCAGGTCCTCCTCTTGCCAGGTTCATATCCCAACTCATACCACCACGCTTCATGCTTTATTCTTTATGGTTTCCTTTTTTACGGGCTAGATTTCCCCCTTTGCCCCCTTCTCTCTCTTCTTTCTCTCCCTATGTTCTTTTTTATTTTCTCCTTTTTTCTCCTCTTCTCTTCTCTTTTTTCCTCTTTTCTCATTTGTTTTGGTTTTTTATGTATGTAAAAAAATGCAATAAACATTACTATAAAAAAACATAAGGCCTAATGAGATAGTCTCCATATGCAGTTATTTTCTTAGATTTGTTTCTGGCTCAAAATGATTAGTAAAACTTGATAAACTGATGAGTCATTAAACAGTTTTCAACTTTTTGTTGCCATTGTGAAATATACTGCTTTGAAATTAGGATCATGATTTCGAAACACCCTGTATATCACTATGATTAAACACCTTAATTGCAGCATTAGCCTTTCTGAACAATAGTCCTCTTCATCAGAAGTGTGATGTTATTTCATGACGTTTTGGCAGTTAGATGACCTTAAACACGCACACAGAATGAGAACCTCACCAAACCAAAGGTGCATACAAGTAGTAGACTAGACACCAGAAACAATTATAAAACCTGAAGTAAAACCTGAGATACAAACACTCACAAATATTTTTTTCACTTCTGCCTCATGTTTCTAGCTAGGAAAGATGGATACAAGTGGAGAAACTGTGGTGCATGGCAAGGCAGTCCTAGGCCCCTTCCAGACGGCTGTATAAAATCCACATGGATCTGGATTACATGGCAGCGTGGACTCAGATAATCCAGTTCAAAGCAGATATTGTGGATTATCTGCTTGATATTCTGGGTTATATGGCTGTGTGGAAGGGTCCCAAGTCTCAAATTTGTGGAAGTAGAGAGATCTTGTTGAAGAGCTAGGACAGCTCCCCAAAAGTTTTGGCCTTCAACTCCCAGAAATCCTAACAGCTGGTAAACTGACTGGGATTTCTGGGAGTTATAGGCCAAAACACCTGTGGACCCACAGGTTGAGAACCATTGGATTACAGGAAGAGAAGTGATGTAGTAGTGATGTTAACTGTTTGCCTTTATGATACCTTTCTTCCAGCAGCATCCATATTGGAGGAAGATTAAAAAATAAACATTGTTGGGGGTAGGACACTCAATCTACTGCATTCAACATCCTGCAGATTCCAAGAGAAGCCCCATGTTCAATCCGTCTCAATACGACCCACTCTTTACAAGCAATACATTAGAGTACCGTATTCAATGTATGAGGGTGGGGGGAAGAGAAAGATTAGAAAACACCACAGGGAGTCCCCAAGTTATGAACATGATAGGTTCTATAGGTTTCTTCTTAAATAGAATTTGTTTGTTAGTCCGAACAGGTACATTTTAAAAGTGTAACTCCAGCCCAAAATATGTATTTTTAGCTTTGTATAGCATAGGGAAGGCTTAACACCCCTGTGGTGTTTGTTTTGCTGTTTGTGCCCCTGTTCAGAAGATTTGACCTCATTTTCTGTCCCTGTGACAAACTGGATTCTGAAAAATTTGGCTTGTTGTGGAAACAAGAATTGGCGTAAAAGCTTCAGCTGAGACACTTTTCCCCCATGGTAACTTTTTCAGGAGTAATTTTCCCTCCCTAGGAGTGGATTTATTTCACTTCCTGTTGTCTCACCCCCATTCTTACCTAAGAGTCATGTGTAAGTCAGATGTCTGTAACTCGGGGACTGCCTGTACAACCATATTCTGCTCTAGGCAATGCAAATAACCATAGCTTTAAATTCAGTACTGTATCGGCTACTCCACTCCTGCACTTAGGTATGTTCTGCAAGTCTGTCTTCTTAATTCATACCTGGATGGTACCACACCCTTACAAAATAAAAAGAGTGCAATCCCACTGCCAGGAATTACCCACATTCAATGGTGCAAGTCAGAACAGCTCTGATAATCATAGAGCAAAAAGCAGCTGGGAGAAACAGGTAAGCACTGTCTTCAACTGCCCAGTGAAATGATCCTACAGTGGATTCTATATTCTGCCAACTTCTTCGCCATATACTCACAAAAATGGTGTTGCCAAAAGTAGAATATACTGTAGATCATACCACAGGAATCAAAACAAGCTCAGGGCAACTCAGGGCAGTTCCACATTGCCATATAGCACAATGTAGAGTCGCATTAGGCTGCATGCCTCATCAAACAACAGCTCTCATGATTCCACAGCATTGAGCCATGACAGTTAAAGTGGTGTCAAACTGCATTAATTCTATAGTGTAGATGTAGATGCATCCTTGATTTGCCCAGATTATCCGAGAAACCACTGAAAAAGCTTTATGCAACAGTCATTAGTCTATACAGAAATGACTGCATATACCTATCGGTATGCACATGGTTGAGCTTTTTTGACATAGAAGTGATTTCCATAGTCACTACACCTGTGTTTTTAAAAGCACCTTTCTCCTACAGGTTATATACAGTAGAGTCTCACTTATCCAACATAAACGGGCTGGCAGAACGTTGGATAAGCGAAAATGTTGAATAAGGAGGGATTAAGGAAAAGCCTATTAAACATCAAATTACATTATGATTTTACAAATTAAGCACCAAAAACATCATGTTACACAACAAATTTGACAGAAAAAGTAGTTCAATACACAGTAATGCTATGTAGTAATTACTGTATTTATGAATTTAGCACCAAAATATCGCAATGTATTGAAAACATTGACTACAAAAATGCATTGGATAATCCAGAACACTGGATAAGCAAGTGTTGGATAAGTGAGACTCTACTGTACTTGCAATCAAGTGAGTGGAATACAAACTGATTGCCAGAAATTTGAGATGTACTGGGAAGACTTAAACTGTAGTTTAGAATGCATCTACACTATAGAATTAATGCAGTTTGACAGCACTTTGATATGCATCAGTGCTATGGAATCCTGGGAGCTGTAGTTTGGTGAGGCCCCAGCAAGCTTTGGCAGAGAAGGAAACAGACCTTGTAAAACTACAGTTCCCAAGCTTCCATCGCATTGAGCCATGGCAGTTAAAGTGGTATCCAACTGCATTAATTATAGTGTTGATACATTCAAAGAAATACACTCCATTGCATTGCATTTAATTAAATATTGGTTCCAGATTTGTGATGTTAGCATGTAAAAGGGGGAGCAGTGGTGGTATTTTGTGAATAAACTGTGGCTCGTACAAATTAATTTTTTCATTGTTCCTTTAATCTGCTTTCAAGGATCCCATAATGCTCGGGAATAGATTTTGGGTGTCTGAGGGCTGGACGACTACTCTGAAGAACAGGGCTTGAGTCCTTGTTTATTCATGGAAAACCACTGGGTTACCTTGGGCAAATCACTACCTCAGCTTCAGTGAAAACTAAAAATAAACTCTCCTCTGAACAAATCTTGCCAAGAAACCTGCAGAATAGTTTCATGTTAGAGGTATTATAACTAAAAATGATTAGAAAACACCACAGTAATAACAACAGGTGAAATTCTCTTCTGCCAGTACTATTTTTCTGCTAGTAGATTAACATATGTTATTATGGTATTTCCAGATTATTCAAATATGCAAATAAAGTGTTACTGGAATGTATTTTAAACATCTCCTTAAAGATAAACAATTTTCTGTAGTACTTAAAGAACAACTTACCTATTATGACAGAGGAAAAATATTCCAAGTAAAGCCAGAGTACTATTATTCTAATTATGTCACATAAGTGATATAATGAAATGTCTTGAGTCATTCTGTAATTATGGGTTCTGTCTATGGGAGATAAACTGCAATACATTGAGCAAGCATCATTGAAAGTCATAATAGCCAAAAAAAAGACCAGTTCTCAGATAATAATAATTTTGTTTCCTATATGTTATTGTTTTGACTTCCTGTATAGTGCCATCTTCCTTTCCAACACTAACCACATCCTGTGGTTCCTTATATACACAGTAATTTGCAACTGACAGAAGGCTCAAATTGTAATCCAAACAATGGGAATATTATGTTTTGTCTGGCACTTACTGCAATGAGAATGTAATGTGTGGAATAGAGACTTTAAATGCTTGGGGCAGATGTGGTGGAAATGTACTGTCACTTTCTACACCTATTACTTGTATGCTTTTTATATATTTATGACAGCAATGGAGCATTGCTCTACACCGAGTATTGCAGAAAGCATGATTTCATTTTACAATTAATCTCTGATGGTTTTGCACATACTACCAGGAAAGCATTCTCCTTCTCATCCAAAACTGGTCTAAATAGGATATTTAAACTAACAGAGGAAGATGATAATACATGTTGAAAAAAGATTTCAAGAAAGGTTTGGGATTCTGAAAATCAATTGTATGTGGTTGTATCAGGGACTGAACAAAAATTCGGTTTTTAAATCCTTGGTCAGAATGTGCATTTCAAAACACTGGGACATAAAAAAGAAATAAGTAAATTGTCATGTGGTTGTTCTCCTTGCATTTGCAAAAATTAACTTATAATCACACCCGGAAGGGAGACATTTTTTTGAAACTTGAGAATTCAAGTAGTAAAGATGCACAACTTTAATTCATATTTTGCTTTCAAAATATAGTATAAATGTAAGTTGGTTTTAAAGATTTCAGAGAAGAGATCAAAGGAATGCAGAAGCATTTATCACAGCTTCCTTATCTATATACAACAGTGAAGACTACTTAACTTCAGAAGCCAAGGACAAGGAATACTGTAATTTAAAAATTCTTCCACTTTGGCCTGTTTGTACAATCCTTCACTTTTTCCCTCTCTTGCACATTTTAAAAATAATTAAATACAAAATTGAACATTGAGGTCATCACTTTTTGCACAATACCATGACTAAACCTAAATACTGAAATGAAGAATTATTACTCAGCTTTCTAAACATCCTCTCAATGAATCCCTTCTTTGTCAGGGATCTGAATTGTCGGAAGCCCCAAACTGTACACACACAATTACAAACACACACCAGACTGTGGGAGGGAGCAGATCAAAGTACATGTGTTATCTGTGGAAACCAGCTCAAGAACAGAAATGGGTGCAGCCCAAAGTCAACTTTAAATCGTTTAAGTCAGTGTTAGAACTCCCCAGTCTGTTCAGCAATAGACCAGACTGCTCTGGAAGTGGTGGACTCTCCTTTGATAGTGATTTTTTTAAAAGAAGTGGCTGGATGACCACAGATTGGGGGATGTATAGTAACAAACTTCAACATCAGCAAGAGGATTGGAATGGCTGCTCTTTAGGCCTGTTTCCATTTCTATGATTATGGACCTTGTGCAAACCAAGGCAACTAGACCAGAACTCTTTCTAGCTACCTTTCTAGCTATTGATTATAAGCCATCTTTTGTCTTATAATCAATAACAGTAGACAATATATGCTATTCTTCAGCTCTGCAGTCCCTGGGAAGCACGGACAGACATGTATAGGTTTGCACTGTAAACGTCACAGCATACAAATTAAAATGTAGAACCTTGTGTTGGCATATAACCACTCCTGAATACTTTACAGTATAGCTGTAATTTTGTTATTTATCAGTTCTTGGATTTTCAATCTCCCATACAAGACCCAATAAATATTCCCCATGAAACACATCTCATCTCATTTGTCTTCCAAAGCTAAGCAAAGCAAGATTTGGGTAATACTTGGATAAGACTGTTGTTATTATTATTTGCTGTTATGCCAAGTTTGGCCTATGGCTCTCCTTCGAATGTCAGACCTCCAAAATCCCCAGTCATTAGCTGCTCTGCTCAAGTCTTGAAAACTCAGGGCAATAGCTTCCTTGACTGAATCAATCTGTCTGTAATGTGGTCTCTCTTTTTTTCCTATTGCCTTCCTCTTTACCAAGCATTATCTGTTTCCAAGCAGAATTCAAAGTGCTGGTTATGACCTAGAAAGCCTTATATGGCTTAGATTCAGGATGTCTTAGAGACCATATATCCTCCTCCTTGCTTTCCTCAACAGGCCAAGATCTTTCTATTTAAATAGGCCTTCAGCTTTTAATGGGCAATGCAAAGCAATGCATAGGTTTAAAGTTTAGTTGTTTTAAACATCCATGAAAGTCTGAATTCTTGGACAGTTGTTCTTGTACCTCGTGGTATCCCTCTTTCCCTTCCATATATATCCTGCTTTTCCCCCACTGAGCTACAGATAGAGTAACTGGTTCCTCTCTGCCCACTTTATCCTCATAATAACAGTAATCCCTGAGATAGATCATACTGAAAGGACACTACTAGTCCAGAATCACCAAGTGAGCATTCTTGTTTCCATTTCCATTATATAATACAAGATTTGATGGTGGGGAGCATACCATAAAGTCGTGCTGGAAGACCTAGGAAATGCTTAGAGAGGACAACAGTGTAGTTCTCTGGTTCTTCAGCACAAGTCTCTGGCCAACTTCCAGTGTAAGTGTACCAGTGTGGGACCTGTCTCGGGTTTACGTGAGGCGTCCAAATGACACCTAAGGTAAACCAGAATTAATCTGGAGTAAACTGGGATTTCTCAGTTAACTCCAGAATAATTAAACACCTGGAAAGATCTGGATCGTAATGCAGTCACCTTCCAAGGGAAAGCCTGGGGTTTGAGGAACTGGGATAACAAACCCTGATACTGTCCTCATTCAGCAAGGAGAGTTTTGATTGATCCTCTACTGCCACAGTTCCTCCCAGGATTGAGGCCTGTCTGGAAGGGTCCCTAGAAAACACTTAGGGCCCTTCCACACAACCATATAACCCAGAATATCAAGGTAGAAAATCCCACAATATCTGCTTTGAACTGAGTTATCTGAGTCCACACTGCCATATATTCCAGCTTAAATGAGAAAATGTGGGATTTTATTCTGCTGTGTGGAAGGGGCCTTAGAGAGGATGTATTTGGGACAAAAGCAAACAGAAACAGACCATCTTATTTATTTATTTATTTACACCATTTCTACCCTGCCCTTCTCACCCAAGGAGACTCTGGGTGGCTTGTGATTCTCTTGACAGCATATTGCTTTAGAGGACATTTAAGAAGAACTTCATAGCTACAGGGTAGCTATCCTTTGCTTTGCTTTTGCGTTGTCTCTGAATGAAGAAGAGAAAATGCTTACCATTTGCCTTCTTCATTTAAAAGCTGTTGAACATTATATCCAAATTGCTCACTCGAGGGGCCGGAAAATACTTTTGCTCCTTGGAGTCCAACATTGTAGGCTTCACAGCAGTTCTGAAGGATACCTATTAAGAGGAAGTAACATCATAAAAATCAATTAAGAAATGGATGCAATCCCCTTCTGCACCTCATTTCCACTCTACATATGATTTATGTGCCATAATAGTATGAGTATATCCCACATTTCCACAAAAATGCTGCATAGGTGCAGCAACTGGACCTGCATCAGAATTCAGGATCTCAGTTTCATTTTTTTAAAAAAAACTATTTCTAACCTTTATATTAGAGTATAATGGGTTTGAAAATATGTAAAGAGGAACATAGTGAACAAGTTGTCATATATTGTTTCATGCTAGGGTGGTGTTGCCTCCTCTAATGGCTGGTGTCTTTCTGAAGTTTCAAGTATATGTTTTTAAGTTACCTGTTTCTTGATGCTTTTTGGGCTATCATGCCAAAAGAAGCCATTGACTAAACTTTCTTCAGGCATATATTATCTTACAAAAGTTAACCTAAATATATAGCAGAGCAGCATAATTTTCAATGGACAAGAATGTTTTCAGTTTATTGCAGAGGTTCCCTCCTTCCAATTATAAGCAGAAGCAGGAGACAAAAGAGGTAAATATATCATAGTGATGCAGTAGTTAAAGTTTTGGATTGGGACTTGAGAGTGTCATAGCACAGCACATCTCTCCAAAGTACAGATATACAGACCATTCCTTGGATAACAAACCCTGATACATCGATATTCACATCGATACCAGGAAAGATTCTGGAAAAGATCATTAAGGAAGTGGTCTGCGAACACTTAGAAACAAGTGCGGTCATTGCTAATAGTCAACACGGATTTACCAAAAACAAGTCATGCCAGACTAATCTGATCTCTTTTTTCGATAGAGTTACGAGTTGGGTCGATACAGGGAATGCTGTGGATGTAGCCTACCTGGATTTCAGTAAGGCCTTCGACAAAGCCCCCCACAACCTTCTGGCAAACAAACTAGTAAAATGTGGGCTAGACAAAACAACGGTTTGGTGGATCTGTAATTGGCTAAGCGAACGAACCCAAAGGGTGCTCACCAATGCGTCATCTTCATCATGGAACGAAGTGACAAGTGGAGTGCCGCAGGGCTCCGTCCTGGGCCCGGTTCTGTTCAACATCTTTATTAACGACTTAGACGAAGGGTTAGAAGGCACGATCATCAAGTTTGCAGATGACACCAAACTGGGAGGGATAGCTAACACTCCAGAAGACAGGAGCAGAATTCAAAACGAACTTGACAGACTAGAGAGATGGGCCGAAACTAACAAAATGAAGTTCAACAGGGACAAATGCAAGA
Organism: Anolis carolinensis; assembly: GCF_035594765.1. Lineage (NCBI taxonomy): Eukaryota > Metazoa > Chordata > Lepidosauria > Squamata > Anolidae > Anolis > Anolis carolinensis. The sequence continues at coordinate 297,981,600 of NC_085842.1, forward strand.
TACTTCACTTCGGCAGAAAAAATGGAATGCAAAGATACAGAATGGGGGACGCCTGGCTAGACAGCAGTACATGTGAAAAAGATCTTGGAGTCCTTGTGGACAACAAGTTAAACATGAGCCAACAATGTGATGCGGCAGCTAAAAAAGCCAACGGGATTCTGGCCTGCATCAATAGGGGAATAGCGTCTAGATCCAGGGAAGTCCTGCTCCCCCTCTATTCTGCCTTGGTCAGACCACACCTGGAATACTGTGTCCAATTTTGGGCACCGCAGTTGAAGGGAGATGTTGACAAGCTGGAAAGCGTCCAGAGGAGGGCGACTAAAATGATTAAGGGTCTGGAGAACAAGTCCTATGAGGAGCGGCTTAAAGAGCTGGGCATGTTTAGCCTGCAGAAGAGAAGGCTGAGAGGAGACATGATAGCCATGTACAAATATGTGAGGGGAAGTCATAGGGAGGAGGGAGCAAGCTTGTTTTCTGCGGCCCTGCAGACTAGGACACGGAACAATGGCTTCAAACTACAGGAAAGGAGATTCCACCTGAACATCAGGAAGAACTTCCTCACTGTGAGGGCTGTTCGGCAGTGGAACTCTCTCCCCCAGACTGTGGTGGAGGCTCCTTCTTTGGAGGCTTTTAAACAGAGGCTGGATGGCCATCTGTCGGGGGTGCTTTGAATGCGATTTCCTGCTTCTTAGCAGGGGGTTGGACTGGATGGCCCATGAGGTCTCTTCCAACTCTACTATTCTATGATTCTATGATACTGTCCTAATTCATCAAGGAGAGTTTTGATTAAGCCTTTACTGTCCTATTTTCAGCTCCGTTTAGAATGTCCCAATTTTTCTGTTCTCCTTCCATGTTTCCCTTTATCCTCAACTAATGTCAATTGCTACAAACCCTTCAAAGTGAAATAGTAGTTTAGTTTTCACTAAGTTAATTAAGCAGGCGGGGAGAGGAGCAGGAGGAGACTTGTCCATCTTAGTAGGCTCAGACAAAAGCAAACAGCTGCCATCTCCTAGTTTGTGTATTCTTCTCATTCATAATCTTTGCCCTTTTGACCTAATTTTAATGTTGCTTCATCTCGAGTTTCCCAGTTTTTATCTGCAACATTTTGGAGGATTTAGGATAATGAAATTCTCAATTGTTCACGCTTATTTTCAACTGAATTTTCACATGACTTTCTTATTCTACCTTAGACTCTGTACTCTTCAACAATTCTCTAACTTGGTGTCAGCTCCTCTTGCATAACATAGAAATGACAAGATTTAATAGAAAGGGTGCTTTCATGTTAAAAAGAAGCAAGTCAATAGGTGTTTCACACAACAGAGGATATTAAAAAGGATTATTAGGAGTAAATAACAAGATTGGGTTGTCATTCACAGAATGGAAACCCATGTTATGTTAGCAAAAGCTACTTAGCATTTTATCATCTCTTCCCTATTTGCCCCATTACCTCCACGGACATCAATATAAGTAACAGCTGACCAGCAAGACCCATGCTATGGCCAAGGATCATGCAACATGAAGAATGGGAGGGGAAGATAAGTGCCATCCCATGTTCCCAGTCCGCCTGAACCCAACAAACATGCAAGGACTGTGTAAACAGTTGTGACTGGTTTCATCTCAGAACTGGCCCAACTGTTTAAATAGGCCCAAAGTCACGGGTTGCTCTGAATTCTGCTCTAATGCAGGTCAAGGCTGTGTTAAGATGGGCTTGCCTTTCATTACCCTGGATCAGCTTTGCGTAGTTTGGCTGCCATGGAGCTGCTTTTGGTGTTCTTTGTTGCAAATGGTCAGTGTAGATGGCCCTTAGTCTATGAAAATGTATGCTACCATTTTCCTTCTCAGTCTCTAAGATGCTTCAAAATAAATTTGCATACAGGACTGGATTCCTGGGACACACTCTATGCAGGGCTGCCTTTGAAGACTGTTCAGAAACTTCAGCTGGTCCAAAGAGCTGCAGCCAGATTGCTAACTAGGGATGACTACAGGGAGTGCACAAGCCCTCTGCAGCAATGGGCTCCACTGACTACCATTCTGTTTTGAGGAATAATTCAAAGTGGTGATTATGATCTATAAAGCCCTATAGGGTCCAAGTCCAGGCTACTTGGCTAATTGCTTTTAATGTTAGCTGCTTTGAGTCTCTTTTTAGAGAGATAAAGCGAGGTAGAAATAATAATAATAATAATAATAATAATAATAATAATAATAATAATAATAATAATAATAGAAACTTGGGAAGTGTTCGACTTGTGATTTTGTGATACAAAATCCAGCATATCTATTTTGTTTGCTGTGTCATATAATAAATAATAATAGAATATAATTAATAAAAGAAAAGAAGACAGCAATAAAAGTTGGCCTTCATTTAAAAAAACACTGCTAAGGAGTGAACCCATTTAGCATATAAAGTTAAGTATTCACAAAAACGACTTCCTGTGTCATGAACTGTTGGCCTGGAACAGTGTAGGAGGGAGAGCACAAAAAACGTAATAATTTTGGAATTTTACCAGTTATCCTCCTTGCATCAGTTACAAGCATTTACAAGATCTTTTACCAGATTACAGTAAAGCAAATGGAAAACTTCTGTTTAGACACCCCTAATGAACTTGTCCGTAATTGCTGAAGCTGAAGCAGAAGCTCAGACAACTACTATTTACTCACTGTTATAACAGCTGGTCTGTTTGTTCTTTTAGAAGTGGCGACTCTTAAGATGCATGGCGTATACAAATAACACCCACAGTTTATGCGCTGATTAATTCAAGCCATGTCAAATGGCCAAAAATGAACTCATGGAAGTAAAAAAATAAGAAAATAAGGAAAATTATTTCACTTTTCAATGTCTTCAAGAGCAAAACAATTATGGGATATGGGACCTCCTTAATTAGGAGACAGACTATCTGCAGATAAGAACTCCTCAGATTATAAAGCCACGTATGCAATTTCTAGACAAGTCAAGGATGTGGTGCGCATAACAGTCTCTGTTGGAGATATAACTTATTCAGCAGACTATGGACATTCAAGAAACCAAAAGTGGGTAATAGTTAAATCAATACAATCCCTTCATCTTATTGCACTCCATGCAATCATGCCGGCCACATGACCCTGGAAGTGTCTATGGACAATGCCGGCTCTTTGGCTTAGAAATGGAGATGAGCACCAACCCTCAGAGTCGGTCACAAATGGACTTAACGTCAGGGGAAACCTTTACCTTTACCTTTAGCCTAAAGATAAGATTTCTTAGAAAGGAGTGCAAAAAAATACAATGCAAAATGGCTTTCATCCACCCTTCCCACCATCCCCTACCACATTTCATGCATTAAATGAGCACTGGACTTTGAAAAAAGCTTAGCATGTAATTTTGCATTTAAAGTTTAATCGGCCATAACAGTCATTTGGACCTTATTAACTAAGGGTGAATTTGCACATGCAATGAAAATTTGCACATACAATTGTCATTAAAATGCATGAAACAACCATGGAAGACAACAAAAAGAGCTTTTGAATTCTTTAATACTGATTTAAATTTTAATAGAATTTAGAATTGGAAAAAGCCCCCTGCTCAATACAGGATCTCCCCGACAATTAGCTATCAGCCTCTTTCTGAAGACATCCAGAGAAGGAAATGTCGTCACCTCTCTAAGCAATTGATTCCACTGCTGAACTTCATTTTATTAATTTCACCTAGTTTATGCATGTGGTTTGGGACTGTGTTTCTATTTTCCAATGTGTTAGCCACCCTTGTCAGTCTTGTTTCATCTGCAAACATGATAAGGATTCCCTTAATCCCATCAAATAAGGCACCATCTGCACTGACCATTTAAAGAAATTTGAAGACAGCTTCAAACTTCAGTATCTAGACGACCAACTCCCACAAAAGTGTGTGAAAGAAAACCTTTAATGTGCATGAGTGCTCTGTGGTTTGGGTGATCACATCCAGCCCTCAAACTGGTTCCAGAATTTTCTATGTAATAATTTGCACAGCAGAACTATTTTCTTCCATATCTGTTTGAAAATGATTCAATTGATCAATATAGATGTGTGTGAGGTCACTGTTAAAACTCTTGAAAAGCAATGGCCCTAGAAAAGAAACTATAAATGGCCAAGTACTATTAAGGTATAAATAAGATGGAGTTCACAAGCCCCAAGAAAGGAAGGTTTTTAACAATTGTTTATAGTTAACAAATTCTGGTTTATTTGGAGGAATGGAACTGAATACAATAAGAAAGCAAATTTCAAGAAACATCTGGCATACCATTGCATCTCATACAAACCTAACAATCAAGTAACTACAAGTCCATAAATAAATGGTAAGGCAGAACAGCACTCTATGCATAAATCACAAAACAAAGACACAACTAAATCTTCTGAAGTTAATTAAAAAGACATCCTTCAAACATACATTGTTCCTACATGTCCATTCATTTGTCATGAACAGGATTGGCTTATAATGCTTCTAAGTTGCAACTTGGAAATAGTTTATCTAGAACCACTTAGAGCTAAGGGGATGCCTCTATCTTACTCAATTTATCTTTCTTTTCTGTATCTTGTGAACCTGAACAGATGCACTTAAAACACAGTGGCAGCAGTTCTGTTCCTTGCAAATCGACTGAATAACAATACTGATCCAAAGATGTACTATTCTCTGCAGATTGTTTAGAATTCTGCTTAACTGCTGAATATAAAACACAATGTTTTAACTGGTAATTAGAACATGGTACGTTTTGTGCCATCATATAAAAAAATCACCCTTGGATCCTTTCCAGTTGGTATTTTTAAATTAAATTGCAGCTAGCATGAAAACATATTGAAAATCTTCCTTGAAAAGAAGTAAGAATGAAAAAGCTAAGTTTGCTTCATACTATTTTTAGCTTATGAATGGTAAGGCCTTTCCCCTATTTTTTTAGACATTATATTCATAGAGTGCCAAGTCATTACAAGTGCTTACTGCAGATCAACTGAGAGCAAGCTGCTTGATGATAGTACTGGAGCACAGCTTCCCAGCAGAGAGCGAGTGAGAGAGAGGAAAACTGAAAGATTAACTGGGAGTAAAGGAGAAGGTGTTTGCCAGTTAACTGCACATTCCATGAGGCCAATTTATACATGAGATCGACTTATACTGAAGTATATGCAATGAGTAGCTATAGAGAAGACCGGTCATATTTTTAAAAGATTTTTTTCAATATTTTGGCAGAACTAGTCAACACCATCTTTGCCCCAGTCTTCTCCTAAAAGGTTAACAGTCCACAACTTGGGGAGCATGGAACAGATGATGCAGTAAGGGAAATTCAGCACAGAATAGGCAAAGAGGTAATAGAGGATATTTGGGTAATCTATATGAATTCAAGTCTCCAGGAGAAGATGAACTACATCCAAGGATATTTAAAAAAAATGGGCAAAAGTAATTTCAGAACCAAGAGCTGGACCATAAGGAAGGTTGAGCGAAGAAAGATGGATGCTTTTGAACTGTGGCATTGGAGGAAAATTCTGAGAACGCTTTGGACCACAAGAAGATCAAACCAGTCCATACTCTAGAAAATAAAGGCCGACTGCTTACTGGAGGGAAGGATATTAGAGGCAAAGATTAAATATTTTGGCCACATAATGAGAAGACAGGATATCTTGGAGAAAATACTGATGCTGGGGGGAAAGGAACAAAAAAGGAATAGGGGTCAACCAAAGGCAAGATGGATGGATGGTATCCTTGAAGTGACTAGCTTGACCTTGAAGGAGCTGGGGATAGTGATGGCCGACAGGAAGCTCTAGCGTGGGTTGGTCCATGAGGTCACGAAGAGTTGGTAGCGACTGAATGAATAAACAACAACAAAGGCTAATGTTGTCCGCATCTTCCCAAAAAAAATTAAAAAAGGGGGGGGGGCGGTTGAAGAGGATTGAAAATTCTGAAACATATCATCAAAGAGACAATAACACTAGGAAAGGATTGCCATTCTCACAAAAAGTCAATGTGGGTTTCTCAAAAATAAGTTAAAGCTTATCACTTTTTTCACAGACTTACATGCTTGGTAGATGAAGGGAATGCTATAGATATAGCATATCTCAATTTCAGTAAAGCCTCTGACAAGGTCTCTCATGACATTCTCACAAAGAAGCTAATAAAATGTGGGCTAAACAATGTTACTATTAGGTGGATTAGGAATTAGTTGACTGGCTGAACCCTAAAGATGCTCACCGACAGCTCTTCTTCATCTTGGAGGGAAGTGACCAGTGGGGTGCCACAGGCATCTGTCCTGGGCCCAGTAATGTTCAACATCTTTATGAACGACTTGGATGATGGGATAGAAAGCATGCTTATCAATGCCACTCTAGTCTGCATCAACTGGAGTATGGAAGTCATGGTTCCACTCTATTCTGCTTTGGTTAGACCTCACTTGGAATACTGTGTCCAGTTCTGGGCACAACATGAAGGATACTGACAATCTAGAACATCTTCAGAGACATCAAGAGAAATGATCAAAGGTTTGGAAACCAAGCCCTATGAGGAGAGCCTTAGGGAGCTGTGTATGGACTTTATCACATTAGGTAATACTCCGTTTCTGAGACTGTTTGAGAATGATTTCAAATGGGTCCCATCACATGACTTTTGCCCCATCCCGTCAATATTCCATCGGAATCCATCTGCAAAGCAGCGCAGAAACTGATTATTTGCAGACGGAATTCTAATTGTGTTTTTTGAAATGCTACAGATTCTTCCATTGCTGAAGCACTGCTTTTGTGTGTGATCTGCATGCATCCCATCAGCAATAATATGACATGTTATCCATGGGCAGAGTTGCATGACCACAGATTTTTTATAATGGAAGAGGCTACCATTTCTATTTTGGACGTCAAAGGGGAAAGATCTCCATTACTGAAATCACTAATTGCCATTTTACCTCATTTTTAAAAATATTTTTACTGAAATCTGTGGAAGTCCCTCCTTCCACTGCATCTGTATGTGTAACAGAATGTTAGTATTTAAAAGAACTTCAATTACTAGTAGTTTTGGACTTCAAGGCTACATCCCTACACAATCTTAGGAAAAAAAATTTAAAAGGTCATAGAGTGATGTAGGGGGTGTTTTGAATGGATTAGGAGATGCCAGCTTTCAGTGGTGTGATGAGTCAAAGCGCAGTATTTTCAAATCATAGGAATCGTAATAGTCAGGTGTGATGAGCAGAGTATACATCCTGTTGCAATACATCCAGTTGTAAAAAATATATGGGATGAATACTGATATAAACAGATTATATCCCAATGTGATAAGGTCCTATGTTTAGCCTGGATAAAAAAGGCTGAGGGGATACATAATAGCCATGCTTAAATATGTGAAAAGTTGTCACACTGATGAGGAGGGCAAGCTTGTTTTCTGCTGCTCTAGTGAAGATACAGAGAAATAGATTCAAATTCCATCTAAACATTAGGAAGAACTTCATGATGTTAAGAGCTTTTCAGCAGTGGGATATGTTGCCTTGGAGTGTGGTGGAGCCTCTTTCTCTGGAGGTCTTTAAGCAGAGGCTAGATGACCATCTGTTGGGGGTGCTTTGTTTGTGTGTTCCTGCATAGCAGGGGGTTGGGCTGGATGGCCCTTGTGGTTTCTTCCAACTCTTATGACCATATACCAATAATTTTGTTGCCTGCTCCAGAAACAGCAGTACAACCAAAATTTGCCATATGTTTTTGGATGATAACACTTTTGGAAAAAAAAAGTCTGTGTAACATGCCTCACAAGCATCTCGTGTATGTTAACTGTGGTCAAATGGGCGGCTTTTCCTTTAAAATGATGCTGTCCTCAAAGCAAATGGAACAAAAGAATCCATCAGGGAATTAGCAGCTCTCCACAGTATTCATCTGATATGTTTTGAAATGAAATAAGAAAAAAAGTAAATAAATAGTTATTTTAAAATGGATCTGCTTATAATAGATTTTAAACACAGGTTGTGTGAACCACATGCAACCCTGTGTGCACATGCCTACAAGACCACAAAAATATTCAAAACTTCATTTGACCACAGATACCTATGATAATATTCTATGGCCTAACATGAAAACAACAACAAACAACAAACAACAACAACAACAATTATAGAATTGGAAAAGAAGACCCCAAGGGAAATCCAGTCCAACCCCATGCCATACAGAAATATACAATCAAAGCACTCCCAACAGATAGCCATCGAACCTTAGTTTAAAAACTCCTAGAGAAGGAGACATCACCACCTTTCAAGGCAATGCATTCCTCTGTGCAATTGCTCTTACCATCAGGGTTTTACTGGATCTGGACCTAATATTAGGCACTACAGTAAATCAGCTATTTACTTGACTGCTTTCCACACATCATATTTGCACAATTTCCAGCTGTGAAGAAGAGAAGATGAATTTTGCCCCAATGCTCTAAAAACTGCAACCAGCATTTATATTTGTTTTCTTAAATTCCAATATTACCCTAGGCTGCAACATAAGCTAAAACAGTGCATTTCAAAACAAGAAAAGGAACTAAAGAAGATAAACAAATACAACTCTACTATGTACTAACAAATACAAATTCCAACAGATACATGAACAACCATGACTACTAGAAATGCAGCACTTTGTGCAAGAGATATGTAACCTGTACACACAATGTAAAGGTTGAAAAGCAAGGAAGTTCTGAATATATGTACTCATTACAAAGAAGGCATTTGTCGACTGGGATGACATGCTGGTAATTCAGAAAGCATATTGGAATGTGGGCCAAAATTGGAATAGTTTTGGTTACATTTTTATAAACGAAATTATGCTCTCCTTGTGAACCTTCCTGTATGTAGATGCTGATCTTAGTAATCTGATGCAGCAGGTAGTTTTGATACTAAATTCTTAAACAAGCAAGAATCAAGGCAGAGCTGATGCCTCACATACACTGTCCTGGGGTAAGGACTTTTTTATTCCTGTCATAGAATCATACTACAAGATGATATTAGAAAAGTGTATTCATCACAACAGAAGTACATATAAGCTGGAAGATTAATGAAGTGCCACTTCTATTCAACAGCATTCGAGTGGCAGTAGTACACAGTAAAACCATGATAAGAACTAAGCATGTGCTTTGATTTGCAGAATAAATACGGTTTTTGAAGTGGTCTGCCAAGATCACCAGCAATTTTCAATGGTCCATGAAAAAGGAAAACTCTGAGTATTGCTGCCTTCAAGCAGTCAAACATATGCTGCAGGAAGGGATGGAGGAGGTTCATGAACAACCCTGATCGGAATGCAGCTTGTGTCGCGTCTGCATTTCAGCGGAGTAACCATGGAAATGGGGACAAGCCTGCACAAAGCCAAACAAAGGGAACTTTGAAGTGCGTAAGCGAAAATGACAAGAGTGAATTGTGAACGTTCGAGACTTTTAGGAGTGCTAATAGCTTGGTCTGGCCTTCTGAATAAAAATAAAAACAAACACACATCATCCCTCTCTCCCCCTCCACTGTATCACAACCAATTGCTATGAAACTCTTGCTTAATGCTGCCAAATCTAAATGTGCATTTATATGTATGTGATGATGCAATAGGAAAGTTGGAGAACTTTGAAAATAGCTGCCTATATGCCAAGAAAATATAATGGACAGTATAACCCCAAAGCCATGGGACATATGTTCCCAAACTTCACTTAGCAACACCAAACTGCAGATAATAGCAAACCCTACTGAAATGAAAGACCTCTGGCCCAAAAATACCACAAACGTCATGCTGGAGGATCTAGAAAATGCCTAGAGATGATGTATTTTGTCAGATGTGAATAAATGAAACCATGGATACTGATCCCATGGGAGCTGTCCTTTCTTTTCTTTATACATTATCTGAGTTAAATTTGTGAAACAGGCCTCATTGTCTGACTATTACAATGTCCTCTTGTATTTCCCTGATTATTTAGGATGCTTCCAGATGAAACATTCATGTTGCAAAATCACCCCACCACCAACATAGCATTTGGCCAAATGTCATAGCCTTCATCATAAGTCTTCAATTTTTGATAGAACTGTAGAGCTGAAATGACCCCAAGGAGCATCTTGACAATTTATTATTAAAACACCCTAAGATGCAGACATTATTTTACATTAACATATAATCTTATATAATCTCCCTAACCCTAACCCTAACCCTAAAATTAGGACTCAAGGAAGCCATTGGAATTCAACAGAGATATTTAACTTGTTGTTTAAAAACTTGCAAGAAGAATCCACTGTGTTTTGGGAGTCTCTATTAAGACCTTGATTTTCCCATTTAGTATAAGGGACACTATGTTACTATGCAATTGTATATAATGGGCCTTTAGCATCTTCCAATTTGGTATCTATGGTGGGTCCTGGAACCAAACTCCAGCAGATACCAAGATCTCACTGTCCAAACATTCATATTTTCTTACAGCTCCTGCCAATGGGGTATCTCCCCGCATATTACTACATTGCATCTACCATACTCTGTTTTGACAACACTAGTACATACTGTCACTCTAGTCCAAGTGTCTTCAGAGTATAAAATTGTGCTTTTGTTTAAGCCACAGTCACGTCCACAAAGACAATAAAAGAAAAGCAGATAGGATGCTTCATGACCTGAGGATTCGTTTTTCATTTTGTAATACTTAAATAAACATATTTCAGAGCTGTCTGCATGCCACAATTCTTCCAAAAGGTTAATGTCTTTGTATCTGATTTCATTCCCTCTAGCACTACATTCCACAATGTTTTCCACAATTACTGAACAAACAAGATGGAACTTCTTGCAGGTAAATGCTTTTTGTACGCCATCCAAGTCCATAGCAAGCTCAGATGAAACAAGTTCATTTTTTTACAATCTGGAAAAACTGGTACAATGGAGATGTTATGACCAATGAATGTCACAGCTGCTGCTCCCAGAAAAGTACGTGCAAAGGCTATTAACTTTTCAAAAAAAATGAGGTAGTTCATATTTCCACACTTCACACTCATCTTGGTCCAAGAAGGAATAGAAAGTGTGGGGTACATGACAGGCAGAACTTGGGAACATCACTGTTTTGGACAAACTATTTCAGTAGCACAGCCAGAAACTATGCCAGCTGGCAGGTTTGGAGACCTGTAATCCAAAATTATAACTTTTCCAAGTTCTGTCATGATATTGCTAAAATCACTAAAGGATACAGGAAAAATGGAGAAACACTTTTAAACCGGTAAGTTCCTACCGGTATGTCTCCTCAAGTATACCTGCATGAAATATCTAAGAGATGAAGCTAAAAAGGGACTTATTGACACAAATATGCTCACCATAATAGTGAAAACAGTTCTAGTTTTGAGATGTTTCAGCAACAAGGAGTTGCCCAGCAGCCTTTTTAAACATTTTTCCACTCCTTCCATTTGGAGTGTGAATTCCTGTCCCAGGGTTGGCTATAAGTGTTAATTAATGGCTTAAATCCAAAGGTTAGCACCCAACTACTGTAAAAAGATTGAACCAAAACATTTCTGCACTTTTATATTTTTGTTGGAAATTGTGAGGATGGAAATACAGTAGAGTCTCACTTATCCAACACTCGCTTATCCAACGTTCTGGATTATCCAACGCATTTTTGTAGTCAATGTTTTCAATATATCATGATATTTTGGTGCTAAATTCATAAATACAGTAATTACTACATAGCAGTACTGTGTATTGAACTACTTTTTCTGTCAAATTTGTTGTAAAACATGATGTTTTGGTGCTTAATTTGTAAAATCACAACCTAATTTGATGTTTAATAGGCCTTTCCTTAATCTCTCCTTATTATCCAACATATTCGCTTATCCAATGTTCTGCTGGCCCGTTTACGTTGGATAAGTGAGACTCTACTCTAGTACTAATTGGTTGGGTCTGAGAGAGTCATGTGACTAATCTGTCTAGCAAGCCAGATAACCTTGCAGTTTAGTATAAGAGTTGTCACACCGTGGTGAAGATGGCTGCAAAATATATAAATTGCAACAAAGAATAACAGTGTTCTGTCACATGCTTTTTGTGGGCAGAAGGTGTGCTGGGAGCACAAATTCATCTCCACATGTGCACTCAGTATGAGTTCTCTCTTGTACAGTAGTCTGTGAGAGGATTGAAATGTCCAAAAATGGCCGTATTACTGTGACGCATGCAGAGCGCTCTGGGCGTTCAGCTACAGCCATGACGACGAGGAATGAAGAACAAACCCTAGAACTGATGCGCGAAAAGAGGAGAATAATAGTCAAAGAGATTGCAGGAAAACCAAATATGAGTGTTGGATCTTCCTCTGATTCATGGAAGCCTTAAGTTCACTACAGTGTGTACTGACAGAGGAGCATAAGCGCAAGCAGCAAGCAAGTGATGTGAAAGCAGCGGTGCTACGTGCTCAACCAAAAACATGTTTTGCTGATGGCATTAAAAAGTTGGTACAACGCTAGGGAAAATGCATTGCAAAGAAAGGTGACTGTGTAGAAAAATAATGTAATTTGTTTTTGAAATTCTTGATAAAGAGTTTTAAAAACTACAGAAACATTTTGAAGAACTCTCATATAAGTTGACAACAAGTGCTTGTGGATTTGATAACGTCTTCTACACCTGGTGAGCTAACAATTGGATTTAGACATGTGTCAGTAGTGCTGTAAACCATGGTTAAGGCTAATCAGAGTACTCCCACAACCAGCATTTGCAGGTTAAAACTCCTAAGTCTGAAATGCAGCTATCTTGCTGTCTTTTAACAGTTTCATTAGAAATTGTACTCCATAAGGAAGGGGTGCAGAGAGATGGCATGTGAAATAATAGCATATGGCCCATCAGCAGCACTCTTAGTATCACACATTTATGTATCATGAAAATATTATTTAAAAGATCCATCTCTGTGAACAATTCCTACCCTTATTTGCTAATTATTTAGTTTGGATGATAGGATGATGACATAAAGCTACACAGAAAACGCTTCTTCCTAATCCTAAATCTGAAATGATTTGTTCTGATAGCTCTGCAGCAAAGGGCATATCTTGCTTCGAAGAAAATTCTGATAAAATCTTGAAAAGAAGCAATAATTTTCTTGGGAAAAACAGTATGGAGGAAACAATAGTTTCAATTATACCATTTTATTTTATTAGTTCTGACTACAGTAGATTTACTGAGCAATAGAAATTTGCCGAGTTCCACAGACTGAGTCAGTGGATCTACTTTAGCTAGATCCACTGTGGGGTAGTGCTCTGAGTATTGGACTAGGACTCCAGAGATGGGAATTCAAATCCCTGCTTGTCCATGGAAGTCTACTGCAGCCTCAGAGGAAGATGCTGACAGACCTCCTCTAAATAACCTTGCTAAATTTACTTTAAGGTAGCCATAAATAAAAACAGACTTGAAGGCACACAATAGCAACAACAAACTTTAGCCAGGACTAGAACTTTCATTATGCTTTAAAAAACACACATGGCATTGTTTGGATTGCTTATAGAAATAATCCAGGCAGGGGTTTATTTCAGTTCAGCCCTTTCAGCTACCAGTTGAATGTGCCTGGGACCAGAAGTGTTTTCAATTTCACATTTTTCTGGATTTTCGAATCCCTATATTTGAATATGTTTACACAATGAGATATAATCAAGATGGGACCCAAGACTAAACATAAAACTCATGGATGTTTCATACACATCTTATGCAGTTGGTTTGAAAGTAATGCTATACACAATGTACCAGTAATATTTTTTGCATGAAATAAAGTGTATGTACTTTGAGTTATCAGAAAGCAAAAGTGTTACTGCCTAAGCTACCCATGTGGGCAATTTAAGATTTTTGAGTGTTTATGATTTTGGAATTCTGGATAAGGGAAGCTCAACCTGTACTTTATGGATGCCAACATGCATGAAGGAAGAGCATAGAAGAGCAGGTCTTTATATTCAAGCCCCGGGGCTCTATATTTCATGGATATTTCCAGAGACAGATGACACACCCTGTTTCTCATTCACATCATAGTTCATGAAGATTCTGAAGAGAGCGGAGGGTGGGGGTCAGTGAGCACAGAGAGCATACATGCTCTTCCTCTACTTATTGGTGCAAGGAAGTTTCTGAATGGAGCTTTTGTGTCATTCACTTTTTCTATTTCTTCCTTTTTAAGAGGGTCTTGTGATGGTCTGTATAAAACCTTTAACAGCCAGCAGCAGAAGGGAAAGCCCCTTTGATCAAGCTCAAAGGCATTCCCATATTAAGTATTATTTAAGATGTGGCATGGGAATTTTCTAGATCCTCCGAACAATTCCATGGTATGCTTCTGTTAGACGTTATCATACAATCATGCTGGCAAATTCTTTGGAATTTCCTAAGTCTTCTACTATTCATGGCTTCCTGTTTCCCTAGTAAGATCACAAATGTATTCCCCCAAAATCATCAAGGGCTGCTGTGATTTTGCGATGTGATTTTATATGCTTTTATAGATTTAATCTGGATTGTTTTAATATTAATGTTGGTTAATACTGTTTTGATATTTGTATATTTCTATATTTTAAGTTGTATTGAAATGCTTTTAGTTGTGAGCCGCTTTGAGTCTCCATATGGAGAGAAAAAGTGGGATATAAATAAACATAATAATAATATACTGGAGATTTACTGTACTGTGTTATCATGCTGTAGGTATTAAGTCGCCATATTATAGATCTACAAAATAAAGTGTATTCGTTTTATGCATTCATTACATTTATTATATCACTTTCCTTTCAATGAATTCAGTGTAGCATACACAGGTCTTCTCCCACAGTGGTTTTCAACCTGTGGGTCCCCAGGTGTTTTGGCCTACAGCTCCTAAAAATCCCAGCCAGTTTACCAGCTGTTAGGATTTCTGGGAGTTAAAGGCCAAAACATCTGGTGACCCACAGATTGAGAACTACTGGCATAGAAGAAAGTGAGAGAGGATGATCAGTCCTGTATAACCCAAGGATTTCATTGCAAGGTGGAGACTTCAACTTGGATCTTCCAAGTCAAACCCTCACAACCAAACTATTACATTATGCACTCACTGGCCTTACAAGTCTCTTTTTGGGAAGGTCTAGGTCTAAGTAAGCTAACTACAGAAAGGTGACCATAATTATTTGAAGATTTCCAAGAATTTTTTTTAAGCTTGGCCAATTGTTTCCCAAGCAAGCTATGCAACTAAAAACAAAATAACAACAAAGTAACACTGATAAACATGAGATTAAGTAATTCAAATGCAAACCATGAAGTAATTGCATGTAATATAATTAGAAGCAAAGACAAAACCGCCTGGTGACCTGGGTGTGTGTATCTTCAAGTCAACTGTCAATTTGTGGTGACTCCAGGAATTACATAGAGTTTTCTTCGACAAGGAATACTTACAGATTTCTTTCCTCTGAAATCTAGCCTACAGCACCTGGTGCTGTTGGTTGTGGTTTCCCATCTAAGTACTAGCCAGGGCTGACCCAGCTTAACTTCCAAGATAAGAAAGGATCTGGTGCCTTAAAAGGGAGCTAAAATACCTGGGAAAATGAGAAGGTTTTTGGTTGGCACCATTAAAAGCACAATATAGATGTTGATCAAGCTTTTCTGTGAAGAGCATTCCATAGTCAAGACTCCATACTGAAAATGCCCTCTTGTAAACACCTGCTTTGCCTCATTTGGCATGTGCACCTGAGGAAGGGGCCCTGACAAGCAAATATGGTATGTGCAAAATAAAAGCCTTATTTGAAAGCAGTCTTTGTGCAATATTCCAAACAACTGAAATGTATAATGAATAGTTTTCTACACACACAACACATTGAACGTTGAAAAGTATTCTCCAAACTGGAGAGAAAATTTAACCTAACCCTAAGTGTGCTGGCTTGTTTAAATTTACTGGATTCATATGTCACACTTCTCCCACAGAATTGTATTCAAGTCTAGTCACAATAAAGAGGACAGTTGTAGCAGTAGATAAAACAATCAAATTAATTTGATCCCTCATCTGTTTCAACAGAATAATTTTATAGGTCTAACAGGACAGCAGCCTGGAAAGTAATATACTTTGTCCAGGTCCTGCAGAAGGCAGCCTGCCTCCTTATCTGAAGAGTGCTCTGCTTGAAGTGTGTTTCAGACAAGAAATTACAAAGCCCTCAAATCCTGCAAAGCCCCCAAATACATTTCTAGGTGTGCAAGGGTCTCATTGGGAGGGATTAAGGAAGCAAAGGAGCATCCATTGGGATTGCTGCTTTTAAAGCACATTGCACATGTTTAAAGCACATGTTCTCATTGTCCAAACATGACTGAGATCTTGGGAAAGATTTGCACTCTCCCTGGCAATTACCAACATAGGACCTAAAAATGAAGCTGGTTCAAATGACAGAGGGAATTGTGCTCTCCAACATTTCCCAGGTGAAAAGTGGTCCACTTTTGGCCAAGCAACATCAGAATGTGATCAAGATGGCAACAGTTGTGAGGAAGAACGCATATGTGCACACTTGGAGAAGCTTCAGCTGTTTACTTCTGCATGAAGATACTGGGAAAGGGGAAATGTCATCTCTCCTCTCCAATCCTCTTTCTGGAATTTGGGGCCAAACTACTTTTGTTCTACTTTTGTAGACAACACCAAACTGGGAGGGATAGCCAATATTCCAGAAGACAGGAACAGAATTCAAAATGATCTTAACAGATTAGCGAGATGGGCCAACACTAACAAAATGAAGTTCAACAGGGACAAATGCAAGATACTCCACTTAGGCAGAAAAAAATGAAATGCAAAGGTACAGAATGGGGGATCCCTGGCTCGAGAGTAGTATGTGTGAAAAAGATCTTGGAGTCCTTGTGGACAAGTTAAATATGAGCCAACAATGTCACTGACCGCTAAAAAAGCCAATGAGATCTTGGCCTGCATAAATAGGAGTCTAGTGTCTAGATCCAGGGAAGTCATGCTACCCCTCTATTCTGCCTTGGTCAGACCACATCTGGAATACTGTGTCCAATTTTGGGCACCGCAGTTGAAGGGAGATGTTGGCAAGCTGGAATGTGTCCAGAGGAGGGCGACTAAAATGATCAAGGGTCTCGAAAACAAGTCCTATAAGGAGAGGTTTAAAGAGCTTGGCATATTTAGCCTGCAGAAGAGAAGACTGAGAGGAGACATCATGAGGGCCATGTATAAACATGTGAGGGGAAGTTATAGGGAGGAGGGAGCAAGCTTGTTTTCTGCTGCCCTGGAGACGAGGACATGGAACAATGGCTTCAAACTACAGGAAAGGAGATTCCACCTGAACACCAGGAAGAACTTCCTCACTGTGAAAGCTGTTCAGCAGTGGAGCTCTCTGCCCCAGGGTATGGTGGAGGCTCCTTCTTTGGAGGCTTTTAAGCAGAGGCTGGATGGCCATCTATCAGGGGTGCTTTGAATGTGGTTTCTGCTTCTTGGCAGGGGGTTAGACTTGATATTCCATGAGGTCTCTTCCAACTCTATGATTCTATGATTCTTCAAACTCAATTTGCAGCAAGTGAACTAAACTGAGGAAAAATGGGTGGCAAAAGGAGGTAGCTGCTATAGGCTAGAAGATGGAGCAGTAGTTTGCCTTTGTCTGGGAAGGCTTATCTCCCCACTGCTGAGCTGAGGCCCAACTTTGTTTGCAACTGAAGGAGAAAAGTGGAAGGAGGAAACTGAGACATTTTAATAGCAGTTGAAAGTGTTGGGTGACAGAGAAAGAACTGGGACAGTTCTGCCAAATGGGGAACTGCCAAATTCAGAGGCCAGTCTAAACAGAATATAGGGGTGCATCTATTGTAGATTTAATCCAGTTTGACCCCAAGTGAACCGCCAGGGCTCAGTGCTATGGGATCATGGAGACTGTAGTTTTAAAAATGTCTTTAGCTTTGTGTTGTCGAAGGCTTTCATGGCCGGAATCACTGGGTTGCTGTGAGTTTTCCGGGCTTTATGGCCATGTTCCAGAAGCATTCTCTCCTGACGTTTCAACCACATCTATGGCAGGCATCCTCAGAAGTTGTGTGTCTTTAGCTTTCTTTGCCAATAAAGTGCTGATGCCTGACCAAACAACAACTCCTGGGATCCCATATCATTGAACCAGGGCAGTTAAAGTTGTGTCAAAATGCAGTGTAGATCCACCCTGGGACATTTAAACAGCAATTAAAAAAGTGGGATGACAGAGGATGGACTGCAGCCGTCACTGCCTAATTCAGGGGGTACACCTATACCATAGAATGAATGCAGATTGACACCACGTTAACTGCCTTAACTCAGTGCAGTCGAACTATGGAAGCTGTTGTTGTGACCTTCTCTGACAAAAAGTGCTGGTGCCTCGCCAAACAACAACTCCCAAGGTTACTGTTAGTTTTCCGGGCTTTATGTCCATGTTCCAGAAGCATTCTCTCCTGACGTTTCACCTGCATCTATGTCAGACATCCTCAGAGTTTGAGAGGTCTGTAGAAAACTAGGCAAGAGGGGTTTATATATCCGTGGAAAGTCCAGGGTGGGAGAAAGAACTTTTGTCTGCTTGAGACAACTGCCTGGGGGGGGGGGGGGGGGGGATCCTTTGTTAGAAGGTGTTAGGTGGTCTTGATTGTTTCTTGTCTGAAATTCTCCTGTTCTCAGAGTGTCGTTCCTGATTTACTGTTGTGATTTTAGAGTTTCTGTTGGAATTGTCCACATGCCTGTGGATTTCAATGGCTTCTCTGTGTAGTAGTTCTCAGTGGTCCAGCATGTCTGTGTTCTCAAATAATATGCTGTGTCCAGGTTGGTTCATCAAGTGCTATGGCGGAATATATGGCTGCTATATATACATCCCTCTTGCCTAGTTTCCAACAGACCTCACAGCCCTGAGGATGCCTGCCACAGATGCAGGAGAAAAGTCAGGAGAGAGTTCATTCTATACAGTATTCAGACAGGGGCAAACTTGGGCCCTCCAGGTGTTTTGGGCTTAAGCGGCTGAGGGGGAAAAGGAAAGGGCCTGAGGCTGTTAGGAATGGTGGGAGTTGAAGTCCAAAACACCTGGAAGGTCCAAGTTTGCCCATGCTTTGTATAGCTGCACTCCTGGCTTACCTTGGCTGAGAAGGAGAAGGAGAAGGAGAAGAAGCCACGGGAGTCCTGGCGTGCTCATAGTCCTCGGAAGAGATTTCAGCGCTGCTTTTCCCCACAAACACACCTCTGGAAAGCAACTCGCTCCCTGCAGCGCCTCCTTGGTGAAACTTCTTTCCAAGTCCTGAGAAATGGATGTGCTGTGCCCAACACCTGGGGGCGGCGGCGGCTTTTTGTTTGCTTTCACAAAGCCTTCACCTGAGCCCGATGAATAATGGGAACGAGCCGCACAGCGACCGCTTCTTTCCGCAGTTTCAGCCGAGTGGCTCCGTCGGGACTTGTTCGCGTTTGAGGCGGGGCCAGGCGCTTCCCCGACCTGCCAGGAGACTCGGAGGCAGCGCTTGCAAGCCTGCGAAAAAAAGAGTATTTTTTAGCTCCCTCCACTATAGACTGAATACAGTTCGACGCCACTCTCCCTGCCATAGCTCAATGCTATGGCATTCTGGGATTTGGAGTTTGGCAAGCTCTCTTTGGTAGTAAAGGTAAAGACCTTGCAAAGCTACAACTCCCACGATCCCATAGCATTGAAAGTAGAGCCAAACTGTTTTCATTCTACAGTGGAGGGACATCCAGAGGTCCTGCTTAAGGTAAGGTAAAGGTTTCCCCTGACGTTAAATCTAGACGTGTCCAACTCTTGGGATTGGTGCTCATCTCCATTTCTAAGCGGAGGAGCCAGCGTTGTCCATAGACACCTCCAAGGTCATTTGGCTAGCATGACTGCATGGAACACTTGCTGGAGCGGTGCCTATTGATCTACTCGCATTTGCATGTTTTCAAACTGCTAGTTTGGCAGAAGCTAGGGCTAACAGCGGGAGCTCACCCCGCCCCCCAGATTCAAACCTTTCAGTCAGCAAGTTCAGCAGCTCAGTTTATTTATTTTTTATTTCGTGTCAAAAGCATTGCACAACAAACAAGTCCAAAAGTGATAAAATAAAGGAATCACAAACAGCTAAATAGTTTTAGTCCAAAAGCGGGCAACAGCGACCGCGTTGTCCGTGGCTTTGAACAACTCCTCCTCCGTGCATGAGGCAGGGCATTGTGGGCAAGCATACATATGTGGAGTTGTTTGTTCAGCTCCACAGTCACACAAGGTGGAGGATTCCTCCAGGTAGTGCCACCAGGTAGCAGCTCAGTGGTTCAACCCACTGTGCCATCTGGGGCTCCAATGCTATGGCATTCTGGGATTTGGAACTTAGTGAGCTCTCTTTATTTGGGAAGACAAAGACCTTGCAAAACTACAGCTCCCACGATCCCATAGCATTGAGCCATGGCATTGAAAGTGGAGCCAAACTGTATTCTTTCTACAGTGGAGGGGCACCCAGAGTTCCTGCTTACTGACTGTAAAATTAATGCAGTTTGTCTCACTTTATCCACCAAGGTCCAGTGCTATGGAAGGTCTTTCTGGTATGGAGATAATGAACAGGGATCATTTAGTAAAACGAATTTAATTAAATTGAAGCTTATTTTTCAAAAGGTTATTTCTGAAAACCACACCTGGAATATTGTGTCCGAGTCTGGGCACCGCAATTGAAGGGAGGTGTTGACAAGCTGGAATGTGTCCAGAGGAGGGCAACTAAAATGATCAAGGGTCTGGAGAACATGCCCCATGAAGAGCAGCGTGAAGTTGCAATTTCAGGAAGTCTGTAGCTTTCTCTGCCCAAGAAGTCGCTCCAAGTTGCTTCTGGTTGTGATAGAATCAGCCTTCTGCGGGGATGCCCAGATGTGTTACAATCCTGCAGGGAAGCTTCTCTCATGTCTGACTTACAAGAAGCACTGCTCGACTATCCAGAAAAAAGTGGGTGCTAGAAATAACATCTTATAAAAGCGGACTGGCCAACCTAGGGATCAAAACCAGTGAAGACATCTGCCCTTGTGATTTGCGACTCTGCTGCTGAATACTCATGCACAGTGTGGAATAAACCTCACCATATTAAAACTGGATTTGGCTCTTAATGAGATATGCCGCATCATCACAGGATGTCTACACCCCACATCATTGGAGAAGTTATACCATTTAGCCGATATTGCACCACTTGACATCCGCCGGGAGGTAGCAGCCAACAATGAAAGGACCAAGGTAGTGACATCTCCGGCCCATCCCCTTTTCGGATATCAGCCAGCACATCAATGCCTTAAATCAAGAAATAGTTTTCTAAGATCTACAGCAATGGTTCTCAACCTTCCTAATGCCACGACCCCTTAATACAGTTCTTCATGTTGTGGTGACCCTCCACCATAAAATCATTTTAATTGCTACTTCATAACTGTAATTTTGCTACTGCTATGAATTGTAATGTAAATATCTGATTTGCAAGATATATTTTCATTCACTGTACCATATTTGGCACAAATATTCGATATGCCCAAATTTGAATACTGGTGCGGGTGTGTGTGTGTGGGGGGATTGATTTTGTCATTTGGAGTTGTAGTTGCTTGATTTATAGCTAACCTACAATCAAAGAGCATTCTGAACTCCACCAACTATGGAATTGAACCAAACTCTGGCCCTGGGGACTTGAATTCGTTTAGAGAGGCCAAGTGTTCCTGGACAACTTGTTTCCCTATTTGGGGTTGGATTTCCCCCAATCCTTCGTCCATTCCGTGTTGCTGAGGTTGAAGATGGCTTTCTTTTTCTGAGAAGACAGAGGCAAAGAAGGCATTAAGTAGTTCTGCCTTTTCCCTGTCCCCTGTCGCCATCACCCCATCTTCTCCATTGCAAGGAGAAGGCGGGGCCAGCTCTGACGCCGCTCCCCCCCCCCGCCCAGCGTGCCTTGGCCCCGCCTCCCACGCAGCGTGGGAGGCGGGGCCAGGGCACGCTGGGCGGGGGGGCGGCGCCAGAGCTGGCCCCGCCTCCCACGCTACTCCCGCTCGCCCGTCTGGCCTTTTCTAGCAGGCCAGAAAGCAGCGGAGGTCCCTGTAGGCCGCGATTGCGGCCTGGAGTGACCTCCGCTGCTTTCTGGCCAGCTAGAAAAGGCCAGACGGGCCAGGGCGCACTGGGCGGGAGGCGGGGCACCGTCAGGGCGGTGCCCCGCCTCCCGCCCAGCCTGACGGCGCCCCCCCGGGCCTGCGCCCGAGGCGTCGTCGTCAGGTGCCTCAATAGTGGGGCCGGCCCTGAATGTAGTTCACCTACTCTCGGAGAGCACTGAATTAATGATTTGTTTTCATCTGTGATTTCCTCTTGTATATAACTGTGTTGTATACCAATTTTGTTGTATCTCAATAAAGGCTCTGTGTGTGTGTGTGTGTGTGTGTGTGTGTAGTTCCTCACCAAACTTGTGTGATTGTCTTCATTATCATCTTTGGCCATTTTGACCACACTCTAATGCTGCTTGGCTACAAGTGTCTGTGAAATGCAGGAGGGCATATAGTAGACCAACACCCATACTTCTTGCCACTTTGATCACCTCTGACAACCTTTCAAAGCATCTTGTAGGTGCCAGTGGTACCAAATATCCATGTCAAAAACTAACTTGACAAACCTTCTCACACCATTGTTTGCACTCACTGAGCAGCCTTTGTCAAGGCACTGAAAATACACTTGAACATTCTGGGGAGCAACGCAAGGGCAGAAACATATTTATTTATTTATTAGTATTGCATGTGAGCTGTCAGAGAAGGTGATCATTATCTATGAGTCTCCTTTGCTTCTTCTCTGTCCTCTGGCGTTATATCCCTTGACTGAAGAGTTGACGTGTATGACATTGGAATTCCCTCCATCCTGATCTCTAGGAACAATTTTGTAATGACACAATATCTCTTTTTGCTTCCCTAATTTTCACAGATGATGACTGGACCCAACCCTTGATTTAATCTCTTTTTCTGGCTTTTCACTGCCTGACTGTAAGAGGAACGCTCCTATACTCAAAGGAAGTTGCATTTTTCATGAAAGAAATTTGCAAAATAATAATGTCCCAGGTTTTGTTCATATTTTAGGAACTAAAACACTTCCACTTCCACAGACGTGTTTGATGCTCTTCCTATAGTTAAATCTTAATTTAATCTAAACCAAACAGAACAGGCCATCTAACATCAATGAATAGGAATGTAATTCAACTTCCTCATAAAAAGTACATCATGAAGTCATTGTGTGTTAATTATTTCAGGTATACTGGTGATTATGAGCAAAGATTTGCTTTTTAAAAAACAATTCTTTTATTTATGACTATGTTCCTGTTTTTTGTTTCCTGTTGTCATAATGTCTGTGTTTACACTGGCACTCCCAGGTATTCGTGAACATTTGTTAGAACACTGTGAGTCAAGTAGATCTTTAGGGATATAAACCAAGATGGGTGAATAATCACTTTGGGCTGACTGGATATGTCTGACGCCTTTACTCCATACTTCCAAATTAGGTTTTTACCGTGGATACAGAGGGATCTTTCTCTGAGGTATTATTAGTTGTATTTGCACATTGATCAAGTCTAACACAAATATGTATTTACATTTTATCTCTGCCAGACATAGCCCCACTGTTTCTCTTCACTTTTTTGTTGCCATTGTATCTTTCAA
This sequence comes from Anolis carolinensis, assembly GCF_035594765.1. Classification (NCBI taxonomy): domain Eukaryota; kingdom Metazoa; phylum Chordata; class Lepidosauria; order Squamata; family Anolidae; genus Anolis; species Anolis carolinensis. The sequence continues at coordinate 298,005,130 of NC_085842.1, forward strand.
AGATTTCATTGGCTGGTGGAGGGTGATGGATGACCAAGCAGTAGCCACTTGTGATCCTGCAGCAAGATGCATGAAGAAAACACCATCATCCTGAACCACCAGATGGTCCTGGAGAGGTTCAGGAATATGCCCTCTTCTTTGTGCCTCCAGCTCCAGGAAAATCAAGCCATTGCCCATCTGCCTTCTATCCTCTAGAGCAGGGGTCCCCAAAATTTTTAAAAAGGGGGCCAGTTCACGATCCGCATCATCTATAGTTGGCCACCGAGCAATAACAACAACAACAACAATAAAAAAGAGGGTTGGAAGAGACCCTTTGGGCCATTGAGTCCAATCCCCTTCTGCCTTTGTGCACCGAAAGCACAAGCAAAGCACCCCTGACAGATGGCCACCCAGCCTCAATGTTATTAATAATAATAATAATAATAATAATAATAATAATAATAATAATCTTCACATGACATGGATTGACTACAAAAAGGCCTTTGACTCACTCCCACACAGCTGGATCATCAAGTGCCATCGGGATTAGTAAAAACGTTGGCACCTTCATTGAAAACATGATGGAGTACTGGAAAACTGAACTGTTTGTTGGAAATGAAAGTTATGGACTTGTCAACATCAGGAGAGGAATTTTCCAGGGAGACTCATTGTCCCCTCTGCTTTTCATTATTGCCATGATCCCTCTGTCAACAATCTTACAAAAAACAAATCTCGGCTACCAAACATCTAAGAATTCTCACAAAATTTCACATTTGATGTACATGGATGACCTGAAGCTATATGGGAAAACGGAAACTGAAATCCAATCTCTGACCAACACTGTCCAAATTTTTAGCACTGATATCAACATGGAGTTTGGTTTGGACAAATGTTCGACAGTGGCATTGAAGAAGGGAGAAATAATTGAAAGTGAGGGCATCAATATGTCCAATGGCCAAACAATAAGGTGTCACCAGCCAGAGGCCTATAAATATCTGGGCATATTACAGCTGGACAACATCAAGCATGAACATGTGAAGACTGTGGTCAGTAAAGAATACACACAAAGGGTCAGAAAAATTCTCAAAAGCAAGCTCAATGGAGGCAACACCATCAAGGCCATAAACACCTGGGCCATACCTGTCATAAGATATACTGCTGGCATTATAAATTGGACACAGGCGGAACTGGACAATTTGGACAGAAAAACAAGAAAACTCATGACCATTCATCATTCACTGCACCCTGGCAGTGATGTTGACCGGCTGTATCTGCCTAGAAGATCAGGGGGCAGAGGACTCTTGCAAGTAAAACAAGCAGTCAAAGAAGAAGAACATGCCCTGGCAGAATATGTAAAACAAAGTGAAGAATCTGCTTTGATTGAAGTCAAAAATCAGAAACTCCTCAAAGCACAGCAGACAAAAAACCAGTACAAGAAAACCGCACTACAAACTAGAGCTGACAGCTGGCACAACAAAACACTGCATGGAAAGTTCCTTGGCAAAATTGAAGGAAAAGCTGATAAAGAGAAGACCTGGCTCTGGCTCACAAATGGGACCCTGAAGAAGGAGACAGAAGGCCTGATCCTTGCAGCCCAGGAGCAAGTCATCAGAACAAATGCAATCAAGGCCAAGATCGAAAAATCGAAAAGTGCAGACTGTGCAAGGAAACCGATGAAACCATTGATCATATCCTCAGCTGCTGTAAGAAAATTGCACAGACAGACTACAAACAGAGGCACAACTATGTGGCCCAAATGATTCATTGGAACCTATGCCTCAAGTATCACCTCCCTGCAGTTAAGAACTGGTGGGATCACAAACCTGCAAAGGTTGTGGAAAATGAACACGCAAAGATACTGTGGGACTTCCGAATCCAGACTGACAAAGTTCTGGAACACAACACACCAGACATCACAGTTGTGGAAAAGAACAAGGTTTGGATCATTGATGTTGCCATCCCAGGTGACAGTCGCATTGAAGAAAAACAACAGGAAAAACTCAGCCGCTATCAGGACCTCAAGATTGAACTTCAAAGACTCTGGCAGAAACCAGTGCAGGTGGTCCCGGTGGTGATGGGCACACTGGGTGCCGTGCCAAAAGATCTCAGCCGGCATTTGGAAACAATAGACATTGACAAAATTACGATCTGCCAACTGCAAAAGGCCACCTTACTGGGATCTGCACGCATCATCCGAAAATACATCACACAGTCCTAGACACTTGGGAAGTGTTCGACTTGTGATTTTGTGAAATGAAATCCAGCATATCTATCTTGTTTGCTGTGTCATACAACATCGTTGTGTCAATAATAATAATAATAATAATAATAATAATAATAATAATAATAATAATAATACAGGGGGGTTTTGGAGCACAAGACTCCTCACCTCACGATCATTGTATTAAAAAACAAAGTATGGATTGTCGATGTTGCAATCCCAGGTGACGGCAGGATTGAGGAGAAACAACTGGAAAAGCTGACACGATATGAGGATTTAAAGATCGAATTACAAAGACTCTGGCACAAGCCAGTCAAGGTGGTCCCAGTGGTGATCAGCACACTGGGTGCAGTGGCTAAAGACCTTGGCCTGCACTTAAACACAATCGACGCTGACAAAATTACCATCTGCCAGCTGCAGAAGGCCACCTTACTAGGACCTGCACCCATTATTCGCCGATACATCACACAGTCCTAGACACTTAGGAAGTGTCCAGCATGTGATCCAGTACAACAGCCAGCAGAGTGTCTGCTGTGGACTCATCCTGTTGTATTTCAAATAATAATAATAATAATAATAATAATAATAATAATAATAATAATAATAATAATAATAATAATAATAATAATGGTTATAAGAGAAGAAAAGACCTCTTGGGTCATTTAGCCCAACCCCCTTCTGCCCTTGTGCCATGGGGGCCGGATAAATGGCTTCGATGGGCCACATCCGGCCCCCAGGCCTTAGTTTGGGGACCCCTGCTCTAGAGTCAAACTACAATCCAGAGTGGATTCACTGTCTCATTAACAGTGGAACTCACTGTGGAACTAGGGCTGAAAAATCTGGTTTTGGTATTCCCTTATTATAGCCAGGTTTGCCAGACTAATCTGGATTATTCTGAAGATAAAATGAATAAGACTCATATATCTAATTTTGACTTCTTTAGAAGAAAATGTTTGTACCTAATAACTTTGGAGTAACTGATGTAAGGCAACTCTATCCCAGGGTTTCTTTGCAACAAGAATTCAAATTAACTTGAAAAAAGGATGAGAGTTACCAAGTGACTATCACAGCCAAAAAATCCAAGCAAAATTTCTAAAGTCATCAGCGGAGGTTAGAAATGGAAATGGAAATGGAAATAGTTTGGGATAATATAAATCAGATATTGTTATTGTTGTAATGCCTACGGGGATTGACACTGCTACTGTAATTTTAAAGAACCAGTTTATATAATAAATTTTAATGTTTTTATTGGAAAGTTTATACTGTACTTTTAAAGGTTGTACATTATTTGGTGTCATGGCCAATAGCTGGTATAATAAACCATTCATTCATTCAAGTGACTATCAAGTAAATCTCCTTAGGCACTCCTTTTATGGATGCAGCAACTGAAATGTCCCATTCTGTTTCTATCTTTGTTGGACTTCCAAAGATGATCTAAAGGTTTTTGTGGTTATTGTTGTGTGCCATCAAGCCACTTCTAATTTACAGTGACTGCCCCATGGAGATCATACTGGTGGGCTTTTTGTGGGAGGGAGGAGGGATTTCTTCTGACATTGCCTTCCTCTTAATCTTAAAAGAAGGTTATGTGGGGGTTTTCATGTCTGAACAAGGATTCAAATCCTCACTTCCTGGAAATTTTGTATAACACTCAAATCACTAGCAGGGTATACATTTACTAAACTGAATAAAGTAGGAGTTGTGACATTTAGTGTGTTTCTTTTTAAAACCACAAATATCGAACAAATGGGGTAAAATAATTATCTTTTTCTTCATATCTGGGCTGCAGGTTATAAAACCAACATACCATGCCTATTTTCTACAATATAAAAGAACAAAACTTTCCCAGTGCAAAAAAACCAAGAATGCACATTGCATCACAGTTTCCTCCCTTGTCAGGAGAATCAGTGACTTCATTCTGAATATAGAAGTAGCCCTAGGGTATGAAATAACCTGTTGCTTATGTTGTTTTCTTTCTGTGGAATCACTCACACCCTGCTGCTTAGGGAGAGACATGGCTTTTCTTGGGAAGTAAGTCTTAGAGTAAAAAGCAATTGTATGACTTTAAATATACTCAAAACGTGGCATTGGTAAATTCGTTCTCACTTCTATTGTTGTGTGTATTCAAGTCATTTCTGGCGTACAGTGACCCTAAAGTGAACCTATCACAGCTTTTTTTTCTTAGTAAGATTTTTTTTCCAGATAAGATTGTCATTGTCTTCCTCTGAGGCTGAAAGAGTGTGACTTCCTCAAGGTTTCCATGACAGACTAGGAAATCAAACCCTAGTTTCTAAAGTAAAAATCCAAACTATTACACCACAATGACTGTCTCTAAATTCTCTAGAGTTCTTTGGTATTTCCGCCCTATCAGCTGAGTGCAAAATTCAAAAGCGTACAAATGATCTTACTATATAATCAATTTTGTACAGGTTGAGTTTCTCTTATTTGAAATGCTTGACATCAGAGGTTTTTCAGATTTCATATTCTTTTTTATTTTTGGAATACAGTACCTGTATTTGCATATACAAAGTTAATGATTTTTTTGTGTCAGGAGCAACTTGAGAAACTGCAAGTCGCTTCTGGTGTGAGAGAATTGGCCCTCTGCAAGGATGTTCCCCAGGGGATGCCCAGATGTTTGATGTTTTACCATCCTTATGGGAGGCTTCTCTCATGTCCCCGTATGGGGAGCTGGAGCATCCTCTCTGGACTGGAATGAAAGATAGGGGGAAAGGGATCTAGTGACAATTCTAGTGCCTGCTACTGAATTTTTCTAAAGAAGCGCTCACTTCTCCACTGCTGGAAATTTGATGAAGGAAAGGGAACAGGTGGGGAAAGGGATTCTGTTGCTTGACTTACACAAGTCCCCTGTTAAAAAACAGATGTTGGGCTTGTTGTATTTTTGAAAGCTTCAGCTGCCCAGACAATCCATGTTGTGCTTGCCCTTCATACCCCATCTCCACGGTACCCAACCTGCTACATACTGCCACTGGTCCAACGGAAGGGGACCTAGGAGAGGCTGAACCTGCTAAGAAGGATTCTCCGTTTTTTCCCCACTACGTTTGCACTTTGTACTCAGTTTGCAGTAATGGAATAAGCTGAGGACAAAGCAGGCAAGAGGAACTGGGCCATTTTGATTGAAGCTGAAAAAGTGGAACAAAAAGGGATTAATTGGAACTGCTTCTGTCAAATCAGGACAGCTGGAGGGTATGTAGTAGCCTTCAGAGCCAGGCTGGAAACCTTAATCAAAATGTTAAAATTGTGATATAACTCCAAAAAAGAAATAGACACTCCCTCAATCAAACTGTTTTGCTTGCATACTAAAAATCAGTTGAATAGATGGAGGACAGGATGAAAATGTTTCATTTTGCAAGTAGATTTCAACTCATACAACAGTAAATGGAGCTTCCATGTATAATAATAATATGCAGACAAGATGGGTCTGGACCCCCCTGAGGGAAAAGAGCGGTATATAAAATAAATAAATAAATAAATAAATAAATGTTACCAATATATTTATTTTCAAAAAGTAAAGGAGGCCCAAGTAATATTATTTTTAATGGAATGAATAACATTGACTCACTGCTTGTCAAGGACAGAACGCCACAAGATTCAAAGTAACAGAGTTTATTAGATTACAGAACTCAAAAATGCCCGTAAAACACAAGGGCCAGGCAGTTTTTGCCTTTAGGAGCAAAAAGGGGCAAAATTAAATGTTCAAAAGATAAACCGGATTAAACCGGAGTTTAATCCGGATAAAAACAAACTGCTTGCTTCAGCCTGGGTATAAACCAAACGAAAGCCAAGGAACAAAAGATACAAGAATGCAACTAATTGGCAGCAGATTCCTCTCTGCTGCCAACACTGTGCTTAGAGTAATTTACGTCGCTCCCCCACACACACAGCAAACAGGATCTCCAACACGAGTAGAACAGCCAAGGATTGTAGCAGTTGAGTAGACCAGTTCCGTTCCGTAGATCAAAGCCAGAAGCAGACGTTGTAGTTTTTCCAAGTCCAAGAAGGGGGGGGAAGACAAGCCGTGGTCAGTTCAGTCCGAGTTCTCAAAGCAGGAGATGGCGTCCGTCAAGAAGACGACGGAAGGTCAAGCTAATAAGAGTAAGCACAGATTTGCACAAACAAATGCCCACACAATTCCTCCCGCCGTCTGACCCTGAATTCCAAAACCACTTACGTCTCAGCACAGGAAAGCACACAAGTCTTCAGGGAAGCGTCCCACACACACACGGATCCCAAGCGTTTGCCCAGATTACCTTGCCCAACGCAATTTGCAATTGCTCCCAAGCCCCATTTTATGCCAGTTACAAATCCTCATCACTGTCAGCTGTCCTCCTTAACCCGGGCGTTTCCTCATCACTTTCCTCGTCAGAGCTGGAACACCTCTGACTACGCCCAGCAGCATCTCCAGCTGTGGATCCCGTCCCATCCCTCCAGCTAAGCCATGGGTCTAATCCTGAAGGTCCCCATTCATCTTCTGCCCCATCATGGCCAGTGGCACCCAATTCCTCCCTTACCCGAGTCCAATCCATCTCATCCTCCTCTGAGCTAACCAGCCCCTCCTCCATTCTCTCCGTAAACCCTTCGAAAGATTCTTCGTCAGATGGTGCTGCAAATATGTCTCGCAGTCTTTTTCTCTCTCGCTCCTCGAGAGTATCTGACTCTCGAGGAGTCTTACGCCCACGTCTGTCAGTAACAGAGCCATGAGGCTCAATCATAACACTATCCCCTCTCACAAAGGCCTCCTCCCCCGATGGCGGAGAAGTGGCAGTGATACCCTCCGCTATAGCACCACGACGACTAGAGGTATCAAGTTTCAACAGCGAACGATGAAAGACTGGATGGACCTTTAAACTAGACGGTAAACGCAAACGAAACGCAACAGAAGAAATCTTTTTAACGATAGGAAAGGGACCCAAATACCGAGGCGCAAACTTTCCCCCAGCCTGTTTAATATGTTTGGAAGATAACCACACCAAATCCCCTTCTTCCAACTCCTCCCCTGCCTGCCTGTGGCGGTCAGCCTGAGTCTTCTGCGTTGCCTTAGCTTCCAACAGTAAGCGACGGGCAACATCATGCAATGCAGCCATTTCCGAAGAGCGGTACACAGGGTCCGAAGAGACCACATTGGTCGACGGCGCCACACCTCCCCGTGGGTGAAAACCATAAGTTAGCTCAAATGGCGTATGCTGACTAGACGTGTGCACCGCATTGTTGTAAGCAAATTCCGCCACCGGTAACCACTTTACCCAAGCCGTGGGTTGATCTAAACAAAAACAACGCAGATACTGCTCTAAGAGCCCATTAACCCGTTCCGACTGTCCATCCGTTTGCGGATGGAAAGCTGAAGACACGTTTAACTTAGTCCCCAAACACTCATGGAAGTGTTTCCAAAAGCGTGACACAAATTGCGGAGCCCTATCTGAAATAATCACCTCGGGTGCTCCGTGCAAACGATAGATGTGCTTTGTAAATAGTAAGGCCAACGTAGGGGCCGCCGGAATGGTTGAACAAGGAATAAAATGAGCCAGTTTACTAAATAAATCCACCACCACCCAAATACAAGTATAACCCCCAGACTTAGGCAAATCTGAAATAAAATCCATGGAAATGATTTGCCATGGCCTCTCCGGAACAGGTAAAGACGATAACAACCCTCTAGGGCGCCCAACAGGCGTCTTACTCTGCTGACAAACGGCGCAGCTGTCACAAAAGCGCAGAATGTCTTGCCGCATCTTTGGCCACCAGTAGCTCCTGGTGATAAGCTGTACGGTCTTGAACCTGCCAAAGTGCCCAGCCATGGGTTCGTCATGGTGGGCTCTAATCACCTCCAACCTGAGGGTCCCCACTGGTACGTAGACCTGCCCCCTGCGTACCAATACTCCGTCTTGATCTTGTAGATGCGGCAGTATGGTACGGTTACCTGCAGAGAGCAGCATCAGTTGCTCCTGAGTCCACACATCATCCTTCTGAGCCTCAAGGATCTGGTCATGTAACCCAAGTTCATTATCTACAACACACAGAGAGGCAGTAGGCAAGATGGTCTGACATACTACCTGCTCATTGGTCTTAAATTCCGGCTTGCGGGATAAAGCATCGGCCCGCAAGTTTGCCTTCCCCTCCACGAACTGCACCTTGAAGTTAAACCTGGAGAAAAACAAAGCCCAGCGGATTTGACGCTGGTTTAACTTCTTTGCTGTTTGCAAGTGCTCTAAGTTCTTGTGATCAGATCTGACCACGATCTGGTGCCGTGCCCCTTCAAGCCAGTGCCGCCACACCTCAAACGCCACCTTAATCGCCAACAACTCCTTCTCCCATATGGTATAGTTCTGCTCGAAGGGTGTTAGTTGCCGCGAGTAAAATCCACAGGGACGCAAGGTCCCTGAGGAATCCTTCTGAGACAATACAGCCCCCAACGCGTAGCTAGAAGCGTCCGCTTCTACCACGAACGGTTTGTCAACATCAGGATGGGTTAGTATGTTGTCCGATTGAAAACTAGACTTAAGTTGTAGAAACGCCTCGTGAGCTTCCCGCCCCCACACAAATGGCTGTTTCTTGCGCAGAAGCTGCGTCAAAGGTACCGTGAGCTTTGCAAAATTCGGAATAAACTCCCGGTAGTAATTAGCGAAACCTAAGAACCTTTGTACATCCTTCTTAGTCTTCAGCTCCTGCCATGAGTTGACGGCGTCAACCTTATGTGGGTCCATTTTAAGTTCCCTACCTGACACTACATGACCTAGGAACTCCACTTCAGGCACATGAAAGACGCACTTGGAAGCCTTGGCGAAAAGCCCATTAGCCCGCAGTCGGTGCAGAACCTGCTTGACATGTTGACGATGTTCTTTCTCGTCCTTAGAAAAAATCAAGATATCATCCAAATAAATCACTAAAAATTGATCAATTAAGTCCCTGAACACATCGTTCATGAACCTCTGGAATACCGCAGGAGCATTACAAAGCCCAAAAGGCATGACTCGGAACTCGTGGCATCCGAAACACGTGTTAAATGCCGTCTTCCATTCATCCCCTTCCCGTATACGGATTAAGTTATAGGCCCCCCGCAGGTCAAGCTTGGTAAAGACCTTAGCCCCTTGCACCCTTGATAACAGTTCCGAGATTAAAGGGAGCGGGTACCTATCCCGAATGGTGTATTTGTTTAGGATCCGATAGTCACAGACCAGCCTAAGTTCCCCAGTCTTTTTGGCTACAAAGAATACTGGTGCCGCAGTTGGAGAACTAGATGGGCGAATAAACCCCTTGGCTAAATTTTCATCTAGAAACTCCCGCAAAGCTTGCCTTTCCGGTACAGTCAAGGCATACAGCCTCCCTGCTGGCAGTTTCGCACCTTCTGCCAACTTGATGGCGCAATCATATGGCCTATGCGGTGGTAATTTGTCCGCTTCTCTTTTACAAAATACGTCAGAGAACTCCCCATACTCAGCAGGCACTCCCTCCATATCAGAATGAGTAACATTTAGAGTGCAACAATCCTGCCTCTTTAAGATCACTTTACGTGTTGCCCAATCTACTTGTGGGTTTACTACAGCTAGCCAATCCATCCCCAGGATCACATCATATCTAGGCAAGCTCGTAATATCCCACACAAACGTTCCCGTTACTCCCTGCACCTCCCACGTTACTGCTGAGGTTTCATGGTTAACCACCCCAGTCTCCAGCAGTCTCCCATCTGCTCCTTCCACCCACACGTCGCATGCCTTGCGCACTCTAGGAATGCCATGCTTCTTAGCAAACTCAATATCCACATAAGAGACCGTAGCCCCTGAGTCCAGTAGTGCCAAAGTAGAAACAAGTTCCCTTCCCCCAACAGATAATGTAATGGGTATGAAAACATGCTTCCTCCCCTCAGTTGACTGCTTGAGGAGCCCTAGTGCGTTGGACTCACGTCGCACTAGGGCTGGCCTTTTCCCGAAAGCTGGGAAGGTTTCACATTACAATTTTTGGCAAAATGCCCAGCATTCCCACAATACAAACACAAGCCCAGCTGCCTCCTACGGCTCTTTTCCTCTGTAGACAGCTTTTTAAAGACCCCAAGCTCCATGGGCTCTTCCCCCATCACCACAGGTGCCCTGGTTACATGCATGGGTGGCGCACACATTGCTTTTGAGTGTTTACGAGCCTCGAACCTTGCGTCTAAACGCAGCACCTTAGCTACTAAGGCGTCCCAGCTTTCAGCCGGCTCCAAGCGTGCTAATTCATCCTGGAGCATATCACTTAACCCGGCAGTAAATAAAAGCATGAATGCATTTTCCCCCCAATCCAGCTGGTGGCGATACAGGTTAAACTTATTTAAGTAATCCAAAACAGTCCCCTTTCCCTGTTTCAACCGATACAGAGCCCACCCAGCGTTCTCCGTGCGGAGAGGATCCCCAAAAGTATCAGTTAACAACTTTTTGAAATTATTCAAATTGTCCTTGACTGGGTCATTTCCCAAAATTAAATTAGCGGCCCATTGTCCTGCGGGACCGGTCAACAAACTCAAAATAAAGGCCACCTTGCTAGTGTCTGTAGGAAAAGCATGAACACTGAGCTGAGAAAAATAAAGCTCCACTTGTGCCAAAAAGGTTGGCAACTTGCACCTGGTTCCGTCAAAGCGTTCAGGAGTCAAAACATGTCCTTTCACAGCCTGAGCTGTTTGACTAACGGTAAAAGCCGTTTGCAATTGGTCTACTTTGGCCCTTAACTCATCCATCGTCTTCCTGACGGGTTTATTGCTGCAATAAACTTTTTATGGGCGTTGGGCAATCTGTCAAGGACAGAACGCCACAAGATTCAAAGTAACAGAGTTTATTAGATTACAGAACTCAAAAATGCCCGTAAAACACAAGGGCCAGGCAGTTTTTGCCTTTAGGAGCAAAAAGGGGCAAAATTAAATGTTCAAAAGATAAACCGGATTAAACCGGAGTTTAATCCGGATAAAAACAAACTGCTTGCTTCAGCCTGGGTATAAACCAAACGAAAGCCAAGGAACAAAAGATACAAGAATGCAACTAATTGGCAGCAGATTCCTCTCTGCTGCCAACACTGTGCTTAGAGTAATTTACGTCGCTCCCCCACACACACAGCAAACAGGATCTCCAACACGAGTAGAACAGCCAAGGATTGTAGCAGTTGAGTAGACCAGTTCCGTTCCGTAGATCAAAGCCAGAAGCAGACGTTGTAGTTTTTCCAAGTCCAAGAGGGGGGGGGAAGACAAGCCGTGGTCAGTTCAGTCCGAGTTCTCAAAGCAGGAGATGGCGTCCGTCAAGAAGACGACGGAAGGTCAAGCTAATAAGAGTAAGCACAGATTTGCACAAACAAATGCCCACACAATTCCTCCCGCCGTCTGACCCTGAATTCCAAAACCACTTACGTCTCAGCACAGGAAAGCACACAAGTCTTCAGGGAAGCGTCCCACACACACACGGATCCCAAGCGTTTGCCCAGATTACCTTGCCCAACGCAATTTGCAATTGCTCCCAAGCCCCATTTTATGCCAGTTACAAATCCTCATCACTGTCAGCTGTCCTCCTTAACCCGGGCGTTTCCTCATCACTTTCCTCGTCAGAGCTGGAACACCTCTGACTACGCCCAGCAGCATCTCCAGCTGTGGATCCCGTCCCATCCCTCCAGCTAAGCCATGGGTCTAATCCTGAAGGTCCCCATTCATCTTCTGCCCCATCATGGCCAGTGGCACCCAATTCCTCCCTTACCCGAGTCCAATCCATCTCATCCTCCTCTGAGCTAACCAGCCCCTCCTCCATTCTCTCCGTAAACCCTTCGAAAGATTCTTCGTCAGATGGTGCTGCAAATATGTCTCGCAGTCTTTTTCTCTCTCGCTCCTCGAGAGTATCTGACTCTCGAGGAGTCTTACGCCCACGTCTGTCAGTAACAGAGCCATGAGGCTCAATCATAACACTGCTCCTATATTATATGAGCTGGGGGACATTTTTGACACTTTTAGCAGATTGCAAATGTATTTAGAATAACAAATAACACATTACTTTGAAAAAAAGTAACAATTAAATGCATAACATTGCAAACTCTACCCTAAATTCTGCTGAGTTTTGTTACATTGTATTGAAAAACAAGCCTTGAAAACAATATATTTGTCTTCCGAGCTAGGTTAGAGACCTTCGGCAAAATAGTTAGCCTTGGTACAATCTCTGAATATTGAATATTTACACAAAGACAAATCCAATATCAGTTGTCTGTCTTATCTATCCTTACTGTTTGCAGGTTTAGGCTTGGGAAAGAAATTCTGTTTACAATTCACACAGATTACTTTAATGGCCCAAGCCATAATAATCCATGGCATATTTTTAAACAATCAAAAGTGCTTATTAATATTTCTGTGGAAAAACAGTATCACCAACTGCAAGAAAAGATGTGGAAACAAAATGTAGTCATACAACAAATTTGCTCACTCCTCCAATTCATTACACACAAACAAGCATTCTTACATCGTTATGGGATTTCAATGCATTTTTCCTGCTAAGAATATATTCTCCTGCAAAGGAGCATTACCTTGTCGTGGTGCTGGAGCTTGGGCACCTCAATGATGCCATGAGCAAAACTGTGAAGGGACACCCAAGATAGGAAGGTCATGGCAGAGAGGTTAGACTAAATATGATTCTGGTGGAACCCACCCTACTGTTCTTGCCATGAAAACCAAATTGATTAGTTTTTATGGCAATGAACTGCGGTGTTGGAGGAAAATTCTGAGAGTGCCTTGGACCGCAAGAAGATCAAACCAGTCCATTCTCCAGGAAATAATGTCCGACTGCTCACTGGAGGGAAGGATATTAGAGGCAAAGATGAAGTACATTGGCCACATAAGCTTGGAGAAATAATGATACTGGGGAAAATGAAGGAAAAAGGAAGAGGGGCCAACCAAGGGCAAGATGGGTGAATGGTACCCTTGGAGTGACTGGCTTGACCTTGGAGGAGCTAGGGTGGGGGGGGGGGGGAGGGTGGCCGACAAGGAGCTCTGCCATGTGTTGGTCCACGAGGTCAGGAAGAGTTGGAAGCAACAGAACGAATAAACAAGAATATATTGTTTCCAGGCAGGAGTCCTTTTACTTATTTACATATATTATTTGCTTCTTATAATGATGACAGTGGTGAAACTTATGCCATGAATAAGCAGGATGTTTCAAGAATGGAAATGATTCAAAAAGGTCTCCCATCTGATAAAACCACCTCAGTTTGTGAGTTGGATTGTTCATCCCACTGTAATACAAAATGTTGCAATTTATGCCTCCCAGGAAATACCCATGATAGTGTGGGAGAGGCCAGTGAGTCATCTAAAGAGTTGTAGTAGACAAAGCAGGAAGGAAAGGAAAGAGAAGGCAGAGAACAAACAAAGAGTTCAACCTACTTGTCTTAAGATCTAAGCCAAAGTAGGCATAACATACATATGAAAAGCAATCTATATCAACAGACCTTGAAGGATTTCTTAAGAGGTGGCCAGTCATAATTATTCATGAACCTTAAAGTTGTGGGTCTGTCTATAGTTTAAGTTATATTATTAAAGAAAGGAGTTTGTTCATTGTTCCAGACAAGGTTGTGTCATAGACAGAAATATACTTTTTCACTCATGCTCTCCCACAAACAGTATTACAAAAATAAATATGCAAGAAGAAATGTATGTGGTTTGTTTAGGCCATATGAATCTTTCTGGCCTATCCATGATGTAAAATAATGATGGGCAATTTTTGTTCCTTAAGATATTGTTGTCCTGCAACTTATATGATCCCTCTTTATGGAGAGCAACCATGTACTTGTGTTGTAAAACTTGTGTTGTAAAACTTGTGATGTAAAACATGGCTAATCATTTATTCATTTTGATATATTTATTTAAAATAAGGAATGTTTGTCTATTTTTGTATATACTAAAATATATACGAGCCTAAAAATAATACTAAGTGGTTTCTTTCCATAGGTGCAAACCTTGATGTTACACAAAGTCTTGTCTCTTTGTCTCTTTGTGCGTTTTATGTCAACCAGTCACTCCTATAATGGAATAAGAAGTCAGTGTAGTTTGCTATTTATGTACAAATAAACCTTAATAGACCAGAAAACATAGAGAAAAGGAAAGAGCAATACTCCTGGGAAAAATTAGCATATCAACTAAAAAGGAAATTAAATATCAAAATTAAATAATATCCATACCAAACTTGTGTTGGTCAGCATTTATCAATAAGCCATGCTACCTCGAAAAAATAAATGCGTAGCAAAACATTTTCATTGAGCAAAGGAAAAATTATTTATGCAAAACAACAATAATTTGTAGTTATAACAGACTCCAATATACGAATTAAATTCTCCAGGGCAGTACAATTGCAGTTAGCTGAAGTCCTCTGAAGTAGACAGATCACTGAGTGCAATTTTCAATCAATTATCAGAAGCATGTTTATTTGAAAGTGAGTGCAGTAATTATCGATTCCAATATAACTGAAGTCAGTTGTGACTATGACTGCATCTGCACCAATTATTCTACTGTACAAGAATATCTGCCCAAGAACAACTCCAGATCCAGCATAAACCTGCTGAGTCCTGGGCCAGTGTCCAGACATTTCAGTCCATCCCTATGCTGGAACAGCCCTTGTCCCCATTTTGCCAGTGGCGCTCCATGCTATGAACCCAGCCATAGCCTGTCAGGTCTACTGATGTCAAAACTGGGCACCCGGATGACCAGCAACAATAGCTTAGATTGACCCCATTCTTCTTGCTGGTTGTGCAGATGTCCCGTTCTGACAATAATTGACATGACTGTGATGGTCAGGTGCTCACAGTGAGCTTTGTGGATGACAAAGAGCAACAGTGACATGGGGACGAGCCATCTCTTTCCCCTGCACTGATCAGTGCAGGGAAAGTGTGATAGTGGTGTTGTAGATCGGGCAGGAATGAACTTGACGCAGCTGTCTAAACTGCAGCTAAGTCTTAGGATATTCAAGAGTTTATTTTACACTCGGATGTATCTTTCATCGTTGTCTATGTAGACAGGCTCTACCCTACGTCCATGAGGACAGTCAATGCCTATGTTATCTTCTAGTGTTTTCAGTGGGATTTTGTCACAGAGGACTAAATTAACCTGCATTTGGATCAGCATGTTCTATAATGTTCATCAGTGTTCTATAATGATTTAAATGTTCCATCTATTTCAGTGTATTTTATATAAAGTGTCCACAGTAGTATTTGAGGCATTTATCCCTGCTACTTTAATATATGTTTAAATAATTCTTCATCTGATAAGTAGCCCCCCAAAGTGTTGATTATAATATTAACAACTTAAGTCTATTCTACATGCAACTTACCATATTTTTTTTAAAAAAAATTAATCCTTTTTTGTTCATAGTAATTGTGATGCACTCTTGCACATTTCACCAAATCTGGCACCTTGTATTTTCACATACATTTCTGAGTTAGCCCTACTATTAGTCAGAGAAAGGTAGCCTGCTTAGAGTTTTTGGTTTTCATGAAATGATAGTTAACAATAACAACAAATTAAATAACTATTTCATACTAAAACAATACAAGATAATCCTTTGTAGCATCTTTGAAAATAACTGTGGAAATGGAAATGCCTTAAGCATTCATTGAGTTCAGTTCATGTTTTCAGATATAAGTATTTAGGTATCAAATGCAAAAGACTATTTCCTATTTTCACTTAGGGCTCATCCACAAATACTACTGTCCCTGGAGGTGCCCATACAGTCCATGTCTGCCCCACAGTGATGGTGGGCTAAAGTCAAATTGGTTTTGCCAAGCTGAAACCAGTCTGGCCCTGCAGGGCAGTCACCATTGCTGGATGGTCATATAGCTCTCAGAGAGCTCCTAACTATTGCTAGGAACCTTTATTGACATGTAGGCATTTATTTATTCCCACATAAAAGATTGGAGGCCCCTGGATCTTATTTGGACATTCAGTAGCAAGCTCTAGTCCACTTCAGAGTATAAGGTCAATGTAGACAAGCCGTTACTCTCAAAGGTGCCACAGAATTCTTTTTATGCTGAAAAAGATAAGCACGTCTATATTTATGAATGCTAATGAATATTATTTGGTCATTTAATTTGTTATTGTATTTTTACTGCCAAGAAAGGGAAGAACTTGTTTGATTTTCTGCTTCAAGTACCAAAATAACTTGGCAATGGGTACTTAATATGCCTTGAACTGGGTGTGTATTCAAATATGTGTGTGCCATTTGCTGCTCTGGCTATCAAGCAAAATACCTTGATCTAGCCCTGACAGTTTCCTTTCCTTTCAGGTTTGCTTAGATAACTGGACTCTTGAAAACAGTGTAGATATTCCTGTTTATTCAAGCATTAAAAACATCACTACCAGAAAAAAATACAGTTTATTCAAATGCAATTGTGTGTCTGGGATAAATTCACGCTATAAATTCCTATCTTGGGCACAACTACAGAAATCCCAACTTCATAATGTGAAAATTCTTTAAAATCTGCCATGGGTTCATAATATGGTATATCAGGAAACAAACACAAAACCTCCTGCTCTGTGGTGTTCTACCAACAGAGCCACAGACTATTGGAGTGGAATTCATGTGATTTAGGGGCAGAATTCACGTGATTTATCAAATCCTGTTGGACTATGACTCCCAGCAGTCCCCATGAGCACATCTTATAAAATACAAAGGAATTCAGAAGGGCCATTGGTGCTGTTTTAAACAAACAGAAAACCTCAGTGCAAATAAACTGGCAGATTAATGCAAGGATATTTTACAGTCAGTCTTATTATGCGCACCAGCACCAGGGAGTTCATAAGCAGCAATTTTTTTTTTACACATTTGGAGTTTTTGAAAAGTTGAATGCAAGCCTAATCACCCTTTCAAATAACTAAACAATTCTTCTACAGTGAAACCACATAAATGCTATTTCTCTGTGCACATACATGACCTTAGCGGATGGGGAAAGGAAAATGCCAGAAATGCACATTTGACATCTACATTGGCCATGTAAATAATTATATGTTGGATTTTGCTAAAACAACATCATTTGTATATATAATTGTAAACTGTAAAAGGGGAGGTTTCTTTTTTCTTTT
This sequence comes from Anolis carolinensis, assembly GCF_035594765.1. NCBI lineage: Eukaryota > Metazoa > Chordata > Lepidosauria > Squamata > Anolidae > Anolis > Anolis carolinensis. The sequence continues at coordinate 298,022,403 of NC_085842.1, forward strand.
TTCAGAATTGTGACTATTACATTTAACCTGATTCCTAACATGAAAGTGAAAATCCTCAAATAAAAACATGCTGGGTATTTTTACCTGAGATAACATCTCTCTTTGAATTTCTAAGTCTTCCATCATATCTCTAGAATGATATTTGAGAACCTAGACATCCCTGGAGGCATTCCCTCTAGAATTCTCTAAAGCCCCTTCTACACTGCCATTTAATCCAGATTATCCAAGCAGATAATCCACAATATCTGCTTTGAACTAAATTATCTGAGTCTACACTGCCATATAATCCAGTTCAAAGTAGATCATCTGGATTTTATATGGCAGTGTAGAAGGGGACTAAGTTCTCCCAAATGACTGGAGGACGTTGGCCATGGGGTTACACAGGAGGACCTAGAGATTCCTTGAGATAATATTTCGTAAATGTGGAGGGACAACTGTATTAAAAAATTATCTCCTCCTGTTTCTGAACCAGACCTATGTAATTATTACATGAACTGAATTCTTTTTTATGTCATAATTTTCGCACGCACACAATACTGCACTAGGGACACTGGAGACAATAATAAAGTGAGTTGTGTCTTTAATTCACCTAGTTCAGTATTTTCTGCACTGACTGGTAGCACAGGGTTTCTGAATGGGGGGTTTCCCAGTCATTTCTTGAGATAACAGGGACTGAACCTGGAATCTTTTGCATGCAAACATGTGCTCTGCTGCTGAACTGTAAGTCTTCCCCAGTTACATTTAGCAGAAACGGAAGCTTCCTTGGTGGAACTGTTTTCAATGCCAAGCTTCTCAACACGGATTTCATCATGCTGATCTGAAGGTTGCTGTTCAAATCTGCAAGATGGGGTGAACTCCCGTCTGTCAGCTCTAGCTTGCAGGGACATGAGAGAAGCCTCCCAGTAGGATGGTAACACATCCGGGCATCCCCTGGGCAATGTCTCTGTAGACAGCCAATTCTCTCACACCAGAAGCGACTTGCAGTATCTTTCTCAAGTCGTTTCTGACACAATAAAAATAGTCTATCCAAGCGGTGGAATATAGGATTAGTCAAGTACCAAGCTTTGAACGTTTACTTATTGAAAATAAGAAGTAAACCGAGAGATTTCACTCCCTGCAGCTCCATCTTGGAACAGTGAAAGAACAAGTTTATAAAGTCAGGTTTACTATGCACATTACAAGCCGACAGCCGAATCTCTTATTCTGAGATACAGTACACCCTACTGAGTTCAGTAGAACTTATTTCTATGAACATGCACTGCGATGGCAGCATTCAAGTAGTGCTTTAAAAGCAATCATAAATGTGCTAAGACTGCAGCCAAATAGTGTGATTTTTAAAAAACTTTTCTTTAATTAGTACCCCCACCCCCTACCCTGCATTCCTCTCCCGGTATTAACCCAAACTGTTTTCAAAATGCTCGCAATTTCAAAAGCAGTTGCATTTCCATTTCAAAATGAAGACCCCCCTCCCACCCGCACACACTCCAAGTCACATGGAACAATATGCAAGGATCTTTCATTCCTTCCCATGTCAAAAGAGTAGAAAAAAAATATATCCTCCCTGTGTCTCTCATGGTTTCCCTTTGATTTGTCAGTTTTCTTTTCTTTACATGTTAGGTATTCTCTGTGGATGTGGAGGAAAACGTGATGACCACAAAACACAACTATTTTACAGTCACATTTCTGAGGAAGACCTGAGGACTGATCATTGTAGAATTGCTACAGTTTTCCTTTGAGGACTTTTCTTCTCATTTCTCCATTTTCTTTCTTAATGGCCTGTTGAAAAATCCAGCCTGCAAAAGAATGAGGAGGAAATCAATTCAGCTTGGAAAATGTATAGGAACAAAGGGAATCTGCAGCATTACAGTAGAGCGTGAAACTCTTTAGGTTGTCAACCAGCCATGCTATATCTCTGAATCCTCAATCCATTTCATCTTCTATCCATTGTTTTAATTTGTTCTCTCAACAATCAGGAAAGGTTTGGCGGCTGTTGAACATGCTTAGCCCTCAGTGAACTACCTCAGAGTTCACAATAGTCTCTTGGTGTTTTTTTCTTAACAATATATATCTATATCTATATATCTATATATATTTTGCAAATTTTGACATGCTCATACTTCCCCTCGGCTATTTATCTAATGTTACTATAAGATTGTTAATACAGTAGAGTCTCACTTATCCAAGCTAAACTGGCCGGCAGAAACTTGGATAAATGAATATCTCAGATAATAAGGAGGGATTAAGAAAAGCCTATTAAACATCAAATTAGGTTATGATTTTACAAATTAAGCACCAAAACATCATGTTAAACAACAAATTTGACAGAAAAAGTAGTTCAATACGCAGTAATGTTATGTTGTAATTTCTGTATTTACGAATTTGGCACCAAAATATCACAATTAATTGAAAACATTGACTGCAAAAATGCCTTGGATAATCCAGAACCTTGGATAAGCAGGTCTTGGATAAGTGAGACTCTACTGTATTATGAATGACCACCACTGCCTTTTAACATATTGATAGTTAATTCAAATTATTCATATACTGTGCTTCTAATGAATTACTGCTTTTCTTATTTTAGCTTTACCAGGTCTGCCCGCTCCTGGTGAAGTGTTTAATAACACCCAGATGCTAATTACACTGAATGCTAATTACACTAAGTACCATCAACATACTATTATTATGCACTCTGGCCACATCCAGACTGATTGAAAAGTCCCAGATTTATTTTATCATCCTCTAGATGATAAAATTATTCATCATCCTGGGGAATTGATTCTGGGAGTTGTCAGAAAATATTCTGATGTAAACAATAGGTATGTAGATTTCCATATTAAAATTGGGAAGAAGAGGAACAAAATTTGGGACTTTCTATTTGGTTTAATCAGTCTGAACGCACAGCTGAGAAAAAGCCCATGTGGGTCTGGCTACATTTCTCTGATGAGCATGATTTGTAGTGTTAACTGGTCTTTCCAAGAGAACAAATAATTATTTTGTTGTTATTTGCTACATTCTATTGGCTTCAACTGATGGCAACCTTATAAGAAGAGAGCTTACAATGTGCTACAATTAACAGCTTGGTAGAGCCAAGTTTGAAGACCAGAGGAAATTCATCTACAAAAAGGGAAAGAAAAAACTCTTGAACACTATCAGATCTTCTAAATCACATAGCCGTGTGTTTCGTAGCATACATAATATGCGACATAGGTCAGAATAGGGCAAAATATTTGAATAGTACAAAAAAAATCAGAAATAGAGTGCAAAATCCAAACGCAGTACAAGCAATGCAAACACTGTACCTTCCACAATGCAAATATAAGTAGTGTAAGAATCAGAAGTCCAGCGAATATACTCAGCAGAATAACCCATAAGGGCACATGGCCAGGAAGAAGCTCTCTTGAGATTTTAATACTTGTCTGAAAATTATTAAAGCAAAAGAAGCATTTTAAAGAGTAAAATGTCATACAATTCAATCTGCAATTCTTGTTATTTATGTTTTAGAATAAATTGGATCTAGGTGTTGTCAGACTACTGAAATAAACGTGACTTAATAATGACTAATTTAAAACACATTGATGTGTTGTCGTTATGTATCTTCAAGATGACTCTGACTTATAGCTGGATTTTCTTGCCAAAATTAACCATTTATGTGGATTTGAGCTCTGGTCTACTATAAAAGCTCTTCTAAAAAGCAGGCACCCCAGATGCTTTCGTACTTGCCTTCTTCCTCGCCAAGAATGATGTGCAGCAAAGAAATTGACTGCAAAGACAAGCATGGAGCAATCCTAGTGCCCACTGCTTTTATCCAACCCAGAGAAAATGAAACAGATTCACTGGGGGCAGGTTTTCCCTTTCTTTACCAGCTACTTTGTTAAATTGCCTTGACCGCAAGGGGAACACTTTCCTTGAAGGAAAATTCAGCAAGTACTAGATGTATGTCTAGCCCCCTTCCCCTCCATTCCTCATTCACTATGTATATACAAATACAGGTACAGGCAGTCCCCAAGTTACGAACAAGGTAGGTTCTGTAGGTTTGTTCTTAAGTTGAATTTTTTTGTAAGTTGGAACAGGAACATTCCACACACAAACATACACACATGCGCTCTAGATAGCATATGGAAGGTTCAACATCCCTGTGGTGTTTGTTTTGCTGTCCATGCCCTTGTTCAGATGATTTCACCTCACTTTCTGTCCCTGTGATAATTTAACTTTGTTTGTAATTTGTGGACTGCCTGTATTCCAGAATTCATCCCCCTTCCCACAATATGAAAAATCTCTGGGTCCAAGTAATTCACATAAGGGAAATTCAACTTGAACTAGTGATGTCCATATGACCTCAGCAGTGACTATAACCATGATTGATTGGACTATGTATATGAAAATAGTTATTTTATAACCTGAAAAAGAAAATTCAAAATCCTAAAAATTTCTGGCCCCAAAATTCTACTGTACTACTGATGTCTGTAAGACCTCCGCTCAACTGTAACCATAATTGACTGGAGGTAGATTCAGAACTCAGAAATAAAATCCTCTACTTTTAATGGGACATACTACCTAGCAAGTTGGCAGCCTTAGACCAGTTTCTTTTTCTTTTTCCAAAATTGGATTATAGATTCAGCTTTCAGTCTGTAAAAAAATCCTAGTGAAACTCACCTCTATTTTTTCATTTTCTTTTTTCAAAATCAGCAATGAATTTTCACTTCGAAGTAATGCTCTTGCTGTGATCTCTGCACTGTGAATGCTTGCCTAGAACAAAATAAGTGCAAGATGACTGGCACTCAATTTGGTGATGTTTCAAATGTTCAACATAGATAAGAAAAGAGTCATTTTGCTTTCAAGAGGCAATATCAGTGGAAGTACATAGTGGTATAAAAATGAGTCTATTGTTTATTGTTTCTTCTACATGTTTGTTAATCTTAATGGAGACTGTAAACAGAATTTTGACAATTTGAGGCCAGGACTCTGGCTTGGTTTTGAAAGGATGAAGAAAATATGCAGCCTTTTTATATGTGTCACCGGGATTCTTACATCCAGTACATAAATCCTATTACCTAACTAGAACTACTGATTCAAGCTAAGTTTAGATTTTGCAATATTGCAGCCTAAAGATTATTTGATTTGATTCAAATATGAGTAAAATTGATGTAAAATGGAACAGTAAAATATTTTTTTACTGATGTGAAAAGGAGGAAAAATATTTGGAATTTGTGTGTCTGACTGTATACACCATTATTCATGAGAATGCTTGTTTTGACATAGCTCAAAGGGAAAGGGGGGAAATGAGAAATGTAAAATTAACATCCTCCTTTCCACCCATCTAGACAGAGTTATATTTAAATACAGAATGCATTATAGTTGACTATTATAGGAACATGATCAATTCGCTTCTGACATGATAAATAAATAAATGGCATAAGTTCGTGTGGAAGAAGACGGATACTTTTTACTTTTCTTGAATGGCAGGGGGTTGGACGAGATGACCTATGTAGTTTCTTCCAACTCTATTATTCTATGATTCTATGATTTCACTTACCTTTATGAAGGTACGTTTCCAGAGTCGGAGTGAAATATTCACCTGCGTTACATCAGATGGAGCCACAGTACAGTTAATAGCTATGCAATCATACGAATCACAGTCCTGTTTGAAGGATCAAGGACATATATTAGGAAAGAACAAGCTGTAAAACATGCTTATGTGGAATACAATGCTTCCCAATATTCTGACAACCACCATCCACCATACTAAGATGCATTTCCAGATTTCCTGATAGTAATAAGAGTGATAGAAAATTCTCCCTTTATCACATCTTATTACATATACATTATAGTAAAATAATAATGGGGGAAATGGGAGAAATAGCCATCTATGGGCCTCAAAGAAACATTTTAGAAAAAAAAGTTGTTATTGACTGCTGAGATCTAGATACAAGCATGTTTCTCCAGCAAAAGTAGAGAGATGAGTCATACTCATAGGCACAGAAGAGAAAGGTTTTCCAGACAAAAAGGAGCTTGGAAATCCTAATATTTTTGTTGTGTGCGAACAAGTTACTATCGCAACCCTAAGGTGAACATATCAACAGGTTTTCTGGGGCTGACAGTGTGTGATTTTCCCAGAGGTTTTCCATAGCCAAATGGGGAATTGGACCCTGGTCTCCAGAGCTGTTGTCCAAAATTCAAATCACTACACCACACTAGCTCTCACCTGACATTGACTATATCTCATTTAACTGTAATCCCACTTCCACAGCAATGTTATTGCATATGTATTCTTGAATGTTGTACTCCTTTGTGGATCTGAAGTGGTGGATTGCAATTCACAAAACCTCGTGAGAAATTTGGCCTGTTAATCTTAATGGGTTTTGGCTTTGCTTTTATAAAAACAGTTCAGTTATTCCTTGAAAGGAAGGCTTTGAGTCGACTGCCATCTAGTGACAGCATCTAAAAAAGCTAGGCAATTAATATTAATATTTATAAAGCACACATTTCCTTCCTTCCCCCCTCATTTGACTTTTTCAGCCCTTTTCAAAATAAAAGGCTGAAATGAAATGGTTTTGCTTCCTTCCTGCATGATGTGTCATCAAACCTAACTCCAAATAGCCGACAAATACCTTCACATTAAAGAAGAAAAGTTTAGTGGAAAGAAACCCAACATTGCATTTTACACAAATATGGATTCTATTGATTGCAACTGAAAGGGGATGGTAGTCCAGATTCCAAAGGCTAAAGGTCTTCAAAGTGTGAAATTATAGTTCTAATAACCAAATATTTCTTACAAGCTACATCAGAATGAGAAACCCTTATTTTTTCCTAGGTAGAACAATAATAATTGCATCTATTTTTTCAGTAATAAGAACTTCAGAAAAACTATGCTTTAAGATGTCAGTCTCCAGAATACTTAATCTAGCACATTTTCCAAGCTTTATGATTTTCAGCTATATATAATATGAATGCAGTAAAAAAAAATCACAATGCAATGTCTAAGAGTTACTAAAATGATGTAAACACAACTTAATTGCCAAACCTTGTGAGGGGTTTCCAGCTGGAATATTTAGCTTAACCTAATAAAAGTTCAGACAGACATACTATTTGCGCATCCTTTAGAGGCTTTTGTATTCTTGGCACCACAAATGGACTGTCAGCAGCATCGATCTTTAACGGGTCAGTGGGATGGCTACTTTGGCACCGGACATTCTGTTACAGAGACAATAATGAGAAATCTCATTAAAGGAAATTAAAATTAAGTTGCAACTATGATTACTTGTATTGTTTTGAACAAAAAGAAATAAACCAGTTCTGTTAAAAAAAAGCAAACTATGAAATAGCCTTTCAAATCAATGTATATTATGAGTGAAGTGTAAGACTAGCCCCAGTCCCTTGGCTGGATTCATTTCTTTTTTATACGGATTGCTTTTATATGCACTTTTAACCAGTACTATACATTTTTTCAACTGATATTATGTGTTACATTTTAATCCCTAATTGTTCCTTGTCTTGATCCACAGGGAGAGGAAGGTAAAAAGAAATTGATATTATCACCATCACCATCATCAATTCCCAACTAGAGTAGACCCATTGAATGAAGTGTTCAATGGTAGGCTGATATAGGTGTAAAGCACATTGTGCCAATAGTTCTAATTTTGTCAGCACTGACAAAATCATTCAGGCAACACTTCAGCTTGTTCTGGGAAACAACAAAGGTACAGAGAATTTGTTCCAGAAGTTTCATTTGCTGGAATTACAGAAGAATTCACCAACCGAAGGTCCACTTACTATGCCTTTGCAGATGAAAGGACAGCAGGGAGAGCATTTTCAATGTCTTCTCCCTTCTGCTGTAGTCTCCAGATCTCCCACCATTACAGTACAGCAAGACCCTTGTACTATGTTCTTGGCCAGACTAGAGTTACACAAATCCGCAAATATGACTGAGTGCCATTAAATTACTTCATTTGTGGTCCAAGCATATAATAGAGTGACATTGGAGGATGTAGAAATTCCCAAAGAGTTATCCTTTCTAAGAATTTGCTAGGTCCTCCAATGCAACTTTGTGATAACTTCTGTGGAAAGAATACCATAGAATGACCTGTAGGACCTAGTAAATTCCTAGTGGAACTTTGTGAATAAGTGAAACCGCAGAGATGGATTCCATGATTTCTCGAGAAAATTTTCAATATTTATAAGTGGCTACAAGAAGGGGAGAGGTTTATAATAGTATCACTTTACCACTGGGATATCTCCATGAATGCTACTTTTGGTGAAAGAAGATTAGAAATTATTGAAGTGAATAAACTGACTTCTGCTAAATAAAAAGCCTTCTGGAGACAGAAAGACCCTTTCATCCATGGAAAACAAACTCTGGATCCAATCTGTAACAAAGTTAAATTGGCTAATTTTTTTTACTGGGGATGGTGTGCTAAAAGTCCAGAAAACATTAACTGAAGAGGCAAAATTACCTGAATGATATCAGAATGTCTAGGAATTATGACATTATCATCCACAGTATAATAATGAAAGCTTATCTTGAAGTGCTAGAATACAGATGTCTTTAAAAAGAGATAACTAACTTACCTCTGAGTATGATATTCTGGTTAGGTAAAGGATAGGATTTTTTGCTGAGTCCATGTGAGGGAATGAGATTTGCAGTGTAAGTTCTGGCATTGGCAAATATTCAATTTTTTCAATTCTTTCAATCTAAAGACAATAATAAGAAAGTATATTGACTTTATTTTTTGGTAAGTTATGTTCCCTATCTCCTTCTTTCATATAAAAATGTTTAATAGCAGTACTTGTATTAGGGTAGACATCTCCGCTTGTCTCCTTTTGTATGAGAATGAGATTTTTTCTTTGCTTATGAGAAACATCCAGATGGTTCAAGAGAATTACTGCATTTGCTAGAATTATTTTTGTACAAAATTAATAAACTATTATAGCTTGTTTAACAGACTTTTCAAAATGAGTAGTAGCAGATGGGTTATTCCTGTCTTTTTGATCAACTAACCAGGCCTCCTGCACTTACTGTCTGTGCATGTTTGTGTTGTTTCATAAAGGAAAAAGACACTAATTTTGTACAAATCAATAGTAAGTAGAAATCTGCACAGACACAAAATAAAACCCTGGTCTTGTTATAATGCTGGACATGGGGAACATCCTGGAGGGTCAACAAAATTTCAACAGTTTGTCCCCAATTTTTGAGACAAACAAATCACACTAAGAATGAATAATACAGTGAGGTTTCTTCCTACCGTGTTTCCCCGAAAATAGGACAGTGTCTTATATTAATTTTTGCTCCCAAAGATGTGCTAGGTCTTATTTTCAGGGGATGTCTTATTTTTCCATGAAGAAGAATTCACATTTATTGTTGAACAAAAAATTGAACATTTATTATATACTGTACAGTAGTTGTCATCATAAACCAACATAACCAAACCAGACAAACTGTGACTCCTGTCAAGAATTTCTTGTTACTACCATTATTTCCATGTACAACTGGTATGTACATTTACCAATCCTGCATGCTCTGGTGTTTGTTTGGCGGGCGCCGGGCATGCTTCCAAACAAAAACTTTGCTAGGTCTTACTTTCGGGGGAGGCCTTATATTTAGCAATTCAGCAAAACCTCTGCTAGGTCTTATTTTTTGGGAATGTCTTATTTTCGGGGAAACAGGGTAGCCCCGTTCCATGGAAGCCATTTCTGTGGAAGATCTCTGATGAGCCAAGAGTTTATGACCTTTCAAATCCAATCCCAAGACAACCTGCTTTGGGGAAAGGTCTCAATTACCAAAAGATATTATAAGACTAAAATGTAACACTGAGTGAAATACACTTTGGTTTGTCTATTGGTGGAATTGTATTCACTAGAACAATTATTCTGCTTGTCCTCTGAAGATATGGGTGTGTAAGGCCTTACACAAGGGAAAACACAAACAAGGTCCATTGCATGAATGAAAATTCATTCATGTAATGTTGGATGTAGAGCAATGCCATGGTAAAAGAATTTAAGATGACACTGTAACATTTTCAAGTATTGAATTACATGAGTAAAATTTCATTAAAACAGAAGACAGCAACTAGATAATACTGCATGCTTTCCCTTACCATATAGTTTAAGTTAATTTCATCTCCAATGCTTTCCGTGGAATTAAATACTTCTGGAGAATGTTCATTTGCAGCAATGATGATATGATATGAACTTGGATCCCTTAAAACAAGACAATAATGACTTATTTGGCTATTGAGTGCTTATGAAGTATCCAAGAATCCTTCTAGTAAATATTTAAGATTTACACCCACATTGTAGACTATGGATGGGATATGATGTTAAGAAACCTTATGCAATAGTGAAGCAAATAAAAATAAAATGTGTGTTCTGAGTTTTAATCATTCAATTAACATATCTAGGTGAGCAATCTGATGGTTAGTCCCAATTAAAGTAGATGTATACAATACAATGAATAGTCAACATATAACAGTTAACATATAGCTATATCCTGCTGATTGAATGAATACCTTTTGGTAGGATTAAGAACAGAATTTAGTAAGATTTTTGTCTGGGTAGATCTGTAGAAAATAGTCTAAGGACCTAGAGGTATCTGCATGCCTCCTTATTTCTGATGAGCATGAAGACTGATATTGTAGTAATACACTACAAGAGTCAAGGAAATCCCTGGAAATACACATTGAGTATGGGCATACACATTGAGCATGTGGGTTTTGTTCTGTATGTCTATGTCACTAGTATTCTATAGCATCATAGTTTCTATAGGTTTAAGAAAAGAGAAACACTGTATTGCCAGAAGGTATGTATAAGTATTTGATCAGGTTTGCTTTGCTCTGCTCTTTATTTGGATTAAGTTATAGGCTTGTTATACAAATGTGCAACACAACAAGAATGTAGACACATAAAACTGAAAATTTGGGGTCTATTCCAAGTTTATAGTCCCAGAACATGTAACAAAATATTTAAGTTAAGCTATTATTTGGAGACACAGTAGTACTAAAATATTTTTGCAGTGCTAAGAATATTTTATTTGACTTTAGAGCAACCCCTATAAACTAGGTTTGCCTATAAACTAGTATTTAAAAAGTGGCTCAATCTATAGGCATCTTAAAACAAGTCACTTAGATTTAAAATTGACATATTTATTTATATGTGAGAGAAGGAGACATGAGAGAAGCCTCCCTGAAGGATTGTGACACATACGGGCATCTGCTGAGCAACATCTTCATAGACAGCTGATTCTCTCATACCAGAAGCGACTTGCAGCATGCAAACATATATTTAAGTGCATAAACTGGTTTAAATGTTTTTGCTCCATTAAAAAGCCCTTCTTTAATAAGGGTTGGTTTTACTTAAAATACAGCATATGATTCCTTTCTATTAATTCAGAAAAGGCGAATGAAGAAAGGCAGACACAAACCTTTTGAATATTAATCCACTTTCATATTTTATGGGTATTACAATACTTCCTCTGTTGTCTTCTAGAGTCTCATCATGTTCATCACTGTCACTAAAAAGAAAGGAGAGACAGTTCAGTCAGAATTTATCTACAGATTACTTGTGTTATATTTATGCTTGTTGGTGTAAGTTCAAAGCCCCACATTTCCATTGTTTTAAGGGATTGACATTTTTAATTTTAAAATGTGATGTCTGTGTCTATCAAAAAAAGGTACAGCAATCATGAGACCAAACAATGAGCTGAGATTTATATAAAAAAAGAAAAGACAAACTGTCTTCCGAGTAGAGGCTAAATCCTGAACTTACATTTGCCCCATGAGTCTATTAGTCCACCATGTCCTTAAGGAAACTGATCAGAATAAAAATTCTCATAGCAATCCTTGTTCAGAGGCCCCTGACTGCCTTCTGCTGCAACATAAACATGTCCCGGGAGTTGGAGGCAAGAGATAGTTAAGTCAAGCAAAACTTTTCCTCTCTTCTGCGAAGTTTTTTTTTTGAAAACTAGACCATTTTTGAAGATGTCCCTTCTGCAAGGAACACCACAGGTGTGTTAACCCATCCCTATGATATCCAAAGCATGTGTATTCGGCTGGAGTTACACTTAAAAATGTACATGTTCTGACTTACATACAAATTCAACTGAAGAACAAACCTACAGAACTCATCTTGTTCATAACTTGAGGACTGTCTGTATTATATTACAGTAAGTCCCTTGTACCTGCAGAGGATACATACCTATCTGGGCCAGTTACATGAAACCATAGGCACAACCAAATGCTAGTAAATTATCTCTCTTGTGGTCCCAGCATAAAAGTTTTGTTGGAGGACCTAGCAATTCTTAGAGAGACATATTTTCTAGAAATTTGCTAGGATCTCCAACAGAATTCTACTGTACTTTACAGGAGAACCTAGCAATTTCCTAGAGAGACCCGCCCTTGTGCCCAGGGAAGTAAAACTGTGGGTATGGGCTCCACAGTTACAAGGATCTTAATATATTCATTCCCCTTTGGGAGAGAAGAACACCCTTGATGTGATTACCTTGTTTGTGAATCCTCTTTAAGGGGCAGACATGGAACCAAGTTCACTTATATCCTAAGATCTTCAGCACAAAAAGCAATGCTTTAACCCGCCCAACCAGACTTTATTTTATTTTATTTTATTTTATTAATTCTGACTTTATTTTATTCTGGGACACATAAAACATAACATTCAATAAAACTGGAAGCAAAACTGAGTGGTGATTTTTAAAAAAAAATGAAAGATAGGTTTATATACATATAATTGAACAAACCTTGTTACAGAAAACTGAATGGTAGTATTTTCCAGAAGATAAGACACATTGAACTGGAATGCTATTTCAAAGTAAATCTAAATGAAGAGATTTTAAAATGCATCAAATTCACAATATTTAAGAAGAATCAGAAATAACATTTTCATATAATAACAACAAAAACAAAAACAATAATAAGCAAATTGTAGAGTGATTATTGATTAGCCTCAACAGTTGTTGTGTGCCTTCAAGTCAGTGTTGAGCTGTGGTGACCCTATCATAAAGTTTTCTTTGGCATGGTGTTCTTGTGTGTGTGTGTGTGTATGTGTGTGTATTTTGCCATTCCCTTCCTCTTGGACTGAGCGTTGTCTAAGGCTACACAACGGGCTTTAATGGTTGAGCATGTATTCCAACCTTGGTCTCTCAGTATCCTAGTCAAACATTCACACGATGAGAGGAGAGTCTACTCTAATCAGGATTAAGAACAGAATTCATGCTGAAGTGTTTGGATCGCTCACACATCCATGGATATGGCAGTGATTATATAGCAAACCCCCCTTTTAAAAAGGGGAGGATTACCCTAGTGTAATGTTGTCAAATATTTTAGATCAGGCACTCTGATATTCAAACTAAAACATCTGTTATAATTTATAAATGCTCTCTCACACTCCCATTTTTACATTATTGCATGGAAAATTTCAAACTGATTCAGGAGCAGATAATCGGAGCCACTAAAAATTGTATTTCATGAACAATGCCGAAATAAGTTACAACTGCTGAAGCCTGATACTTCTGGAGAAGAAGCTGTGGGAAAGTTTGCTTTTAGCCAATTTGCTGTTGAGGGAACCGCACTGGGTCACACAAGGAGGATCTGGGAATAAAGTGAAATTCCACATAAGTTATTTTCATATGTTTATGAAAAAGCCTCAGTCAGTGTGGAATTTCACTTGAGAAACATAGCAATGAGCTTCATGATTAATGTATTAACAGAGAACAAAGGCTGCAATACATTGAGGTTACAAAAGCAAATACTGTCTACCACTGCCTCCCATTCTTTACAGGAAATCAGGGTGAAGAAAAGCATAGTGGGCATCACAGATATATACACATTTTGGCTTTCCACTGTCCCTGAAGAGTTATATGTATCCGTAGCCTTAGCAGCACAAGACATGGAATTGTTACTCATTCCTTTTGTGGCATGTCTGTGGGATCGAGACATCACCCAGAAATGCATGCCTGTTCTAAGGCATCAGAATTTCCCAGCGTTCAACTTGAAATTGCTGAGACCATGCCTGTGATCATGACTGAAAGCCAAAGCAGACATGATGACATTAATTGTGCGAATGCATTGAAAAACATCTAACTTACTAGGTTTTTTAAAATAAAGTATATTAGCCCCAAGAGTAGTTGGGGCATGTAGTTGACTGAGAACTGGACTTTGACTCTGGAGACCAGGATTTGATTCTCTGCTTGGCCATGGAAACCTACTGGATGGACTTTGGTAAGTCACAGTTTCTTGGCCTCAGAGGAAGGCAATGGTACACTCCTTCTGAACAAATCTTATGCTGGTCCTTAAGATCAGCATAAGTCAGAAACAACACTATTAATCCTCTCCACTCCACTCCCAAATGCACCAAAAGGTGTCATGACAGAGGCAGGCCTTTTAGCGCCATTTGGAGTTTGTAAAAGATACTCTTTTAGATGAAAACTCCCCAAATCCTATGCTCTCCCACATTTTACAGATTAAAAGAAGATAACTGTGATCAAACAACACCTGGTAGGTATTATTATGAGGAAGAACACACAAATTAAGAGAGGCTGCAGCAGTTTGCTTTTGCCTGCGCCTACTGAGATGGGTGTGGTTCTCCTCCATCTGCTAAAATGAGGTCAAAGGAGAGAAATGGAAGGAGATGAGAGAGCAAATAAGCCATTTTAAAAGCAGCTAAAAAGTAGGATGACAGGCCAATAATAAGGACAGTCTATACAAAATCAAGACAGTTGTAGTCTATGGAATCCATCAGAATAATTTTAAAAAAAGTATTTTATCCAATCTGTGGCTTAGAGTTATGCTTAGAGAAGGTTCTATATTGAATCCTGACATCTCCAATTAAAAAGGAACATCTAAGGTTGCCAAGTCAGTATTATGCCACATCAGTGTTATCCAGATTATTTTAAAATTATGGTTTTAAAAGTATTTGATAGCTGAATTTTAATATGTATTTATTTTATATGTTCTTCTAACAGGCAGATAAAAAAGAATAACAACAGCAATAATAACAACAAACAACAAATAATGAGCAATATACTCTTGTAATAAGTAGTGGTAATCAAGTACTATCTCAGTTTCATAACTTGCAATGGTAATAATAAGATACTTTAAAAAAGGTAAGTATTCAAAGCATACTCCTATGTGCAGAGACAATTCTTTTCAGACAATTTTCCTCTTACTGCAGAAAAAAGCATGAGAGGCTGCTACTGTTGGTATTATCCCAAGGCAGATAATATGTAAGTCCTTTGGCTTCTGTAACTGGACCCTTTTTTTACTTCAGGATTAACAATAAATAAATACTCAATCTAGAAGATGCAGTTTGCAGGTACTTTGACCACACTGGAAATGACTGTTTATATTCCCATGCACTTCATCATGCTGCTGTGATCCATAGGATTCCAATTTTGGCACAGTTAGACTTTCTAAAGAATGTCCAAAGCAAATATCATGCAAACTTTATTCAGTGCTATTGCAAAGAGACTTCCTGTTATCCAAGCATATGTTCCAAATTAGTGGATGACTTTCAAGCCAAACAGGAGATAGCCGTTTTGTGGATCAGCAAACAGAGACACTGAACAAGTTGATTTTAAGGGTTCACATATTGAAGGAGAGAGGGAAAAATCTTTCCTTCTTGTCCTTATAGTTTATGACATGAAGAAGCAGCTAAAGTCCTTTTGATGGTTACAGGAAAATAGAGATGATTGTTATTCTTAATTGCTTTGCTACATTACTGGCATGTAATATTTTACATTTAGTCTAAGATCTATCCTTTCATGAAAAATCTCAGAACTAGCCCTATGAATTAGATACGTAGATATCTTATTAACCTCACACATTTTGTACACTTAAGGAGCAATAAGGGTCATTGGACCATAATAAAATGATGTTGTTTGTTCGTTTGTTGATACCTCCAGGAGACCTGATTATAAGCCTGCTCAGGACTAAGAAACCCTTACTTGATTGACTCAATCCACTTGTAGGGCCATCTCCCTCTTTTCCTACTGCCTTCTACTTTACCAGCTATTGTCTTTTCTAGTGAGCCATGCTATATCATGAGATATCCAGAGTATAACAGGTTCATTTATTATCCTGGTTCCCAGCAATGGAAAAATAGATAAATTAACCATATCCATTTCTGTCACAACAACTTACCTCCTCTCCAGTTGATAGGAATGGGTAACCAATTTTACAAGTGATGTTTTGCCCAAATTCACAACTATCTTTGGGTATTTTCTGGACATAAATGAGAAAAAAGTAAAATTTAAATGGGTGTGATATTTAATTGATTAAAATAAAACAACAATAACAGAAAATATGAGTTATACAACATGTTTCTAAGGAAGATATTGGGAATTTGGGACATGGTGATGTCCTAATTATGGGATTTATAGTTTGATGAGGCACTAGAGCTCTTTGTCCTAAAATCCTAAATGCACCACAATTTCAAATCCAAAGATTCCATAGGACGTTGACACAACACTTAAAGAGAAATTGTAATTCTATCATTGTGTAGCCTATGGACTGAACACCACTTCATCAAATTTCTAACAAAGATTTCGCAAAGGATACTCATATGCCTATGGCACCATAAAGCCTAACAAATTATTTATAACATGGCTTTCATGCATCCAGTGAAGTGTATTAATAAAAGTTCATGTTATAATCAATTCATTAGTGTGTAATTTAGAATTTATTATTATGATGATCAGATCATATAATACAGATGTAAAGCATAGTTTGTTTTCTTTGTTCACCTTTAGGAACAAACAAAAATGCCACCAGAAGCCATATATTTCACCTTAAAAATGGCTGCTGATGCAAGATTGTCTTCAGATCCCAATGGCTCATAAGAAGGATCCGGGGAGAAATTCACCCCGGTCCCATACTGTTGTCTATTCCTGCTCTAAAGTCATGTCACTTCTCAATGACATTTTGAGAGTCACAACAGAAGTGACATGACATTGCTTCCTGTCACCATTTTGAGAGAAAAAAACAGACATATTTGGGGGCAATATGAAGTTCTGGGGGCTTGTGTGGATATTTTTTTTTGCATGTTTTCAAGACTTATCATCATGCTTTAGGGACAAAGATTGTCTTCAGATCATGTTGACTACAGAATAAAATGCCAGAACCCAATAAGGATGGATGAACATCAATTCTATGGTAATTCTAGGGTTTAAAACAACTATTACAGAGCACAGGTTGCAGATTAGACTATAGGTAAAGGTAAAGGTTTTCCTCTGATGTTAAGTCCAGTCATGACCAACTCTGGGGGTTGGTGCTCATCTCCATTTCTAAGCCGAAGAGCCAGCGTTGTCTGTAGACACCTCCAAGGTCATGTGGCCGGCATGACTGCATGGAGCGCCGTTACCTTCCCGCTGGAGCAGTACCTATTTATCTACTCACATTGGCATGTTTTCGAACTGCTAGGTTGGCAGGAGCTGGGGCTAACAACGGGCGCTCATTCCGCTCCCGGGATTTGAATGTAGGTGCTAAGGAAATGGTCCCATAATGTTACATCCTCATCCTAAAATGGTAATAATGAAGGAAGACATACCTCAATCCCAACAAAAATAATATTGGGAGAATATTGAACAAAGACTCTTGTATTATAAGCACTGTCTTTTTTATTCCTAACAAGCATTTGTACCCAGAACTTGAGGTTGTTCAGCTTGACAATGAATGGAGAAAAACTGAAAAATATAAACAATACATCTTAAAATTAATTAATATGCTGTAGTTTATTTTCTCTTTAACTATAGCTTTCACAATAATGTATAAGGAGGTATGCTAGAAATAAATAAAGAAGACTTGTGGGGAATTTATTCCCAGAATGATCAGGAGAAAATGGTAAAAACACAGATGGATGAAGGGTTTAGAAATAACATAAACATGTAGAAATTGAAATATGTAAAAAAAAATGTCTAGGTACCTCCTGAGACATTGTTAGAAATATGGCAAATGTTTATTAGTGGACATTCAAGATCAAGAACAAGAAAAAAATATGATTATTACTTTAGATGTTATAACATAGTGCAAAATATTAAAGTTCCTGGTCATTGTAGGCACCCAATTCAGACATCAACAGAGATGCTTGTATGACTAGCAAGAAGGTGAGGAAATTGCCATCTCCTTTTTGCTGATTGTGTGGGCTCCTCTGCTGATGTAACAGGGAGCCCACAATGGCTAGGAGTTTGCACAGAGCTCCATGGCTGGTTGGGAGTGATGGTAGTGACACAGAGAGTGAAGTGATGATCCAGTAAGGCTGATGCACTCTTGGTCTGGCTGAATCGTGTGGACACCAACTCATTGCTGCAGGGGATTTGATAGGGTGCATCTGGGACCAAGAAATTGCCATAGAATGCAGAATAAAATATTGGCCACACAATAGCCAATATTTTATTTCAGGGGAGTCTTGTCCACTAGGAGAGATCATTTCAGTGAGAAACTTAACTTGACTTAAATTCCTTTCTGTTCCTACTGAAGAGCGCATGAGCCCCAAGCATTAAAGGTAGCCAACCTAGTTCTACTTTTTTAAGAGGAAAAACAGAAAGGACTGTTTTTTATAGCAATCATACATCCAATCTGATTCATGTAGTAAACAAATGTACCAAAAACAAATGTTAAGTTCTTTTTACATTTGTATATTTATCGTGAGAATACAAATATAATTGACTATATTTGCATTATATTGAATTTTTAAAACTATTTAAAATATATGGACAAATAAAATAAGTAGTTTCAATTATGTTACCTGTTTCCTCCTATGGTTGCATTGGCAGTCAACTGTAGATCAGTAATACATTTCTTCTTGCTTCCGCAATCTTTTGTGAAAGGGATCTGCAAAGCATTAGTAGTCATCAAGAGAAGGGCTTGGCATAGTACAATCCTATACCTCTCATCCCTCGCCTTTTTGTACCTTCTTTTGCAAAGAGTCATTTACTGACTGGCTCTTTAACTATGAAGTTAACATATTTTTACATTATGGCTTTATGATCTTTACTAGGGAAGAAAATCTTTGTAGAATAATTTATGGACTACATAATTTTAATTTTCAAATTGAGACAGTATAAGAAATCATCATAACATCAGAATTTTGATGTCCTGTTACTTATCCAATGCTACAGGAAACCCATTGTGCTTGATCTCATTTGTAGTGTCACTAAGGGAGAGAAGGTTGTGAGTCAAATTCCATCCCAAGTATGAATATGTTTAACACACTCTCCATATTGCAGTGACTTACATATTCATATATTGAGTTGGGCAATGTGTTGTCAAGAATAGGCCCACTCTCTGGATCAGAGAAGTTGAACTCCAGCAAAACCTTGATAGAATCACGGAAGTCAGGCTTATCCTATAAACAAAAGCATAGCAATCATTGCAAACTTTTCCTTTTTTATTGGTCAAAATGCTTCTTTAAATACATGTTTTTGAAATAATGGTTTGCTAGTGGCCTTTATTCCACATTATTCATATAAAAGGACAGGACACTGAAGATGACATACTCTCCCTAGGCTAGAGTTAAAGGCCAAGCAGATGATATACTCAGCATACAACTGATCCTTTTGTATATTCCAGCGGTGGAAGCCTTTGGACCTCCAGATGTTTTGGATTATAAATCTCACAATATTTAGCATTTGCTATTATGGGTAGTCCCAATGGGAACTGTAGACCAAAACATCTGGCCTACCCTGAACTTAGGGCATATTGTGTCAGTCATGATTCCAGCGAAGTATATTCTTCATTGGTTCGCAGTCTATTTTGACATTGCTTAGTCATAGCAAAAGAATATCGGGATTGTAAGGCTAAGAAACAAAAATATTTGAATACACAAAGCATCTCTTGAGTTGAGTTAACTTGTCCTTTGCAGTAGCCCTTGATATTCTGTGGTATAGTAATCTGCAGCATCCTTTTCGTTGGTAGATGCATTGAGTGGGAGGAGGCAAGATGTGGTGAAAAAAGTGTGTGAAAAATAACATTTATAGGACCTTATCACACTGAGATATAATCTGTTTATATCAGTATTCAGTCCATATTTTTTTTAGGACTGGGTGCATACTGTATTGAGATGTCATGCATACTTCCCTCATCACACCTGATTATTATGATTCTTATGATCTGAAAATACTGTGCTTTGACTCATCATACCATGGAAGGCTGGCTCCTTCCGATCCATTCAAAGCACCTGCTACCTCACTCTATGACATTTTAAAAAATATTGTTATTGATGGAATGCATATAGATTTTCCTATCGCACACAAAATTAGTGCTTCAGCAATAGAAGAATCTGTAGTATTAAAAAAATACGATTAGAATTCCACCTGCAAATAATCCGTTTCTACGATGCTTTGCAAATGGATTCCAATAGAATACTGACAGGATGGGACAAATGTCATGTGATGAGACTCATTCAAAATCTTTCTCAAAAAGTCTCAGAAATGGAGTATTTCCTAATATGATAACATCCATCAACAGATCCTGGCAGATGGTTAGAAATAAATGAAGCCTCATACTCAATGACAAAGGAAGAATTGTGTGTCTTTTGTCACTCCTCCTGAACAAACTGTGGCATGTCCCAAGGAGACATCAGTATCAACTACAACACAGAAATGAACACATGGCAATTCTGCCATGCTATTTTCAAGTGAAGGAAGAATAACAACAACATTAGAACACAATGAAGAAAGAGGATATTCTACATATTGGAATCAAGATAAATTCTATTCAGTGGATCAGTTTTATCTAGATCAACTGTTTAGACTTTTATTTATTTGCTGATTTATACCATGCCTTTCTCACAAAATAGGACCAAAGACAGCTCCCACCACAAATAGAAAAAATAGTTATGAAAAAGAAATTATAAAGTTTAAATACAACTAATATCCTACCAAAACTACTAATTTAAAACATTCTGAAAATTATTGAAATTATATAAAATGTTTACACTAAGTTGAACGAATAGTAATAACAAGAATTGAAAGTCAATAGCCACTTTATATGATTTACTTGCCAACATGTAGAAGTTGTGCTTTACACAGTCTGAACCCTTGACTGTGATATTTTTTTGCATCTTCCTTTCGGATGATTCTGTGAAAAGGCTTCGAGACAACTTTCTTTGTGCATCAAGTGTAATCCAATACTGGATATCTAAAAAGAAAGCAGGAATGATTGCTTGCCTTGGGAAAACTTTCCAAGTGGTCACTCAGTGGTTAGGGAAGAGAATTAGCCCTAGGATCCCAAAACCTTTTCCCTCGACAGTGGGAACCACTCAAAGGAATATTTAATAACCTGGATGCAGTCTGCTTACTTGTTTCATTTACTGTAACTTCCTTTGATTTTAATCTAACTTCAAAGCAAATTGTGGCATTGATGAATATTCTTTGCTTTTCCATGCCACTGTTTATTTTCTGGATATTAATTTTGTTGGGCATGAATTTCATGGTCACATTCACTTCTGCAACATCTCGAGACCTGAAAGACATTATTTATAAAAACACTTTATTTTGTGACACTAGGTGGCAGAAAAGAAAAAATCAAGGAATAATGTTGAAATACTGTAAGAGTGCAAAGCTTTGTTCATTGAAAATGACAAACATTGAAAAGATAAAGATATCATACTGAGTATTAAGAGTGGTCCATCAAAACCAATGTGCTCTTTGGACCAATGACAGTAAATTGAATTCATCAGCAGATATATGCTGAAACTGAATGTTGATGAATACTTGGAGAGAACCATTCATAAACACCCTTCCAATCTGCACTGTCAAACAATTTAAAAATTGGTTTTGAATTCACAAACAACTGATATTAAATCTTCCTATTCTGGGCATCCCTTATCTGGGCTGATGACTGAGAGTGCAATTGCCTCCAGGAAGTCTTGGATGGTACATATTTTCTAGATCCATTTCAAACTATTTTCAGAGCAGAATTGAAACCACTATGGTCACCTCAGTGGTTGAGGTTTGCTTAAGCATTGATGGTGTGTGTGTGTGATCATGATATCTCCACCAATGGAATGCCAGAAGGGTTTGGGAATTGAGGGCACTGTGCTTCAGTGGGTGATGCTTTGGCATAGCTGCTGCACACAGAAAGAGCTGTTATATGGCATACAAAAAGGCGTCATTCTGCTCCCAGTGTTGTTCAACATAGATATGAAACTGCTGGGAGAAATCTTTCAGAGGTGGGAGTGCTATCAATATGCCAATGAAACCCAAATATATTTTCCATGCCTTAAAAAATAGCAACTTGGAGTTGCTTCTGGATCTGCCACTCCATTTGACAGTTCAGAAAGATGTGATGGCCAAGAGTGCCTATTAAAAGTATCAGCCATCAGCCCAGCTGCAGCCCTTCCTAGAATTGAAGGTGTCTAAATATAATAGTGGATATGCTGGTAATTTCAAGCTTGGACTTCCACAATGAATTGTACATTGGGCTACCTCTGTACCAAGCTCAGGCACTTCATTTAGGGCACATTTACACTGTAGAATGATTGCAGTTTGACACCACTTTCACTGTTATCACTATAGAATCATGAGAGTTGCAGTTCAGTTAGGCACTGGTGTTCTTGCAAAACCACAACTTCCATGATTCCATAGTCTTGAGCCATGGCAGTTAAAATGGGGTCAAAATGGATTAATTCTACAGTGCAGATGCACAATTTATTCAAAATTTTACAGCTATGTTAGTAACTAGTACATTTTTAAATGATCGTATAGAAGCAAAATTAAAATCTTTTCACTAGCTGGGAATTAGATTTTGAACAAAGTACAAAGTAGTGTTTATTACCTTTAAAGATTATATGAGTTCAGGTTTTCTATGGGAACATCTTGTCCTATATAATCTACCTGTACATTCAGATCTTCTCAGATCTCGTTCAGTCAGCTAAAACTAGGCTGTCTATTATTCAGATAACATTTTGTTCAGCTGTCCCCAAAATGTGGAATGACTTGCCAGAAGAGATTGGTCAGCTGGAGACACTGTCTGCATTTTAAACAGCATGAAGGACTGACTGGTCTCTCCAGCAAGCATATCTAGGTTATTTTTATTTCAGATTTTTTTTTTGTATTTTAATGAGACAAAGGTTACAGTAATAAGAAAAATAAAAGAAAAAAATACTAAAGATAATCACCACTATCATCCCAATCCCACCTCCACATCTAAATATGTGAAAAACCGACTCCCCACCTCACCAGGAAAATACATATTTATAAAAACTACAGTACATTCATTACTACTTGACTAGGATTTATTTTTTTTTGCTTTTAAAATAAAACTCAAGTTTTAAAATCCCATCAGTGCTGTTATTCTTTCTTTCTTTCTTTCATCTTAATATATGATAAAAATTATTTCCAATCTTTTAAAAAAGTTGCACAAAATTTGATTGAAGTAGACAATTTGTCCATTACTGCCATAACTTAAGTCTTAAAAATCCATTCTCCTTTTGTTGGGATATCAGCATTCTTCCATTTTTAATAAAATAATAATATTGTACTAAAATTTTATTTCTTACCTACACCAGGTTTTGGGCCCATATTCAACTTGTTTTTCTTACAGCTCTATTTTAAACAACACATATTTGTCATTTGGACACAATTTAATCTCACTTTCAGGTTTTTTTTTTCCTTTTTCAAAGCCAAAGGTATTTTTATCTAGCTTAAATCTTTGCAATACCTGTTTATATTGAAACCAAAGAGGGTCATGATCCTTTTTTATTAGTTCATCTTGTGTTTTAAGTATATTCTCCCAAAATGACAAATCTTTATATGTCTTTATACAATTTTTTCTTTCTGCCAAATCTATAAAATGCTTCTTCCAATGAAATACCCATAGGTATTTGGAGGCAAAACCTGGGTTTACATACAGTCCAAATTGTCAAAATGGCACTAACCAAATTATTAAGAAAATCCATATTTACTTTTAATTTATCATACCATATGTAGGAATACCATCAAAAATAATTCATATTTATTTCTGAAATTATGAACTTTAAAATATTTCTTGGTTGATTTTAATATATATTGATTTCATGTGTTCCTTTAAATGATATATGTTACTATGTTATTTGTTATTGTTACCTGCCTTGATCCCTAGAGATAGATGAGAAACAAACAAACAAAAATTAAACAATAACAACAATTACTACTACCAGACAGAATTCTCCAACATATCAGCACATTGAACATCTTGGAACTTGAAGCAGGCCTCTTGTTTCTTCAGTATCCTCTTTGGACAATCACACTTTAATCATGACTGCTGTAGATAACTGCTATTGAATTTACCTTTAAATTGAAAGTTTGATATACATACCAGAAGAGGGCTGCCCCACCAAGTCCTCCAATGGTGACATCTGTCAATCCGTCTCCATTTAAATCCATTTCGCCATGTATGGATTGTCCAAAAAATTTCATCTTTTCCCCATCTCCACCTGATGCAATGCGCTGTGAAAAACACAATGATCTTTATTATAGAGACAGTATATATAAGAATATTAGGTTTTCATGATACACCTATATTCCTCAGAATAGGCCCCACTGAACTCAGTGGGACTTATATCTATATGGACCTTCATAGGGTTGCACTGTTAATCATTGATTTGCTAGTTATTACTCTTTTAAAAAATCCTTTTGCTCCAAAATCTGCTCTAGGCTCTCAAGTGCAATTCTATGGTATGCTTCTAGCTAAATTACAGTCAAAATATAGGATTCATTATTATCCATAGTTGCAGGTGAAGAGAACGAGATTTTACAAGTGTGATTGTTATAAGAAGAAAGTTTTGAGAATGGGTTAAAAAAGAGAGGGAAGGAGGGAGTGAAAAGGAGTGAAGGAATTGTGAAGAGATAGCATTGCTAGGTACAGGGGAAAAGATGTATGTGGAAGGTGAAAAAGATCAGAATGATCAGGAAATGATGGGAGGAGAAAGTGCAGAAGAATTGTTTTGAATGACTTTACATCTAATTCTATGGATTCCTAAAAATGCCACCGCCCCAGTACTGCCAAGAAATTCAGTTTGGGTATTTGGATTTATTTTTTTTCCAAACCTGAGCGTATTCTTTTCTTATGATGTTGCCATTGCCATGGTAAACATACACAGCTCCACGGTGATCATCTTCTAGAGGAGCCCCTATAACGATGTCATTAAACCCATCAAGGTTCAGATCCTTTACAGCCGCTATGGAGGTTCCAAAGCGTGCCCCACAAGGTTCATTCTTGTTGTGATTTGTGCAGTCACTGTGTTTCAGTTGCGAACAACATGTTTGCTTTATAGGCTCAAGTGTCATCTGATATTCAAATGTTTTCTGTAGAGCAGGAAACACCAAAATAGATTTTTGTTTTTGTTTTATTATACCCTGTTTCCCCTAAAATAAGACATCCCCAGAAAATAAGACCTAGTAGAGGTTTTGCTGAATTGCTAAATATAAGGCCTCCCCCGAAAGTAAGACCTAGTAAAGTTTTTGTTTGGAAGCATGCCCGCCAAAGAGAACACCAGAGCAGGCAGGATTGGTAAATGTTCGTACCATAGAATGTTGTACATGGAAATATTGGTAGTAACAAGAAATTCTTGATAGGATTCACAGTTTGACTTGCTATGCTGGTTTGTGATGACAACTACCGTACTGTACAGTGTATAATAAATGTTCAATTTTTTTGTTCAACAATAAATGTGAATTCTTCTTCATGGAAAAATAAGACATCCCCTGAAAATAAGACCTAGCGCATCTTTGGGAGCAAAAATTAATATAAGACACTGTCTTATTTTCGGGGAAACACGGTAGTAGTTCTCTCAATCAGAGCTTGACAAGACTAAAGCTGGGTTTACACTGCCCTATATTCCAGGAACCGACCCTAGATTATCTGCTTTTAACTGGATTATTATATGAGTCTACACTGCTAGATAATCTGAGATAAATAGATAATCTGAGATGAGATCTTGGGATATAGGGCAGCGTAGAGCCAGCACAATTTTGTTTAGATTATGGAACTCATCACATTGAGGTCCTGAAGCTGGGAACAGCAGGGGCATTTGTGGGGCAAAGTCAGTGGGCAGTGTGGGAACTCACTGCCCCATGCCATATATTGCCTGCATTGCCCTCTTCCCCATCCCATGATGGAAGCGTTGCTGCCCGACTTCCCCCCCAAACTTTGCCCATTCTACCTTATGAGAACACAGGAAGCCTCCCATGTTCTCAGGGCTCCGTCATAGGATGTTTTCAACACAGAGCCAGGACAGAGCCCTACTGGAATTAGCCCTGTGTCAAGCAGTTCTTCGTTCTGGCTCCATGTTTAAAATGTCTTACAATGGAACCCGGACCTTGTCTGATGAGGTTGTACAGCTCCTACAATCTCCTAGCCAGCGTGGCCACAGTCCAGCTCCTGAAATCAATCTTTATAAGTTATTTTTTTTTAACTCCCAAAGAGATATACAAAACAAGCAATAATTTTGGTAGCTTCTCCTGTATGCTGCTAAATATAGTGGAAATCCCATTTTTTTCCATACCAATGATTTTTTCATCATTACCTTGTTCAAAGCATAAACATAGACCCTGCCTTGTTCTTCCTTTTCAGTCCCCATGTACATAGGTGCTCCCACCAGAAGAATATCAGTAAACGTATCTTTGTCAACGTCTATGGTTGTAATAACACTCCCAAAATAGGACCCAATCTGTAATCGAGAAAAATAATATCACATAACATATTTATGATCATTAAGGAGTTGAAAATTATGTTAGTGTGAGTTATAAATTGAGGCTTTGTGCTCAAGCCTTGCATCCTAATTGTCTCTTTCTTCCAGTCAGGTAAATTTTGGCAGAAGGGCTTCCAAGATAGACTAACATGTTCTATGAATTCTATTTTCTTTTTCTTTTTTTTTCTTATGGAACTATCAGAAAGGAAAGTTTTCAAGTTTTCATGCTGTTCATATATATAGTATACCATTAAATTTCAGGGTTTTTTTTTTCACTGCCGGGTAAGTATGCATCTGATGCTACTTACTTACCATGGGTACTATACAGTCATATAATAAGCTACACTGAGTTTAAGTGGCTTTAATCAGAAGCTAATCTATGACACAACAATGACTTTTGGATCTTGGCTTTTTTGCAAGGTTATTTTTTTCTTAGTGTGGACCAGGCCCGTAGCCAGGATTTTCGGGGGGGGGGGGGGAGTGAGAGAGGGTCTACCCTAGCAAACCTTTTGTATCGTTATCCCAATACCCCCATGCATATGGGATATATTGAGCATGGTGATCAAATCTTATATGAATAAACGTAACAGTACTAGTAAGGCCTTCTTGTGGATCACCCTGATTTCAAGCCCCCCCCCCCCCAAGCTACATGCCTGGTGTGGACTATATCACAAATACATGGATGTCATCTCAGCAGTATGTTCATGGTAATATCCAAACTTACTTGTTCTCCACTTAACCGCTGAAGTATTTCTATATCTCCCCCTCTCATTCTATATATGATGACTTGACCAGTGTGATTATATCGAGGTTGGCCAGCAATGTACAGCACATCTCCAGGTACGGAGGCTGAATTTACTGTATAACCTGAAAAAAATCAGAGATACACCAGTCATTCTCTCAAAAGTTTGATATTAACTACAGTGGAGTCTTACTTATCCAAGCTAAATGGGCCAGCAGAAGCTTGGATAAGCGAATATGGTGGATAATAAGGAGGGATTAAGGACATAAGAGAAGCCTCCCACAAGAATAGTAAAAACATCAAGCATCTGGGAGTCCCCTGGGCAACGTCCCTGCAGACAGCCAATTCTCTCACACCAGAAGTGACTTGCAATTTCTCAAGTCGCTCCTGACACACACAAACTCATGCTGATGTCTACAAAATCTCTTAAATAATCATGTGAGGTTAAGGGGGTCATTTTCTATCTGCCATGCTTTTAGATGAACCTGCAAAAATCCTAGTGCTATTTAAGATGTGAGAACTAGACACAGAATGAATATATTACAGACCACATTTTGAACATGAAGCAATCCTGTATGATCATCTTAGGCCCCTTCTACACTTCCCTATATCACAGGATCTGATCTCAGATTATCAGTTTTAAGATAGATTATATGAGTCTCCCCTGCCAGATAATCTGGGGGAAGCAGAAAATCTGGGATCAAATCTTGGGATGAAGGGTAGTATTAAGGGGGCCTTAGAAAAGTCCATTGAAAACACTGACTTGCAAAACAAGTAATGAACCAAAGCAACAAGAACAATGGAAGGATTCAGTTCCACAATTGCAACATTTGTTCCAATGTATTTTCTAGTGTAGGCCATATTGACGATATTGTAACAGAACAAAAATCTGTATGCCCTAAGTTCAAAATTGTTTGTTTTAATGTCAGGCAACATTTTGTAAAACCAGGTTGTTGTTGTTGTTGTTGTCGTATGCCTTTCTGACATATAGTGACCATAAGATGACCCTATTGTGGGGTTTTCTTGACAATACTTATACAGAAGGTGTTTGCCATTGCTTTCCTCTGAGGCTGAGACGGTGTGATCTGTGGAGACCGTGTTTTCAAAAATTGGCCAGAAATCCAATGGGTTCCCATTGATTTAAACCCTGATCTCTTTAGATGTTGTCCCTTACTGAAACTATTACACCGTAATGGTTCTTAGTCTAAATGTTAGCTGAGAAAAATAAAAAAATACATATTTGACTCACCTAAGTAAGCTGCAAGGAGTTCATTTCTTTCTGAAGATGCATCATAAAAGGTGTCATTTCTTGGAATTAGAGCAGCAGTATTCTTTAACATGACAACGGTTCCATTCCAGTCATAGGCTCCAACTGCTCCAAGCATGATCCAGTCCTTACAAAGAAGAAATAATCTCTTTAGATAAATCATACTATGTTCTTAGTGAAGCCCCAAAATGGAACTGCCCCAGGAAAATTGTGATAATGGAAGATCTTAAAGGTCAGTATTGTATCAGATATAAAACTGTGCCACTGTTTGGTAGTTTCAGTAAGTTCATATTTTTCTACTAGGAAACCAGTTCTCTCTACTCCCACATTCCCCACATTTTTTGTAAATATGTGCAATTCTAACTAAGGGATTCTGGGAATTTCAGCTCCAAAAAGAAACTTTCTAAGTTCAGTTAATGATGCTACTTTTGATATATATTATTCACTGAAGAAGTCTTTACACACATATGTGAAAACAGTTATGAGATCTCTACACTTGTACATGCTATCTGACAAAGAGTGGGAGACATCAATAGGTTCCACCCCTCACTCCATGAATCACTGCAAATGGTAAATAAGAGTCATGTTATTGGATCTGTTTGTTAAAAATTGACCAGAAATAGCCATTAGCATCTCCAAAAATTTCCTGAAGTACTTCTGGCAATTTCCATGCACTAGTCAATTTTTTTTTACATTTGCTAACTTGTTAAAGATCTGGACAAGGCTTTTCCCCAATAATAACCTTCAATTTGAGGAGATTCTGCCTGGGCCCCCAAGGATCCGAAAGTAGCCCCAGTTATAGTGGAGCAGTCAACTGGTCATATTTTCTTTACTTCTAAATTGGAGAAAGGGGTGCATATGATCCTTTAAGTTCTAAAGTAGACTGATAGGAAGATTAGAAGTACATTCAAGGTGAGCTCTATTGCACAGCAAGCTTGCAAGATATAGCAAAGTTTTATGAGATATTTGTTCTTGCAAGGAATTGGGAAGGAAGTGGAATTTAGCATTATTCAAGCAGCAAATTAGTATGGCTTAGACTATGTATCTCAGTAGGTCTAGATGATTCTACAAGAAATATGTATGTAAGGCATAGCTCAGTATACAGCTCTTATTCATTTACTAAAATGCAATGTCCTAGAATTGTTTGCTTTGTTCACCACATGCCTTTTAACACCACACAGCTGTAAACATTTCATAGAATCATAGAGTTGGAAGAGATCACGAGGACCATCCAATCCTACTCACTGCCGTCTTCATAATGCCGTTTTATTAATTGTTTGGAATTAGAGACGAGACACACATAATCATTGATTTGTGTTCAGGCAGAAGTCATAACCACATTGACCTGAAAGTAAGTCTTACTGATCACGAGGATTCTTATCTATGAGTAAATATGTATAGGACTACATTGAATTTTTTAAATGATGCAACTTGTTTCTAAAGCATGCTAACTTTTCTTTTTTGGGAATGTTCAAATTATTATTATTATTATTATTATTATTATTATTATTATTATTATTATTATTATTATTATTAATCCCCTGTGGGGATAGCATATGCTGTCCACAACAGCTCCCTTTAAAATAATGACAATTTCTACCTCAATCTTTTTAGTTTACCTGAGAATAATGGGCACTGAACCCAGCTTGAGACATTTCCATTTCAAAAGAGGATGCCAGTTGGTCTTTTGTAGCTGAAAAACAGTGAATGCATTATTCTTTAACACACATAGATGAAGCTGCCAATATTAATTTTATTTATCTATTTCAATTTATATATTGATTTTCTATAAATACAAAGTGGAGTACAATGGAAAGTTTCTTTTTTACTTCCCACAAAAAGAATCCAAAACATATTGCCACTGACATGCAGACCATCATAGAATATTATCATTTCCCTATTACAGATTTTAGATGGTATGAATTACAGAAATCCTTTCTACCTTAAATTATTCACTATCAGTGATAGAGTGATTAACTAATTATAGAAACAAGGACTAGAACCTGCAATAAGTCCAGATTCCATTGGTTGTTGTTCTTGTTATTATCTTTATTTTTTATCCCGCCTTTCTCCCTATAGGAACTCAAAGCGACTAACAATGACATGACATAATACAATAGAATTTAAAAACAAAGCAAATAGAAATACGCATGGTTATTTTAAAAAAAACTATTTAAAATTTAAATTTAAAATTTAAAATGTGTCTTGAGTATAACAGTTAAAATGCAATTAAAGTTGCATTTAAAATCTAGACAGTTCCCCAAAGTTCCACTCACAGCCTGCCCCTCATCAATCAATAAAAGCCTGACGGCCATCCTAGTCTTTCTAGGGAGGGAGTTCCAGAGTCTGGGAGAAGCCACTAAAATAGCCCTTTCCAACTTATGAGCCAAAGGGGCCCCTTTGTCATATCTGTAGACCTTAGAACCTTCTCTATGGTAAATGATAAAAAGAACCTAATTCGCAGAAAACTCCAGAATGAGCTATTCTCTTTTGAAACAAAGTTAAGACCTGCCACATCTTGTTTTGAGTCTCATTTACGCTTTTCCAGGTTTGTAATAGATTTGATTTTGTGGCATTTGGCTAATAGCAGCTCCCAGGAGGAGAAACTAACTCCTAAAATACCATTAGAAAACCTAATAATGGCATCTGCAATGTTAGAGGTTTGTTTTCTCACATCAAAAGAAACGAAGAATGTAACAGATAAAAATGAAAGTTTCCTCTTCAGTAGTGTGAAGGGCTTGCATGGAACTGACAAAGGTATATCCTGTTGATTGTGTTGTATTCCCTTTTACACACATACAGCTTTGCTGGAATGCAGCCAGCAATATACATGAGGAAATGAATAGTGTTCAAAAGCCAAGTAGAAAATCATATAACCCTTAACTGAAACAAGCTGCAGTGCTGAGAACGTTGTTCATCCTACCATTGTTTCTATACGAATTCAATTATTCCAATGAGTTTCCAAATCATTTATTAGCAATAAAATGCTAATGCATACAGTGAATTCCTCTCTCTATATGCTCCCTGTTGATACTTATGCAGTTGTTCTATTTCAACAAGCTCAGTGGGATTATTTAGGAAAAACTGAGATATTAAAATATGAAGCATACACAGATGTTTCCCCTATTAAGTCATATAATCACTTGAAATTACTTGTGTTTCTGCCTAAAATGGTAACTACTAGTAGTGCCTTAAGCACTGAAGAAAATGCCAGGTGATCATATCTCTGCTAATATGGCCTATAACATGAGGTTGTGGGCGAGGGGGTGCAATGTGAAGGTCACTGTGTGGCTCACAAACTTGCATGTCACATCCTCCAAATTTGGGGAATGGGCCAAATTTTGGGGGCTTTGGTCATTTCATGTTTACAAATAAAGCCCATCTGGACATAGAAGAGATGAACAAAGGTGATGAACAACTCTACAATGCCTCCAAATATTCAGTAACATCTCCTAAAGTTTTGGGAATGGCATGCTAATTCTATTTTTGACAAAACATTGTCACTCA
Organism: Anolis carolinensis; assembly: GCF_035594765.1. Taxonomy (NCBI): domain Eukaryota; kingdom Metazoa; phylum Chordata; class Lepidosauria; order Squamata; family Anolidae; genus Anolis; species Anolis carolinensis. The sequence goes on from NC_085842.1 coordinate 298,054,589, forward strand.
ATTTTTTTTCTATGATGATTCGGTATGGAGGTGAAGCTGCAAGGATCCCAGATGACACTGATGTCACCCCAAATCAATGACAGTTAGCCACCCTTGCAATTTGATAGGAGTTACTCCTATGAGTTACAAAGAAGTAATCAGAACACAATATGAGAAACCTGGCTAGTCTTGAAATGGCAAGTTGAGGTCACAGAAGTCACAAACCTTGAATCCAAAGGATGCCAGTCAAAGCTAAACCAATACATACAATCCAACATTTCACCATTAGGGAAACCCTCTGTATAAATGGATTGATTTTAGGAAGAATCTAGCAGCTCTGGTCATCAGTGGGAGCCGGTATTACAGGGCATATGACCCAGACTCCAGAATCAGTAATTGGGGGAGGATAACTGTGCATGCAAGCAGATGGAAAACTGAGAAACAGTTCTTGCACTAGATCTAGGGCTACCAAGCATTTTGCAGATAAATTAGCACCTCTTTGGCTAAGGTACATATCTCTGACCACTAGGGCTTAACCAGGAGGAGGACACTTTTGGAACAAGGAAATTATTACAATTTTAAGATAGAACAAAGAGTTACATCCTCTTGTAGCCCCTTCTCATCAATTACTTTTGCCACACTGACCACACTCTAATGCTGCTTGGTGACACTGGTATTGTTGGAGGGTAGGCTAATATGCTAAGTATAACATTTGTAATTTGTGAAATGTTGTAGAATATAATGTTATCAGTAGGTAGCTATGTTGGTTGGGGTATTGAGAGGTGAAATACCAATACTAATAATAGTAGTAGTAGTAGTAGTAGTAGTAGTAGTAGTAATTCCAAGCTCTATTTATATTGGCTGCTTCCAAAAGAAACAGTACATTAAATAATACATCTAAGAGGGAAAATGTATTGTGGTTTGACAGATTTTGCCTTTCCATGCACTAGACTTTGGAAGCAATTGGTCGGGATTGGGCTGAATGTCTGTTTCCCATTTTTAACACAGTTTTCATCATCAAGGGAATAAAGATTCAAAATGTGCTAGTGGATTTCTTGATCTGAAGTGCAAAACGTGATATTCCCAAGGTCTGGTAGTCTTGCTTTGCTCTGACTTGACTCTTTCTCCTGGCCTTTAATAAAATTGTTATTATTATATGCATATACTTTTTGAGAACTGAGATAGATAATATTACTGTATTATTGAATCTAGAAAAAATAGTTAGATTCTACACTTGCCATATCTTAATTAACTTGCATAATGGAAAAATATGGCAGTGCAATCATTTTTTTTTACCTCAAAGCCATTACTAAAACATGCTGGAAGAGTAAACAAAAGACAAAAAGAATGCATACCTTCCAGAGCAAATATCCTCTCTCCAAGAGCTTCAACAATAGTAAGCAGGGCTAATTCATCTGAGACATTAAAAAAATGCTTCTCAGTTGGCTCACTTGCGATTGATTTGATTTCTTCAACTAATTTCTCAGTGCTGAGGTTTCCTCGGTTATAATGGCCAAGGATCTGCAATGTTGAAAAAACCATATATACACCATCAAGAAGATGCATAAGCTCCAATTTCAAAAAGAAGCCTGTCACTCACAACTTGAGGAAAATCTGGGAAATTAAAGAAGTATTACACTGGGAAAGGACTCAATGGCTATTTGCAAGTCCATGATATTACAGTAGAGTCTCACTTATCCAACACTCGCTTATCCAACGTTCTGGATTATCCAACTCATTTTATAGTCAATGTTTTCAATACATCATGATATTTTGGTGCTAAATTCGTAAATACAGTAATTACTACATAGCATTACTGCGTATTGAACTACTTTTTCTGTCAAATGTGTTGTATAACATGATGTTTTGGTGCGTAATTTGTAAAATCATAACCTAATTTGATGTTTAATAGGCTTTTCCTTAATCCTTCCTTATTATCCAACATATTCGCTTATCCAACATTCTGCCGGCCCATTTATGTTGGATAAGTGAGACTCTACTGTATTTTATTACCTGATGCAAATCTAACATCTCTTTCCACATTTCACACTGAGAAGCCGAGCGCCCTACTAGTACAATCTACCTCAACCTCAGAGTTTTTGGTGGCATAGTACTTCTCACCAACCTGAGAAAATCAGGACAGTTTAGGGATCAGGACATGTCACTTTGTCTTCAAACAGAGAAATGGTCAGAATGCTCAAGTGGAAAAGCCAGGAGGTTGCTTCTGCTGCCCCAACATTTGGTGCCTGAGGCAGCCGCTTCGATCTACCTAGCACCTCCCTGGCAATGACCAGTTGTGGCCAACTCCAACTAAACATCCTTCAGCTCTGTACCCAAACTTTAGAAAGTAAGAAATTTTAAGTCAGGTTCTCAGTTACAGCAATCCAAAAGCATATTTACAAGGAATAGAATTATAAATTCATTTGCACAAAGAAGAGAATACTCTGCCTTGTTTTGAACAGTATATAAGGTTGCAAGTTGCAAGCTTGTCATTATTAGTCTACTGGTAGTTTCAACTGTGGGAAACAGTATACCACATGAAAGGAGGGTTTGGTTTTCTTCCAAAGTTGCAATCGCACTAGAGACAGCTGACCATGGAAATTGTCCATAAAATCCATATTATGAAAACGTGCTTTATGGATTCATTCTTGTGTGTGTTAAGACTGGGAGAAGCCTGAGGCTAAGCATATCATTTTTCTCAGGCTTTATTTTCTCTAAAGGGAGTTTTCCCTGACCAAAGAGTTCACAAGTGTTTCTATCTGGCAATGCACCATAATCTTGGAATTCAGTAGTTGTTGAAACTTTCTGAGTCCATGCCAAGCTGTCAGTGACAGCTGGTGTCTTCTATGTCGATGGGGTAGGGTATGCTCTCCAGGTTTTGTGCAGTGACAGAGATTGTGAGTTATGCATGGGCAAGGGAAAATCTTGCTTTAGCTAAGGATTGTCTAGATGGTTGCTCAGCTTTAGCCGTTCATCTATCAATATAATAACAGTGGCATGATTTGCAGGTCTCTTCTACAGACAGTAAGTACAGCGTATAAAACACTGTATAAATACTAAACATTACAACTGTGAATAACTGTCATCTAGTAGATGCATTGTGTTTCTAGACAAACAAGGAAAAGGTAGGGCAAGCCTTCTATAGATTGTTAACTCTTCCATCAATATTTCACTTACTGCAATAGAGAATCTTTGAATGTTTTCATCTTCACAATCCTGAATGACTTCTCCCAAGCGGTAGTTGTCATGAGATTCTCCATCAGTCACAACTACCATTACTTTTTGTACTCCTCGGCGTGCACCCCGAGCTTCTGTAAAAGCTTCTTTTCTGAGCAGGTATGGAAACAGAAATAAGGAGAATTAGAAATTTGGAAACACTCTATGAACTAATTGTTTTAGTTGTTTCATTTCTATCCTCTCTTTACCCTGGTGATTCAAAGGATGCATAAGTGGTTCTACTCTCTCCTACTTTATCTTTACAAGAAACCTGTGGTATAGGTTGGACTTGAGAGGAATGATTGGCCCAAGGTCACAAAGTGAGCTTCATGGTTGAGTGAGAAGTACAGCCTGGAACTCCAAATCCCATAGTGCAATCACATTACAGAATTATAGTACTTTTATTCCACTTTAGCTGTCATGGTTACATTCTATGGAATCCTGGGTTTAGGTAGATGAGGCACAAGAGCAGTGGTTCTCAACCTGTGGATCCACAGGTGTTTTGGTTTATTAGTCCCAGAAATCCCAGCGTCAGTTTACCAGCTATTAGGATTTCTGGGAGTTGAAGGCCAAAACATCTGGGGCCCACAGGTTGAGAACCACTGCACTAGAGCTTTCTGGCTGAGATTTCTAAATGCAATTCCCTACACTGCATATCCCAGGATTCGATAGGATGCAGCCATGACAGTTGAAGTGGAATAATAGTACTATAATTCTGTAGTGTGAACTGGCTTCCAGTCCAAAACTAACCACTATGCAACACTGTCTGTCTAATATGATAAACAGTGTTCAATGTGTATTTATGGAAATAACAAGAAATGTATAGGAAATTAATAAGACTGACACTGCCCACACTGCCCAGAAATTTGAATGTTATTTTTGGACTCTAATCCACTATCCATCCATGGTCTCAAAATCTAACATTCATCATTGTGCCACCATCCAACATGGCCAGTATCCATGCCAGTTCAGAGAATTATTCTCCAGAAAAGGTAACATTTAGGATAACTAGCAATTCTAGATTGATAGCTCCTAATAATAGCTGTCAAGAGGCATTATACAGCTATTCTGTTTTTCTCTCCAATATGGATTTTTTTTTACAAGGGAGGTGATGATGTATTAGAAAAATAATTTAAAAAGTAATGGAGTAGTTTTGGATCAATTGAATCAAGTGATTCTTTTGTATCTATTAATGAATCTCTTCTTGTATATCAGCTTTCATCATGAGAAGAGGGCACTTTTCACAACATGATATGTGCCTACCTTGCTGTGTCAATTCCAAGAGCTGTGTTTGTTCGGGTTCCACCCCTCTGTCCAATCTTTTTAGCTGCCACCAGTACTTCTTCCACAGTCGTGTATGTGTTAAGGTTAAACTCATGGGTTACATTTTCTCCATATTGAACAATTCCAACCTGCATAAATGATTTCCAGATTAAATCAGTTTCACCACAATGATGTTTAGACCCCAATTCATCTAGAAGATTAATGCCTTCAAAGGCCCGATCTACACTGTCAGATAAAATTAAGATTATCTCCTTTGAACTGGATTATATGGCAGTGTAGACTAATATAATCCAGTTCAAAGTAGATAATCTGGATTTTATCTGGCAGTGTAGATGGGGCCTTTGAAGGCATTAATCTTCTAGTTGAGTCAGTCCGGTTAATTCCACTAAACATCTATTACCCACTTTGGAAAGATTTATTGGGAAAAGATATATAAATGGAATACCTTCAAAGAATAAAAATAATGTGGAAACTTGGTTGTTGTATGTCTTTCGGGCTGTGTGGCCATGTTCCATGTTCCAGAAGTATACACTAATTATTTGAATTGCTTAATTCTATTTAGTAATGTCATGCAAAATAGATGTATCATTGTTATTTCATGCTTTCAACTCAATTTTGAGTTACAGTGATAACCTGATAGCATTTTTTTGGCAAGATTTACTGAAAGAAAGTGTAAAATTGCCTACTTCTTTGGTGGAGAACTGACTTTCCCAATATCATCCAATGATCTCAGTGTCAGAGCTAAACTCATGCCTTGATCTCCTAGTCCAATATTCAGGCCGCTATACCACACTCAGGCCCCATAACTGTCTTAAAGCAAAGATAAAGGTTTTCTCTTGACATTAAGTCTAGTTGTATTTTGACTCTGGGGGGTGGTGCTCATCTTCATTTCTAAGCCGAAGAGCCGGTGTTGTCCATGGACGCCTCCAAGGTCATGTGGCTGGCATGACTGCATGGAGCGCCGTTACCTTCCCGGTGGAGCAGTACCTATTGATCTACTCACATTTGCATGCTAGGTTGGCAGAAGCTGGGGCTAACAGAGGGAGCTCATTCCCCCCCCCCCCCCAGATTCAGCAGCTCAGCGGTTTAATTCGCTGTGCCACTGGAGGCTCCCATAACTGTCTGAAATTGTGCTAAATTGACTACATTTTCCCAGGTTGTTTTTAAAAGAGATCTTATTGATTGTATCCTGTAGTATGATCCACTAAAACATGGTGGATTGGAAATATTTTAATAGTCCCTCAAAAAGCAACCGGCTAGGTAATTAAAGAATTATAAATTTGGAGCAGAATTATGCAAAATACATAACACATGGGATTAACAGCTCACTAATCTCACTTTTAGAAGTGTGAAAGAAAATAAAAAAGAAGATATGCCATTTTATAAAACTCCCCGCATCTCCATTTGCTTTAATGTTACTAGTAGGTTAGGCACCTCACTAACTGTGATCTACATGATGTTCCATTTGCATATTTCAGGTTGATGTTTGGCTTTGATACTTTGAGTACACTGCTGCTCTGCCCTGCTATAGGGAGATAATGCACCTTGATTTGGCATATTTATCTCTGACTCATCTATTATTAAAGCCTCTATAAGGTTGAAACTCTGAAGATGAATAAGGCCTCTACGATTTTTATCTAGCCATATTCTTTTTATGGCTGGACCAGTTTGCATTTTGGTTTTTGGAGATATGCTTTTTATCAGTTTTATTTGCTCAACCCTTTCACTATGAATGTCTTTGTTTACTACCATTCACTATGTCACTTGAACTGAGGAATATAAACTATGATAAAAGCAGCAGAGTGGCATAGATGTTTTATTGTTACAAACATAAAAAACAATGATATTGCTATTATGATTATCCAGTTTCACCTGAACAAAACCTAAGAATTGCAGTTATGAAACAAAAGTTGCAAGATCCATGCAGGGGTCCACTGTTAAAGTATTCTTGAGAAGTGGCCAATGCAGTATCTATTTAAAGATGTTCAAAGAAGGAGAGTCTAGCACCATATCAGACAATCTGTTCATTTTCAAACACCTTTTACCCTTAGGAGGTTCTTCCTAATGTTTAAGGTTTTTCCTAATCTCCTTCCCAGGAAACCATACTTCCTTTTGGAGAAGTGAAGGGGAATGTGTATTCCCAACAATGTACCCATTTTCCTTTCCACAATAGGATGTCTTCAATAATACATGCCTTGACAATCAGATATGCAAATTAACCCTGTGTGTATCTTTCAATGACCGTGCAAAGACAAAATACACAGAATACAATGTATGTAGATGAGGAAAATCATATATTATAAACACTTGTGCACACAGAACTTTCAAAACTATGATAAATGTTTTGTTTTGTTTGTGTCTCATGTCCACTTGACCTGCCTTTGATATCTAAGCATCATCTGTCATCTTCAGCATTTGCTTCACCATACCTGTGTCTGTTGGGGACCTATGTTCATATTTTGCAGCAAACTGTTCAAAAACTCAGTGACACTCTCCCATGGATAAATACTATTGGAGCCATCAAGAACTATGACAATGTCCAGTTGGGTATTGCATTCTGTAAAATGAATGACAGAGAAGCATATATTCAATAGCTATTAATAATGCCATGATTTCTCAACTGAAAATAAGCTAGTACTACTCTAACAGAGATGATTAGCCAAAGCGTTCAGAAGAAACAGTTGAGGTCCTCTACCGAGGACCTCTGCTGATAGCAAGGATGGGGAAAATGCAGCCTATGGGACATTTGTGACCCCTTATCCCAATATTTGAAGTGCCTGAAGTCCTTCCATCAATCTTCTAAAGACCCTGATGTGCCTTGGGTTGTTGTTTTGTACTGATTATGACGCCTTCTAGCCATCCAGAATGTGCAAACACATGACTATGCATGTGGCTCACAACATCATGCCAAGAAATGCCTGTAATGTTTTTAAGGCATGCTTTTAAGGTTACAGGAATTGCTGAAAGAAACACTGTGTATGACTTCCTGACTCTCGTGTTACATTGCCTTGTGTGGAATGGCTGTGATGGCTCACATGTGGAAATAACAAAAAATATATAAAGTTTGAAATGGTCCACAATCAAGAAAGTAATGGTTCCAACCTTTTTGAGTATGACTCAGACAAATTGAAAAAACATGATTACGAGCCTGGTAATACTTAAAATTGTCCTCAGCCAGGGAGCAAGGAAAAGAGAGGGAGAAGGAAAACCATATCTACCCACAGCATACTGTACTGTAAAGAACCAAATCAACCTTATGGCTCATTTTCAGCACTGACTGATCCTACAGACTGAGTTTGCTTCAGTTGTTTTTTCCCTTCAATGTCAGTTAGAACATTTTGAGAGGGAAAGGAAAGAGCGGTCATCTCCCCTCTTCCAATCTCATAAGAAGGGGTTTACTATGGTGCCATGCGCTGTTTCAGCATAGTTTATCCCACGATGCAGAGGAACTTCTGTCAGGGCTCCGTGGGTACACTATAGCATAACTACTATATGCCACTGCCACTGCATCTGTGCCACTTCTGTATTGCATCAGAAGCAAAGGGGGGGAAGATGTGCAGTTAACGCTTCCTCCCAAGGGATTGGCATGCTGGTAAGCTGGGTGATGCAGGGTGTGAGACAGGTTTTCCAGGCCCCTCAATGGGCACGCCCGGATTCACTATGATCCGTGGCGATTTATGATATGATAAGGTCCTTAATCTATAGTAGCCTTTGTGGTTCACCCTAGCTTCCAAGAAAACATAAAATATATACTGTCTCTTAGACCATAAAGATCCAGAGGTGAAGCACAACAGGTAAATATATTTTGGATTTTGGAATTCTGAATAAATGATATTCAACCTGTAATAGCTTTTGAAGCCATTAACTTGTTTATCAGACAAAGACAATAAAAAACCCACAAAGTCCTCCAGGGGAAGAGAAATGAAAATGTTACAACTACAGGTGTGAATCTTGCTTGTGGTATTTATAGAAGGAGGTCTTCAACAATCAGAAAGCTTTGTCTAGATCCTCTATAGTTTTAAGATGACTAGGAAGAAAAGAAAAGACCTTCTTATTGAAACACTTCAACTTCTAACTGGATCAGGTAGTAGAAAACCAATGTGCTGTTTTTTAATACATAATAGGTTTTGAGTTTATTGTTTCTTACTATTCTAAATAATGGTTTTAAGTGGTTTTTAATTGTTGTTTAATACTTTTTACATTTTGTATTCAGATTCGGTTTAATGTAGAATTCAACCCCCGTATACACAGGCTGATGTCAACAGTTTCATTTATCTACATCCAACAAAGTATATCTTCTCTGGCTATTTTCTAAGTCTTCTAGTATTACTCTATATTATTGAGCCAGAAGGTTTAATTTTGCTATTATCTGTGCTTTCACATATTTGCATGAAGTCCAGGAATGTATCCTTATGGATAAAGAGGTTGTATTGTACAATGTTAGCCATTATGGGTCTCATATAAGAGGAAGGAAGGAAAGAAATGAAACATTCCTTCTGTATTTGCAGCCACATAATTCCTCCCTCTGAGATCTGGATCTTTTTCTATCCAAATATAGAGACCAAGAGGCATCTAGAAGTAATATCTGTATCCCTGTGCCTGGGAAGCCAGACTCCAACCAGTCTCTAACTTCACAGAACAGAACCCCGTCTTGGCAAAATGTTGTTTTTTCTAATCAAAACTTGAGCAGAATTTCCATATGGAAGTTTTATGCTTCTGTTATACGAGATGTAAAAAAGCAAGTTTATGAGGGCACTTTGAATCATTTGTCTTCTTGATCTAAAGAGGTACTTAGGTCACCATGACTTTCTGAAGATTATTTTTAGCCAGAACTTTGCTCATGACATAGCATCCCAAACTCTGTTTATGCAAAAATGGATTCCAGAGGCAGCATGCAGTTAGGTAATATACAGACAATGATAACATTTACTTAACTTGGTAATGCTGGTAGCCTTGATAGATGGACTGGGCTTTTGGCACATCCTTTGTATACATTAGTCTCCCCCGTTGTTCAACAGTTCCAACACATACAAGAGAAGCTTTCTTATACACATACCTTGTACAGATGGGGCAATAGAGTTGACAACCTCAAAATTGGAGCTGACATTGGAACAGATGCCGGTTGTGTAATGCAAGCGTCCACACTTATAAGCATAAAGAGGCCCACATGCCTTTAGTAAGGAAGAAAAAGGTCATGATTTAAACAGCCCAGATTATTTTATAATGATCTTCCAGCCCTGCTGGATCAAAACGGCTTCTTGAAATTCATAATAGTAGTAAAAAAAATGACAAAAGACACAACCATGAACCTCTTTTAAGATGCAGCAGAAATGGCTAATGAATAAACCACAAACTGGATCTGGTCTACATTATTCTGAAATCCAGTCAATTTTATCAGATTGTTTAAAAATATCAAAATGTAGGTGAAATATTTGCCACCAAAAGTGACAAAACATTTTCCTACTTCAAATAATAATAATAATAATGCTACACCATTTCACATTATATGCAGTACTGTACATAACTGTCTTTGTGAATGACAGTCACATACATGCACATATACACCATAATGCTGTGGCTAAGAAAATGTGGCCCAAACTGAAAGGAAATACCAACTTCAGTCAGAATCTGCACATGGCAATGAATTAGGAGACAAATTTGGGGAAAGACACCTGGATCCTAGACTGATATGTGAAGCAAAAATTGCATATGTATCAAAAAGAGTATATTGTTTCATAAATCTAAATATGAGATAAGTCTAGAATTCCACGAGCACAGTATGAGCAGAGTATCTCTGCTCTTTTTCCTTCCTTGCACCCATTGAAAATCAGCACTTTTTCCTGTCTTGCACCTTTCTTTGCATCCACTGAAAATCTGTAGGCACCTCTCAACTTAGTAGGGAAAATAGTTGAGGGAGCTCCCTGGAGGAAGCACATATAGATGAACCTTGGCTAGGGCCAAACTCTTCAACAAACACTAAAGATTTTCCTGAAAATAAGGGATGAAGTACCTATGGCTCTTTGTATTCTTTGTCACAATCAACATGACGTATATTCATTTCAAGATGTCAAGATGTCCAAAGAATCTCCTCCCTTGTCATAAGTGAAGGACAGTTTTCATTGCACAAAATATTCTTGAAATCCAAGTTATTCTAAATATAAACTTAATCTGTGCAACAGTCAGACAAACAGGCCCACTTCACAGGCCTTTTTTTACTTCCAACACTAAATGGCGGAAACAAAGCATGGAGCTTTGCTCTGCACTTTGTGTATTGTGATCATCTGGAAGTTTCCTCTTTCTGCTTATTTCCCTTCCAACAAACCAGAAAAAGAAGTTAAGAAAAAACCTGGGATTTTTATGCATTTTCTTGGGAAGGAACAAATCAGAGATAGGAAGCTGTTGGCTGCCAGATTATACAATATCTTCTGCTGTAAGAGGGAATAACTGAGTAGTATGTAACCACATTTACCTCTTGGCTATTCATTCACAACCAATCAGGGTGCCTGGTCTGTTGTGTGGAGTATATTCACTTGCACTCTACCTATATTTATTTTATTTATTTACAACATTTTTACCCTGCCTTTCTCACCCGAGGGGACTATATTTGTTTAAAATACTTATGGACTCACCAAAAAACCTCCTTTGGGATTGGTCACTAAAGTGGATCCGAGGGTCATGTTCTCCTTTACTTCTGCCACTTGGGGAATGGATGTGTTCGCTATAAATAGATAAAAATGTTAAGTATGTGTCTGTGTAAAAACAAGATGTTAAATCATGCAGTCATTTATCTAAACTGAAAAATCCAACCTTTTATACATAAAAAACAAAGTTCGTTTTTGTTTCCCTGCCTCCTCCCTGTTCTTTCTTGATTAGAATTCTGATCCACAAGTCAAAGGTCTGGCTCCCATCCCAGAAACCCTGTCTGGGACACAGCTTCACATAGTTTTCTTGAACCTCAAAGAGAATGTCAGACCAACAATGCACTGACAACAGGAGGCAACCATGCACATAAATGTGCGTCTTAGAACAAATAAACTTTCCAATCTGTATATAATTCTGCTATCAGGCTGATAGATTATTTGGCATAAACAGATTGACAGCATATTTAGCATTATAGAAAAGGATAGTTTCCTGTAATTGCAAAGTGACCGAAGAAAAACCAACTTGTCTGCAAAAACAAGGCCTTATCTGTCATGGAAATTGCTGCCTGATCCTGGCGATATGATGAAAAAGTTCTTCTCATATTCAATACTCCACATTGTCAAGATAAGCAAGAAAAGGAGGAGGAAATTGTTGAGAAACTTGTTCTTCTGAGGGAGGTAATGTGGGCTCTAGCTGATTCAGTTGCTTCTTCCAAACTGTTTTATTTGAAATCTAGCATGGTTGGCTGGTACCAAGGGTTTCTCAGACTGTCTCATAAAGAGGCAGTATCACAAACACAAATGTTGCCTTTGTCTTTGCTGCATCCAATAGAAGTCTCAGGAGATACTGCACTTATGTTTGCTTGGATATTAGCTCAATACTCTGGATTCCTAGCATTCTGGCAGCTCAATATGACAAGGCTCAAATGAAATAATACATATATGGATATATAGTAAGCAAGCGTAGCATGAGTGAATGAAGCCATTGCTCATACACCCTGAAGCCTCATGCATGTCTCAACAAGGCTAGTATTCCTGGAAAGTATCCATCCAAACTTTCAAACTAGGGAGAGTCCTTTACATTCTGTCGTTATTTGCCCCACTGTTAAAACAGCTCATACCATCTAGACATTCTTCCTATGATTTTGTTGACATCACTTTGTTATGATTTGACTTTGCTAGTTTGGAGCAATACAGAACAAATGTGTCCTTCCTTGTTTTTGAGGGTATGAAGCCTTATGATGTGATCCTAAGATGACAACATAAAGTCATAGAGGGGGAAAAATACAGACAAGGCCTTCACTATTTCTGTGCTGGGCCTCTTCTCAATTTCCAACAGACCTTTTATTCTTTTACCTGGCAAGTTTAATTTTACACATGGCAAACCATTGTCCCTGCCAACAGGACATTTATAGACATCACCCGTTTTCTTCTGGGGTTGACCAGCCAAGGGAGACCCTATTAGCACCCTGAAAAAGGAATGAAGTCACAGTTATCATTTTGGTTTCTAGGAAGATCTAGGATTCTTACAATTAAAGGTTGTTTCTTTCATTAAAACAAATCAACGTGGCAAAGATGTGAAGGGAAAATGGGCATAACAGGATATCCAATGGCTCATGCTGCTTATAGTCTTGGGGGGCGGGGAGCATATGCATAGAATGATGGCCAAATAAGATCTCACCATTTTCCTTCTTCGTTTTCAAATTGCTGAACAGTGTATCCAAACATGTCTTCCACTGGACCACTGAAGGTCATTGTATCTTTCACGTCAACGTTGAAGGACACAGCGAGATGTAGCACAGCTGTGAAAGAAGAAAAAATAATATGGAAAAATGTGCATAGCTTCTCTGGGATTGGTTGTGGATGAGGTTTGACTATGGTGAGGGGGCTCTTTATGGGAGAGGTGATGAATTCTTACACATAAAATTTGCTATCATACAGCTATTAGTATTATAGTAAATAATAATGTGGCGCTGTGGCGCAGCTGTTTAAGTTGTTTAAGTAGCCAGCTGCAATAAATCACTCTGACCAAGAGGTCGTGCGTTCGAGGCCAGCCCATGCTGGGGTGAGCACCCGAAAATTAAAATAAAAAATAGCCCCTGCTCATTGTTGACCTAAGCAACCGAAAGATAGTTGCATCTATCAAGTAGGAATTTAGGTACCGCTCTGCAGGGAGGCAAATTTAACTAATTTATGACACCATAAAACTCGTCCTGCTTCCATTTGGAATGAGGAAGTATCCATCAAGATGCCACAGTGGATGATGAAGCAACTGCTCCCCCTGTGGCCAGAATCGAGCATACCCTAAGGAAGCTGGAATCTGGAGAATGTTAAATCCGCCCTGAGTCCCCTTCGGGGTGAGAAAGGTGGAATATAAATACTGTAAATAAACAAATAAATAAATAAATAAATAATATGTTTGTTTATACCTTGCTTTTCTTTCCACATAGACACTCAAAGTGACTTCCATTAAAAGCATTTTAGTACAATTTAAAATGTACAAATATACAAACATTAAAACAGAATTAAATATAAATGGTATTAAAAAAAATTCCGTTATAAAACAATAGCACCCCCTGACATGGTCTTTAAAACCTTCCTTTTTAAAAGCTTTAAAAATGTTTTAGCCTGCTGCTGTAACGACAACAGGGAGGGGGCCATTCTGGCTTCCCAGGGCAGAGAGCTCCAGAGTCGAGGGGCAGCTACCGAAAAGGAAGGCCCGCTCTCTCATTCTCACCAACTGTGCTTGAAAAGAAGGTGGGACTGAGAAAAGGGCCTCTTCTGAAGACCTCAGGGTCTTTGGCAGTTTCATACAAAAAGATGCAGTCAGCCAAACAGCCTGGACCTAAGCCATCTAGGGCTTTAAAGGTCGTAACCAGCATTTTGAATTGTGCTTGGAAAAAAAAAACTGGCAGCCAGTGGATCCGCTGCCACATTGAGGTTGTCTGCTCCCTGTAGCCAGCCCCAGTTAACAACCTGGCTGCAGCTCTTTTGACCAATTGAAGTTTCTGAACACTCTTTAGAGCCCCACGTAGAGTGTATTACAGTAATCCAGACGGGATGTAACTAAGGCATGTACCACCATGGCCAGATTCAGCTTCTTAAGGAACAGGTGCAGTTGGTGCACAGGTTTTAATTGTGCAAAGGCCATCCTGGCCACAACAGATACCTGGGCCTCTAGGTTCAATGCTGAATATATGAGGACCCTCCAAACTGTGGACCTGTGACTTTTCAGGTCAGGACAGCTTCCTTGGCTTTAGGTGGGAAGGAGTAATAGATTTGGGTATCATCTGAATATAGGTGGCACTGCCCTCTAAAACTCTGGATGACCTCTCCCATCAGTTTCATGTATATGTTAAACAGCATGGGGGACAAAACAAAACCCCAAGGAACCCCACAGACAATGGCCAGGAGTTCAAACAGGAGTCTCCCAGCACCATCTTCTGGGTATGGCCCTCCAGAAAGGAATGGAAAAATTGTAAAACAGTGCCTCCTAGTCCATCCCAATGACACAGCCCAGAAGAACACCATGGTTGATGGTATCGAAAGCTGCTGAGAAGTCCAGGAGAACCAAAAAGAAGGACACACTCCCCTTGTCTAGCTCTCTGCATAGGTTATCCACCATGGCCACCAAAGCTGTTTCTGTTCCATAGTCAGGCCTAAAACCAGATAGAAATTGATCTAAATAATCAATTTCATCCAAAATTCCCTGCAGTTGGGAGGTCACCACATGCTCCAAAACCTTGCTCAAAAAGCGAAGGTTAGACATTGGTTGATAGTTGTCCATTATGGAGGGGTTCAGGGATGGCTTTTTTTATTATGGGTCTCACAACTGTCTCCTTTAGGCAAATTGGAATTTTGCCCCGTTCCAAGGGGGTATTGACCACCACCACCTTCACCCACTCTGCCAGTCCCCTTCTGGCCTGTTTGATCAGCCAAAAAGGGCAAGTGTCTAGAATACATGTGGTATCTCTCACACCTCCAAGGATCCTGTCCACATCGTCAGGCTGCACAAGTTGAAAGGTATCCATCAACACTGGACAACAGGAGCCAGAGTTACATTAATTGGAACTCTATCAATAACAGCATCCAAGTCAGAACAGATCTGAGCAACTTTATCTGCAACGTGCCATGCAAATCCTTCACAGGTATAACTCCAGTGTGGGCAAATGAGGACTCTGCCTCCATTAATAATTCTGTCTCCTAATGAAACTTCCACCAGTCTCCAAATTTCTAGCCTTGGATTGGTTTAAACCAGGGGTCCCCAAACTTTTTAAGCAGAGGGCCAGTCCACAATCCTTCAGACTGTTGAGGGGCCGAATTATCATTTGAAAAAAAATATAAACAAATTCCTATGCACACTGCACATGTCTTATTTGTAGTGCAACAACAACAACAACAATGAAAGAACAATACAATATTTAAAAATGAAAACAATTTTAACCAACATAAACCTATTAGGATTTCAATGGAAAGTGTGGGCCTGCTACTGGCCAATGAGATAGTCAAGTTAATTAGGATTGTTGTTGTTGTGTGCCTTCAAGTCATGTCAGGCCGAGCCTAAGTCTAAAATTAATTATTTATTTACTGCATTTATTTGCTACATTTATTTACTACATTTACATCCCACCCTTCTCACCCCGAAGGGGACTCAGAGCAGCTGTATGTACATACAATATATTATATTATTAGCATAACACAATATTAGCATTATATATTACTATATTGAACTATACCACTATACTATTATATAATACTAGCTGTGCCCGGTCACGGGTTGCTGTGGCGTTGTCTGGTGATGACTGTATTTTATAGGCAGTGTGGAAGAGGTCTAAGTGAGGCCTAACTCTGCCTGTCCCCTGGCCTGAGTGGGTTGCTAGGAGACCAAGTGGGCTGAGCTTAGCCTTCTAACTGGCAGCAATTGGATAAAAACAATTATTCCTCTCCCTCTAATTAGGACTTTATTTTTCTTTTCTTTTTGTTGTATCAACCTAGAGGCATGGATGAGGGGTTGTGCTGTCAATTTTCGAGGTTGTGGGGTGTTTAGTTTTGTTGTTTTGTCGGTCGCCAGGATTCCATCACTCTTTTATATATAGAGATGCAATATATAACATATAATTAATATTATTATATGGTATTACTATTAGTATTATATTGTATAACATAAGATTATTATCAATATTATATGTATATACAATATATTATATTATTAAAACTGATATAAAATATTATATTATAAAACTGAGAGTGGGGGCCAGGTAAATGACCTTGGAGGGCCGAATCCGGCCCCCGGGCCTTAGTTTGGGGACCACTGGTTTAAACTTTCAGCTGAGCATTTGGATATATGGTTTAACTTTCCATAGAAAAAAGGAATATAAATACGGAAAATTAGTGTTTTAGGTAGAAAAATACTTTTCAGGGTTTCACTCTCTGAAATTTGGAGAATTATTTTCCATGATACATGGAAAATAATTCATATTAGGAGAGGTAATGTCCTAATTGTCTCCCAATCCCATAGCTACTCCCTGTTGCACATTTCCAACACTGTTTTTCACAACTAGAATTGAGCTTTGGCCACTTGTCTTTCACTTTTGAAAGCACTCCTGGCAGTTTATGTAGCCTCCACGAAGGCCCCAGGGGCACAGAAGTAGCCCTAGCCCAAAACAGTGCTCCCTTCCTGTTGTAAGCTCTTGACTACTGCTGCAACAAATGATCGCAAATAAATTACTGCCAGATGAAAATTGGTGACTGAAGATATTGCTGTCCTTTAAACAGAGTTAGGCCTGAAGTATTTTTTTTTTGAAAAGCCACAACTGAACTCATATGGCTATTAATTCCATACTTGGCTAAGCACCAATATTTCAAATAAAACCATGTACAAAGCTTTCTATTTTTCCAGTGAAGGGCTCAAATGTGCCTATTTATTCCTATAAGCCATGAAAGAACTTTTGTTTAAATGTTCTTCTAGCATCTCTGCCTTAATCTTTAGCCTTTGCAGAAGAGGAAACTGACATCCTGGACAACTGCCAATAAACAATAAAAGCTAGAATTCTCTTTATTAGAACAGAGACAACTGTCCACCAGCACAAATCAGAACTATGGATCTTGCAAAAGGCTCAAATTCCATAATTAAGACATGTTTGATTTAGTATTAGACTTTGATCAAATCCAGTGAATAAAGGCTTTGTTCACTGCCATATACAAAGTTACGTATTTTCCTTGGTCATAGATTTACAGAAACTGACAAATATGCTAAGCAAGGCCTTGACATGTTTTTGTAAACATGTAAGAATGATTTGGAAGAACTCTTTGTTGGATATAGCTCAGGAAAATATAACTTCTTCAAAAGAGGAAATAGAGCTAGTGTGATATAGTAGTGAATGAGAATTAAGGAGCTGTGGGAATGCATTAGGAATGGAAAATAAAATTGTTGTTTTGTTAAACAAATGTACTATTAATTAATATCCTTTTGTTTTCCATAATTGGAACAAAATCAGAAGGGACTTGTTCACAAATAATCACGTACAGCTCGAAAGACTTCAGGAAAAAATGACCGCAACTATAGGTTAATCAATGAAAAAATGCTTGCATTAACAATTTTTTGAAAAAAATACAAAAAAAGTTTATTCTTTAGGGCAGGGGTTCTTAAAAGTTTTTAGCTGCTGTGTGTATCAGGCATGAGCAAACCTTTTGATATATTGTGTTTAAAAAATTGACAGACAGGCCGGGCTGGTGGCCGATGGATGGAGAATATATGCGTGAAGCAATTGAAAAAAAAAATGAAAAAATTCCTATGCACACTGCACATATCTCATTTGTAATGCAAAAAAAAAAAAAAAGGAAAAAGAAAGAACAATACTCAAATGAGGAACCACATAAATTTAACAGTATTTCAGTGGAAGATCAATCCTGCCACCTTCTGCCATGAAGAAAAAGCACAATGAAAGCAACCCCTGAGCGGTGGGAGGGAAATCGGGTTCTGGAAGCAAGAAAGGTGAGGGGAAAAGGGTCTGGGTGGCAAGGGAGGTGAGGAAAAAAAGCTCTTGGGTGAGGGAGGCAAGGGAAAAAAGGCTTTCAGCAGTTAGGGAGGCAGAGGAGGGGGAAACTATAGAGCCCCTCGCTATGCTTTGCAGAGCCCCAAGGGCTCCATGGAGCAGTTTGAGAACCTCTGCTTTAGGGGAAATGCATATCAAAATACAACAAAAAACCCTCATAAAACCAGATAGGAATCAAGAACAGAAATAAAATAATAAAATAAAAAAGTTCTACTCTGTGGCAAAAGTCCATTGGGAATTGCCACTGTCTCTATCACAAGGAATTATTGCAAAAGTATCATGATGAAGAAAAGATACTAATATTGTTAACATTGCCTTTAGCCCTTCAAAAGGCTAGATTCATAACGCTTTAATTGTGTAATGTGAAAGAGGCCCTCAACAGTGTACATGGGTGGTTTTTAGGGCTGAAGGCAAAGCTAAATCGTTATTGGATTAAGAAGTCGTGTCCAATTCCACAAAACATTACAAATAATTTAAAATAATATAATGGGCTTCTAGATGGGAATCCAAATATTCTGGATTTCAACTCTCCAAAGCCAAAATGCCCAGTGGCAAGGAATCATGGATAAAACAAAACTTTTGATGGGTCAGATATTCTCCACCTCTATTCCCCACTGTATGTGATTTTTCTTTCATTCAATAAGCAGTTTTCTTGACACTCCAATTTTACAACCACTAAGGAACTGTTAACGTTGTAACCTGCACATATTCTGGAATCAAATGTGATAAAAGACAATAGGTTTTAAATAAAACACCATTATACAATAAAAAGAAAGCAGAGTAAAACTGGAGGAAGAAACAAACATTGTCCTCAAGAAAAGTCACCTATCTCTGCAAATACCATACATGCCACTCAGGAGTGGTTTGCATTGAGCTCAGTATAGGAGCTTACGTCAAACTAAATATAGGATCTTGAAACTAATCTGTTCCTTCAAAATATGCAGTACTTCAAATAAAAACCATTATATTTCAATGTAAATTCACTGGAACAGGTTTTTAAAATTATATTAGTTCTTGATGAAGAACTTAAGAGCTATTAAATACTTTTTTTTTTTTTTTTTTTTTTTACAAAAAGCAACTTTGGAAATGAACCTGCTGGCAGTTATCCTGCTGATTGCTGTGCTTCCTTGAAGACTGTGAAAATCAACCCAAAATATATTGAATGACTTAAAGCTTGAAGATTTGGCTATACTGATGTTCTTAAACAAACAGCCATTGAAGATCTTGCTGTCAAATTCTGCTCTGGATGTTAAAAAAATTCCTTACCAGGAGTGAGCAACAATGCGCCTCTAGATATTTTAGGTAACAACTCCCATTAGTCTTAGGGAGCACAGCTAATGATGTGGTATTATGAGTTGCAGTCCAGAAACACATGGAAGGTGGTAGTTCCCATATCTGCTTCCAAAACATAGATCAGGGATGGACAAAATGTGCCCCTCCAGATACTGTGAGGTTGCAGCTCACATTATTTCTCACTACTGATACTGGACAAGCATGGGGACTGCATATGGAATGCATACTTTGCTTATCTAATATAAACAAAGATACAACAGCTTGAGGTAATTGAGGTAGCATGCCTTTCAGAATGACACAGATGAATAGTTGCTTGTATTCCTCTGCTGGCTCCAAGCCTAGAAGCAGAACTCTAAATGAGTGATCACACATCCAGCTCCGAGCTTCTTGAAACTAGCCCAACATAGAAGGGAATAGTTCTTAACATCCCAGTATTTTACCTGAAAATAAAGACATCCAGTTTAATGGAGCTTATGTTCTGAAAAATAAGAATAGAATTGCAACCTCAGATTATTTTGACCACTCACTACCAAAAAAACAAGCAAAAAGCCTTTGCACTTTTTCAAGCTTATTCCTTCATTTAATTCCATCCTCCAGTACTCCGTTATTACTTTCTAATAAAATCTGTCCAGATAAGCAAGCTTAGAATAATAATCACAAAAATAATCTTGTTGCCAACATTTCATTAAAACATGTGTTTTTGCTTTTTATTATGTTAGTCTCTTAGAAGGATTTTGTTAACTAGCCAGTATAGCACATTAGCTTGAATGATGGACTATGACTAGAGAAAGAGTTCAAATCTCTGCTTGGTTATGAAAACTCATGGATGACCTTAGGCAGCTCACACTTGGCCTCAGAAAATCCTGATATGGTCATCTTACGAAAGAAATGACCTGAAAGCACACATCAACAACAATAACTATGTTATGCCCATGAAGAATTGGTAACAGAAACTTTTGGTTTGAACCAGGACCCCTTTAGTTGCAGATCAACTGGAAAATCACATTTTAAATAATCTGACTGTATATTGATTACCCCTGCTATGGATGTATTTAATAGAAATTAATAGTTCGAAGACATGCCCATTTACCATGCATTAAACATGTTAAACTATCACATGTTGTGTTTAAGTCTTAAAATGGCAATAACTATAGGGCAAAGTAAGACTCAAATGGAAGAAATACCCTTAAGCTGTGTCAGGATTTTTATGGGAGTGTACAGGGACCACTTTTTCCATAAATACAGAAAATGCTTAAGCAAGACAAGTATCTTCTTTCTTGGTGCCACTTTATTGTTTTGTACATGTTTCACATATATGGAAAGTGTTATTTGATCAGTTATTCCAGTTTATTTTTGCTAGAACAATCATTACCTCAAGAACCGCAGAAAGAAAACTGCATTTAAATAAACAGGAATCTAGACGTTCACTTCAGCAGTCACTTTTTTAAAAAAGCATTTTCAAGTTCATTTCAATAAGACATAGTGCTGAAGTGTATAATAACTGGGAGTAACAGCCTCTCCTTTCCCCCATTGCAGTAGTTTCATTCTGTGGTATGATACAAAGAAATCATCATCATCAATCTTCTTCAGAACTAGATTCCTCCTCCTGGTCAGAAAGCTCTGCAACAGGAAAACGTAGAATAGCAGCTACACCTGTCAACTGTCCAAGCTGTTCTCCAGACACGTGCAGACTAGAGAAAATGCGAACAGTGCCCATGTTGTCCCGGACACTATCTACTAGTCGAACATACCGACCCCGAGTTGCCACATCTTGATGCCTGAAAAGTTCATCACTAATCAACAACGTATCAATAGCCATGGCTTCGTTAGCCTTTTCCACATGCTTAAGACCATAAAACGCTCGGTCCGGTTCATGTTGTAACATCTTGTAGAAATCATCTAAGGCCTTCACTTCACCAGCTGCTTTAGTATCAGCAAGTCTACTTGTCACAGCAGGGTCACACAGAGCTTCTTTCAATGCATATTTATGTCCGGAGGAAGAGTGTACCTAAATAAAGAAGGGGGGATGTGAGCATATAGTATTTACTTTGACAATAAGTTATTTCTAAAGATTTTTTTTACTGATCTTGGATATTATTACATATTTTAAGTAATTCTGAATGTTTAGTTGCTACAGATAAGTGGAGCTGTATCTTGATTCAACTGTGTCATAACCCTGTTTTTCCTACATTAATTTGTAATTCAGTTTCCCAAATACAGTAGAGTTTCAGTTATTCAACACTCGCTTATCCAACGTTCTGGATTATCCAACGCATTTTTGTAGTCAATGTTTTCAATACATCGTGATATTTTGGTGCTAAATTCGTAAATACAGTAATTACTACATAGCAGTACTGTGTATTGAACCACTTTTTCTGTCAAATTTGTTGTATAACATGATGTTTTGGTACTTAATTTGTAAAATCATAACCTAATTTAATGTTTAATAAGCTTTTCCTTAATCTCTCCTTATTAGCCAACATATTCGCTTATCCAACGTTCTGCCGGCCCGTTTACGTTGGATAAGTGAGACTCTACTGTAACTGATTATCTTATTACTTGTTTAAACAATGTTCTGTTTATGCTCAGACTATGTAGAGTGGAAGCTTTTAAGAAAGATCTTCATTTTACACGTTAAGCAAGTTTACAAGGAAATGTGTCATTAAATTTAACTTTGTGGAAATGTCCAGGTTTCATATAATTTACTTTGCAAACATTATGAGGACTAAGTACAGCTCTAAATCGAGTCTTTTACTTTGAATATGCATGGTACTACAGAGATATGAATCTCCTTCCACAGTTCCAAAGACTTCCTTAGTCTCAGGACTTAAATATCCAGGCATGCCCTGAATTTAAGTGAGTGTACTTGCTTCAAAGACCTATCTTCTTACATGCAATACTATTTTAGTTTAGATTAATTGGCATATACTATCATAAATCTAGTTTAATGATCTGAAATTCTGGGACTACACTGGAGCTGGAAGCCTGCTTGTTGTTTTCTTTCAAAGTTGTGCAAGCCGTTGAAAGCAAAATAAAATAAATTCATATAAGAACATCCAATTTTCAATGAGCAACATTTTATTCAGCTACACTTTATAATTAAAGTATGTTTGCATTAATCAACTTTTCATTAGTATGAATAAACTCTGCACAAAAAGTAAATAAATATCAAGGAATAATATTTCTAATATTGTTAGAAGTCATTAACAAGGCTTTACACACTCAGATTGCCAATCAGGATACAGACTAGCAAAATTTTCACAGAATTCAGTGGGTCTCATTCCCTGGTAAGTAAGTTATCTATCTGTGGGGAGAAACTCTCTTAGAACATTAATTGAATGTTAATTTGCACTGCCTTTAATCAACATAAACTGTCTTGAGCCCCACTTTTGGGAAAGAGTAGAATGTAAATGAATGAATGAATCAAGTAAATAAATAATCTATTTCCTTTTATTTTCTCTTCTACTTTACTTACCACTTAAATAATAAATAAACATTGATGCAGAAATAAGTTCCACAGAAGTCATTCCAAAGCAGGGGAAAACAACAAAAGGGCCTCTGTCACTTTAATGCAAAACTCATCATAAGTAATGGTTTAAGAAGATGGTAATTGCAGTCTAGCATATGAGAACCATAAAGCTATGCATGCTTAAGACTAAAGCCTTCAGAGTCAAATATCACACTAACCACATTATAACTCAGGCATGGGCAAACTTCAGCCCTTTACATGTTTTGGACTTCAATTCCCACAATTGTTAACAGCTGGTAAAATGGCTGGGATTTCTGGGAGTTGGAGTCCAAAACACCTGGAGGGCCAAGGTTTGCCCATGGCTGCTATAACTACTAGGCATTTGCCACAAACAGGCTAAAATTATACTGTCCATCATAGGAAACTTAATAATTTCAGACATTTTTTCTTGTAAATTTGTTTTTATAACAAGGATGGGACTCATGCTGCTGTTCAGATGTTCAACTGCAATTTCTAGTTGTTTCAGTCAATGCTGCCAACAGCAGTTAACAGCATATGTAAATCCATATATGACTCCTATCGTTTAGCTAGTCCAGTGACTCCCAAAGTTTGGTCAAGAATTCTAGGAGCTGAAGTTCAAAACCTCTGGAGGACCAAAGTTTGGGAATCACTGGAATAAAATAACCATGCTGTCAACAATGTGCTTTTGTATTTTTAACGGTTTAATAAGCAGCCATTTATACAAAAGTACAACCACACTGTATCATTAGTGCAGTGCTAGGAAAGGTTTCTGGACTACAACTTCAGGATCCAAAAAACCAGGGATAATACTGCCTTGATTGGTAGGCCCCAAGCACAATCCTCATCCCCATTCTTCAAACACTGGACTAGAGACAAAAACCTTACCTTGGTATTTTATGGGCACTTGAGTTTCTATTTAAGGCAGACGTGGGCCAAAACACTCCCGGGGTTTTGGATTCTACTCCCACAATTCCTAACAGCGAAGTTGAGGTCCAAAACACCTGGAGGGCCAAAGTTTGCCCATGCCTGGTGTAGATGATGCATCCTTTGAGGTTGAGATGACCTGATGCATTAGGATGGAGTCAGCTACTCATTTCCTCAGTCTCAATGGTTAGATTCAACTACAGCCCAGATTGTAATGTTTTGTTGGGTTTTATATGGGTTGTGTTGTTGAAGGCTTTTATGGGTTCCTGCGAGTTTTCCGGGATGTATGGCCATGTTTCAGAAGCATTCTCTCCTGATGTTTCACCCACATGTATGGCAGGCATCTTCAGAGGTTGTGAGGTTTATTGGAAACTAGGCAAGTGGGGCTTATATATCTGTGAAATGCCCAGGGTGGGGGAAAGTACTCTCTGTCTGTTTAAGGCATGTGTGAATGTTGCAACTGAGCACCTTGATTAGCACTGAATAGCCTTGCAGCTTTAAAGCTTGGCTGCTTCCTGCCTGGGAGGCATCTTTCGTTGGCAGATGTTAGCTGTCCCTGATTGTTTCTTGTCTGGAATTCCCCTTTATTTACTGTACTGGTTTTAGAGTTTTTTTAAAATACTGGTAGCCAGATTTTTTCATTTTCATTGTTTCCTTCGTTCTGTTGAAATTGTCCACATGCTTGTGGATTTCAATGGCTTCCCTGTGTAGACTGACATGGTGGCTGATAGAGTTGTCCAGCATTTTTGTGTTCTCAAATAATATGCTATGTACAGGTTGGTTCATTGATTGCTCTGCTATGGCTTACCTGTCTGGTTGAATTAGTCTTCCGTGCCTTTCATGTTCCTTGATTTATGTTTGGCCAATGCTGCGTGTGGTGGTCCCTATGTAGACCTGTCCACAGCTACATGGTATATGGCCAAGCTTTGAAGCTGCAAGGTTCAAGGCTTTGAATGCTAATCAAGGTGATTCATTGTTAATATTCACACCTGCCTCCAATAGACATGAGTTCCCATGCTGGACATACACTGTAAACCTTACTTGCCTAGTTTCCAACAAACTTCACAACCTCTGACAATGCCTGCCATAGATGTGAGTGAAACATCAGGTGTTAGAATTATGTATTGCCTATATGCGGCAGTTTGCTGTATTTTCTTTGCCGGGGAGATAGTGGTGGAATAGAAATAAAGTTTATTTATTATTGCTTCTAGAACATGCCCATAGAGCCAGGAAAACTGACAGCAACCCATAAATAAAGTATATTGTTATTATTATTATTGCTGCCCCAGGAGTTCCCTTACCTGCAGGAACTTGGAGCGGTTCTCCAGCAGGAGCTTGTTGTCGGTCTTGACGGCCTGTTGGAACATGTAGTCGCAGAACTGCTCGCGGACGAAGCCAGGGCTGGCGACGAGGACGCACTTGACCACGTCGAAGTTGACGTGGCGCTGGATGGCCTGGGCCACCTGGTCGTAGAAGCGCTCCAGGGCGCGGTCGTGCTGGGCGCAGCTGCCCCTCCGCTTGCGCGGGATGCTGACCTCCACCTTGGCGCGGGCGAGCGTCATGCTGGGGGTGACGAGGCAGACGTGGGCCAGGCCCTCCTGCATCACCACGGCGGCCAGGTCGGCGCCCCAGGCCGGGTCGCAGGCCTGCTCGACCCGCTCCAGGGCCACCGAGTCCCACTGCTTCTTGGCCAGCGTGAACTGGCGGTTGGGCTCCAGCTCGATGGTGTGGTAGGCGCCCATCTTGACGAACTCGTTCTCCTGGATGTTGGTGCCTTTGACGCGCAGCTGGCAGGCCTGCGAGTCGAAGTCGATGGTCTCCACGCAGAGGGTGAGCGTGGTGCGGACGCGGGAGCTGCCCACGCTGCCCGTCGACGACTCCGTCTGCACCTTCCGGATGGTGGCGGCCCGGAGGCTGTCGCCCGCCTGGATCAGGTTGTAGGCGTGCCACATGTCCTCGGCCTCCTCCGGGACCAGCGTCACCTGCCCGGCGTTGTCCTTCTCCATGTCCTTCCGCACCAGCTTCATCCTGGAGGCCTACTCGCGCTTAGCGCGCTCTCTGCGGCCTACTCCGCACGGCCTCGATTTCCCAGTTGTCTGCTTAAATCGCCCCACAGCCAGTGCGGCCTAGCACACTCGACGCCGCCTGAGCCAAATTTTCGAAGAGGTGTCTGCCCGAATTTGCCTCCTTTTCGCCATCTTGGCAAATCGCTCGTCAGAGGGAGGAGCTTCCCATAAGCCACGCCCCCTCGTCGAAGCGTCATCGGCGGAAAACTCAAGCCGGCAACCGAGCGCTGAATTTGTCCTCAGCCGGCTCAATAGCCCTGCGGGAAAAGGGGGCGGGGCTGGTCACAGGCCACGCCTCCTCTAAAAAAGAACTGTCAGGGACGGAAAGCACGCTACAGAAACCTGAGCGAATCCGAGCAGCGTTCGCGACAGCGCAGGCGCAATGGGGGCCACCCATAAGGAGAGACGGCGAAGCGTGAGCGAGACATCGAACACAAAGCTGATTGGCTGCGTCTTTGCTGTCAGTCAGCTTCAGCCAGTTGTTGGAGGAGAGGAGAAGGAAGGCGGGAGTTAGAGACTTCCACAGAGGGGAGGTCGTACTTTCGCCTGAGTTTTGAGCGAAGTTAGGATTGTGGACAGCCATATGGACGACTTAAAACAGAAAGGAGGAAACCATGAAAATGAACAAAATCTGGCTGCCAATATTAAAGACAGTAAATAAAGAACAACACTCAGAAAACAGGAATTCCAGACATGAATCAATCAGCGCCAGCTAACACCTCTCAACAAAGGATTCCCCCCAGGCAGGAAGCAGCCAGACTTTGAAGCTGAAAGGCTATTCAATGCTAATCAAGGTGGCCAATATTCACACCTGCCTCCAACAGACAAGAGCTCTTTCTCCCACCCGGAACATTCCACAGATATATAAACCCCACTTGCCTAGTTTCCAACAGACCCCACAACCTCTGAGGATGCCTGCAATAGATGTGGGTGAAACGTCAGGAGAGAATGCTTCTAGAACATGGCCATACAGCCCGGAAAACTCACAGCCACCCAGAAATTAGGGTTGTGTAGTGAAACATGGGTTATCCAGTTTACTCCCCCATAAAACATATACCCTCATTAATACTAAAAATAGTTGTCATGATTATCTGGAGGCTTAGTATTATTCTTGTTAATATTCTGCTTTCTCATTGTTTAATTTAAAGGGACTTATTTATACTTCAAGTCTCTTCTTCCACTTATTACCAAACTAGTTTTCCAGCTCAGGTGTTTGGAACCTTAACAGTCAGAGGTCCAGAATATATTCATTCAATGTGCAAGGATGCTGGTAGGACTCTGATGCATGGACATGGTGCCACAGTCATCCTATAGTATTTACAGTAAATATTTCTGCTGCTGCCTGATAGCTGCCTTAGAAAGATTCATTTAATTCATAGGAACTAATAAATCTCTTGTAACAGAAATGACATAATAATGCTTGAATCAGTTCCAAATTCCACCTTAAATTTCAGTTTTATATGCAGTATTCGTATGCACTGTTTACATCCTGAAAGCACAATAGTTCTAACCTTTACAGTGTCATCTGGCAATTTTGTGAAATTGGGGGATTTTAATCTTGTTGAATGCACATATACAGTAGAGTCTCGCTTATCCATCGTAAATGGGCCGGCAGAACGTTGGATAAGCGAATATGTTGGATAATAAGGATAGATTAAGGAAAAACCTATTAATCATCAAATTAGGTTATGATTTTACAAATTAAGCACCAAAACATCATGTTACACAACAAATTTTACTGAAAAAGTAGTTCAATACACAGTAATTCTATGTAGTAATTACTGTATTTATGAATTTAGCACCAAAATATCACGATGTATTGAAAACATTGACTACAAAAATGCTTTGGATAACCCAGAACATTGGATAAGTGAGTGTTGGATAAGTGAGTCTCTACTGTATAAATTTTAAAAATGCACAGCATTTAAATTAAATCTAGAGTTATAACCTGTTTTTGGTATATACGTTTTTGGGGAATAGTAAAGGTAAAGGTTTTCCCCTGACATTAAGTCTAGTCGTGTCCGACTCTGGGGGTTATTGCTCATCTCCATTTCTAAGCCGAAGAGCCGGTGTTGTCCGTAGACACCTCCAAGGTCATGTGGCCAGCATGAATGCATGGAGCGCCGTTACCTTCCCGCCGGAGCAGTACCTATTGATCTACACACATTTGCATGTTTTCAAACTGCTAGGTTGGCAGAAGCTGGGGCTAATAGCGAGAGCTCACCCTGCTCCCCGAATTTGAACTGCCCATCTTTCAGACAATAAGTTCAGCAACACCACCACTGCACCACCGGAGGCTCTTTCGGGGATACACCATGTTTATTTTGATTATGAGATACTGGAAAAATACTAAATTTTTTGGTATGGCGATATCTATACATATAAAAATGTAATGTGCGGTTTTACTATGGAGTAAACAACAAAACCACTTAACCAAATCACACCAAATTTGGCCACAATCTATGTCTTTCAAACAAAAAAACCTCAAAAAATAAAATCAAAATCAGAAGATGTGGAAAAGACATTTTCTCCCTGGTTGCCGGTCTGAAGGGTAGGCCCCGCCCCCTTTAGGCCACACCCCCTTTGTATCCTAGCAACCCACTCAGCCACAATGATGACAGGCAGAGTTAGGCCTCACTTAGGCCTCTTCCACACTGCTGATAAAATACAGATTATCTGATTTGAGCTCGATGATATGGCAGTGTAGACTCAAGGCCCTTCCACACACCTATATAACACAGAATGCCAAGGCAGGATAATCCACAGTATCTGCTTTGAACTGGATTATCTTGAGTCCACACTGCCATATAATCCAGTTCAGTATAGATTTTATACAGCCTTATCTAACCCAGTTCTAAGCAGATAATATAAAATTATGAATATATAATAATTACTGTGGTATAATTATACAGAACAATATAATCTCTAAAATCAGGACAGTAAATAAAGAGCAACACTCTGAAAACAGGAATTCCAGAAAGGAAATAACCAGGGCCAGCTAACACCTCCCAACAAAGGATTTGCCCAGGCAAGAAGCAGCCTGGCTTCGAAGCTGCAAGGTCATTAAATGCTAATCAAGGTGACTAATTACAGCATTCCTACTTGCCGCACCGAGACTATTCATTGCTATTCAACCTGGCCAATCATAAATTCCACAAGGTAGAAAGCTGCCAGGCTTGCAAGCAGCAAGGCTATTCAGTGCTGTTCAACCTAGCCAGCCAAGATTTCCTCTAGATAGAAAACCCCCAGGGTTTGAAGCCACAAGGCTACTCCATCCCATTCAAACTGGCCAACGATGGATACCCCTATGTAGAAAGCGGCAAGGCTTTGAAGCAGCGAGGGTATTCAGTGCAATTCTAGCAGCCCAAAAAAATGATTTCCCTAGAATGCAAGTACCCAGCCCTCCAAGCAACAAGCCTATTCCATTGTATTCCAGCTCACCAAACAAGGATTGGCATAAGAAGAAAACGGCCAGGCTTTGAGGCTGCAAGGCTATTCCACCTGGCCAGCAAATGATTCCCATAATAAGTCACAGCAACGCGTGGCTGGGCACAGCATATATATATGCTTCTCTGTGGTGGCCCCCCGACTCTGGAACACCCTCCCCAAGGATCTCAGACAGGCCCCTACATTGGCAGTCTTCAGAAAGAACTTGAAGACCTGGCTGTTCCAATGTGCCTTCCCAGATTAATAGGAAATCTCCAATACCAAGTCCCATAAGCACTTTATTAGAATTAAGATCGCATATCGCACTCTGCACTTGCCCTATAAGCCTTATATATCACCTGTCACATCAGCACTTTTAATCTTGTACCCATTACTCTGGCCCGGCCCAGTTCTATTGTATTTTAGCGTATTGTTATTGCTTGTTGTTTATATTGTTTTAATTGTTTTTAATTTGCTTTTTGTTTTGTATTGTTATATTGTGTGCTGAGGCCTTGGCCTTTGTAAGCCGCATCGAGTCCTTCTGGAGATGCTAGCGGAGTACAAATAAAGTTTAATAATAATAATAATAATAATAATTTCTTCCAATTGCAGTGTGAGAATAGTGGTAGTTCCAAGAACTAAACTGGTACTGAATTGATTTACCTCGGGTTCTAGGTAAATCATATCTGGCATCAATGCATCTTTCTGGCTATTTGAGGCTAAACACATTACTGTTTATAGCAGACTTGGGCAAACTTGGGCCCTCCAGGTGTTTTGGACTTCAACTCCCACAATTCCTAACAGCCGGCAGGCTGTTAGGAATTGTGGGAGTTGAAGTCCAAAACACCTGGAGGGCCCAAGTTTGTCCAGGCCTGGTCTAAAAAACACCTGGAGTCAGCAGTGGGGAAGAAATCTAGTTTTTAAAAGTTTCCAAGCAGGTTCAGAAGTGGGCACTACACCACCCAAATAGTGGAAAATAGTGGAACATGCAAATGTCCTAGTTAAATATAAACCACCTTTATGTGGTTGTGCTGGGCATGGCTCTCTGACTCAGCTGGCAGAAGCTGGTGGTGATTCATTGCCCTTTTCCATTGAACAGTTGAGCAATAGTCAAACTTAAATGTTGAATTTGAAGTATACTGAGCCAGCAGGGTGGAGTGGATTGGGCCTTGGACCACGATTTTGGAAACCATGGTTTGAAGCCCTAGTCAGCTCTGGAAATTCACTGGGTGGTACAGGGCAAGTTCCACTCTCTCAGCTACAAAGAAAGGCAAAAGCAAGCCCCTTCTGGCCCTATTTTTGCCAAGAAAACACCATGCTAGGTTTTCTTTAAGATTTTCACAAGGTTCAAATGACTTGAAGGCCCACAACAACAACAATAGGTTGAAGTATCTGTCACTGCCAACGCAATGTATGCTTCCACAATGTTAAAAAATAGCTAATCTTTATCATGGGACACATGTTTCAGAGTGTTACAAAACACATTCATTTTACAGAAACAATTAGCAAATACAGTACAGTCTCACTTATCCAACACTCGCTTATCCAATGTTCTGGATTATCCAACGCATTTTTGTAGTCAATGTTTTCAATACATTGTGATATTTTGGTGCTAAATTCGTAAATACGGTAATTACTACATAGCATTAGTGCATATTGAACTACTTTTTCTGTCAAATTTGTTGTATAACAGGATGTTTTGGTGCTTAATTTGTAAAAACATAACCTAATTTGATGTTTAATAGGCTTTTCCTTAATGCCTCCTTATTATCCAACATATTTGCTTATCCAACATTCTGCCGACCCATTTATGTTATCCAAGCCTCGCTTATCCAAGTTTCTGGATTATCCAAGTCATGTTTGTAGTCAATGTTTTCAATATATCATGATATTTTGGTTCTAAATTCGTAAATACAGTAATTACAACATAACATTACTGCGTATTCAACTTCTTTTTCTGTCAAATTTGTTGTAAAACATGATGTTTTGGTGCTTAATTTGTAAAAACATAACCTAATTTGATGTTTAATAGGCTTTTCCTTAATCCCTCCTTATTACCGAAGATATTCGCTTATTCAAGCTTCTGCCGGCCCGTTTAGCTTGGATAAATGAGACTCTACTGTATGTAAGATTCTTAGGATGCTCATGTCATCTCAGCACATTAAGCGTAATCTTCTGAGAGAAAGCTGTTGGGCAGTAGAACAGAGTATCCTGAAAGGAAGTACAGTAGAGTCTCACTTATCCAAGCCTCGCTTATCCAAGCCTCTGGATTATCCAAGCCATTTTTGTAGTCAATGTTTTCAATATATCATGATATTTTGGTGCTAAATTCGTAAATACAGTAAATACAACATAACATTACTGCGTATTGAACTACTTTTTCTGTCAAATTTGTTGTATAACATGATGTTTTGGTGCTTAATTTGTAAAATCATAACCTAATTTGATGTTTAATAGGCTTTTCCTTAATCCCTCCTTATTATCCAAGATATTCGCTTATCCAAGCTTCTGCCGGCCCGTTTAGTTTGGATAAGTTAGACTCTACTGTATACTGGTTTTCACTGGGCATTTTTTAAACAGCGGCTTTAGCAGTGCATTTCTGCACCGGCAGGCAGCGGACTAGGTTTGCTCTTTAGGCTTTTCCAATTCTAAGGTTATGATTCATTTCACCAAGAGGGAAAAACATTTCAATAAGAATCTAGAAGCAGAAGACAAGCAATCTCCTCCAAAAATGCTGCATCGCAAACCACACACACTCTTATAGAAACCAGCAGATCTTTTGAGTCATCTTGGTATATGGTCAAAAGGGGCTCAGTTACTCATGGTGACTTGGACGTGGGGAGAGGGATGGGCAGAATATTTTTTCTTTAAGTAAATCAGTGTGAAAGTGGGCTCAATTTATTACCAAACTGGTTTTCCAGCTCAGAAGATGTTCGGAGCCTTAACAATCAAGATGTCCAGAATGTACTCACTCAATTTGCAAGGATGCTGTATGCCTCTGATTGCATGGACATGGTGCCAGTCATCCTACAATATTCAGATATTCATGTTGCTACCTGCTAGGTACTTTAGAGCATTGGCATACAACTCTGACATGTGACCATCTTTTAATCTAGATACTGTGCAGGAGACAGGTGAAGTGCATTAATTTAAAATGCAACAAGGTCTACACAGATATCCTGGCCACAACTCAAAAGAGTTCACTGTTTATAATGCAAGCATATCTTTGTCTTCTAGCCTGCACATTTTAAGGGATTCCTCTCAGTCTTCTTTTGTGCAGACAGCTCTTCATGTGAGAATGTAACAATGCACACCAAGGTTATTAAAGCCATTGCCAGCAGTCCAATATCAACTCATTTAGGATGCATCTACACTGTAGAATTAATGCAGTTTTACAGTGAAAAACAATAGGAATATTTATATTAACAATTTTTCACTTTTGCAAAGATCCTGTGCCCCTAACCTTAGAAGTTATGGAGAGCTAGCTTTAAATGTGATTAAAATAAATGTTATGCTGTGGTTGCATGGTTACCACTGTGGCATAGTTGAATGTTCAGTGCTATTTAAATTCTTGGTATGAATGTAGAAATGTCAGACCTTGTTGAAGAGGACAAAGACCACCTTTTTGAATAGTTCATGGGGAGCAAGTTCTTTTATTTTGTGTCTAGGATCATATCCTGTTTTGTGTAGAACTCCTGTGGCAGTGAGAGGAGGTGACATAAGAACCTCTGGCCAATGCAGGATCTGTAGGGCATATTGCAGTTTTAGCACAATACTTCGCCATCTAAGATGTGAAGACAATAGGAACTCACAGCCTTACGTGGATCAACCATAGAGATCAGTGAGGCCTGCTTAAGTACAGAGTGATTCCGAAGGCTTCATCTCAGTGACCTCTGGAGATCTCAGTGCTGTTGCTATTATTTTGTAAAAGGACCTGCATGAGCTCCACAAGGCTGTAGTAGCACTTCTTCAGACATCATGTCACAGACAAAACTGGTGCGCTCTTATAATACTACTGTCTTGGGCTGCGGTGCAGTAACCATACCAAAACATTTGGTTGCCTAAGTAACAAATTGTGCCCACGCAGTTGGTAATTTATGCGTCACTGGTGCAGGGAATCTCCTATAGCTTTTGGTCTGGACTGTAAAAAGGGGTTGTGATTCGGTTGCCAACTACTTCTGGAAGTCGTCCATAAACAATGAAGCAGCTAGAGATTCCTAGAGGTAACATCTCTCTAATAATCCCTAAATCTTCCAGTGTAAGTCTGTAGGGGTCTGTGGTCAAACTTCCCCCAGAGGTTGATCATGGAGTCGTGCTAGAGGACCCAAAAATTCCTAGGTTAAACAAACTGGGGTTTCTTTAATTGTTTTTCCATTTTTGCTGGGCCCCTATGCCCCTAAACTCAGGAAATGTGGAGGGCTGCCCTTTTTTGACACCTGAACTCATCCATCAAAAGCAGTCGACTTACTCGGTTCTAATGGCAGGATTGGTTCTTTCTTAGGGTCTTACGGTTAAGTGAAATAAATGCAACTGACTGACTTCTATGTGTGCAGATTTACAACTATGTGTTGACCTCACTTTTTGAATAAATTTCATTGAAAGGAAGAATTGTTAATGTACAGAGATCTCATTCTGATTCTCAGGATTGTAATCAAAACTTAATGTTGGAAAATAAAGTTTTTCAGGAACAGCCTAATAATTAATAATTTGGTTTTAAGTATGTGACCAAGATATCTGTAGAATGAGAAAAATGCTTTACAATTATATACTAATTTTCAACCTGGCACCTTCAGTTGATTCTTGTGCAATGTTCAGAAATGAATTAGGAAACAATACAATATATAACAGGCTGATTTTTCAGGCAAAGTGTTATGCAAAAGGAAATCAATGGAAAACTATTATATAAAACTATTGGTAAATGCTTTGTAGCACAGCTCCTTTCAGAAGAATGTTTAACCACAAGCCACTGCAGTGTGCTCAAGATATGTACTTTTCTTTTAAAGGCTGGCAATAAAATGTTATTGTGTCTTCAGAGAATACAGGAGTTTTTGTGATCAGATTTATTACTTGTATGAAAAATGCCTCGACTGCCAAATGCCTAAGTATGGAATGTTTTACAAACCAATCCATAGATGGTATCTACACTTATAATCTTCATTTAACACTATAAAAAGAACTAATCAAGGTTTTTGGCTGTGTGAGGACTAGCCTTCATGATATCACACAAACATGATTGAATATTAATATCTAATACAATTCTCATATCATACTGGTTTATGTACAACAATTCATGTGAAAAAGATCTTGGAGTCATAGTGGAAAACAAGTTAAAGATGAGCAAACAATACGATGCAGCAGTTTAAAAAGTCAATGGGATTTTGGGCTGCATCAAAAGGACCATAGTATCTAGAGATCAAGGGAAGTAATGGGGCCCCTTTATTCTGGTTTGACCAGACCTCACCTGGAATACTGTGTCCAGTTCTGGGTACCACAATTCAAGAAAGATATCGACAAGCTAGAACCATGTCCAAATAAGGGTGATTAAAATGATCAAAGGTCTGAAGACCATGTACTATAAGGAGTGGCTTAAGAAGCTGGGTATGTTTAGCCTGCAGAAGAGAAGGTTGAGAAGAGACATGATAGCCATGTATAAATATGTGAAAAGATGTCACAAGGAGGAGGGAGCAGGCTTGTTTTCTACTACCCTGGAAACTAGGACTCAGAGCAATGGGTTCAAATTAGAGTAAATGAGATTTCACTTGAACATTAAGGAGGAACTTCCTGACTGTAAGAGCTGTTCAACAGTGAAATTCTTTGCCTCAGAGTGTGGTGGAAAGCTCCTTCCGCGGGAGCTTTTAAACAGAGGCTGGACGACCATCTGTCAGGGGTACTTTTTGCTTTTTCTGCATGGCTGGGGTTGGACTGGATGGCCCATGTTGTCTTTTCCAACTCTATTATTCTATGATTCTATGGAAATTCCAGGAAAATCCAGATTTGAAGCACTTGGTTGAGAACTTATGAGAACTGCTATCCTCTCAAAACAACTTTCTGAATGATTATTCTGTCATATCAGGTGGTAAAGTCCTTGAAAAAGAGCAAAAAGAAGGCAAAGAAAACAAAGTTACATAGAAACAGATATCATTATATAAAGAAAAGCCACTACATTTTTATATTCTTTAGACAGATCAGCTATCTATTAATATTTTTCAAATACCCACAGGCCAGTTTGCTATGCAAGCCTGAGAAAATGAAAAAAAATGTTTTGGGAAAAGTATTTAAGATAGGAGTCTATGAGCTGCAACTAAAAAGAAAAGAATATGAAGAGAAACACCACAGCGCCAAGTAGTAGTTTTACACTGACCTATGATTTTGACCATAGAAGGGAGACAACGAAACTTCTATGTTGGGAAGTAGAATTTGGCCTTATATGCTAAACCTTGTATGCAGATTTTATCTATGACAGCTATTTAGCCTCTCAGTTAACACATCCGGGTGTCCCCTGGGCATCTCTGTAGATAGCAAATTCTCTCACACCAGAAGCCACTTGCAGTATGTTCTCAAGTCACTTCTGACACAATAAAACAAGCCTTTCTTGTACTATCACAATTTAAAAATGTACTTCATACTGCACCAGTTTAAAAGCTGTAGCAGAAAGCATGCAATATTATACTTTGCCCTATAAATCCACAAATTCTGTACACTTTTGGTTGATTTTAAAAAGAAAAAGCTGCAAGATGGTAGACCTATCAAGCCAGTAAACTTTGTATCAACTTCTTACAATGTATGCTTGGGATTTAAGTCTTACTTTGAGGTTATGCCTGAAGGAATCTCATTGCACCTTCGAGACTAATTGGGAGAAGAAAGAGATTTGCAGCCAGGTATCTCTAGTTAGATACATGACATTGACTGCCATTTTCGAACAGATGGCTTTCAGAAAGAGAGGTAGTTGTTCTGAGCTGATTTTATCTCATTTCCTCTTTTTGTATGATCAACATCGGAGCCTGAGAAAGCAATACTTGCCTGCCTAGTACTTTCCCTTTACTTCAGACTGAAATAAAAATGTCACCTGTTATTCATGACTCCCAAGCTGCGTCAGTTTGTACATACAAGGAAAGTTAAGGGTGGAATCTAGACAAAAGAGCAATCATGTGGAAGGGTGAGAAAACCTCAAACATTCTTTTAATCATACGATGTCTCCAGAATCCAACAGCACTTGCACGTCTGAAAGATACATTACAGACCAAATAGCAGTCAACACCTCAATATTACTTAATTTCTCAAATACAGCCCCTATTGAAAGAATCAGTTTAGACATGCGGCTGATGTTGAATAATCAATTGATGTGAAATCAGATTAAAGGAATGGTTATATACTACCCTTGTTCAGTTGTAAAAGTGACTATTCCAACCTTCATAATCTTTTGGTGAACTAAGTGAATATCACATAAGAGAGTCTTATCACATAGCACAACAAGGGAATTCAGATATTCTGTCATCTTTCAAGAACTTGGAGAGTATCTGATTATAAGCAATATGATCACTGAATAAATATGCTTTTGAAGATTCAAGATTGCTTTCAACTGGGCTACCACTGAATTGCAAATGCCTGCAAGTTTAACAGTAATTTCTTCAACTGCTTAGTTATGGATTCAAATTTTGTATTAACGGTTGCAATTGTAAAAGAATTCCAGAATTTTTCTAAAAATTTCTCTAGCTGCATAAAAACCACCCTTGCTGCCACCACCACTGTACAGATGGCAGAGTAGAAAGAAAATTAATGCTATGCTATAATTTGGGAAGGTATAATAACATGGTACATGCTTGCCGAGTGCTATCATTGCCTGTAAACTTGGATTATTATAATCAGACATTAATGCAATGATGGTTTGCACATTTCCAAAGAATGACCCTCCCCACTCAGGAAGACAGAAGTTTAAACTTTGAATTACTTGCTCCATAGTTCTTTTTACTGAACTCAGTAAAACTAGTTGTCAAAAGTGAGTTATGAAATACAGCCCAAAATTAGGAAAGACATGAGCAACAGTTTCTTTCTCCTTTGGGTGACTTTGACAATGTTTCTTGATTACTCAGCCCCTTTTAGCTCGATGCCCCCCTTCTTTTTAGTGCTTTGACCACATATTTCAGCCAAACTGTCCCACAGAGACCCATAAAGCATCGAGCAATTATTATTGTTTTCATTTCCTTTCTCCCACCCCCAACTTCCATTTCCATTTCCTTGAATTCCACCACCCTATGTAGCAATGGTTTATGTCAGGAAAAACAGAACTTGTCAGAATCAGGTTTGCTTTAAGAAATCTTCAGGAACATGAACTTAAGCTGTCTTTAATCTCTTTTCTGCTGTGTACTTTAGAAAGCATAGTCTGCCATAAACCAAAACTTTGCTATCCAAAGTCATTTGCAACATTTAAAACCCACAAGTTTACAAGAAGTCCATAAAAGTCCGCTGTTCCATGTCCTTCCTTATTCATTGGCTCATTCTATGATTTCTCAATCCTGCTCTCCTTACTTCTTTCTCTGTCTCTCTTGGATTAATATCACATTTCCTGTCAAGGAAACCCCACTGGCTGTAAAGTTGGCTTAAAGCTCTCCAGGATTGGCTCAAAAGGAGGCAGACTGCAAGAAGTGGGATCAATGAACTGCTCACATCTGTTCACAACTGTGATCCAAAAAGAGAGAGAGCAAGAACATGAGTGTGATTGTGAGTTTATGGCTTTCCCTGTTCTCACAGTTTGGGAGATGGGGAAGTTTCCAAAATAAGAGAGAGAGAGAGATGTTCTTACCTGTGATGACCAAGCATGGGACAGTGAGCCCTGACATGCTGCTGAGAAGGTGAGAGGAGAAGACCCTTGTTGCAGAGCAAAAGGAACCCAGCCAGGACAGATATCCAGGAGAGCAGCAAGGGGACCTCTGCTGTTCACAGAACGTCTGCTAAGTCCAGAATGCTGTTCCTCTGGCTGCTTCTGGTCCCCTTCTGCATTTGCAGCAGCAACAGCAGTCCAGTGAGGCATTTCCTGTTTGTTGTTCAAGCCCTTTAACTTTTCCTCCCCCTACACATCAAGATGAATTATCCCCCCTCCTTTATTAGCCCCCACTCTCCATCCTCTCTGAAGAAGTGGGCTGTCAGCCTTTGAAACCCCCACGTGGCAGGATCCAAGAGCCCAGAGACATGTACAAATAAAGTCAGATCTTTAACAGCTAGTGTTTAGGCTAAAGTCTGCAGGCAGCAGAGCAAACCTTAAAGGGACATCTGCAGCTGATAATTAATGGGTGTCTCTCCAGCTACCAGGCAACTTGTACCAAATACTCAGAGTGAGAAGGCAAAGTTTTTTTTGGGACCCACCCCTTGATCATGTCTTTTTTTCCATTCCCGCCCTTTTCTTTTTAAACTGTGTTTTTAACTGCTCTCTTCTCTGCAAGAAACAAATCAAAGCTGTGTTACAAGAAGTGTGTGTGAAATTCGCATTTCAACAGACTTGCAAACTGAAGCTGCTCTTTGTTGGTATAATTTTATTCCACTTACATCACTCTTTAAAAATGTGCCTGATCTATACTGTGGCATATTCCCCTAAAGGAAATCTCTGTAGAAGGTTGGTATTATATGCCCTAGCACAAGACTTTGTGGAACACTCCAAAATAACTAGAGCTTGGAAAATGTTACCGTTACTGTGATTTAGACAACCACTCTTACAGTTCTGCAGACACCACATCCAATGGCTATGAACAAGGTTTGAGAATCCATTGTTTGAAGGCCAAAACTGCAAATTGTGGCTTGACCTTGTATTTAAGTTTACTATTTACAGTTGCTTTTTCTCATTTTTAAGTTGGAGCCCCTGGTGACGCAGTGGGTTAAACCCTTGTGCTGGCAGGACTGATGACTTGAAGGTTGGGTTGCTGACCTGAAGTTGCTGGTTTGAATCCAACCCAGAGAGGGCACGAAATGAGCTCCCTCTATCAGCTCCAGCTCCGTGTGGGGACATGAGAGAAGCCTCCCACAAGGATGGTAAAAACATCAAAACATCTGGGCATCCCCTGGGCAACATCCCTGCAGACGGCGAATTCTCTCACACCAGAAGCGACTTGCAGTTTCTCAAGTTGCTCCTGGCACGAAAAAAATTAAGTTATCATACATTGTTTTAAAGGAGTCCTCCTCCTCATCATTCAGTCTTCAATCAGTCCATGAGGAACGGTCCTCAGCCTCAGTTACCTGTTGTCAATTAGGACAATTGTGACATTTCTTAGAATGTTATTTAAATAATAACTCTAGATTCTACTGTGGGCCATGCTCTGAAATAAACAGAGCACTATTGAATTCATTTGTATCCCTGCTGAGAATTCACTGAAAATTCCAACTTCTTAACAGTTTCTTCATGTTTGTTCCCCTTTGCATTGGTGCTTTTGTGTGCCATCCAGTCATTTCTCTCTTATGGTGATCCAAAGGCTATCATGGAGTTTTCTGTGATTGAGAACATGTTACTTGCCCAGGTCATCCAATGGTGTTTCGTGGCTGAGTGGGGAATAAACCCCGGTCTCCAGAGCCGTAGCCCAATACTTAAACCACTATGCCAACTATGGTGAACCACCATGTCACCAAGATGATTGATTAAAAATGCACGTGCTAGGAGGAGCTGTAGCAGTTTGCTTTGCCTGATCGTATTGGAAAAGGAAAAATTAAATTACCCTTCTTCCTACTGCTGAATTAACTGAATCCATTTTCAGCTCCATTTAAAACAACTGAGATAAGGTGCGGACAAAAGGAGAAAACGGAGGAGAGAAAATTAGGACATTTTAAAAGAAGCTGAAAAAAGGGACAGGCAGAGAGTATGTTTTTTCTTCTAGGAGATACACACCTAAAGAACTGAGATTCCTAATGTGAAAATACATAGATACAGTATTTGGATTTCTAGAACCCTTTGGCTTTGGCTGTTTTTCAGTTTGGGAAGAAAGCTGGGATACATATTGATGTGAATATATTTGTGGAACAAACAGATGAATGATGAACTATTTTAAAGCCCATGAACTTCCAACACAGGCAAGCATTATGGGAGTGATATGTTAACCAAGCCAGGTGGCTAAAATTTTCCTTTTCCTGGTAATGATGATTGCTGTCATTGTACAAATGAATACTTCTGTGAGTTCAACCATCTTGATTACTGTGATTATAGTTTTGCCTACAGTGCTACCTGATGTTAACCAGGGACTTAATGAGAGAACTTGGATGTCTTCTTTGTCAGCAAATGATTCTTCTAGCTAGTAAAACTAGAACTCCCATGATTCCATAGCATTGAGCCATGGCAATTAAAGTGGTGTCAAACTGCATTAATTGTACAGTGTAGATGCACCCTGAGTCAAGATTATTTAGCAGTAGAACTTGAGGTGAGATATTGTTTTCTTTTGCGTCATGCAAGATGGGGGAACAAAGAGCACTCATAACGGAAATCTCATTTCAACCGGGAGATGCAAAAACACACTATGATTTTGCAGAATATGTTAAGGAGGAAACAAATGCAACTTCAAGAGATGTTATCTGTCCATGAGGTGGTTTACATCTCTGTCTGATCAGCAGTAATAAATGATAAAAGATAAGCCAATAGCACAGCTGGAGAGACCCCAGTTGTGCCTGATGGTGAACTTCCATGATGTGGGCAAGTAACTAAGCTTGGGCTCTATAGTATTACTCAGTAATTAAACATCAGGAATTGGCTACCAGCAACTTTGAAGGTGTGAAACTAGTAAATAGGCCCCAGAAATGAGAAACCAGGAAACAAAATGATAGGTGGAATTCAAAAAATATTTAATTTAATTTATATCCTGCCTTTCCCTCCAAGGCAGCTCACAGTATCAGGTAAAAATACAGTGTAAACAATGGATAATATGGGAAGTATACATACTAGGGGTGTGCATGACTCAAAAAACTAACTGTTTGTCTTTACAACATTTGTGCGACCCCCATTTTGATTCTAAAGTGTTTTGAACAATTCCTAAGGCAATGGTTCTCAACATGGGGTCCCCAGGGGCTTTAGCCTACAACTCCCAGAAATCCCAACCAGTTTACCAGCTGTTAGGATTACTGGGAATTGAAGGCCAAAATCACCTGGGGACCCCAGGTTGAGAACCACTGTCCTAAGGGGTCTGGGCCATATCTAATACAACGTGATGTGAAATTAGTTATTTTTTCCTTTCTTTATTAAAAAAAAACCCTACAAGAGCTAAGCTATACCTGGTGGAGAAGGAAGACTTGTTGGGTTTGGGGTGGCTCTTCTCCCTCCGCCGCCTGGTCTTACGCGAGAAGGCCCTGTCCTGCATTGGGTCTGGAAAGAGCCAATTGTAAGAGCCTCTTATAATTTTTTGCACAGCTCTAATAAAAACGGTTAAATTATCATATTTAAAACATCAATGCAGAATAGTTAAACTTGTTATAATAATGATGATGAAAATATATTGCACCCCAATTAGAAGAACTTCTGCATCCGGCAGTTAACAGTCAAAAGTCTTTGCCTGCTGGTAAAAGGAGATGGAAGGTGGCAGGGGCACCTTCTGGAAGGCCCTCTCTTTGGTCCTTACCAAATCTCTGATGGTGGTGGGACCAAGAAGCAGTCCTTCCTCAAAGATTTTTTTAAAATTGACAAAATGATATGAAGAAAGGCAATCTTTTGATAATCTGAACCGAAGGTATTTCGGAAATGAAAGAATAGCAGGTGGTCTTGGAAGTGAGAGGTTTGCCAGCTGTCAATGACAGTCATAGATTAATAAAAATGGTGCCCTTGTAAACTTTTAAAAAAATTCTCAGTTATATTCTATGAAAACTTTATGGTGTGGGCGGGGATGGTCATGCCCTTGCTGCTAGTACATACAGTGGGCTCTTGATATTCATTGGAGTTTGGTTCCAGGATCTCCCATGGATCTCAATGTTATGGTTGAGCCTTCTGGCTCCGGTACTAGGAGACGTGGTCGTAAGACTCCTCGAGAGTCAGACTCTTTTGAGGAGCGTGAAAGGAAACGGCTCCGGGACTTATTTGCAGAACCAACAGATGAAGACTCATTTGAGGGTTTTAC
The DNA here is from genome assembly GCF_035594765.1 of Anolis carolinensis. Taxonomy (NCBI): domain Eukaryota; kingdom Metazoa; phylum Chordata; class Lepidosauria; order Squamata; family Anolidae; genus Anolis; species Anolis carolinensis. Next base: position 298,097,036 of record NC_085842.1, read on the forward strand.
CGAGGGAATGGAGGAAGAGATGGTTAGCTCAGAGGAGGATGACATGGAGTGGACTCGTGTGAGGGAGGATTTGGGTGTCACCGGCAATGATAGCATGGGAGGCAATTGGCGGGTTGCAGGATCAGACCCATGGACAGGCTGGAGGGATGGAGCGGGATCCACAGCTGGGGATGCTGTGGGGCATAGTCAAAGGTGTTTTAGCTCTGATGAGGATGATGATGATGAGGCACCTGGAATTAGGATAGCAGCTGACAGCGATGAGGAGTTATGAACTGGGATAAAATGGGGTTTAGGATCAATGGCTAATTGCGTTGGGCAAGGTAATCTGGACGAACGCTTGGGCTCTTGTTGGGGAACTTCCTGAAGATGGGTGTGATTCGTTTGCTGGGTACGTAAGTTACCAAGGACACTGGGCATAGACGGCGGGAGGAACTGTGTGGGGTTTTTCTGTGCAACTTGTGTTTAATTTTGATAGCTTGGACCTCTGTCGTCTTTTTGACGGACATTAATTACCTACTCTGGATTGGCGCTGGACTGACTGACTGACTACGACCCTGGACTATCCCTTCTGTGGCTATCGGTGGAACTTGTGGACGTCTGCACTTGGCTTTCGACCTTGGACCGGATTGGGACCCATGCTGACCGTCGTTACCCTGATTGATGTGCCTGGATCCGGATTTCGCTCGTTGCACGGAGGAGTTAACAGTCTGAGTTACTCATCTGTAGCTTTTGAGTAGCAGAGAGGAATCTGCTGCCAGTTTTTTGTGTTCATTTTGACCTCTGTTTTCCAACTTTTGTTTGTTTAAATTGTCAGGCTGAAGTAAGCACTTTTGTTTTAATCCGGATTAAACTCCTGTTTAATCCGGTTTATCCTTTCGAACCGTTTTAATTCAAACGGAGCTGTTTCTGTTACTTTTCACACTGAAGACAAGTGTTTGCCTAGTCCTTTGCTTCCTACGGGCATTTTTTAGTTCTGTAACTTTAATAAACTGTGTTGTACTCTATTTGGTGGCGTTCTGTCTATGACACTCAAAGTCCTATTATATGCAATGATGTAGTAATGGCGATACAAATTTGAGGTTTTCATTCTGGGGTTTTAAAAATATTTTCAAGCTGTGTATGGTTGTATCTGTGGATACAGTATCCGTGGAGATGGGAGGCTGACTGTATTCTGAAGACAGGGTGGTGTGGTATGAGGGATTGGGAACGCTGTGGAAACCCAGTGAGACTGTTGGCTTTCTGACCCATTTGAGATTCTTGCCTTTATAGTAAACAGGAAAACGGAGAGAAAGGGAACTGATTGGCAGATAAATTAAAGTGGATTCAAGCAGCCATCGTTTACTCAGTCCAGGGCCTTAGAGGATGGGATGATGTCACAAAAGAGATTAGCCTGGGAAACAGTTCAAGAATAGCAAAAACAATGATGGTGTTTCCAGAATCTAAGGTTTTGGAGGTCTCCACAGTAGGGAATTAAAATGCACAAGGTCTTAATGCAGTTGTTAGTCTCAACTGGAGGAAATATTAAATATTGATTTACAATTCAATTATTGAATTGTAAATTCCACTTGTTGAATGGATCCATTATAGCTAGAACTAGTGGATGGGTTTAACCCATAGAAAGCTGTCTTATACACAGTCAAGCCAGTGGTCCATCTAACTCCGTACTGTATGCTTTAAATGGCAGTTACTCTCTCTCCAGTGTTAAAGTATCTTTCCCAGTTCTAAGTATAGATGTTGGTGTCTGGACCAGGGTTTTTCTGTAGGTAGATCCTGTGGCGATCACATGCTCATTCATGCATAGAAATAAAAATTGTGTGAACTTTAGAATCCAACTATTTGGCACATTTGGGTAAACAGTTGGCAAAAAGAAAAAAAAATTATGTTTACAATTACAATTTTTACTGATATGATATTGGAGATCTTAATGAAAATACAATTTTTCCTGCTTTAGTCTAAACCACATTTGTACATCCATTTCAGGAAACAGGATTAATAATGGATATAAAATGGAGAAAGAGCAGAGAACAGTGCATTGGCTGAAGTATTTAGAATTACAAGTCATTTTCTGCTTTGTTTGTTATATGGCATTCTTGAACCCTGATGATGATGGAGGTGATGATGATTTGTGCCTTCAAGTAATTTCTGACTCATGAATATCTCAAGTTGTGAGATTTTCTTGGCTGTTGTTCCCTTGGTAAACAGTTACTTTCAAAACAGAAGCCATGAGAATAATTTATTGTAGTAGCCACTCAGTTACTGTAGCAGGATCTTTAGACAGGAAATCTGTTCTGGAAAATTTCAAGAAAACTGAAACAAAGTTTTTAGATTGCTTTCCAAAACCCCTTTATTATTTTTTTCTTTTGAGAATTTTCTAGATCATCTGGAAAACTAAACTTAAAATGAAACATAGACATACATATTTGGGGTGCTTTCTCTGCTGTATTCAAAATCTACATTCTCTGGCTTGTAATTTTCCTGCCTCCCCTATGAACTTTTCTCTAAATAGTCCCCTTTTCCTAATCAGTTTCCTTCCAAAGTACTGTTTCTACAGGTCTTTGATCTCACTGCTATGTCATTGTGTTATTGTTTGAAAATAGTGGGAGCAAAGATGATGTCTTCTTGCACTGCTGTGAAAGAATACAAACTCAAATTGTATAAATCTCAAGTATCTGGAGGTACTGTGCTTGTTAATGACTGTTCATCCACACCCTTCTGAGACAGAGCCAGGATTTTGGCGAGTAATCGGAAGTTCATGGAATTTTCCTATACCCCTTTTGAACATAATAAAATACGGCTGCTGACGACTACACATTCTAGTTAAAATGTGGTTGCTATTTTTTTCTTTAATTTTTACGAAAACTTGATTAACTTACTTCCTGTATGCCAGTCCCCTAGAAACAGCAATTTTCAGGAAACCTCAGTCAGGTGGTGCTTTGGATGTGTTTTAATGGATTTTAACTGTGATTTTAATGCTGTTTATATTTAATTCTGTTTTAATGTTTGCACATTTATATATTTTAAATTGTATGCTAATGCTTTTATGTTAAGCCGCCTTGAGTCTCCTTTGGGAGATAAAGCAAGGTATAAATCAATATAATAATAAATACTGAATTGCAACACAAAGTTAGATAAGAGACATGATCATGCACTCTCTTCACACACGATCACACACTCTGTTTATACATTTGCATCGCTGACAGTTTATGGTAGACAAAGCAGCCAAAAAAATGGCTAGCCTTTGGGCTACACTACATTGGCCAGAAAACCATGAGTTGGCATGAATTCACTGCTGTCTGTGTCCAGAATGCACAGTGACTTCTGATGAGTGTACCAGATTTTCTTGCCGCACTTTAGATAAAGTTGGGGATACTCAAGTTTTGCTGGAAACTCTGGAGTATCCAAGAACTTTGCAGAAGTCTGGGCAGATGAACCAAGGCCATTTCTGGCTAATTTCCTATCCAGACAGACACCACCACCATTACTTTTTCCCTGCAGTAATCAATCAGCACAGGGAAAGGGAATGGCAAACAACACCGGTCGCAGAGCTCCATGCAAGTGCCTGGCCATAGTGATCATGTGTTGTGACTCAGCCTTTGTGTGACTCTGAGGAGGATTCTGGGATGCAGTTTCAAGATGATGGGATTTAGGTTCAGGATGAGTTTCAAGATGACTCTGATGGGAATTATGGGATTCAGGTGCAGAGTGTTCCTGCTGTGGGAGATGAGGAGCAGGAAGGCTTTCCCACGGGAAGAAATGATGTTGTTACTGATGATGGTTTTCAGGTGCAAGAAGCAGAAAGAGAGAGTAGCTCCCAGCCTCGGCCTGATAACACTAACAAGCCCTGTGGCCTTGAAAGCGATGAGGCTGCTTCTCTAGATTGGGCTAGTCATTTGGAATTTCGGGGGTTGCGCAGAAGTCTCAGAATAGCAAATAAGAGGGAGGTCAAAGGGCAAAGAAATGCCTTCATGTTATACTATTGTGATGACTCATGGGCCATGTAGTCCCGTTCCTAGTGCTGTTGTGACAGATGAAGAGGAAAACTTGGGTTTTCCACCATTTCAGCCAGAAAGGGAACTTTCCCAGCCTGAATTAGAGCCCTTGCACCTGCAGGAGGTTTGTATTCCAGAAATCTGCCAAACAAGCCCTGAGTCAAAATCTCCCCCATTTTCTCGCCGTAATTATTATCTACAACAAAAAGGAGTTCAGCAGGCTAATCGCCGAAGCCTGAGAATCGCAGCAAAGCATTCTGATGATTAAGCCTGCTTCCATGAGAAATTTTAGGGAGTCATACATCTGGACACAGAGATTGACTTTCGTTTCTGGTTTCCCCAGAGAAGTGTTCTCTGGTGGGAAACGAGGCCCTATTTAGGTTCCTTGCCCCTTTTGGAATCTTGCGGAGTCAATTCGTCAGCTACTGGAGTAGCGTGTGTGGACAGCTACTCCGTTTCCAAGCCTTGTTCCTGTTTCCAAGCCTTGTTTCCCAGCCTTGTTTACTTCCACGGATCTTGCCTTGCTTCCCGGACCTTGCCAAGTAAATTCCACGGATCTTGGTTTTGCTCCTCGTTTCTTGTTGCCTTGTTCAAGCCTTGTGTTCCAAGTATCAAGTTATTTCCTAGCCTTGCTCAAGTTTCATGGACTAAAGGACCTTGTCATCTCCCCTCACTTCGCTTGGCGAAGTGAGTGTTTCGGTTATTGGATTACAACTTTGGACCTTAATATTTCATATTGGACATTGTTTCTTTGGACTAATTTTGACCTTCCCTGAAAGGTCTACTCCTGAACTATTTCCTACACTTGATAATAAACCAAAGCAAACACTGCCTGTATTTTACCCAGAATAATCTGTAGAATCTTGGCATGGTGTAAAAGAACTGCAAACTGCCTGATTGCTCCTGGTCACTACTAGCCCAATTGCTTAACATAACAAGCATTTAATTAGAATGTCATTCAAACTGAAGACCTTGGATTGACAACACAGCGATTAGACAGACTGATTGAGACAACCTGGTTTGTTTAATTGTCATACTAGTAGGCGGAGCAACACAGAAACATATAGGCTGGTGTATGGTCATGTAGCTAATTTATGGTTAATGAAGCATTATGCAGAGCCATGGTTTATCACATTGTGTAAAATGCACATACACAAACATACAAAACAATGTGCTTTTTCTTGAGAGGGGATTTGCTGTATGTTGATATATCTTCAAGAACTGGGGTGAGACTAGGATGTTACTGCACAGCACTTGTAGCATGTGCTTGAAGCTTCTTAATCTTTTCCCAAAAGATATGCACAGGAACACCAGTGTCTCCCATGTCAATGGGGTTTGAATACCCTCTGCCCTATGTACACTTTAATTTGTATACAACTCTGATGATCAGCCTAAGGAAAGTTTTGTATGCCATGTTCTTGGGAAGTTTGAAAAATTCTCAACATAAAAATTCAGAGGAATTTCACCTTTTTATCATTCTTTTTCTTGGTTTCCCTTAAATGTATTAGAGTCCCAGGTTGCATTTTCACTATATAAATATTATTGTTATTGTTATAGTCTTCTTATTTTCTCCCTAAATTAGCAAAAATACACAAACCTGAGGAATTGCCAGCCAAAGCATGTCCTTGGGCTACAAAGTTTCGAACCTTAGTCTTACTTGCCTGGAGCTTGGGAATTCTAAAAGGGGCAAGTGAATCAATTCTGCACACGTGTGCTCAGAAGTAACACATCCTCTTTTTCCATCAGTTCAATCATTCCATAGAAACATATACAGAAGCTTGTTTAGTGTTTCAAATTGAAATTTCTCTCTTGCTCTAATGCATATCAGCTGAGTCTTTGTCTTGAAAATTATGTGGAGAAGTGAGTGTTCCTAGTATGAGCAAAGTACCTTTCTATTGTATCCAGACATAGGTTTCTTTAATACATTATCTAGATTACAGAGAATGTCTTGACACCTGTTTGTTGATGTACTTTATTGTACCCTTACTACATTTGCCTTTTAATGTTTGCATTAAGAATACTATAACAAACTCCTGTACCTTGTCCCTTGCTTCATGTGGAGTTTGTCTATATTTTTTTAAATGTAGCTGTAATAGCATTACAATATAATCATCATCATCATCATCATCACCATCATCATCATCATCTTTATTTATAACCTGCCCTATCTCTCCGAGGGGACTCAAGGTGGTTTCCAAGCAAAAAGTGGCAAACATTCAATGCAATAATAAAAAACGAACAGACAGACAACACAAAATTGAAACAATAAGTAAAAAAATATCAATATCAACTTATAATAGCAAGCCAGAAATAAGTACTTAAACATAATAACTCTCATCAAACACATTTGCAACATAATAAAATCTAAACCACTAAAATGCATTAAAAGTATAGAATGGTTTACAGCAGCCAATATAGCATGGCATGATGCAAAGACATGCCAGCACATTGTGATAATATATCAGCAACCGAACAAAAAAAAAATCAGAAACCAGAATATGGGATTAAAAGGGCTAGAAACATATTCAAAATGTCAACTCCCCAACCTGAGTACTAGAAGCTGTCTGGGACTTCTCTGCCAGAGATATTCTTGGAATTGGGATGGATAACACCCACTAATAGGAGCTCTATAACTGGTTACTGAATTATTGCTAGGAAAAGTGGTCATTAATGGACTACTTCCAGCATGGAAAAAACATTAAATGACCCTGAAAACCAGCACTGTCTGGAGAACAATGATGTTGTGAGATAAGGCTGGGCTAAAAGCAGAACTAATGCATTGCTATGAAGGTATAATAGTGTGGTATGATAAAGCCCTTCCCGGGTGATTACTTTGGGTGTTTGATTGAAATCTACCATACAATCTAAGAAATGTAAGGGGGAAAAATCATCTGGGGGGGAGGGGGAGAAAGAAATTGAGAAAAAGAGGTAGAGAGAAAGAGAAATACAGTAGAGTCTCACTTATCCAACACTCGCTTATCCAACGTTCTGGATTGTCCAATGCAGTCTGCCTTTTAGTAGTCAATGTTTTTGTAGTCAATCTTTTCAATACATTGTGATGTTTTGTTGCTAAATTCCTAAATACAGTAATTACTACATAACATTGTTGTGTATTGAACTGCTTTTTCTGTCAAATTTGTTGTCAAACATGATGTTTTGGTGCTTAATTTGTAAAATCATAATGTAATTTGATGTTTAATAGGCTTTTTCTTAATCCCTCCTTATTATCCAACATTCTGCTGGCCCGTTTATGTTGGCTAAGTGAGACTCTACTGTAAGAGCAAGTTATTTCATCTATACAAGTATGATTAGGTTCCATAATTTCTCTCTTACAAAGGACTGCAGACAAAAATGCACACTGTATTTTCCCCTTATTCACACATCCCAAGGTGTCCTTGGGAATTGTCCTGCACATGGTTGTTCTATGCACAAAAAAGTGGGGGATGTTCAGAAAAAAGTACAAAAGTATTTCTGAGCCAAATAATTGTCCACATATGCCCAGATGTGTGAATCCTAGGAGAAAACTATGCTGAAGTCTTGCTGCTGCATTTTTCTTACTGACAGATTTTGTTGGGTGCCAGGAAACCCCTTTATGATGAACAAACATAAATATATTTTCCATTCGTAGATACTGGTCCTTGAAGTTACCATTTCTTTTCACGAATAGCTGGGACAGAAACCAGGTAAGGTGACTGCATAGTTTCTTTTAAAAACCAGCTGGAAAGAGCCATAAGGGATTGTTGCTTAACGCTCTCTTTGCTCTGAAATATGAAGGAATTGCTTCTGGCAGAGCTGGGGAGAGCCAATGCCAGTTTATCTTACTTCTTATTGCATACTAGCCATTCCCTTTGACCACAAAAAGAAAATTTGCCCTAAATCCAGTTTTGGAATTCCTACAACAAATATAAGTGAAGAGGCTATCTGAGGGAAAGAATGTCAATTTTCTAGAATCTGCTTTATTTGTGACAGTTGCTGAAACCCAATCTTCTGGTTAAACATGTGGCACCAATATCCTCTTGAATGCAAGCATAATCTTACCCCCCCCCCTTCCAAAAAAAGAGAAAAGAAACCAGGCATAGTCCATAGTCACGTATCATTCTGATTCAGTAAGCAGCTTGGTTTAACTGACCGAGGACTACAGTTTTCATTTTAAGATGTGCCTTGGCTTTGCATTTATCACATGATTCTTCTAATTATCCTCCCCATGCTAGAGATATCTTTCAAGGAAATCCATGTTTTTTGGCAACAGGAAAAGTCAGATGTACTGATAGTATTCATGCAGCAGAATTGTGGAGGAAGTCAAAACCTATCCCTAAAGCCTTGAATAAAAAACAAGTCCTAGGAAACAGCATTTGGGGGAAGTTTAGCATTGAGAGCCACCCATTCCCTTTTCCTGAAATGCAGGATGCAATCCTTGTTTTGTTGAAAGTCAACATGTAAGAGACTGCTGGATTTTTCAAGTATCCCTTTATTGTCTAGGTCAGAGTAAATGCAGGAAGCATTGCCTTCAGTTTGAATTAGCTTTATGATGATGCCATGTTATTGCATGTTGTCAGTATGACATAATCAGAGAAAGTTCAGGGCTTCCTATTTCCTGCAAAGTCTTGTGTGTGCAGGGAGTAGGAGGCCCCAAACTTTCTCCTACATGCTGCATATTGGTTACTGAAAGTCAAGCCATGCATTATTGGGAATTTGTATAGGCAGTCCCTGAGTTACAAACATCCAACTTACAAATGACTCATAGTTAAGAATGGGGCTGAAACACCAGGAAGTGAGAGAAATCTACTCCTCGGAAGGGAAATTAACTCCTGTAAGAGTTATCGGGGGAAAAGCTTTGTCACCAATCCTTGTTTCCACAACGAGTACATTTTTTCAAAATCCAGTTATCACAGGAATAGACAGTGAGGTGAAATCTTCTGAACAGGGACACAGACAGCAAAACAAACACCACAGGGGTCTTAACACTTCCCTATGCTATCCAAAGCATATATATTTTGGAGTTACACTTTAAAAAGTACTTGTTCCGACTTAAGAACAAACCTACAGAGCCTATCTTGTTCGTAGCTTAGGTACTGCCTGTATTTCCTATGATTAACCTGTTTCCTCTCCTACAATGGGATTTCCTCACAGATACTGCAGTCTGGCAAATATTGCTCAATGCAAGAGACATACTATAATACGCCATCTTCACCACTTGAAAGAGTACCTCTTCTTAAAACATGTCTGCCATTTTAACATGTTAACAATGATAAAGACTGAGATTAAAAACAATGGGTTTAATATAGCTTTTTTCTCGGGCATCACTTACTGTAATGCCAAGGTTAAGTCACATTTCCCATATCCACAGAATTTAAGGGCTTCTTTCACGTGGGTTTCCAAGAATAATTGTACTCACCAACCCTTTAAGTTACTCATAATTTGAATGGCCTTTCCTGTCTCCTTCATCTGTATTTTCAGTTTCATCTGCCAAAAGTCTGAGACAAAAAGCAGACATATAGCCAAGGCAAATGGAATTTAGTAGCTGGGTAAAATTCTGTTCCTTCCAGAATAAGCTAGCAAGCATATTAAAATAAGCAGGTATTGGCAATGAAGTAATAGAAGAAGGATCGAGCAAGGAGAATTTGAGCATCAAGTCCATGTTTTGCCCAAGACCTAAACAGTGTGAGAAGAAAACACCTTTCTCATCCAAACAGTGGGAAGGTGAGAAAATGAAGACAACTTACTAGGGATATATCAATCAGCCTATTTGTTTCACAGTTGCACATATTAGTTTCAAAGCTATGGCAAGTCCCGCTAAGAACAGACTTGTTAAATTAACTAAATTTATCTTTATGTTCTACAGTTAATTCATTTGGTGTATTTTAGTTAGAATTAATCAATCAGATCCAAGCCATCATTAACCAATTTTCTGTGGAATTCTGCATTAAAAAAGTTCAACGTCTATACAGTATTTATTTTTATATGGAATTTGCTCTGATCCATAGATTTTGTGTTCATCTTCCCCTTATGGAAAGGCATCCTGTTCAATATCCTGTACGCTATTGAAATTGTGGCACTGAGATGACCAATCTGTAAGCTGCTCTGAGTCCCCCTTGGGGTGAGAAGAGCAGGGTATAAATATGGGAAATAAATAAATAAGTATTTTATTGGGGAGGGGGTAGTGGTTAGCATTGGCAGATCCAGACCACAATTTCTCAATTGAGCACTCTCTAATAGACACATTTCTATATAACATATACATCATAGGTCCCACCTTTCAAACTGCATTATATGGCAGTGTACATGAGGCCATAGTATGCAGCTTTTGAGCCAAAAAGAAAACTGCAGAATTTGGAGAAGGGTGAAATCTCAAGTATGACTTGCGGTGCAAATTAAAATAGGTTGTTTTGTTGCTGAGATGTGCAACAGAACCTAGACTGGAGGGGAATTTCTACATGTTTTGGGCTGCACTTTCCCCACCCCTCCTTTAAATTATTGGCCAAATACAATTCACCATCATTTCTCTGCATTGTAGTCTTAGGGCCCTTCCAGACAGCCTATAATCTGAGACCTGTCTTGGGTTTACCCGAGGTGACCAAATGACATCTCAGGTAAACCCGAATTAATCTGAAGTAAACTGAGATTTCCCAGTTTACTCTGTAAGGTCAGGATATTTCCAGGTTTGGGCTTTGTGGGAACTGACTCCAATTTGGTAGGACTTATAAATATATTCAGGGCCACAGTCATTCCTGTTATTCTGCCAGAACTCTTTCAAGGTTGTATATTTTTGCATTATCAAGAGCAGGGGTCCCCAAACTAAGGCCCGGGGGCCGGATGCGGCCCGCCGAGGTCATTTACCTGGCCCCCGCCCTCAGTTTTATAATATAATATATTGTATATACATATAATATTGATAATAATATTATAATGTAATACAATATAACACTAATAATAATACCATATAATAATATTAATTATATATTCTATATTACATATAATATTACTAATAATATTACAGTATAGTGGTATAGTTCAATATAGTAATATATAATGCTAATATTGTGCTATGCTAATAATATAATATATTGTATGTACATATAATTTGTAAGCCACTCTGAGTCCCCTTTGGAGAGAGAAGGGTGTGATACAAATGTAGTAAATAAATGCAGTAAATAATAAATAAATAAATAAATAAATTTTAGACTTAGGCTCACCCAAAGTCTGAAATGACTTGAAGGCACACAACAACAACAACAACAACAACAACCCTAATTAACTTGACTATCTCATTGGCCAGAAGCAGGACCACACTTCCCATTGAAATCCTGATAAATGTATGTTGGTTAAAATTGTTTTTAATTTTAAATATTGTATTGTTCTTTCGTTGTTGTTGTTGTTGTTGTTGTTGTTGTTGTTTTTGCACTACAAATAAGACATATGCAGTGTGCATCGGAATTTGTTTGTATTTTTTTCAAATGATAATCCGGCCCTTCAACAGTCTGAAGGATTGTGGACCGGCCCTCAGCTTAAAAAGTTTGAGGACCCCTGATCAAGAGAAATGTAAAAGTAATGATTAACTAAAAACCCCTCATGTCTCACATATCTGCTGATTTCTGAAATATCTTACAAAGTATTTTTTGGAATTCATGAACAAGTTTTGGTCTTTTTAGTTGAAACACATATTTTCCCAAGTTTATTCAGGGATGAAAAAAAGTGTAGTGCAAAAATGTGCATTTTTGCCATGACCTCTTTGGCTGATGGAACCAGATGGAATTTGGGACGTAAAATGTGACAGCAAACTTAATCACTAGTGAGCTTAAAGGCATTCTGTGTTTCCTCATAATATTTTTAGCGTAACTGAATTTCATGTAGCAAGCATATGGAAAGTGTTTGCAGAATTTTCAACTTGCAAGCTTTCAAAGCTAAAACTTTAATACTGTTTGTGATTCATATATGCAATTTGTATTTGTTGTAATAGCCAGAGAATGAAAAAAATTGTATCAAACTTTGGTCTTGAATGCTAAAGTATCCTCTTACAAGATAAAACAGAGAAAAATGTTTCATTAATGGTATTGCCTAGCTATGAGTTTGAAATCAACACAATATATCCAGTGTTAAAGATTTTGGATGAATAGTAACTTGTCAGCACATCTGAACTTTTTACATAATTTAGTATGTTTACTGGATTAAATCACTTACTCTGGGATTATTCAGGGTGCATCTGCACTGTAAAATTAAAGGAGTTTGATGCCACTATAAGTATCATGGCTCAGACCTATGGAATCAGGGATTTGGAGTTTTATAAGATATTTAGTCTTTTCTGCCAAAGTGTACTGGTACTTCACCAAACTTTTTTAATAAGAAAGGAAGGGCTCAATGAAAAAAATGTGGCTTTCTTAGTGTAAATTTAATTGGCAGTGTGGTTTGTGGGCATTTGACACTGTTATCATTAAATGTATCCTCTATTTTATTAAATTCAGAAAATTCCAGACGTTTTGTTTCTTGCTGTGGTTGTTTAAAGTAGTTTGTGCCCTTCACAATGAAAAATGTGAGAAAAATGCCATTCTTACTGATTTTTTTTCGTGTTAGAAGGTGTTACCTCCCACTACAATAACTGTTACATCATTGGGTCCATTTGCCCTGCTTATTTGAGACTACTTATTTAGAGCAATAATATTCTACTGTCTCTTTTATTATTGCTTTAGGACTTTATCACACAAGAAAGGCAAACCATGTACATTTTACTGTCAGTTTGCCTCGTCCCTATGATTAGGACTTTATCGCAATTGAATGGCAAACCCAATCAATAGTTGCTAGTCCGGCAACATTCCTGTCACTGTCTTGGTGTGATGGGAGCATTCTACTTAGGCTGGTATGTAGCCACCATTAGTGATTGTATGATTGCCATGGAATATCAGCTTTGTGTGATACAGTCGTTAGCCATCATGGTTCTAAATTGTTTTAGGCGTTGAATTTTGCCAACTGTTGTAAGCCGCCTTGAGTCCCCTTGGGTGAGAAAGCCAGGATAAAAATGTTGTAAATAAATAAATAAATAAATAATTCTCCTGTCCATTTAAAGAATTCTGGGAGTAGTTGATGGTGGTGGACAGTAAGCTGGTGAAGGATGTTGGCAAAGCAATTTGGGGGATAACTTATAAACACTCATCTTCCTTTTAGACTACTGTATGAAAAGTAGCATTTCTTAACTGCACTCTCTTTTAGATCTGTGATGCCATGAATACAACTAATGAAAAACTGGGCACTGCTTTTAAGGAAGCCAGTGAATGCCGCCTGCTAGTGTCATGGTTTAAATTCTACTTGGCAACTGATTAAGCCAAACTGATACTAATGGTTATATTTACAGTGTTGTCTTCAAATTGTTCCTGTGTGCACTCTCTTGTAATATATCCCAGGAAGTTCGATTCCTCACCTCATTCTCCAAATGTTTGTTTCTATTTTTATCAAATTGTCTGGTTTAATATTTATGCTTTCTCTTGGGAAAGAAGGGAAACACTAGTCTCCAGATTTCCCACTCTTTGAAGGACCCCAAATTTTATATGATCCAGCTCTTATTGGCTGATCTTGAATTCTTAGGACATCCTTCTAAGAAGCTCAGATTTCTGTTACACCCACAGTAGATAAAATCATAGAATGACATTTTGCATTGTGTGGTACATAGTATTGTGAATAGATTTTTGGTACATTGCTTTATAATGTGCCTAAGTGATAGAATAAACAGCACTGGACATATTCTTGCTGGAAAAAAATACAGTACATATTTTTCCAAGGTGTACAACATTCCACTGACAGCGAGCGCCCCGAACGCAGGACTGCTCTCATTGCAAGAGAGCTGGGACGCTTCAAGATCGACATAGCAGCCCTTCAGGAGACCCGGAGAGCAGGAGAGGGGCAGCTGAAGGAAGAAAAGGGAGGCTACACCTTCTTCTGGAAGGGACTACCTGAAGAAGAGCGAAGAAGAATACACGGAGTTGGCTTTGCTATCAGAAACGACCTGGTGAAGCACCTGACTGAAGCACCCACTGGCATCAACGAACGACTTTCAACCCTCCGAATTAACCTTGCCAAAAACCAACAGGCAACCATCATATGCGCCTATGCACCAACTCTAGATGCTGACGAAGACATCAAGGAAAAATTTTACTGTCAGCTGGATACCATCCTATCGGAGATACCTAAGGAGGACAAAATCATCCTCCTGGGGGACTTTAACGCAAGAGTCGGAAGGGACTCTGACCTGTGGCCAGGGATCATAGGAAAAGACGGGGTCGGAAACAGCAACTCGAATGGCATCTTGCTTCTCACCAAATGCGGAGAGCACAACCTTGTCATCACCAACACGCTCTTCCGCCAGAAAAACAAGCTCAAGACATCATGGAAGCACCCTCGGTCAAAGCATTGGCACCTCCTGGACTATGTTATCACACGTGCCAGAGACCGCCGCGATGTGCTTCTCACAAGAGCCATGACAGGTACTGATGACTGCTGGACAGACCACAGGCTAATCCGATCCACGATGGCTATCAAGATCGTCCCCAAACGCAGACTCCAAGGAAGGAAAACAAGGCGAAAAATGAACACCCAAGCCCTTCAGGTGCCCTCCAAACGAGCCCTTCTCCAAACAACACTCAAAGATCATCTACCCACAGAACACCCCGAAAATGTTGAGGAACATTGGAACAAACTGAAGACCTCCATCATCACAGCCTGCGAAGAAAGCATTGGATACCTAACTAAGAAACATCAAGACTGGTTTGATGATAACGACAAAGAGATCCAACAGCTGATTGATAACAAAAGGAAAGCCTTCCAAACATGGCAGAGAGACACCAACTGTGCTGCCAAGAAAAAGATCTATGCCAGTGCAAAAGCCGAGGTCCAAAGAAGGACCAGAGAACTCAAGAACATCTGGTGGACAAAGAAGGCTGAAGAAATCCAACACCTTGCAGATACCCATGACGCTCAGGGATTTTTCAAAGCCACAAAGATCATTTATGGACCAAGAAACCATGGCATACAGCCCCTACGCTCATCAGATGGAACCAAAATTCTGAAGGACAAAACATCAATTGCACTACGTTGGAAAGAGCACTACCAGAACCTGCTGAATCGCAGCTCCAATGTGGCCGAAGAGACCCTCTCACAAATCCCGCAACAACAAACCAGGGATGAGCTTGCAGCACTGCCTAGTTTGGAAGAAGTCAGCAATGCCATCAGCCAACAAAAAAACAACAAAGCTAGCGGACCTGATGGGATTCCCGCTGAAATCTTCAAAGAGGGTGGACCTGAGCTGATGCAACAACTCCACCAGCTTATTGAAAAGGTGTGGATGACCGAGAAAATCCCAGCAGACTTCAAGGATGCCACCATCATCACCCTTTTCAAGAAAGGGGACAGAACAGACTGCGGGAACTATCGTGGTATCTCCCTTCTAACCTCCGCCGGGAAAATCCTCGCAAGAATCCTTGCAAACCGCCTTCTCCCTGTCTCAGAAGACACCCTCCCAGAATCCCAGAATGGCTTCCGCCCCTCCAGAGGAACAGTGGACATGATCTTCACTGCTCGACAGCTCCAAGAAAAATGCAGGGAACAAAACCAACCTCTGTACATGGCATTCATTGACCTTGCAAAGGCATTCGACACAGTGAATCGCAGCGCTCTCTGGACCATCCTCCAAAAAATCGGGTGCCCTGACAAATTTGTGAACATCCTGCGGCTCCTCCATGATGACATGATGGCAACAGTCTTGGACAGCAACGGCTCCCAAAGTGACCCATTTAAGGTTGAATCAGGTGTCAAGCAGGGATGTGTTATTGCCCCCACCTTATTTTCCATCTTCATCGCTATGATACTTCACCTTGTTGATGGGAAGCTTCCCACCGGAGTGGAAATCATCTATCGGACAGATGGCAAGCTATTTAACCTCAGCAGACTGAGAGCCAAAACCAAGGTCACCACAACATCTGTTATAGAACTCCAATATGCTGATGACAACGTAGTCTGTGCGCGTTCAGAAGAAGACCTACAAGCCACTCTAAACACCTTCGCAGAAGCATACGAGAAGCTCGGCCTCTCACTGAACATCGAGAAAACCAAAGTGCTCTTCCAACAGGCACCAGCTAATCCCTCTGCAAAGCCAGGAATACAGCTTAACGGTGCAACATTAGAAAATGTTGACCATTTCCGCTACCTTGGTAGCCACCTCTCCACAAAAGTCAACATCGACACTGAAATACAACACCGCCTGAGCTCTGCGAGTGCAGCATTTTTCCGTATGAAGCAGAGAGTGTTCGATGACCGGGACATCCGTAGAGAGACCAAGGTGCTTGTTTATAAAGCCATTGTCCTCCCAACCCTGCTCTATGCCTGCGAAACGTGGACTGTGTACAGACGTCACACCAAACTCCTGGAGCGTTTCCATCAGCGTTGTCTCAGGAAAATCCTGCAAATCTCTTGGGAAGACAGGCGGACAAATGTCAGCGTGCTTGAGGAAGCAAAGACCACCAGCATTGAAGCGATGCTCTTACGCCATCAACTCCGTTGGACTGGCCACGTTGTCCGAATGCCCGATCACCGTCTCCCAAAGCAGCTCCTCTACTCTGAACTCAAGAATGGGAAACGGAATGTTGGAGGGCAGGAAAAGAGATTTAAAGATGGGCTCAAAGCCAACCTTAAAAACTGTGGCATAGACACTGAGAACTGGGAAGCCCTGGCCCTTGAGCGCTCTAATTGGAGGTCAGCTGTGACCAGCAGTGCTGCGGAGTTTGAAGAGGCACGAACGGAGGGCTTAAGGGAGAAACGTGCCAAGAGGAAGGAGCGTCAAGCTAACCCCGACCGGGACCGCCTTCCACCTGGAAACCGATGTCCTCACTGCGGGAGAATATGCGGGTCAAGAATCGGTCTCTTCAGTCACCTAAGAACACACGCCCAAGATACCAAGGTTGGAAGACCATCGTCCTCGAACGTCGAGGGATCGCCTAAGTAAGTAAGTACAACATTCCTGATGGCCTGACATTCTGCCTAAATTTCCCCAATGCTTTTAGTTCATAGAAACGAAATGCTGGTTTTATGGCAGCAGTGCATCAACCAGAAGGGATTCCCCATGATAGTTATCCGGACAGTCATTGCCAGTCCAATAAAATGATTACAGTGAAGTACCAAAGTGCATTTCAACCTGCTTTTTAAGGCTGCTGTTGTGCCTTTAATGACTGTGATGATAGCTATGTGAAGGATTACTTATGGAGGGTAGGTGCTCAAGCTCCATTGTGATGAATGTGTTTTCAAAACAGAGAGAGAGGAAAGATTCTCTTTTGATATTGGAACAGATAGGCCACCATAGAACACATCTTCTCTCAGTAATAAAATGAGGATTTAGTTGAAGGAGAAACTGTCAAGAAAAAGGAAAATAAAAACAGAATAATAAAAATGAAATTCATTTGGAAGGCGGTGGTGGGCGAAGAACTCTCAGCTTCAGCCATAAATCCCATGTTGTTTGGGTATGAATAAAGACTGTTGAGAGGTGGCAGAAACAATGAAAGAGGAGGGGGGGACGAGCAGTTTTATTTCCTTATTTATTTTTGCCAGGACTGAAAGGTTTTGTTTTGTTTAGCAATTTAAAGAGAGACCATTTTAAGCAGCCAAGGGAGAACTTGAAGTGGTTATTGATGGGTTGTGTAATGTCAAGCAAACTCTTATTTTGTACTCCCCAAATGTAAAGTCCTCCAAACAAACAAAAATGTAGTGCCTGCACATTCTTTTCATAATCAATGAGTTCAGTGCATGCTGGCTTCAAAAAGGGATTCAGATCACAAAAGTTCCCAATTGCCTTATCTCAGGATGAGCTGGTTATGCAGATGAACCTAGTACAGGGTGAGCTGGGTCTGGATTGACTTTTGGGGACCACCTGCAAACTGATTCTTGAATACTGAGACTTGTTTGTCAGCAGTTATTTTAGACTCAGGTTTCCAGGTCTCAGGACACCAGCGGAAATCCCAGGGAACTGCTGTGCTTATCTGGGGCCGCTTTTGGACAGGCCTTATATCCCAGGATCTGATCTCAGATTTTCTGTTTATCTCATATTATCTGGCAGTGCAAACCCATATAATTCAGTTTAAAGCAGAAAACCTGGAATCAGATCCTGGGATATAAGGCCTGTCTGGAAGGGCCCTGGATGTCCCGGTAGAAGGACAAAATTCAGGATGAGAAGCAATGGAGGGAGAAGAATTTCAGGCTTGGTGCATGAGGTGGTTTTAATGTCTGGCCACCTATTTTCATCCCATCTCAACTGATGCTAGGTCTCTATGGCCAAGCATAGAGGTGATTTTGGATATATTAAGAACAGGATGTGACGGAGGATGGAGAGGATATAGGGGTATACTTTCAGCCATTGTACAAGGAGTATCCTTGCATGGCTTGGGAAAAAGAAAACATGACAAGCCTTGGTGGCTTTCTGGCTCAGTGGAAAGGTGCTTGTATGTCTGTTGAACTTGTGCATGTTGGTACACTGACAAACCAAGAGATACAGATGATATTGCAGTTGTGTGCACTCAGATCCACTGCAGCAAGATAGAGAAATGCCAAGAGTAATGAGCTCCAATTCCAATTCCAAGCCATGGCACCAATTTCATTTGCATACAGTAAGTTCTATGTTTCATGGGCTCAGAATATAAGACTTAGCAGGAATGGTGGTGACTGCAGCATTGACTCTGTAGATGTTGCTGCCTAGCCAGCAAAAAAGGGAAAAAATGAAGACCGAATCAGCTTGTTTTCTGCTTCCAAAGACAAGGGCATGGAGCAAAAAATTCAAACTACAAGAAAAGAGATTCCATTTTTTAAAAATAAAAGAATTTCCTGATGTTAAAAGTTATTTGACAATGAAATATACTGCCTCAGAGTGAGTGAGTGTTTCCTTCTTTGAAGGTTTTTCAACATAGTCTGCATGGCCATCTGTCGAGAGTGCTTTGGTTCCTGAATGGCAGAGTGTTGGATTGGATTACCCCAACTCTATGTCACTATGATTCTGCTCCCATTTCCCCCCTGTTATTCCAGTTTGCCATATGACCCAGATCTTAGATTTTACCCATATTCTGGACCTATTTACTCACTTTGCCTTCCTGCCCATTTCCAGAATCAGCTGACCAAGAAACAATTTTGTACCAGTTGCAATTTTTAAACTCTTTATTATTGCATCTGTGGTCGAAACCTTGAGCAGTTGATGGAGTGTTTCAGATAATAATGGCTCTACAGTAGTAGAGGTATACATCTTTGATTCACTACAGCCTTATTGAGAAATGTAGTAACTACAGGTAGACCAAATTCATCCCATATTATGAATGCTCTTAAGTGGAGGAAATGTGTCACACAGGAAATGTTTCCAAGCAACCCAGCTCCAGAGTACTTTTATGAACTTTCTCCTGTTTTTACAGATGGTTTGATAACACAAACAAGTGAGAAACATGCATGTGACCAGCCCCTGACAGAGATGCTCCTGTGGAGGGTCAAGTAGAGAAGAAAATCTTTTCCAAAGAGAAATAGTTTGCTCTTGGGTAAATTGGTTGTTCAGCTGAACCCAAGTATCAAGGCAGGAGCTGTGGCTTTTCATTTGTACTGTTGTCATGCTTTTGGAAAATTTGAGCCTCCATTTAAATAGGAAAGTGAAGTTCCTTCCCATCAGGGATGGCTCTAATACTTGGCAGTTTAAGTTGGTTGCCTCAGGTAGCATGTTATCATTCCATTTTTAATTTTCAGTGAGGAAAAGATAGATGTTTGTGGGATGTTCTAACCTTTTCAGCCAAAATAACACAGCTTCAGTTGCTATATAAATTCACTTGTACTCATGGTGGTATGGGATAGAATATATATATAAGAGTAAAAATAACAGTAGATGTAAAAATGTATTGTAGATTGTATTGAATATTATGGGTCTGCTGTATAACAAATGATGTATAACAATTGTTTTAATAAAAAAAATTGAAAAAATTCACTTGCACTAAATGGAGGGAATGTCACCTGCTGCTCTACCTAAATATCTTGGGTGTTGCACTGCTGAATGCATATAGAAAACAAATATGATTAAATATTGGTATTTTCATGAAATGTGTTGTCCAAGGCTTTCATGGCCGGAATCACTGAGTTGTTGTGCATTTTCTGGGCTGTATGGCCATGTTCTAGAAGCATTCTCTCCTGGCGTTTTGCCCATATCTATGGCAGGCATCCTGCCATAGATGTGGGCAAAACATCAGGAGAGAATGCTTCTAGAACATGGCTATACAGCCCTGAAAATGCACAACAACCCTTTTCATGAAAATGTTTATTATTATTGGGAGTAGGTCAATTATTTGAGGGAAGAACTCCCATTTTTACAAGATAAATGCCCCCAGTACAGCTTTGTATCTCTATTCTACCCTACAAGGTACAATCAATGCTTAGTTGTGTTCACAGAGATATTTAATGAAGAAGGATCATACTTTCCCAAAATATGTCAGATATTTATGGAAACATATTCCTTCGTGTCTTGGACTTTCTTTTATCCAGTTTGCCTGGTGATTTTTATGTTAATTGACACACTTACACAACAAGCAAAAAAGGAACATGTTGATCACTCACAGAGATGCAGCAAAATGTTCAATGCTTCTGCTTTGTAACAGTGCATGCAATAAGGTGGAACCATAGTTCTGAATTCTGTGTCTTGACAGAAATGTGTATTTATCAGGTTTGCACTCATGCATATTTTCCCCAAGAACAACAACAAATTTTACTGTCTTGTGTTTATCCTGTAAAGGGTCACAACTTACATCCCTTGTCAACAACGGGGCTGCTGGAGCTCAAATCCAAACTCCAGAACCCCACAACCAACTGCATTGCAAATGCTTATCCAGAGAGCAGCAGAAGATGTAGCGAATTGCAAAGAAGCCCAGTGATAGCACTTTTTTTGCTAAATTATTTAGTAACTGTGGATGCAGTTTTTAAAAATGGTGTTTTTGAAAAAAACTTTAAATACTATACTGTATTTATTTGTTTACTTTCCAAATTGCCATTATTTCCAAGTCAATGCCCTTCCTGTAGTTATTATAGCACTAAGATCAAAATGAATTTAGATGACCTGGTATGGATTCAGAACAGTCCTTAATGTTTTTTTAAGTTCTTGCTTTGATTTTAAGATATCAGGAGCATAGAAGTACTGTAGTTGCAAAGTATGTAAATGGGAGGAGAAGGAGAAGAGAAATGTTAGCTATGTGTTTACAAGTGAAATAATACACATGGCCCTCTAAACAGGAGCCTGGAAGACCACAAGTTCAGAGCCTGTAGTTGCTTAACCACACCACTGAAACCTGGACCCATCATCATGTCCTTACAATTCACTTTTAAACTATGCAGAGACTGCTTTTCTTTTGCCTGCATCTTTACTGAATCTATAACTAATAGTAGGTTAGGATTAGCCGGAGATAATTTGCTGGCTCAACTCAAAGCAAGTTGTATAGGACACAAACCAGCCAAGTAATTGTGACACATAAAGCAGAGTCAAAAGTGACAAATTTCACAATTTTGAAAACTTATGAATTTTAGTTTTCTCTTCGTTCACAGATTAAAATTGTTTTATTCAGATAGGCCTGGAAAACAAAAAGTTTTAAAAGAAGGGGCATGGGGGTTTATAAGAGCTTTTGAACTTTTTTAATTTCAATTTATCCTTTTAACTTGAGGTGTGAATTGTTTTAATACTATAGTTTAATTGTATTTAATGTTTGTTTATATATATTTTTAATTGTATTGATTCAAATTGCGAACCACTGTGAGTTCCAATTTGAGGGGGAAACTGATGATGATGATGATGATGATGATGATGATGATGATGATGATGATGATGATGAGGGTAGAAATGGAAACTGTACTCCAGCAAAATTGGAAGGCATCCAATTGAAGAAACTGTTCAAATGACAGCCATACCACTCCTGACATGCTGAGAAACATGTAGATTTAAAGCAGCTACAAAAGATGCAGATAAACAGCAGCTGCTTGCATTTATAAGTCTGCCTGATCTGCTCGAGTCACAGAGCTTATTCCCTTGAGTTCTTTTCTATTTCTTTCTAATTGGCATGATAGTCAGCGCAAAGCTCTCTGAACTGCCCCCAGCTTCTTAAGCATAGATAATTATTGTCCAGTATCAATGGGTCCAGTGAAGCATGAAATACAGAATCATAAGGTCCTTCAACCCCTCCCTTTGAAATTCAGCCAGCTCTGATTTTTGAAGGAGATAGCAAAGCTGTTGTGCATTTTATCAGCTTCCTCTGGTTCATTTTCTTTGGAATCTTGGGTATCTATGAAAAAGTTTTATCCTCCCATAAATCAGCTTGCAAAACATCTATGGTAACATATTTGTCCTTATCCAATGTTCTTTCCAGGCCGTGAACATAGCAGTAGTGAAAGGATATGGTGAAAGACGGAGCTCCATACCTATGGGAGGTTCGGTGAAAGCACAGCTTAGAGGAGTTACTTTTTTGGGACTTCTAGAATCCCCATGGGGCCTCCAGCCATACTATCAAAGAGATTCTTTGTCATAGGCCCAAACAGTAGCTTTTTTCAAGTTCTGCTTGGAGCACAACTCACTGATTTAACTGTACATTACTATTATGTACAAAAGATCTGGAATTCAGATATTACTTTGGACCACTTTTGAGGCATCACATGCTCATCTTCTTTAACTATGTCTCCTTTTGCTGCTTGATGCTCCTCTTCTTTGGGCCATCTTCTAGACAACCTTTATACGCTTTGGATATCAGGAGCTGATACTGCTGGTCATGTGGTTTAAGACATAAGGGAGCTGAAGTCCAACCTATTTAGTGGGCTAACATTTCTCCACCCCACTATACAGTTTTGCTCTGCTGTTATTAGCATTCCTGTTTCCAAACCTCTGAGCAGAGAGGATTTCACTGTGAATTGTGGCTAATTTGATGGTGCCCTGTTGTTTTGAATTCAGATTTTGTTTGTTGGTTTGTGTTTAGATATTTAAATACATTGGGAATGTTGAACTAAGTAGAAACCAAATAAAACTAAACAAAACCACTATATCCACCACATTAAAGAATTATGTTGTCTTTGAAACTTGCAGTAGCTGTGAATTCATGTGTTTAGTTTAATTCATAGCCTCTTGGATATTCCAGTTACTTAATGCTGAATCTCACATTATCATGCTCTACTAAGAGATATTAGTGTATGATAGGAGAAGGAGCATCCCGTGACATGGTGGTTCCCATGTCAGTGGGGTGAGTCTTGTATGTGTGCCTCCAGATGTTGGGCTCCAACTTTCAACATTCTTCACCATTGGTAGTGCTGGCTAGGGCCACTTGAACTTGTAGTCCAACAGCATTTGGAAAGCTGCATGAATCCCTCTTCCTATATACACAGTGAAATAAATTTGTAGGTATAGATTCACCTTTTGAGCTGAAAGGTGCTGATGAAGTCAGTAGTTGAGTTGCTGCTGAAGGCATTGTCTACAAAGCTTGATACAGCACCCACCATCCAGCTCCTGATGAAATTGTTCGAGTAAAAGAGACTACCATCTTATAAGGAAGCTCATTCCATTGTCAAATAGCTATTATCACTAAGATGTTCTTTCTAATGTTTAATCAAAATGTTTTTGTCCAACTTTTATAGTCCTGGCTTTCTGAGTGACAGAGAACAATTCTACTACTGCTTGTGGGCATGCAATCCTGTTTCTTCTAGCCAATTCTGCTACCACATTTTTTTCACTACACTTGGAAATTAAAACCTTTTATGACAAACTGGAAATGCTCACTGTAAGGATTTGCAGGGATTAAATGAGCATTTCCTGCTCAATTTAAATGAGCGGTTCTGCTTTGCTGCCAAACTCAATTAGTACAGCTTTCTGTTGAATTTCAGCATCAGACCTATGTGTATTGGGGCAGAAGATATCCTCTAATAGATTTGTGTGAGAGAGACTCACCAGAACTTCTCAGATCTGCCCTACTGTGGGATGACTTGTGTTTATTTTTTATCTCAAGATCAAAACTCAAACATTTGATATGAAATATTGGCATGATTTTTGAAACAAAGATTAACCCGGGAATTCATGCATTTAAACTGAATGACCTTTGGGGTCTTTGTAATGCTCTGATTCTGACAACCAGTGGCTTCATGAAAAGCTGTTGGTACTCTTATTCTTGAAGAATTCTATGCAACAAAATGCTACTTGAGTCTACCTTATCTAGAAATCTGGAATCCAAAATACTCCCCAAACTGAAACTCTTTTGTTCCCAGCCACACACTTCTGCCTTTGGGGAAAGGGGGCTAGTCAAACATCGAATTCACACTGATTTTTTTCTCAAGAAACCCCAATAATTGAAACAAAAGACAGGAAACAATGGAGGACCCCACTTACTCCTGTAAAAAGCAGATGTTTCAGATGTTTCAGATTTCACTTTCTACCTAGCTAATGATGGTTCCTGCAATGGGAAGTACCATGGAAATAGGCTGCAAAGGCAAGTATGAAGTGATCCATTGGCTGTCACTGTCACCCCAGTGAGAATGACAAGGACTCATGGGAGGGATAGGATGAAGGATTTTCCTCTTCCTTCCTGGGTACTTTGCTAAAAGAATGGAAAATGTGCCGACAGTCAAGAAAGTGTCTGGGATGTCTACTTTTTTACAGGGGCCCTCTAATCTCTTTTTTGCCCTCTTCATTTTTCTTTTGCTTGAGTCAAGATTAACTGGTTGCTGGATGTGTGACTAGCCTGCTTTTCTCCCTATCCTTCATTCACTATGAATATGCAAATACAAATATTCCAATTTTTTCCCCCAAAATCCAAAAATGTTCTAGTCCCAGGCATTTAGGACAAGGAAGACTCAACCCATAATATTTGTATTATTGTTATATTTATTTTGTACTTGTACCATTTGGAATTAGGATGCAAAGTAGCTTACAAAATTTAAACAGAGAATTTTGCTTGGTAGAGAAAAAAACCTATAAACAAAAACACTGTATGCTATGAATGAAATAGTTACATCACGTGTTCCTTATTTCTCATAATA
The DNA here is from genome assembly GCF_035594765.1 of Anolis carolinensis. Classification (NCBI taxonomy): domain Eukaryota; kingdom Metazoa; phylum Chordata; class Lepidosauria; order Squamata; family Anolidae; genus Anolis; species Anolis carolinensis. The sequence continues at coordinate 298,122,067 of NC_085842.1, forward strand.
ATGGTAACAACATCTTGGCACCAACAAGAAAACATATCTGTGTAAATCTGCTGTAGAAAATAATGAACATAGGCAGGCTCATTTATGAGACAGATGGTTTGTGAAATTAGTTCATACATTTCCTTTGGCTGTCTTCTGTTTGAATGAAAGAACCATGCAGGCTCTTCTCTATCACACATATCATTATATGTGATGAACATTAATGCATGAACATGGCCCTCTATAATAATGGGAAGGGCAACTATGGCCATTTTTCAACCCTGGAACTCTCCAGGGGCCATACAGAGTGCCAAAAATATACTCCAAAACCCACAAGCAAAGATGGAAGCAACCTGGAGACAATCCATTTCCCATTTTGACAAATAGGTCAAATCTTACATGTATTTTAAGGACAATTTACCACTTCTGGAGTCTTTCAGGAGCTCCTGGAGGTCACTTTGTGACCCCTAAAACCACAACAGGAGCAATACAAGACCCATCTACACAGGCCAATCTGGAGAGGCAGTATTATTTATTTATTTATTTACAGCATTTATATTCCGCCCTTCTCACCCCGAAGGGGACTCAGGGCGGATCACATTACACATATAGGCAAACATTCAATGCCTTTTAACACAGAACAAAGACAAGACAAATATAGGCTCCGAGCGGGCCTCGAACTCATGACCTCCTGGTCAGCGTGATTCATTGCAGTTAATTGCAGCTGGCTTGCTCTCCCGCCTGCGCCACAGCCCGGGCCTATACTGCCTACCTCTATTCAGTACTCAGGCTTGATCACAGGGGTGACTATACTGCCTACCTCTATTTGGCTGAAGTGATGGGATGGAGTCCAGACCTTCTAGCAGGGATGAACCCAGTTCATTCCTTCTGGATGGCCACCCTTACCTGTGTTATGGTGGCCTTGGAGGTCCAAAGAGACCATCCCTGGACACCTTTGCTAATGTGGGGAAAGGAGAAGGGTGATATCCTACCACTCTCACAGGTGCCTTTGCTTACATTGGCAAGGGTACCCGGGGATGGCCAGAAGCTCTTTAGAGCTCTGTGGTTCCTTCTGTGAGGATGACATTGGATTTTCTCTGGTCTGTGTAGTGGTCCGTATAGGTGTGCCCACAGTTCTCTTTAATTTAAAGGGGCAGGAGAATTATACAAGGCTAAACTGTTCATTGTTTGTACACAGAGGAGCATAGAACTGCAATGTAATGCTATTTTAAACCCTCAAAATCAGGTAGTTAAAAGAAAACATGGTGTGACATAGAAACACTGAAACGCAATGTCTTCTGAGTTGATCAAAGAATAACAATTCCACTGAAAAGAGCTAATGGTGCAGCACCCTTAGTCCCCAACTCAATATGTACTTAACACAGGAGTAATTTCCATTGGACTAGGGGTGCATTCACTAGGCATATGCGATCAATAAAAAATGTTTCAAAAGTCATGACAAAATTAGAAGGCACTGGCGTTTCATTTCTAAAGTATAGTTAGTGAAAATGTTGTTCCTATAATGAGAGTAATGAAATTTCATTACTTTTTCATTACGGTAATTGCGCATAATTAATATAATAGGGAAAACTTCAGGGGCTCCTTTCTCCCTCATGTTTACAGCAATTTGGGTGAAACTTGCTACAATGGTACAACACATGTTCCACTGTTAGCCCATCAAGTTTCAGAATGTTTAACTTATCCCCATTTTTAAAGGAAATTTCCAAAGTTTTTATTAAAAACATTTTTTTTAAAAAACTACAAAAGCTAACTCCTTGAATTTTTGATACAATGACACAAAATAACAGAGGATCATTTCCTCCAGCTTTCAGAAATATTCATACATCTACTGACTTGAGGGAATTTTTTTAAAGTTTTGACAAAAACATTTTTAAAGCCACAGCTTTCTCATTGAATTTCTCATATATTAACCAACAGAAACCAATATTAACCAATTCTACATTTTCATAGCAACCTAGAGTTGGAGGGTACTCCCAAGGGTCATCTAGTCAAACTCACTTCTTCCAGGCAGAAGGGCACCATCAAAACTCTCCTGACAGATGGTCATCCAGCCTCTAAACTAATTCATATGCTTTCCCTATTGAGTTGGAAGGGACCCCTAAGGGTCATCCATTTAGGAATTTCTTCCCAGCCCAGCACTGATTTAAATAAATAAAATTACTACTACTACTACTACTACTACTACTACAACTACAACATACTAGAAGTCTCAGTCAGTCCTGCTCTTTGCAGATTCAACCATTCATTGGAACTCTGGCTGGTTGCTGCTACAGAGGGACAAATCTCTCTCCACTCCTGATTGGGGCTTTCTGATGCAAGCAGGATTCTGGGAAATGAAGTTTAGGGCAGGGTCTTTTGCATTCTCTGCAAAAAGGCTCTTCGCCTTCCCAAACTACATTTCCCAGAGTTCTTTGCTCTCTTTCCCAGCAAACTCTGTTTTCTCTCTGCTTTTCGTCTCCTCATGGCAAGGGGCCATTAATTTAAAGAAGAAAGGTAGCCTTTTTGGCTTTGCTTTGTTTCCTTGTGCTGAAAATAAAACTGACTTTGTGAGGCTTCCAGAATTTACAAAATGCAAATGAAAAAGTATTAAGTAAATTTTGATTCTTAAGTTTTTGACATGGGCAATGCCAGTGTGTCGGCTATAGCATCATAAGTATGAATTTAACAAATTTAATATGACTTACAAAGACTAATGAGAAAAATGCACAACTCTGGTATTTACACTGTAGAATTAATATAGTTTGACACCACTTTGAGCAATGGCAGTTAAAGTAGTGTCAAACTGCATTGAATTTTATCCACTAGATGTATACATGTTGGAGATATCTGAGGTTTATGTATGGATATATATGCTTTGGCTTTCATGGTGCACTGTACAACTATTCTAAAATGACAAAGGCATCCAGTGGGATATCTGAAACACACTTTGAACAGCAGGAAGCTATGCCATACCATAAACATGTGGTTTGGGGATTTTTTTTTTCTTCCAGAGACCTCCAAAGCCACTGGATAACATATGGGATTAGCTTGCACAGTTCTTTGGGTCTGGGTTTCCACACATCATATTAGCAATCTAGGGAGTAAATTCCTTACTCCTTTGTTGAGCTACAATCCCTTGTGAATAGTGGGTTATTTCATGCACTTTCTTCCTTCCTTCCTTCCCATCTCTGGTATTTCTGTATGTGAGAAAGTATGCAGCTCCAGCATGTATGCTACATCTAGTGGAAAAGAGAGGCAAATGGTACTCGATTTGGGAACTGTGCATTTCCTTGGCATCTGCATTTCATTACTCGCCATTTCCTCCTCTTCAGAACTGGAAAGTGTAACTGTTCAGTTCTGGCTGCTGTAATCTCCCGCCCACACTATCAGAAGGCTTTAAAGTTTAATAATTTCTCATGTCATTCTGCACTTTGGTAACTCTTAGAGGTGTTCATTTGTCTCCAATGTTATGATTTACAGACTAACTGGAGGGGGCGTAATATAACAAATGAGAACCCAAGTGTTATGTAGCTGCTAGAGTGCAAACATCAGCATCAGACAGCAATATAAAGCCACTGAGACAATTCCCGCATAATGTGTGGTATGTCGGTTGCAATTTCGTTCCCACATTGGACTACCAAACATTAAGCTGATGTAGAACAATTCACACATAGCTGAGGTGTGATTGAGAGAGAAAAAAACTCTGATGTGCTTCTAGAATACTTGATTCTGTTTGACATATGAATCCAATTTTCTTATCCAAATAACTCTGCTTCTGAAACGATCACATTGTGATTATGTTCTGCTGCTATTTTGATTCTCCCTTCTATTTATTCTGATCTTACTTCATTCTGCTACCATTCATTTTATGAAGTTATAGAACATAATCATAGGACCTCATTCTTTGAGGGGAGGGAAAGTGGAGGAAACAGTCTTGTTTCATTCCCTACTGTCGAGGTCCCATGCCTTTACCGTATTAAGGATGGCTACCTTAGGTGAGAATGTCAGACCCATAAGTAGCATATACCCATACATTTCTTCTTACTGCTTTTCTCTCAGGTCAAAAATGCAAAGTTGTTCCAAAGCCCCCCAGACCTGCCATTCCCAGACCTACCATTCTTTTGAAAAAACAAACAAACAAGGTACATGCTTCCTGAATGTTTTGTTTTAAAAAGGAACTGCAATTTGTTTGTCTTTGCTACACTCAAATTTGACAGATAGAAGATACTGGTCTTATAGATTTGGGAAGCAGGGGAATCAACATATTGTTTTTTCCTGTTTGGAAGCTACTTCTGTTAACCCCATGATGACTGCTTGTCCCCAAATCTGGAAGTGGGAGATTTCTGCAAGTCATAATTTGATATAGTACTTATTTGGGCAGCCATGGTCAGAGCAAAGTTCTGGAAAAGCCACATTCCAGTCAGTTGCTACCCAGATTTCTTTGATTCTTTTATCTACTGTTCTTTTTTCTTTGACATGGGGAAATTCAAACATAGAGAATACAGCTGTATATTCAGATCTTTGCGATCTCAGTCTAGAAAAAAATTATAGCTGGAAGCTGCCTCTTTGAAGTGATAGATTTTGCCTCTTGTGTCTCAAGCCTACATATGGATATGAAATAGTCATATAATTGTAGAGTACAATGGTTCCATAAGGGTCCAACTTCAGTGCAAAAATCCACAGATAAAGCATATTGAATATTCCATTTTGCTTTAGTCAGATCTCACCTGGAAAACTGCATCCTGCTTTGGGTACCACATTCCAAGAAGGAAATTGACATCCTAGAACATGTGAGGAACATCTTAAGGAGTTGGGTTCATTTAACCTGGAGAAAAGAAGATTGAGAGGTGACATGATAGCCATTTTAAATATTTGAAAATAGACGAAGAAAGCTTGTTTTCTGCTGTTCATGGGATTAAGACATGGAACAATAGATTCAAGCTACACAAAAAGATATTTCACCCAAACTTCTTGATGGTTATAACTTTTCAATAGTGGAATATTCTGCCTTAGAATATGTTGGAATATGGAGGCTCCTACTTTTTTTAAAACAGAGGTTGGATGAACCAGGATGCTTTGATTGTATTTTCTTGCATGGCAGGGGTTGAACTGGATGGCCATTGTAATTTCTTCCAATTCTGTGTTTCTATAAGACTATGAACAGACTATCTAATCTCTGTTTCTAAGACTCTGAAGAAGGAAAGTCTACCACTTTCCAAGATAATCTGTTTTATTATCAAACAGCTTTTTCTATTGTTTACATTTTAATCTCAGTTCTTATAATTTGAATCCATTGGTTTAGGTGCTGCTCTCTGGAGCAACAGAAAACAAACCAACTTCTTGACCCCATGTGAAGTTGCATTTTGATTGGAATTCACTCTTAACTGTAAAACATATGCTGTGTTACTGAGAACATTAATTGCAATGTGAGCATTCTGATGTGGCTCATCTACTTGTTTCCATTATTAAGGCGATAACATAGATCCTATTCCATGTTCCCACCACTGCTTCCAAGCACAGTTAAAAGTTGGCATGTGTATCACTAAAAGAATGTCTGGATTTGTTTAGTTTCACTCTGACTTAGATTCCAAACTTCTCATACATTGTTCAGAATTAAAGTTCTTCTGCTATCTGGTGGTTAGAATGAGAAATGTGAAATTGCAGGGCAATTGGTGACACTTTTTACTATGTCTGTATATGCATTGAATTCACTCCACCCCACCCCTTAAATTATTAAAATCAAATAGTATCCAAAAATCTTTTTTATATACTATTCTCTCTGGAAGGTTTGTGCTGGTACTATTACATTATAATAACACCAACAAACAAGTGGCAGAGAGAACCTGATAATCTATAAAATGGCAGGAGACTATGGCAGAACGTATCTACACAACAACATACTTCTGAGCACACAGACAAATCAAGGAGTGCTTTTTGCTCCCCCCCCTTCATGAATGTGGAACTTGTGGATATGTTAGGCTGACTATACAGTTTACTTCCGACTATTAAGACTGTATCTCACTATGTGGAAACCATATTTCCCTATGTGAACCTGCCCAGGGTTTGAGATCTTATTAGTATCCACACTATCATTGAGTTCTTCTACACAGACACATAATGTAACAAGGAACTGCCACTCTATTACACCATTGTATATAATGGGACTTGAGCATCCATGGATATTGGCGGGGGTTCTGGAAACAAACTCCAGAAGATACCGAAGGGCCACTGTACTGGAGTTTATTGGTCATAACCAGCACTTGATTAGGACCCTTCCACACAGCCCTATATCCCAGAATATCAAGGCAGAAAATCCCACATTATCTGAGTGTGGACTCAGATAAGGCAGTTCAAAGCAGATATTGTGGGATTTTCTGCCTTGATATTCTGGGATATAGGGCTGTGTGGAAGGGCCCTAAGGGGTATTTCAATTTTCTGAGTTGCCTGGCAACATCTGGCAGATGAGGCTAATCATTGGCAGCAACCATGGTAGTATGGCTTATCTCCCTGCCCACAGAGGTTGATTTTCATTTTCTAGCCTTTAGCCAGGATGATTTCAGTATTATAATACGACCCTGGGAGACCATGGTGCAAGTCCTTGCTTAGCCATGGAAAACCATTAGATGACTTTGGGCAACTTCCACCCTCTCGGATCCAAAGGAAGGCAAGAACAAATCCTCTTTAAACAAATTCAGCCCAGACAGCTTCATGATAAGTTTATCTTGTGGTAGTGACAATTCGGAAGTTTCTTGAACAGTAATCACAACAACATTTCTATTACTGGTAAAATTTAAAGAGAAAGTGGGAACATGGAAATAAGTTCAGAAAATCTCAATTGTTATTTATATCATTGAAGACTGAGCTTGCATATTCTGCCCATATCACTTAGATTTATGATCCTGAGCTCATCCTAGCTCCAAACACAACGGTGGTGTTTCAAAGAAAGCTTCCAGGGTATGACTCTAGGAGGTCACAGCAATTCAGTGAACAGTGCTTCCATTTCTTTTTGTGCTTAATGCTGATGGGATCTTCCAGTGCAACCACAAGAAAGGAGCACATCTGTTCTCCTGCCCTGACGTGTTTTATCTCCAAGCATCTTAAAAGCTTTCACTTCCTCTGGCAGATTCCCGGGGATCAGCTGCACCTGAAACTTATTAAGAGGACAGTCACTGAAGCTCTTGTTTAAAGGAGGCTGAGGAAATCCTCATTATTTATCACTTCCTCCTCCAGGATATTACTACTGTTTTGAAGAACAACTGTTATACATTTTTGAAAAAAACACTGCACAGCATGTCAATGAGTTTGTGTCTAAAGTAAGAGACAAGTGGTTGCTTACAAATCAAAATTTGTCTGAAGAAATGGATCTGAATAGAATGAAAAGAAGATCCAGAAATTAAGTCCCACCTTCTGAGCTTAGTGGAGGACAGCAGCCACTTGAGTCGGAAATAGTGGCAGATGAGATCGAAGAACCTGAGTTGGAAATGATGGCATGTTGTTCCCCAGGCAGAAGAGTTTATAAATGGCAGGACACCTGTGGTCCATATGTCATCCTAGCCAGATTTTTTAGCACACAAAATGCCATAGGCTTTATTGCACTGAAATGAACCAGGTTGATTTTCTCTTCTCCAGTAAAATAGGAGCCATTCTTTTGGACTCACACCACAGCAATTACACTAAGCCTTCAGTCTGGGCTAGCTTTATTTTTCTCAATCTCTTCATCTGTTTTCACTAGGTGGCGTGTTCCATACAGGCTATTCTATATATTCCATGACTCCTGCATCATTCCAGAGTTTTAGCAACATTCCTAGCAGTTTATCAAGCAATATATCTCTGGACAAAAATGGATACTTAAGCCACTGTATCAGGGTAATATCCAGAATGTTATACTTCCATTACAGAAAAATAAAATAGCTGAATTTCCTCTGAAATACTGTAGCGTGTAATGCTATATCTAGGTGACTCATGTTTCTACTGTTGCATCTACTATCTAAGTATGAAATGTTATTGGGCAAGTTTAAGACCCATGCTGTACTCTGTCTTGGTTCTCTTACCAAAGTTAGACTGGATACCGCTTTAAATAGATGACAACCTCAGAATGGTAACCATCCTTTGGCAATCCTTCAAGCAGGTCTGTCATTTGTGAAATGACAGAACACAAAGAGATCACCCTGTGCCCTATCACATTCTTCTATTTGAAGCACCAATATAACAGCAGTTATCAGTCAAAGTAAAGTATAGTGGAAGATTATTCACCATGTTTCAGAGGATTCTGGGCCAATTTCTCAGCAGTCTCTCATTCACATCCTCTGGCTTCTCTGGAAATCAATGTTGCTAGAAGCTGTGGTCCAATTTTCCCATGGTGCCCTCAAGCACGCAGTATAGTGTTACGCAACCATGACTTGAGGGCTCTCATGTCAATGTGGCCATAGACCAGCATATAGTTTTAATCTGAATTTTATGATACTATTTCAAGGTGCTGACATTTATGTCTCAAATATGCAAGTACATTGGACAGCTCCCTTAAAGTCAGAACTAAACTTTAGAGGAATTTCACTGCCTCCCCTCTTTCACTAGAGCCAGAACACAACACTGGTGTCATTTCAGTGCATCAGAAAAATTGAAATTGAGGTTCGGAAATTTAGTTGTTTGATGTTGAGTACTTGAAGAAGGTGGATAAATCAATTGGGTCTTTATAGCTGGCATAAGGTGCCATGTGTCTGTTCCAGATCTGCATATAAATATTGATTCTTGCTAAGTGGAAAGGATATTGGGTTTCTGAATGGAACACTGAGTGGCCCCGCAGTGAAAGACAAAGATACTCATCTTGCCAAATCAAAAGTTTGGCCCTGATATCAAAAGTGTGGGATTGAATGACTGAAATGTCTGATTGGTACCTTGTTTCTTTATTGCTCAGACAACAGAGAAATAAACATTTGTATGCATTCAATTGTGTGCTTTCATTATCTTTTTAAAAAGAAAAACAAATTGCATTTTTAATGTTTCAGGTCATTCATAACTATATATCACAAAAAGAGGCAGCAGCAAAAAAGAAAATAGAAGATAAAAAAGACCTCAGAGGACTAGCCTGAACAAAGACAAAACTAGATTACACTCATCCGTGCTATTCAGTTTAGAAGAGGATATGTCAAGCAAATTACAACATTTAATCTGTTTACTTTTGAATGCTTTTATTGGAGGTATTTTAAATGTAAGAGTCGCTGTTCAGAATATTAAATGTTATTGCTGGTGTTGCTATAATGGTTGTTTGTTTGTATTGCTTTTAGTGGACTAAATCCAATTTTTACTCCCAATTAGAGTAACTCCGCCGAATTAATAGGAACAGAGCAAGGAACATAGAATTAAATCTAATTGAGTTCCAGTTAGGACTAAAATTTGATTTAGCCCATTGTTTTGAGCAGGTATTTTTAATTTGTTATTTTAGATATTTGCAGTTTGAGTTTAACAATAATTTTTCTGTAGATTGATAGCCATCCTGAGTTTTTTAAAAATAATTCTTCACTTATATAAGGAAGCATTGAACATTAACCAAATAATCATCATAATAATCACAGTCATATGTGGCCTGTCTACTTATGGCAACCCCATGGATTTCATAGGGTTTTTTTTTTTTTTAGTGATGAATACTCAGACATTGTTTTGCCAGTTTCTTTCTCCAAATATAGCCTACAGCACTTGGGATTCATTGGCAGCCTCCCATCCAAGTACTGACCTAAGGCCTTTAGGATATTTAGGCCTAACATATGTGTACCCATAGCCAGATATGTCCTACTTTTTCATATAGATTTGTGAGTATGTATTTGTATATAGAAGCCTATATTGCATTTTAATGAGAGATTACCTGGTTATGCATTTCCTGATCCAACATGTGAACCAATGCAGTGTTCCATCTAATTTCACACTTCTCCATATCATGCAATGTTTATATCAGTGAAATGGTAACTCAAAATGCAAATATCAATGGAAAGAATATTACATTGTATTACTTTTGAAATTTGCAAAAATACATGTTTTAAATAAAAACACAACTAGGTTACCTACAGGATCACCTTCTCTCATATAATCCATCCTGAGCACTGAGGTCCTGCCTGCCATTATCTGACTGGTGACCGTCACCCAAAAGACCTTTTCATCAGCCGCCCCAAGACTGTGGAATGACCTGCCGGAAGAGGTCCAACAACTACATCAGCTGTCGGATTTTAAGACACAAGTGAAGACCTCTCTCTTCCAGAAGGCCTACCCAGGCAGTTTTAATGACAAATTTTAATTTTTCACGTTATGCCTAATTTTTGTTTTGTGTATTTTAATGTGTATTTTGTGGAAATATGTTTTAATATGTGTATTCTGTGGAATATTTTAAAATGATTATGCATTTTGATTATGTGTTTTAGCAATGTTGTAACCCTCCTCGAGTTGTGCGGAGAGGTGGGGAAAAATAAAATAATAATAATTATTATTATTAACTTACAAAGTTGTACACAGAATTGGATACTAATTTTCATGCACACTATATCTCAAAGTTAGTGATAAATGCAATGTAAGACTGGAAGAATTCATGTTGCAAGGAAGCTTAGGATGAGATTAAAACATGACAGAGAAATCAAAAACTATAAGATTCATAATGCCTTTGTCAAATTATTATGTTGAACAAACATGCCTCAATACATGCACACATATGCACACAATATGAATAAATAAAATTAGATTATTTTAGTTTCAACTGTTAATCAGTATAAGCTGTGACATAAAAAACTAATAATGTGCATGCTTTGTACTTTTTAAATTTCAGTCAGAATTAAAAATTTAGAAACATGCAGAATGTACAGAAAAATAAAGTTGAGCTTTTGACACATTAAACTACTGATTCTTATAAAAACAGTGTCTGTATATTAAGAAATTATGTGCTCAAAGATAAATGTGATATTACTTAAAGGTTAGACATGAACCACTAGGTGGCACTTAATCTGAAAGGTTAAACTAGTGAAAAACTAATGTTGCTTTCTTTTTTACGTTAAGGTCTTTGAAAGTGTAACAGACTATAGGAAGGCAATGCCATGAATAATCCAGGCGGTATAGATTCTTCTCTGTTCCTTTAACACTGTGTCTTTTTATCCTTTCTCCCATTTCAATTTTGTTTCCCACATTTCTTGCTATAGGAAGAGAGACATTTCACAAGGACTAGATTTCTAAGGTTTGTTTATAAAAGCCTTTGTGCATGCATATTTTATTATATGTATATTTTGACACATACTTCACCTGGATTGTATTTTATACTTTTGTGAACAGATATAAATGCAGAGTAGCTTGCACATATAAAGAATGTGTTGCTGTTGTTAATGACCATCAAATCAATTTCAATTCAAGCAACCCAATGAAAGTGAGACTTCCAAGTGACCCTGTCGTCAATAGTTCTGCTGATGCCTCGCAGATTCAGGGCTGTGGCTTCCTTGATGGAGTCTATCAATCTCTAATGTGGTCTTCTTTTCCGATTGCCTTCTGTCTTACTATTATTGCCTTTTCTAGTGAGTGATGTTTTCTCATTATAAGCACCATTGTACGATAGTCTCAGTGAAATCATCTTTGCTTCTAGGGAGAGTTTAGACTTGATTTGATCTAGGACACATGGTCTGTCTTTTTTAAACAGTCCACATTATCCATAGAATTCTTCTCCAGTACCATATTTCAAATGACTTGGTTTCCTTCCTTTTAGCTTTTTTAAGTGTCCAGCTTTCACAACCATACATAGAAATGGCAAAGTATGATGACATGGAAAACTCTAATTTTGGCATTCTGTGACATATCTTTATACTTAAGGATGTTGTACAGTTCCTTTATAATTACTCTTCCAAGTCCTAGAACTATCAGGGTGGGGTTTTCACTGGGATCATAGCTGCGGAAGTAAAGGCTGACTTCTCTGCCTTCATCTCAGTTTCAACCTCTACAGAAAGGTTATTTTCCATTTAGGCCTCATTGTTAATCCTGATAAAGCAATCCAGAAGGCAAGGACATGCTTTCTTATGAGCTTAAATAAATTATGCTAAGCATGGGATGATGTCTATTGTTGCTTGAGAACCTTCCTTCCAGTAGCTTTTAAAGGGATTTTGGCTTTCTGTTGACTTGAAGTCATGAAAATATCTTCTATACTCATCCATCATCACTCTTTTTATTCAGTGCTATGTCCACCTGCTTTGCATGGGCAGACTTGTGCCAAACAGGACAGGCATACTCTGCAGTTGAGAAAGACAAGGCCAGGGCTGATGTTCTTACTACTTGTGGGTCTGCTCCCCATGCGCTGCCAGTCAGTTTCTGCAGGATGTTATTGCGTGCAGCTACTTTGTGCTTGGTGTTCATGCAGTGTTTCCTATATGTTAGTGTTCGGTCTAAGGTGACACCAAGGTATTTAGGATGGAAACAGTGTTCGAGCTCTTGGCCTTCCCAAGTAACTTTCAGTTTCCTGTTGGCTTCGCGGTTACGTAGGTGGAAAGCACACACTTGTGTCTTGGCAGGGTTAGGCTTCAGGTGGTTCTCTTTGTAGTAGCTGGAGAGATCTTTCAAGGCATTGGTGAGTTGCTTTTCAACTGTTTCAAAATCTTTTGCTTGTGTTGTAAGGCCAAGGTCATCAGCATATATAGAGCTCTTTGTGAGTGGTGGTTGTGGCTGATCGTTCGTGAAGATATTAAATAAGGTCGGTGCAAGGACGCTTCTTTTGCCTCCTCCATCTGCTTTTCTGGCCCTGAAACTCCACATAGAAGCTGCGGTTTTCTAAGAGGGTCTGGACAGTTTTTGTAAAGTCAAAGTCCCGGGTGATATGGTAGACTTTATGCAGCATTTTTCTATGTTGCACCGTGTCATAGGCTGCCGTAAGGTCCACGAAAACTGTTCCCGTGATGCAGCCTTTCTCGTAGCCTTTCTCGTAACATGCAGAATCATCACGGGATGCCTTAAACCTACACCTGTTGATAAACTGTACAAGTTAGCTGGCATTGCCCCTCCTGACGTGTGACGGGAAGTTGCTGCTAACGGTGAGAGAAAAAAGGTTGAACATTGTGAAAGCCACCCACTGCCTGGCTATCACCCTCCTCCCACCAGACTCAGATCAAGGAAGGGCTTCATGAGAACCACCACTCCTCTTGATGTTCCTCCAGCAGCAGCAAGGGTGTCCCTCTGGGCAGCTAAACCTGGCAATTCTAACTGGATGGCCCCCCATGAGGGTCTTCCTCCAGGGGCAAACCAGGAATGGGCAACTTGGAAGTCCCTGAACAGACTCAGAAGTGGAGTGGGCAGATCAAAAGACAACTTGGCAAGGTGGCACTACCTGGAGGAATCCTCCACCTTGTGTGACTGTGGAGCTGAACAAACAACTCAGCATATGTATGCTTGCCCACAATGCCCTGCCTCATGCACGGAGGAGGAGTTGTTTAAAGCTACAGACAATGCGGTTGCTGTTGCCCGCTTTTGGTCCAAAACTATTTAGTTGCTTGTGATTTCTTTTCTTTTCTATTTTATTTCCATTATTTGAAATGTATTTGCTGTACCAATGCTTTTGACACGAAATAAATAAATAAATCACTCTTTTAAAACCTATTTTGATCACCATCAAATCTGTTTTGATGTGTTGGCTTTAACCAAACTCTGATCCATTAAATTAAGTGTTGGGCATTGTGGAAAATAGGATATAATGGCATGAAAGACCATCTTTTGTATGTTATTTCTAACTTCTTTGTGTTGCTGTATGATTCAGCAATCCATATCAACTAGTAGCTAGAGTCTAAAATCTTTTCATAAACTTAATAAATGTCAGCACCTGTAAATTTTAGGTTTGTGAAAAGGCCAGTGGAGCAAGATCATATATATTGCATGAAGCCAGTTCAGATTGAGGAGAGAAATACATTCCTTTTGCTTTGCATAGCTGCTGTGGAGGTTTACAGAAAAAAAGTTAATAATTCCAACCCTATCCACATTTCCCAAAGAGTCACTTTTTACAATGAACAATCCCCCTCTGAAAAAATCTTGCCAATAAAACCCCATGATAGAATCCATTTTAGAGTCTCTATAAGTCAGAAACTTAAAAGGTATGCCCCAACATACCCTTCTCCTTGCATTTATGAAAGGACATACAGAATGGGCGTGGATACATGGAGGCCTGGCTGTCAACTGTTAGAACCATGTTGCCTTTATATTATGAATGCCCAAGCAATGTTATTGATAGGGAATTCTCCAAATGTGCAGTTATACATAAACTCCACTCAGAATGGTGTAGATTTCTAAGCATATACAGGTTCAGCATCCCTTATCAAGAATACAGAAATCCACAATACTCCAAAATCCAAAGTAGTCCACATGGGTAGTGCTCTGTTCTGCTAAGTCACACTTACAATGGGATTTACTTATTTTGTATTGTCCTGTTGTCAGGACTTGAGCCCCGGGTGGTGCAGTGTGTTAAAGGGCTGAGCTACTGAACTTGTGGACCGAAAGGTCACAAGTTCGAAATCAGGGAGCGGAGTGAGCACCGACTGTTGGCCCCAGCTTCTGCCAACCTAGCAGTTCAAAAACAAGCAAATTTGAGTAGATCAATACTCATGCCCCATGCAGTCATGCCGGCCACATGACCTTGGAGGTGTCTACGGACAATGCCAGCTCTTCAGCTTAGAAATGGAGATGAGCACCAACCCCCAGAGTCAGACATGACTGGACTTAATGTCAGGGGAAAACCTTTACCTTTACCTTATCAGGACTTAGACCATTACTTTTAAAAATAATGGATTCCACTACTAATTGCACCGTTTAAAAAGGAACCCATTGCTGTTACTCATCATAATGATGAAAACTGTATTTGTTGTATTATTAATTCTTTTCCCTATTACTTTCTCTTACCTTTTTGAATGGAAAAAACATCCAAATTCCTGTGAAAAACCTTTAAAAAGTACACTTTGCAAGTAATGACAAGCTGCCACTCACTGCACCACCAAATAATCCCAATGCTATATAATCCCTGTATAGCATTACTTGTGAAATGTAGTTTCCTCCTTAGAGGAAGGGAAAGACAAATTCACTCTTTTACAAATCTTACCAAGAAAACCCCCATGATATATTAATATTAGGTCACAATAACTTGGAAATGGTTTGAAAGCACACAACAGCCACAACAACCTTATTTGCTATGTACATTAATACAACACCCCAAGATGATGATGATGGTGATGGTGATGATGTTGATGGTAATAATAATAATAATAATAATAATAATAATAATAATAAGCATCAAGAAGTTGCTCTTTGCTTCATAACTTTTATTAGCATCTTCATTTCTTGCATCAGCCACAAGATGGGAGTGTTGACCTTTGATGCTGGTTACTTTCTGTCCCTACAGCTACTATGATTAGGATGATGAAGGAAGCTTGTGTGCGTTTTATGTTCTGATAGTTTAGATGAAACAGTCCATATTCCCGAAGCAACTCATTTAAACTGTATTGTAGGACGCATGCTATCCAATGTACACAATCGTATTGGACTGCATTTGTCCTTGGAAGCATGCAGTTTCCCGCTGTTTGTGCCATTGCTTATAGGACATTTTTATATAAGATTTTATATTTCCTAAATATCAGTGATCAAAGTGAAAATAGAGCATTGAAAGCCACCACTTGGTTTTTGATTAAACATCATCCATGAAGGAAAGAGATCTTGCCTGGAGAATGCACAAGGATATTACAAAGATAATAAACCCCTTCCCTGCTTTGCTTCCCCTTTTCTAGCAGCTGTTGTTGACTGGCATATTGGCCCTGAACATGGACATTTCATTTTGATTTGAAGGCTGTACATTTCTTAGTTTGGATCACTTTTTGAAGAGGTTAGGCAGAATACGCTCTCCCTCCCATACCTGGCCAAAATGACTCTCCTGAGATTTTTTTCAAAGTAACAAATTGTTGGCACGACAGAGTGTTAACTCAATAGGCAAATTTGATAAAACTCTATTTTTATACCTTTGAGAACAAGAGTCTGTGAGCTTGGGGTAAGGGTGCAGAACTAATTTCTTCCATCCCCTTTGGTTACCACAGGCTGTATCACTCCACAAAACTGAAATTCAAAGTAGGCAAGGTCAGGTCACTGCAGCTCAACCTATTCTTGTTTACCTGAACTGACTGCAATATTATATCTTGCATATTTTGTTAATAAATTAGATGCTTTATTTAAGGTATAGCTATTTGCTAGTGTGGTTCAGTGCAAAGGAAATCTTAATACCAGCATCTTACCCCTGAGCTTGTCTCCATCTTGCAGCTAAACTGCCAGAGAGTCTTACTAGTATTCAATCTTCAGTAGGTGGCAGCAGCTAAACTATCTCTTCTATGCAGGTTTAATTGTATGGACAAAGCCAGAGCACTTTGATGCCCACTAAAATTGGTTTACCCTGGGCATTTGAGCCATGGGCAGGCCAAGATGCAGAGAAAGGCGACTGAAGCTATGTCACAATGATCACTTTCAGTGAAGATTTAGTTCTAAATCCAATTGCTACTTCCAGTTAGCAAAAAAAATCCATTCAATAAATTGCTGAATGGTAAGCCAACATTTATGAAAATCCAATTGATTCAATAAGTCTACTCATGTTGGGTCTCGAAACTGGATTTAGGCCATACTGCCCACTTGGTTTCCTGTCCCAGACCACTTTTGGTTCTCCAGGCATAAAATAGCTCATTTACTCAGTTTCTTTTGTCTTTTTTCTGAATCTGAAAAACATAATTCTTTGCTTCCATTCATGCAACTCTGGTTTCACTCCACCTTCACTTCATCTCCCTTAACACTTGACTCATTCAATGTTAACCTTTATGCTTTATTTCTTTACATGCAAGTTTCCATTTCCCTGACCTGTACTTCCTACTTTTAAATAAAAATAACTAAATAGGACTACTTGAAAAGTTGTGTGTGTTCAGCACGGTACTTTCCCCATTCGTTCAGCACGGTACTTTCCCCATTTGCTGAGCTGTTCAGTAACTGCACAATTAATCCAGTTTGACCACATTTTAATTACCATGACTGAATGTTATGGAATCATGGAAGGTGTGGTTTGACAAAGCCTTTTGTGGAATTTTGGGATGCAGAACCTATATCAAAGTGGAAAAATCATGATTTCCCCCCCAAAATAACACTTTTTTAAATCTGAAAGGACCCCCCCTCCCCTTTTAGGAACTTCAAGGTTCTTCAGAGTGACATCTGGCAGAAGTTGACCAGAGTCACTTTGGAAGAGGTAGAGCTTCCTAGAAAGAACATATTTATCAAATTCATGAATAATCAAATCTGAAAGTAGTTAAATACTCTCCTTTTAAAACACTCTCTACAGCAGCCCATTAGTTACAATAACCCTGTTATCAATAAAAAATATCTTTGCCAATGGAAAGAGACAAAGCCCAGTCAAGCCTCCTGCTGGAAGAAATTTCAATTTAAGAGAACTAAGTAAGCAAGTAACTTTATTTTTCTATCCTGCCATTGAAAAGGACCTATCAGGATGTTGGGTCCTTTCTCCAGAGATCTTAACGCAAATTGGCACACATGGGGAGATACAATTCCAGGATTGTTTGGACCACAGTTGTATGAATAACATATTTATTAAAGTTGTGGCACTTAAGGGGTTCAAATTTGCAGCATTCTGGAGTTTGAGTGAATGCAGGAAGCCCTTAACACAACATGTTAAACTGAATGCCCACTATTATTAATTGAATGTTAAGCAAAGGACATTGCAGGAAGAGTGGTTTTCTGAGAGAATGCGAAAGAGAATTTCTCCCTGGAAACTGCAAACACAGCACTGGTAAATTCTAGCTCAGGCAAAGTACCATGAGTTTTTCTGAGTAATACATTTGAAATAGTTCACTTTCAGCTCATTTTTATTGGGCAGTGAGTTCCAATAAATTCAGTGGGACTTATTTCCCAGTACATACAGTTTTAGGATTGCCTGTTTACATTTTTGATGTGTATATACCACAATTAAGCCTCTGGCAAATAAGCTCCTTTTCATAAAGTCTTTTTTTACAGAATCCTAGCTCTGCACTCCCCTTTTCATGTCTTCTGTCTAGCTGGACATTTTCTTGCAGCTTTGGCACTGGAAGGAAGGTGAAGGAGGGCAGAAAAGAAATAGACTTTAACACTGGGTTGCAGCTGCGTTTCTGCAATAAATAATACAATAAAGCTTGACTTGGCTAACTTGACATGTAGAAAAAGCATACATATTTAAGTTTCACCACCAAAATTAAAATGATAAGGAACCCGGGGGCTGTTAAAACAAGCAAACAAAATAATAATTCTAGGATACATGTTGTAAGTGGCCTCAGTCTCTAGAAGATTAAAAACGTTTTGTTTACCTATGCAAGGTTTAACTGACCTTGTTTCATTTCATGTAAATATTTGTTAGTTTCTGATTTAAAAGAGGCTGAAATAATTTTAACTTTTGTACTTTTTTGTGTTGTCGGAAAGCTTTCTGTGTTATTTCCACCTCCTGGTACCCAAGTTTCTGTTAAAGAATAAAGCACAGGAACACACTGGCTTCATTAACTGGGTTGTGCAGTGTATGTGTACTCAGATTCAGAAGGATTATTTTGCTGAAAAGAAAAAGCCATGCAGAATGCACAACAAAATTTTGTTTGCTCTTAATAAAACGTGGTGTATCTGCAGAGCTGAATGTGCTCATAAGAGGTCACTGGTTATTTAATCTCCAACCAGGTGGAAAAGCAGGGTCAGCTTTTATTCATGCTGCCTACTACAGCCATGTCACTGCTTAATACGAAGACAACAGAAATAATTTTGACAAAAGCACTCGGCATTGGGAAACCGATTTTTTTGGGGGGGGGGTATTTTGGGACTACAATTCTCCAAATCTTCAGGTTGGCATAGCTTTCCACATTCTCTGGGATTAGGGGCATAGGACCTTCTGTGAAAGTGGGAACAGAAGGAGAAACATTTCTATTTTTATTGGGGTTTTTTTTGTTAATCGGCATTATATAAATCTCAATAATATATTTTTTCTTAAATTTGTGGGTCTTTTCAACCTAAGAAAACATCTCTCTAGGAATTTCTAGCTTCACCTTGTAGCTGACCACAGAATTGCACTGGAGGACCTAGAGATTCTTAGGGATAACATTTTAATCAAATTTATGAATAATCAAATCCAAAAAAAGTCAAAACAAGCAAATGTGGAGGGACGATTATATAACTGATGTGCCTCCTTAGCATATCTCCCAAGTGAACTTAATATACTCTGTATAGTTCATATATTAAATCACACCATCTCAAATAAGCCATTCAAATGTGGTAAAACTCCTTCCAGTTGTTTACTTGAGGTGTGATACAAAGCATAGAGAGAAAACTTAATTTTGAACAGATGTTAGTTTGTGCTAAAAATTAAGCCAAAACATTTTAATCACAATATTCATGTGTGATGAGAGAGAAGCAGTCATGGAAGAGCAAAGCAAATTATACACAAACATGTATAACATAGACGGTCAGAAATGAAACATGTTTATTCTATTTGTCTAAACCTGAGATATCAATTACAGCTAAGACAGAGCAGTGTCAAGACCCTCAAAAGCTCATTTTTGAGGGCTCAATAACTGTGATTTGAGTACTCTGGCCCTTCAGTCCAGTCTATAGGGTAGATGGTACAGTATGAGGATGCTACATCCAACTGTCTCTCTCCTGCTAAAGTTTTCTTGAAGGCAACAAACAGCAAGAAGTAACTGCTTTAAGCTTGGTCAGACACAATAAGTTGACTGAGGCCTTCACAATTCACGTCAACATTAACATTCATCCCATTGCATAATTCCTTCTTGTGAAAGATGAATGAAACATTTCACCAGGCATGCCATTGATATGGACACTTCAACAACAAGAAAATAAAAAAGTACTCTGTTTTGTGCTGTTTTAATGGAGGTATACTCAGGAGATAACATTGATTGCTTATCCCTCAACCATCAGGGCACTCAACCTGGTGCTTGTAAACAGAAACATAAGAGAAATGAGCAGATACATTTATTGGCGCTGCAGAATGCATTGAGAAGCGGAGCCTTCTACATAATTGCCTGCCAAGGTTTAGAAATAGGCTGATTCCCCCCTTCTTTCAGCTGTGAGTCAGAGTGCCACAAGCAGAGAACTAAGTAGCACTGGATTTGGCTGTTAAACATTGAAGTGCTCTCAAAAATTTAAGGTCAGTCGGTGCTGCTAAACCAGTGAAGCTCAAGACATTCTTAGCAGCAGTTATGACCTGGGAATGACCAGCATTTGGGGAAAGAGCAAGGCAGCAGTAAAAACACAAGCTTCAGATTTTCCACAGTGGAGTGAGCAGTGGGTGAGAGCCAGTTTTGCTGTTGCTGCTACAAATGGATTCATTTAAAAGCAATAATGTTTAATTTATGTATTCATTTATTTATTTTAACAAACCACTTCTCCACCAGGTTCTCAACAGAAACACAGCTTTGTAAATAAGCCCACACAAGAAAAAGAAATCTGAATGTACCTGAATGTAATTCTAGGTGCTGGAAGGATTGCCTTGAAAAGGATGTCACTCTTTCCCTAAGAAAAAATGAAGTAACACCATACTTTCCAACTGTTCCAGTTTAGCAGGGACAGCTCCAAATAATCTTCTGCCATCCCACTTCCCTGGCTTTTAAAAAATGGCCTAGTTTCCCCCCTTTCCCACAGTTTCCCTCTTATCCTTGACTTTAATTGCTATAAAGTGAATTAAAAGTGAGGGAGAAAGGGGAGTGGAGTTTTGCGCTACCCAAAATCAAATTATAAATACCAGGGTTTCCCTGCTTAATATAGTGGCTTCATGTGTTCTTCCTCATTAATAACATCTGCATTGTAAATATGTGGCTACTTTTGATATGGCTCAACTGCTCATGTCTCAGTTTTTATCTGCTAAATGTTTGAAATTATAGAACACTAGCTTGGGGACCCAGCGATGCCTGGGTTATTTGAAAAAGGCATTATTTGTCTTTGAATGTTAGGTATTCTCAGTTTGGAGTGGGTGAACTACAATTCCCAGAATTGTGAGTCAGTCCTCCCCAAACCCTGCCAGTATTCAAAGTTGGCTATTTTGGGTCTGTGTACCAAGTGTGGTCCAGATCTGTTGTTGGCTGGTCATTGCCTGGCTCCAGTGCTCTCTGGATGGGAGTGAACTACTACAACTCCCAGATTCCTGGGGCAATTGTCCTGAAACATCTGTCAGTATCCACAGCAGGCTATGTTGAATCTGTGTGCCAAGTGTGGTCCACATCTGTCGTTGGCTGGGTTCAGTGCTGTTTGGATGCATGTGCACTACAACTCCCAAAATCAAGGCCCATTCCCACAAACCCCTGTAGTATGTTCAGTTGGTCATGAGGCTTCTCTGTGCGAAGTTTGGTCCCAGTCCATTGTTGGTGGGGGTCACTGTTTCTCTGGATGCAGGTGAACTATAACTCCCTTTCCCCCCAAACTTGTCCAATATGTTCTGTTGGTTATGGGGGCTCTGTGTGCCAAGTTTGGTCCTGGTCCATCATTGCTGGGGTTCGGAGTGCTCATTCATTGTGGGTGAAGTATAAATCTCAGTATCTACGACTTCCAAATGTCCAGGCCAATTCCCCTCCAAACCCACCAGTATGCAAATCTGGGTATATCGGGTATGCATGGTCCAGACCCATCATTGTTTGGGTTTATAGCATTCTGGGTGTAGGTGAATTACAACTCCTCTAAATTCCCCAGTAGGAGTCACAGTGCTCTTATTTGATGCAGGGTGAACTACAACTTCCACCATTTGGAGCCAATCCCCCAAACTCCTCCAGTAAGTTTAGTTGCTGCTCCGTTCTGCTGTGTTCATTATGCAGACAGATTTGAAAGGGAAGGGCAGCAGGCAGGGTCATGCAAATTCCACACCAATGGAGAACCCTGGGATGCCTGCCTGTGGTGGAGGAAAATGCAAAAATGGGCCCCCACATGAAAGCCTTCACTGGGATGGGTGGCAGAATGGTGTTTGTGGAGGATACTGGGAGGGTTTGGGCTGCATGTTCGTGGCACTCACTCTAACCTGCAAAGTCAGGGGAGGGAGTGACTAGGTGGCTCCACAGCACTGGAAATTATAGCCTGTTTGTGGAGGCCGAAGGCTATCTGTGTGAGTGGACACCTGTGTCACATACACACATACAGGTTTTCACTTTTATTATGGATATAGATAGATAATAGAAGTCACAAAATTCTTTTGTCAACGAATAGTTAAAATCAGAGCTAGGAAAAGTTGCTCTTTCAACTATGATTTCCACAATCTGACTGGTCACACAAGTTGGGGATTTTGTGCAAAACACAAATAATAATAACAATAATAATACACTTTTATTTATACCCCCCCCCACCTTCTCCCATGGGGACTTGGGGCGGCTTACAAATAGCACAGAACGGTACCACACAACATATAAAATACAGTATGTCAACATTAAAACCAATAACACATTTAAAATAGACATATAAAAATAGCAAGAGCCATAGAGTCAAAATATGGCAAAGTATGGGTTAAAAATCCATTCAATCAAAGAATAATAGACTGGCTATTATAGTTATTCATTTAAATAATTCCCACCCCCTCTTTACTCCAGAAGGCTTTTAGAATACCATATTTAAGATAATTTTTAAAAACAGTTACCTCTCATTTGCTAATATTCTAGAAAAGGCATGGGCAAACATTTTTGCCGGGGGGGTTGCATTGCGGGCTGGGCCAGGAGGGCCGGGCCAAGAGGGGGCTGGGCAGGGCCTGGGTCATCCTCAGGTTGTCCTCTCAGCATAAGGACGGGGAAGCAAGACATCCCCGATCCTCAGGTAGGGCAAAACAGGTGGTGACTGAGAGTGTTTCGGAGGGCTCTCAACTGCCGCGTGCCTCCCTCCCTCTCTTTTTGGCATAAAGATGTGGCGGGCCATCGTGTTCTTATGCCAAGAGGACAAGAAAAATGCGGAAGGCCTGAGATAAATACCCAGGGGGCTGTATCTGGCCCCTGGGCCTTAGTTTGCCCATGCCTGCTTTAGAATATATGGCTCAAAACAATAATGATTCAGGAATGAAGACAAAATAAAACACCAAACTGGAGCCATTGGTTCTTAAACTAACATAGTGTATCTCTTAATGACTAGCTGGAATTGAGAAAAATACATTTCTTAAATAGCAGACTATAGTCAGCCTTCCATATTTGTGGGTTCATCTTTTGTAGATTTGATTAAAATGGTCTGTCTAGGAACCTCTGGGTTCTCCAGTATGACACAATGGTGAATGTGGAAGGCTAGTTGCATTCTTTTCTTTTAAAAAAGTATTGAAAAGGTTCTTGAAATTCATACCAATGTAGTACCAGGTAACTTTTCCTCCAGGAGAGAATCCCACCATGTAGGTTTCACAGGAGGAAAACATGCCCTCAGCTGAAGGCACACCCAGAGTAAGACTTCTGAGTGAGTTGCAACTCATGAGATATACAAGGGTGGGAAGGCATTACCTTAAAAGTTGTAAAACAAGATTATTTAGAAAAACAAACATTTAATTAATAGTGCAGAGAACTTTAGCTGATCAGGACTAACTTGAGAGAAAATGTTAAAGATCTTTATCATGGGGAGGCACTGTTGAACAATACAGCAACATTTATAGCTTGTGCCCATTTCAAGCTAGTTATGGATCACAAATAATTTAGAAATTCTAAAGGGACATAGCAGAAAGCAAATTCATAGTCCTTTGTGAATTACTAATACTATGCGCATCTAATTCAGAAATAATGTTACTCCTTGCTTTCCACCTTAAATGATCAGATTTCCTCAATCTACAGGGAATAGTCAACATGGTGACAAGATCCAGAATGAATCTGTGGCAAGGAGCAAACCAGCTGAAAGATTTAGATTTGTGTTCTCTTGCTGCTCCTGGGCATCTTACCAACTCGAAGCCAAAGATAATTTCCCTTCCCTTTCAGAGCATTTTGACAGAGGGAAACCTGATATTTTAGTGCTCCAGTGAAAACAAAAACTAGGCATGGGTCCAGCACATGTGAATGAAGAAATATGGGCTTCAGACTGACAGGTGGTATTACCATAAGAGAAATCTTGCATTTCAATAAAAATGAGATGACCTTTATGAGTTCATTGCAGCTTCCACCATTTATGGGCCATATAACACTATTTGAAACTTCAGCAATCTACAAAATGTTAGTATTAGTTTGTCATCTGTCCTTCAAATCTCTAAGCTTGAGAAGCAGGTGGGCAACGGCATTGTCTCCTTGGATGGATCTGCTTTTTCAAGCATTTATTATGTATTGTTTTTGGCCACTTCATCCAAGGACACGAGGTACTTATATTCTGCTAGCTTGCAGGGCCAAATTAGAGTGAATTGGACTCTGTCCACTATACCGAGGCCATGTTTGTGCAAAGTCATGAACTGAGTCAAGGAAGCACAGGTGTTGGTGGAAGAATATAACACAGTACTAAGGACACTTATGGGAGAATGCTGTTTCCAGGTGAGACTTTTATGGTTCAGTCACCTTTCTTCATTCATGGAATATTATTTGGGATGTGTGTATCCAGATGTCATTGTCTTCCTTTTCCAAACTTTCCCACATTTTGTTTTTGTTTCTTAACTCTCAAAATCCTTTAAGAAGGGAAAGATGGAATAGTTGCACAACAGTGGTTTTGTAATAGTGGCTAAATCATCCCAAGCTTGGAAATAGTAGTGTTAGGAAGCATCCAGAGAAGTGACTAGTTATGTCCAATTAACATTTTCCCAATTAACTACATTGCATTATGGCTGTAATTCAGTGAAGAATCAAATCCTTTTGCAGTGTAATTGAACATTTTTAAAAATGAAAAGTGACGTTAGGAAGAAAGAATCCAGTACTTTCAAGATGAACTAATTTATTTTAGCATGAACTTGCATCGATTTCAACTCATTTCTTCAAACCAGAAGTGGATTGTCAGTTATATACTTAAGTAAATTTGAAAAGTTCTATAGTGAAAGGCACTAGATTTAGCTATATGGAGAACAAATCTTTCACAACTATGTACCTGTCAATATACCTGAGATTTCATACTAACTCCATCAGTATGGCTGAAGAATTGGACTGAAATTTGTGAAAACTCATGTTAAAAAATTAGATATAAAGATGCTGTTGTATTTATCTTCCCTAACATCTCCCCCCCCCCCTCTTCTAATGTTTTAGTTACTTGCAGGGCCACGTAGTGGATCCATTGTGACAGGGTGGCAGATCCACAGCAGCCATAAAACAGGGAATGGATTCAATGCTCCTGCCAAAATAGATCTACTGGTTGCTTTTGTGGCTCGGATCCACTGTGGTTACAATAAATAATTGAAGGAAGAATATGGCATGGTTCAAGTGCTAGCTTGTGGAGTGTCTGTTGTCTTATGATCTGCTTTGGTGTTGAGATTATGACCAAGTGGATGGGAAGGGTTGTCACTTCTGGTAGCATTCAGATATTTCTAAAGTATAGTAGGCCCTTAGTACCTGCTGGGGTTTGCTTTCTGGACCTGTAATGTATACTAGGCTTGTCCGATCGATGGAAATAATGTTTCAATTCTCGTTTCTAAAGTAGGGGGTGCCGGCTCTTCGATATAGAAATTATTTCTTAATTTTTCACCCAAAATTTTCAGATATTTCCAAAAATTCGTAATGTTTCTAAAATGTTTCTAAAATGGCGGACGCGCATGCACAATCGCCAAAAAACAGGAAACCAGGGGGGACTTTTCTGGGGGTCTCCCGCCCTCATTTCTTGAGCTATTCTCATCAAATTTGGTACAGTGGGAGAACACATTCCACACTCTTTGCTCAACAAATTGCAGAATGTTTCCTGTCTCCTATGATTTTTGGCGAATTTTCATAATTTTTAATAATACACTATTTTTCAATATTTGAAGAAACCTGTTCCTGGTTTGAAAGTCTTATTTCCTGTTCAATTGGGTTCTTATCACTGTAAAAGTCCCTCTTCTACTTGTGTAGACTTTGGATTAGAAATGCAGCACACACCAAGCAATGCCTTGACAGGATTGGCAACGTCCTTTGGAAACTATAAATTGCTGTGGACCCTCTATTGAATCAAATCAATGTCTGACTTTGTGATTGCAGAAATAAAACTCAGCCCAAGGCTTGGGAATAGAAATGGAGCGTGAGGGAAGCAATGCCTTGGCAGGTGCCCCACGTCCTTTGGAAACTATTTCTTCCAATGTACCCTTTAGGTTTGAAAACAATGTGTGTCTTTGTAATTGCTGCAATAACACTCAGCCCGAGGGCTTGGGATTACAAATGGAGCGGGAGGGAAGCAATGCACTTGCAGGAACGCAGACGTCCTTTGGAAACTATTATTTTCAAGTCCCCCCCCTTTCAGGATTGCAAAGAAGGGCTGATGTGGTGATTGCTAAATTCCAAAAAAGAAAACAGAAAGGCAAAAGGTCTCCCTCAGGAGTAGATGGAAAGCACCCCAAGCTCAGCACTAGCAGGGACGCAGACGTCCTTTGGGAAAAAAAAGTTCCCTAAAGCCAGGCACAGCAAGGACTCTGCCCCAAGCCCCCAGCCAATTTCCCCCCAAAAAAACACAATATCGAACCAGCAACAACAGAAACACTCTACCCCCAGTTAGCCCTCTCTCCCCCAAACAAGCAAGCAGCAGCTTCCCAGCACGCGCCAAACACCCTCTCTCCTCGGTATCCCAACCCAGAATGGCTTGGGTCGGCTGTGGTTGGGGATTTTTATAGAGATCCTCCACGTGGACACGGAGGACGCTAGCCCCCACCTTTGGCAGCCATCGTGGAAGACTCTGATTGGCCAGGGAGCGGCCATGTTAGGCTGCGCTAGGCTCCCATTCATGTTAGGTTGCAGAAACAAAAAATAATAATTTTAAAAAATATTTTAAAAAAAATTTGGAAGGAAAAAAATTAACGAAAATTTTAAGAAACAATTAGAGAATGGGCCAACGATGGTTCAAATTACATTGCCAGTTGCGCCCAGGGAAAACGTTTCAATACTCGTTTCAAAAAACGAGAACAATCTGAAGTAATTACGAAACGAGAAACATAACGAATATTTGGACAACCCTAATGTATACCAAAATCTGTGGATAGTCAAATCCCATTATATACAATGGTGTAAAAAAGAAAAGAAAATGTATTTTATTTAAAATGGCAAAATCAAGGTATGCTTTAAAAAATTGGAGGGGGAATATTTTAAAGCCATGGATGGTGGAATCTGTGGGTGCAGAATCTGTTGGATATGGAAAGCAAATTTTGCTACAAAGTATTTAATTACTTTTGAGAAATGGGGGGGATAAGGAACTACCTCAAGATTTCAAGGATACTGATAACTAGCTACTTTAGGTACCTTAGTACTCTAAAAGCAACATTATGTTTTCAAAGTTATGTTCTGACCTCTGTATTTTTTTGGATTCGACTTTCTCACAAAGCAGTACCCTTTATACCTTTCTGTGATTCCTTGTTCACTCTCAAGACATGCCTTTGTAGCATGTTTTTGGCACCACAGAGGACTGTCATGTGAACAAGGTTCTGGTTTTTTGCATTGAGTATCGAAGTGTATGACTGGATACAAAATGTACTCCATTGGAACCTTGCCTATTTGAATAATATCACTGAGTATGTATAGATTTTTTAAGTGTTCACATCACTTCACATTAATTATTCAGCATGCATGTCATGCCTATCCACCATTGATAGTACCTTTATGTAAAGTGACTCAGAGGAAAAACAAGGAATATAGATGGCAATTTCTCCAACAACAGTGTATTCTACACTATAGTGTGAAATTCAAGTCTTATTTAGACTCAAACTCTGAAGAATGTGAGAGACTCAAAGCCAAATGGAACATGTGACTGTACTCATTTTTATCCCAAGTATTTGCTACCAGCCCAAAAACTAGAGTTTGAATTAATTTAACAAGAATAATTTTGTCTTGTGGCACCAAGGTCATTTTTTTGTCTCCCAGAACTTCCCAGTAATTAAAAAAATATTGTCCCCAAATATCCACATGCCTTTACGGGCCATTTACATCAGGTTTGGAATGGCCCAGGCTGATGTAAGCCCAGCAGAGGCCTTTTTGACATTTAACATCATTATTGTAATGAAAAAAAATATCCAAAGTATTTGGAAAGTCATTGAAAATATTCTTCTTGAGAGTTGGGGAACCCTGACAAGGAATACCATGGACTTATGAAAATTCTTCCACTGGGCAGTTTTTGCACATAAAATTCATACATGATTTGAGTGTGTGGATTCCACTCAGCAAACACAGAATTATAGAGTTGGCCATCTAGTCCAACCCCCTTCTGCCATGCAGGAAAAGCACAATCAAAGTATCCCCAACAGATGGTCATCCAGTTTCTTTTTTAAAGCCTCCAAAGTTAGGGTAGTATATAAATAAAGTTTTATTCATTATTATTATAAAGATGGAGTTTCCACCACACTCTGAGGCAGTGGGTTCCACTGTTGAACAGCTCTTAAAGTTAAGACATAATCGCCTTTCCTGTAATCTGGACCCATTGCTCTGAGTCGTAGGGCCCTCCCAGACAGGCCCTATATCCCAGGATCTGATCCCAGGTTTTCTGCTTTAACCTGGATTGTATGAGTCTGCATTGCCAGATAATCTGGCATAAACAGAAAGCCTGAGATTAGATCCTGGGATACAGGGCCTGGCTGGAAGGGCCCCTAGCCTCCAGGTTTGAATTTTGTACAAAATAAGTCCTGAATTACACATAGTCTGAAAACTTTATTCTAGTATGAATAAAATGTGTTGTATTTTTCATTGTTTCCTATGAGAATTAATTCAACAAAGAATTTTCCCTGTGAATCAAAAGATGTGGATGCTTCCATGCAGGTAGTTCTAAAACACTACACCACCAACACTGATAATGTTAATATAGATACCACTTTTAAAATAGGTGATAGTGGAGAGTAAGGGATAAAGTACCATACATAGATTCACCACATATAACACATGCATCAGGCATTGGTATAGTGGACACTAGACTTGTGCACAGATTCATTTTGAACTTTTGCCTTCGACTTGTATAGCTTGATAGGAAGCCTGTAATGGCATGGGCTCCATAGCCATTTTTTAATCATCATCAGCAGAATAGTGACTGTCAAAAACTGGCTGCTTTCACTTTCTTTCAGTTACACATGGAGTGCGGGAAGGAGGCAGCCGCTAGAAGGAAAAGGATCCCAGGAAGTGAGATTTCTTAAGCCTTGTCTTCTTTATTGATTTGGAAGCAGAAAGGAGATTGAAGCACGAGGGGGTAAGGATCCAGTTCTCCTTTCTGGGGTCTCCAAATCAAGAGAAAAGGGATGGCTTTTTAAAGGAAGCCCGGGGTAGGATACCTCCAGGTCAATCCCTCTTCCTTCCCTGGGAAATGGGAGGCACCCTTAAAACACCTTGGAAAACTGCCTCCTGCAAGGAGAGAGCTGTAGGTATGTGCAACTGCAGCTCCTGTCTCCTCTAGAAGAGAAACAGCTTTAACAAAGCATTAAACCCAGGTCTCCTCTACAGACAGAAGCGAAAGGAATGTAGAAAGAGTGGGACCTTAGCTCTCATGCTTTCAATCCAGGTCTTAATGAAGGATAGAAGGACAAACAATGCTAAGAATGATGGGAAGGGTCGGGTAGAAAACTAATCTTTTGGCTTCGCAGATTGAAAATGAATTTCTGTCCTCCCAAATTTGGGAGGCTCCCAAAAATGGATCGGGACTCCCACCGAAATCCAGGACAGCAAAACGGATAGTGGTTACTTGGATTGCAGAAGCCTAGTGGACACTAACATCTATTCCTAACGTAGTCAGTTTATCATTTGGATCCTGTAAAACTGCCGTTCTATTGCATTTCATAAAAATGTGACAAATTGGATCCCTTGTCTTTCTATTGCTGGGAGGAAGTTGGCAAACGTGTGATACACCACAAAGCTTCCATCAACGGTTTATGAGATGTATTCTGTTTATGCAGAAAAGCACTCCATAATCACCACTCTGCCGTGATAGCCCAATAGGGTGTTGCTAACTGGATATTGTTTAATAAAAGTTTCTTTTGAGTGCTCAGCAGGCTTTCATCAGAGGGTGATTTTTTGTTTTTATCCTTGTTTTCTGTGAACATTAGGAGGTAATCAAGACGCTGTAAAAGTTGATGATTTATACTGCTTTGGAAGATGTGGATTCAATATTGGATGAGAGATTTTGCTTGTGTTGATCAAGCAGTCCATAAAAGCATGATAATGTAGTTGACTTAAAGTGCTATTAAAATGATTTCCCATAGTATGATGTTAAACAAACAGATACATAACTGCAATTTTGGGTTAATGGTAGCCAATCAATATGAAAAACACTGTAAAGAAAAGAAACACATCTGTAGTTCAGTACGTTTCTATAAAAATCTGTCCTAAGGCCCCGTGTTTGATAGGTCAAGCAACATCCATACTTCCTTGCCATGGTGTCTGAGGCCCCTTCTACACTGCCATATAAAATCCAGATTATATGCTTTGAACTGGATTATATGGCAGTGTAGACTCAGATAATCAAGTTCAAAGCAAATAATGTGGATTATCTGCTTTGATAATGTGGATTATATGGCAGTGTAGAAGGAGCCTGACTGGTTCTGTCATGGGCTAAAGAAAGTCTCAGAAATTAGGTAGACCAGCTGGGAATGTGGAACTGCGTGTTGCATATAGGTCTTCCTACCCCCAAATTGGGAAAACCTGCTTCTGCAGGTCACACTTCTGCATCCCAGGCCCCTTCTACACTGCCATATATTCCACATTATCAAATCAGATAATCCACATTATCTGCTTTGAACAGGATTATCTGAGTCTACACTGCCATATAATCCAGTTCAAAGCAGATAGTGTAGATATTATACAGCTGTGTAGAAGGGGGTCTCAGAGGAAGGTAATGCCAAATCTCCTCTGAATAAAGTTTGCCCAGGAAACCCTATGATAAAATGAATTTTCTAACATACAGAGTTGTATACATTTCTTCCACTTACTTAATATGTATTTCAGTGAATGTTTCAAATGTAATCAGCTTTAGTTGCACAATCCATACATTTGGGTCCCTTTTTTGGGGGGGGGGGAGCTACTCCAACCAGACAGAACCCAACCGACCACCATCATCCAGAAGACCTTTACATCAGCTGCCCCAAGACTGTGGAATGACCTGCTGAAAGAGATTCAACGGCTAAATTAGCTGTTAGAATTTCAGATGCAGCTAAAGACCCCTCTCTTCTGGCAGCCCTATCCAGTCAATTTTAAGTTGTGAATTTTAATCTGCATTTCATCAGTAGATTTTAATGTGTATTTTAACTCTGCGTATCTTGTTGTATATGCCTTAATACCCTGTTTCCCACAAAATAAGACAGGGTCCTTATTCATTTTTGCTCCAAAAGATGCTTTAGAGCCTGATTTCAGGGACAGTTTTATTTTTCCAAATTGACTTTTAAAATGAACCATATCTAGGGCTTATTTTTGAAATAGGGCTTGTATTTTGAGCATCCTCAGAAATGCTGAAAAATCATGATAGGTCTTATTTTTGGGGTAGGTCTTATTTTGAGGGAAACAGGGTAGTACTTTATCTCTCGTTTTAATGATATTATACCCTGCTTCAAGCTGCAAGAAGAGGTGGATAATGATGATGATAGTGATTATGATTAATACATTTAAAAATGCCAGCATGTCTGTTTCTCTGTGTACTTTTCCCCAAATGCACTGTAAGCCTTCTATTGCATGACTTTTTTGAGACAAGATTTCCACTTTCCAGTCATTTTCCAGTCATTTTCCATAACGTTGCATTTTGTATTTCTATATTGAAAATGAATCCAATAAGTTTCTTTTTCCTTGCTAAAACTAGAAAGATGATTCAAGAACCACATGGCACAATAAAAGTCCTGTTTAGCTAGACCTCGGGGCATGTCACATAGATTGGATTTTAAAAAGCCCTGCCCTGAGATTTAACAAACCTATGTGGCTGGCAGCTCCATTTTTAGAAGTTGCTGATATGAAAACATCAGGCTTGGTGTCCTTTCAACCTTACAATGCCAACATCTTGTATATTTGAAGATGTGTTCATTATGGATATATTTGATTTTATGATGGTGGTATGTGCATTAGGAGCCCTGGTGGCGAAGTGCGTTAAAGCGCTGAGCTGCTGAACTTGCAGACCGAAAGGTCCCAGGTTCAAACCCCAGGAGCGGAGTGAGCACCCGCTGTTAGCTCCAGCTCCTGCCAATCTAGCAATTCGAAAACATACCAATGTGAGTAGATCGATAGGTATTGCTCCAGCTGGAAGGTAACGGCGCTCCATGCAGTCATGCTGGCCACATGATCTTGGAGGTGTCTACGGACAACGCCAGCTCTTCGGCTTAGAAATGGAGATGAGCACCAACCCCCAGAGTCAGGCATGACTGGACTTAACATCAGGGGAAACCTTTACGTTTACTATGTGCATTAAGTTGTGACCAATATCTTCAACTCACAACAGAGTGCCTAGCCTAACTGTATTGATGCAAACATCTACAATGAACTCACTATTAGTCCTGACAATCAAGGGATGCACTGTTTAGTTATCATGTTCATCTAAACTAAAAAGAGATATATTGAATCCCTCCGGGGAGATTGGATGGCCTATAAATACAGCTATTATTATTATTATTATTATTATTATTATTATTATTATTATTATTATCATCATCATCATCATCTTTTAATATCCATAAGAGAGCCTGTACTATGGGGGTGAGCTAAGCATATTCAGATTTATTCAGGTTTCATTATTATCATATCACACACCCCATTCCTAGATTGTCACATATGAGAACCTATGCTGTTCTCATATGTGACAATCTATACATTGCTCTTTGGAACATGCCTGCCTCTTGGCTTAGCTAGAGGACAGGGCCAAGAAACAATAGGGTTCTGCTATCAAACAATAGAGCCACTGAACTATAAATGGACAGGCACAAAACAGATTCTGCATAGCAGAAAATGCCCCACTTTTTGATAGCAGCATGACCCAATTAAGTACCCTTAAAAAGGAGTGACTATTCAATCTTTAAAAAAGAACTAGGAAGCAAGAAGAAGGCAGGGAGCTGGAAAAGAAACAACAGTCACAGAGATATTAAAACTACGTGAAAATAGGTTATACAGTTGTTTTACCCCCTCCATTTGCAGGAGCTAAGCGCCTGGAACACCCAGAACTGTAGAAACACAGGGAATATCATAACCCTCCAAATGATGCATGTTACAGATGCCTTTCCCACCAAGAACCATGAGATGTGACTTTCTTTCCCAACTTCTCACCATGAAGACTCAGAAAGAGTTTAACCCCACTTTCTGCTGATCCACTTCTTTGTCTCCCATCTTTTGCTGCCTAAATTCTCTCTAAATTTCTTTCCAGCCAGTTTATGTCCGCATCTTGTAATGATTGTATTGAGTTAAGCAGAACTAGAGGACATACATTTTCTCTCTCTAAAATGTTAGCATTTCCTTTCTATATCCATAAAAGAATCAGGTCTCTCAGGACAAAGTGCCAGGGCCTATCACATCCTCCTGCCATTTAAATTTGGCAGGGACAGCTCCAATTAATCCTCTGTCCTCCCATGTTTTCAATACTTTGTAAATATCTCAGTTTCCTTCTCTCCCTTTGCCTTTTAGCTTATTTTGGTTGCTGAAAACTGAGTTTAAAGTGCATTGTAATTTGCATACATTTTCAACGTATTTGTCTAAGGCAGTTGTTCTCAACCTTCCTAATGCCGCAACCCTTTAATACAGTTCCTCATGTTGTGGTGACCACCAACCATAAAATTATTTTCATTGCTATTTCATAACTATAATTTTGCTACTTTTATGAATCGTAATGTAAATATCTGATATGCAGGATGTATTTTCATTCACAAATACCCAATACGCCCAAATTTGAATACTGGTGGGGTTGGGAGAGGGATTGTTTTTGTCATTTGGGAGTTGTAGTTGCTGGGATTTATAGTTCACTTACAATCAAAGAGCATTTTGAATTCCACCAATGATGGAGTTGAACCAAACTTGGCACACAGAACTCCCATAACCAACAGAAAATACTGGAAGGGTTTGGTGGTCATTGATCTTGGGTTTTGAAGATGTAGTTCACCTACATCCAGAGAGCATTGTGGACTCAAACAATGGTGGATCTGGGTTGCTGTTAGTTTTCCTGGCTGTATGGTCATGCTCCAGAAGCATTCTCGCCTGGCGTTTCTCCCACATGTATGGCAGGCATCCTCAGTGGTTGTGAGGTCTGTTGGAAACTAAGCAGGTGAGGTTTATATATCTGTGAAATTTCCAGGGTGGGAAATTGTCTGCTTGAGGCAAGCGTGGACCTTGCCATTGGCCACCTTTATTAGCATTGAATGGAGTTGCAGCTTCAAAGCCTGGATGCTTCCTGCCTGAGGGGAAGAAGCACATCTAGATTCCCCCAGGCAGGAGGCAGCCAGGCTTTGAAGCTGGCAAGGCCATTCAATGCTAATCAAGGTGGCCAATGGCAACATTCACACTTGCTTCAGATAGATAAGAGTTCTTTCTCCCACCCTGGACATTCCACAGGTATATAAACCTCACTTGCCTAGAGAAGGACAGGCAGAGAGATCTTCAGCCTTCTCTGCCCAAGGGGTTCCTAGGACCATCAGAAATATGTGTTTTCTGATGGTCTTTGGCAATCCCTCTGACACCCCCTCACAATCCTCCCAGGGGTCCCAACCCCCAGGTTGAGAGACACTGGTCTATGGTACATTAATGAAGCAAGTCATTGTCATCTTCTCTCTTCAGAGGACTCACTGGAAGAACCTGCAGATGGTAACACTTTAAGAATGCCTCTGCTAGACTTGTTTTGAAAATTATACTTTGAAGTTCATTGTAGCAAACCTCAAAAGAATAATAATGATGAATTCCAGCCTCTGTTGCAAAGATTCCATACACTGGTTGCTCCCTCTTCATCCCACTACTTCATAATTGAAGTATGCATTTTCCTTTTGATCCCCTCCCTCTTCTATCCTCTTCTTTTTCATATAAACAGTTCATAATCATAAGAAAAA
This sequence comes from Anolis carolinensis, assembly GCF_035594765.1. NCBI lineage: Eukaryota > Metazoa > Chordata > Lepidosauria > Squamata > Anolidae > Anolis > Anolis carolinensis. The sequence continues at coordinate 298,157,153 of NC_085842.1, forward strand.
TAATAATAAAAAATGCCTGTTCAACCTTGATTGTATGTTCTTTTCAGAATACATACATCAGGTGCATGTGCTCAAATACAAACCTATCATACAACATCACCTATTTTACAGGACCCTTTGGCAGGCTCCATATGGCCTTCCTGCTGCCTTTAAAACCTAATGCAGGGATTTAGTATAAGAAATCGAAGCTAATTGTGTCAAGATAACAGCCATGCCAGTTGTTATAGAATAGAAAATAAATAAGGCAGATTGCTGCCTTAGATTAGAGGGCACTGAGTTGTTTGGACTCAGAACATTTTCCATTACGGATGCATTTTTTACAGTGGCTGTTGCTGTGCAGCTGATTCCTAATTCATTTAGAAAAAGAAGGTCAATTGAAGCTAGTTTATTGCTATGGCATTTAAGGTGCATCAACACTATGATGCTGGTGCCTCACCAACAGAGCCGGCCCTAGGTATTTTTCAAGTGTAGGTGAACAGAATTTTGGTGCCCCCCCCCCAAACCAATCACTGAAAAGTAAAAGCGTTGGATAAGCAAAAATGTTGGATAATAAGGAGGGACTGAGGAAAAGCCTATTAAACATCAAATTACATTAAGATTTTTCAAATTAAGCACCAAAACATCATGTTTTACAAGAAATCAACAGAAAAAGCAGTCTCGACTGTGCCCCCATATGTTTTGCGCCCGAAGCGACCACTTAATTCCCATTGTTGGACCGGCTCTGCTCACCAAACTACAAATCCTGTAGTCTTTGGCAGAGAAGGCTAAAAGGCACCAGCAGAGAAGGGAGTTGTAAAAGTACAACTCTATTGATTCCACAGCATTGGGCAATGGCAGTTCATGGTGTCAATCTGCGTTAATTTTGCAGTATAGATCAGGCATGGGCAACCTTCAAATCTCCAGGAATTTTGGACTTCAACTCCCACAATTTCTAACAGCTAGTAAGTTGGCTGGAATTTCTGGGAGTTGAAGTCCAAAACACCTGGAGGGCAGAAGTTTGTCAATGTCCATGTCTGGTATAGATGTACCCTGGGTCATTGGATCCCCTACACTTAGCTGGAAGATTCCGGGAGTGCTAGTAACCAGCAAAACCAAAAATCAATCCAAAAGGAGGCTGGTTCCAGAGTCTGGGGACTGCTGCTGAGAAGGTCCTCTCTCTAATGTTCCCAACAGGAGAACCTTTGAGGGTAGTCAGGCAGACAGCATCCGGAGCAATTCTCAAAGCATAGGCAAGTTGGTAAGAAAGAATATGGCCCTTCAGATAACCTGGACCTTAACTGTATAGGGCAAAGTATACATCAAAACCAACACTTTGAATTATGAGAGGTCTTTTTATTAGTTTGTTTGAAATAAGTCCCCAGGAAAATGAATTCTTGACCACAAAATGTGAAAGCGATGAAATAAACAAAATGAAAAGTGTGGTGTGGGGAAAGAAAGCCTATGCAAAGAATACAAAAGTCACACTTAGCCATAAATTTTAAGCTTGTTGATCCCATTCTGATTAAATTAATATTTATCTGGGCAACAAATAACTTTATTTTTGAGAAAAAGCCCCAAACCCATTTCTCTTTAGAGATCGCATTTCATGACTGCTTAATCTCCCTTCATAAACAACGTCATGAGATCAGGCAGAGCAGTGGAGACGTGTCCCTGTAGCAAAGTCCTTTAGCAATGCAGTCTGGATGAACAACTATTATGAAATATAAGTGCTCACAATTATAATATATATGAGGAATCAAACTGGCTTTAGGTAGAGGTAGGATGCCCATATTTCATTGTTACTGAATTGGGCATCACCATTAAGAATAACTTTATCCTTCTGTGAAGATTTATCACTTATTTTTTGGCTACCATAACTATTGTTTGAAGAAAGAAACACTTAATTCTGGCAGCAAAGACAGGTGAACAGTTTCAAGCTTGTGGTTGTTGTTAGAATGAAATAATGACTCAGAAAACCCTGGAGTTATTAAGGATACATTCCTAGAACTGGCCAGCTTTCCCACTAATATTTTTTATTGTTGCTGTCATAAAATGCATTTCTATTTGTTGATTCAAGGCATATATTTATCATCTCTCAATTCATCAGGGCCCTGAGAAAAAATACTTTAAAAAGTGAATAAATCATTAAACATCAATTAAAACTATCCAAATTCCTCTTTTAAATTAGTCCTAAAAATCAGACAGTTTAAATATAGCTAGAGCATTTCCAAGCTCTCAACATCCCCAGCTGGACAGGAAATCAAACCTCACATGCAAGTAGATGCTGAATGTATGAATCTTTTCTTGGTAAAAGCTGATGAAGTTGAATGTGTGTACACCCTATTCACAAATCTGCAGTGTTGCCAAGCAGTTCAATAAGAAAAGAGCACATTTAGATTTAACCCATCTACACTCACCTGGGACACTATAACAGGTTATGGATTTGTATTTGATAGTGGCTTTGTTTTAGCAAAATGTGTTTCTACATGTTTAAGTTGTACTATTTAATGTTTCACTGATTTACTGATTAAAAAGCCAATGATTTTTCTTTACTCTTAGTCCCTCTCTAAAGTACAATTTGGGGTCAAGCTATATATTAGGGAGAATGAATATTCTGTTACTCCTAAGACTGCAAGATTTTTTCAGAGATATATGCTTCAGCAATGAAAAGGTGGAAGTCAGGTGGAAAGAAAATGTGTCAGCACCTTTAAGAGTAATTGGTTTTTATTTTAGCATGGGCTTTCATAGATATAAACTACTTCTTCAGTATTGAATGGTAAGCTTGCGTTTACCTTCCAATGGCCAATGTTAAAACACAACATGATTAATGCAAGATACAGGCAAGGAGAATATGCCACAAAATGGTTTGTGACAAACAGATGTCTTTCATCATTGAGGAAATACTCAAAAAAATCCTCCCTGGGTTTCTTGTGTGCAACATGGGCACTTCTCTAAGAATTATTTTTGTAAAAATAGACATATTTTTCAAGAAACAATACATTTCATAAACTGTGTTTCTATGTATGCCAGTGTGGTGTAGTAGTCTGAGTGTTGATCTAGGAACATTAAGGTTCAAATCCCTGTTCAGTCAAGTGAAGTCCAACGGGTGATCTTGGATAAGTCACACATGCTCAGGCTTACAGGAAGGCAATAAATATTGTCAAGAAAGCCCCGTGATTGCCATAGGTTTTAGTTGATTTAAAAGCATATAACAATAAAAAGTATGTAAAATGTAGTAGCCTTCTCTTGAAAACAGGAAGTGCTATTTGTGTATTTTGAACACCTGCAAAGTTAAAATACAAGCTTTCTTAATAAATCTGATAACTCCCTTAATCAACTCTAACTACATGGCTCACCTTGAGTTGGAAGAAGGTGAATTTTAAATTGTGCTGTGGGTTGTAAAAGACCCTCATTTGTTTAATGTGTTTTTATATCTGATGATCGTATCTTGCCTCATTCAATTAACCCAATGGTGACTCCAGGGTTTTCTTCAGATTTAGTGCAACAGGTTTTTTCCCCACCCCCTGTCCATGTTTTGTGTATCTGATATGCAGAAGAGTAACCTCATTTCATTTCAGTCTAAGTAAGATGCTAATTTTCTGAGGGGCAGCTTTTCTCTCCCTCCCTATCCATACATGAGTCCAATTTACCTTGCAGGTGTTTTTCTATCTTCATTTGTAAGCAGTCAATCTATCTTCATCTGATAAGGCCTTCCATAATAAGAGGAAATTAGTCCTGTGTTCATAGAGACAAGATGTCATGTCCAGGGAGATCAGCAATAACCCCATGAGGATATTTAATTCCCAAGAAAACAAAGAGTGTCTTAATGGAGCAGTTGCATTTTCTCCTAATAACTAATTACAAAAGTATCAGGAGATTCTGTTGACCATAAATGTAAAAGAATAATAGAAAATAAAATTGTAATCATGAAAGTTTATTCCCAAGTCAGTTGTTTCAGTTTTTAAAGCATATCAGGTAAAATAGGTTTCTCAGGTCTGGAAAATAAAAGTCCACTCAAGGACAAAATGGATTACCCTCACAAACCCTCCTAAACCACCTATTTAGTTTATGGATTCAGTGTGCATTTAGTGATACATACTCATACGGAGTACATAATTTGTCTGTGATATGGGCTTGTAATGACCTGCTCACACTGTCTGTTCATCATGTGTGCAAATATAACATGAAAACTCCAGGAGGCAGAAAACTCCAATTATTGATGGCTGGATTGATCTGTTCATCTCTTCTGACTTTCAAAAGTTCTGAAGGACAAGTTCATCCTCTCCCATTTCTTTGGACCTTGTTGCAGCTTTTCAAAAGGCTATCCAATTTTTCTATGATTTTCCTAATATATGCATTTTTAAGTGTAGGGTTTTTTTGTAATATATGTTTGCTATACATTTATTATGCATATTTTGGTGCCCCAATTGTGGAAGGAACATTTGGTTTGGGTAAGTGTGAGCCAGGTTGACTGGTATTCAAAGGCCAAACTAAACACAGTTTTCTTCTATCCCATCATCACCTCATGATGGAGAGGTCATTGGTTTCAGAAATATGAGTGATACAAATGCTTTTGTTGGGCAGTTGAAACAGTTAATTTATGAGCTTATTGAACCAGTTATATCTCATCACCAGATGAAATGAATTATTTCAAAGTTGTTTTCAGTGGTGAAATGGGACTGCATATTAGCCACACAATCTGAAGACTAAGTTTTGCAATTTTGTTGATTGTTCTACCCGATGACCTTCCTAAAGTAAAACTGAGATATTGAAAGGAAGAAGAAAAGGAAATGATTTCAAGAAACATTTTTAAAATGCCTTGAACACATCAGAGTACTGTTCAACATACAATAAATCAAGGCATGGCCATGGGTTGGGATGCATCAAGTATCAGGTGTCGCTGAATGATTCATTATTGACAGCCAGCCATTTCAGAATAAGAAACTAGTAAAATGTGCTATTGAAAAATCTTCGCAATAACCATTAGTGTTGTCCTTTGCAAATTCCAGAAATGCAGAGACTGCAAAATGTGCCGCAAAGGCAACATTTGTGAATGTTAAATCCATCCTGCTTAAAGCAGTTACTTGAGCTTTCAAATAGGAGTTAAATTTACTTACTCAGGAAAATGTAGAAAAGGGCTTATCTACTCATGGAAAATATGTGGTAAGCCAAATGTAAATCAAGATGTACCTCCTCAATGGCTCCCTCGTATATTACTTCCCAAGGCAGGGGCTCCATTTCTGAGTGCCTGCTTAAAAGTCTGTTGAAAAGCAGAATCCTGCATCTCCGTGGGGGCCTATGACATGATATACAGACAGGTTTTACCTTTATTTGAGGTTATGTTTATTGTGTCCTGACCTTGGGTAATTTCAAAAGGGAAGAGCAGTATAGAAGATGGGCTAAAAAACTCTCATTGTCTTGAATAGGTGAAATATTTTTGGTGGAATTTGAAGATTAGTTCTTGTTCACAGTTAAGGAGCTAGAACTTAATTAAATGATATCTTGGTAGTCTATGTAAAGTTGAGACCTATATTGCTAGTAGAAAAGTGAGAAATTCTTTTTATAGGTGCTTGTATTTGTTTGTTGTTTATGTTATAATTGTGTGCTGTTTATTTGAATGCATTTTTCTTCTTTTGGTTAGCATTATATGATATTCAATAAGCATGATATATTTTTTAAAAAAGAAGACTCTCAATTTGTATTCCTCACAAGGGAATAGTGTTACTAATCAATCCTCCAGAGATGGGAAAGTTATTTTTAGGAGTACAATCCCGAAAATCAAATGGATTTATATTCTGGGGGATTCTGGGAGCTGTATATTAAAAAAAAAAAGCATTCCTCGCTGCTGGAGGTCTGCTACAAATCACACCTTCCCTAAATTCTCTACATTTTGTACTACATGAAACAACTGATGGGAGCTTCCAGAAGAATAAGTAATGATCTACATTCCTTTCCTACTATTGGTTATAGTATATATCCAAAACATTTTGTCTTCACAATCAGTTGTTATGGAAGGGATACAGACACGGAAGGCCAGTCTCTCCCCTGGTCCTTTTATTTCCAATGCATTTCATAGGTGGGTCAGGCACCAGGGTTACACAGGAAAGAGACCACTTTTCTTACATACCTTTCTGCCTCAGGGGAGCATTATAGTGGTGGGAACACTGCACCATGTGAGGACATCCTTGAGAGCCCTCTCTGCTATGACACTTTGGTTGTAGGATGACATTCCTTAGGTTGGGGCTACCAAATGGATTGGGGCTGCCAATCCAAATGATTAGAATGGTACCTGATTAACACAAACATTGCCTTCATTTCAATTCCAAGTTAAAACTTTGCTTTTGGGGTTTAATGATGTCATTCAAATCAGTATACACCCATGGTTTCAGGCTGCTTATTTTTTAAAAAATACAGCAGGCCCTCCACTATAAGGATTGTTAGGGGCGCAGTCCCACAAAAATGTAACTCTTCCATGAAAACCCCCTTTTTATTTGAAGGAACACCTCTCTAAGAGGCTCTAGGTCTTCAAGCACAACCATATAGTCAACCTCTCCCAGAAGTTGACCCTATGAAGGACCTACCTAGAAAAAAACATATTAATCAAATCAGTGAATAATCAAATCCACTAAAGGTAAACCACAACTGTAGAAGCCTGACTGTATTCACTTTCAAAATTCTTTCAGTGTTTAATATGCTTTCAAAATGCTTTAAGTATTTGATTGTTTCAAGTCTTAAACTGTTTAAGCTGATTTTATTATAAACCAAGTATACATCATATGATATAAGGTGGAATATATCTATTTTAAATAAGTAAGTGGGTAAGTAAATACATGCATAGGGTGGCTAGGGTAGTCAGTCTTTGTAAATTCTGAAGCAAACTGAACAATTTTTAAAGTTGCAGTAATGGCTTTCTTCCAAAAAACAGTGAAACAAATCTCAATTGTATGTATATGGTATAACAAAAAGTAAACTTTCATTCTGCACAGTAGAAAATAACAATGAGTAGGTTGGTGTTGTTTGAACAAAAGCTGTTGAAATTATGGAGTGGTCTTTCTCATGGCAGCTTTCATGTAAACTTTGACATTCTATCTGACATTTTGAATTTTTGTTTTGAGAGCAAAAACTGCCAAAAGTCACAAAAGTAGTAAGCAGAGCCAGAGTTTTTCTAGGTTAAGAGCTCCTGGTTTTTATGCTGAAAGAAAATAATATTTCTACTCACTTACAGATAAGTGCTATTCTATTCCATTATTCTATTCCAGCAGCTCTCCAACACAGAGGTGAAATGATCCGGACTAGTGGGAGAATGTAAACCTTGAAAAGGAACTGTGTTTCTCTTCCCGGTAGGAGATTCCATGAACTAACATCACTTTATCAGATATCTAAAGTTCTTAATCAAGCAATGACAATGGGCCACTACAAAAGAGCCGACCCATAATGCACAGCAGTCATCCACTTGGCACATTGTTGGGTGAACTTTTCCTAACTGAAGTGTTTCTTTGTGCTTTGGAACATTTGACTCCAAGCTTCAGTTTCTGTCACTGATTTGAACGTAATCTCTGTGTTGCATCTTTATTGTGTTCTCATGATTCATTTGAAAGCAAATAGATTTTTTTTTAAAAAAAAAACCCTGTGCCCGACTGTTTTTTTATTGTAGGTTGGATGGTGAGGAAAGGAAAATACTTGGAGGCAGTCTTTTCAGTTCATGTATCTGGAAAGGAACGTGGCCGGGGGAAAATTTGCCTCCCTCCCTTCTATTCAGCATTAGGACTGTTTTTAGCCGGCGGGGCTGGATTCAGGGTCCATTTGCTTCTTCCCAGCCAGCAGCTAGTTGGTGCATTATGTCCAATGCCTCTTTCCATTAGCTGAAACCTCTGTGATGTTGATTGAGAAAAATAGGAGCTGTGTAGAAGAAATCCTTACAGTGCCCTGACAATGGGTTTACTATGGAGCCCTTTGCAGAGTCTTGTTGTGTGCTTTGTTGTTCTATTTGTCTACAACCCAAAGGCAGTGGAAGAAAGAAAGAGAACAAAATCCTAACCCATACGTGTGGAGGGGTTTCTATAAACACGGCATCAAAGCTAATGGGGATGAGTCACGTTTTCTTTCTCGATTTCTGTTCCTCTCAAATCCCTAGAATGTGGAAACTGAGTGAAATTAGGATTAATTTCAGTACAAAATTGTATTTTTATTCATATTGGTCTTTTTAGAAGAGATTTTTGCAAGTATAAAAAGGTGAACAATATTTTTTTCTTCTTGTCAATGATCACTTTCTGTCTAGGGCACATAGTGTTGTCAGGTTGCATTAAACCTAATGGTTAATGTGGGGCTTAAATGCAAGCTTTAAGTGAGTTATCCAAGGTTCTGAACCTTATTTGTGCAAATAGATTGAACATCTTGCATAGTTTGCTTAAATTGGCTAAAACCAAGAGTGAATTCACCATCAAACTGTAATGGAAACCATGCGGGTCATTCTCCACCCCACTGGAATCAGTGATGGCACAATGCTGGGTGAACTGCTGACTTGAAGGTTGGGTTGCTGACCTGGGGTTCCAGTTTGAATCCGTGAGATGGGGTGAGCTCTCATCTATCAGCTCTAGCTTGTGAGGACATGAGATAAGCCTCTCAGCTAACACATCTGGCATCCCCTGGGCAACATCAGTCAATTATCTCACACCAGAAGTGACTTGAAGTCACTTCCAACATGATAAAAAAACATTCCCTCCTTGTGCTTTTTCCATTTTACTGGGTTAATATCTCCCTTTTCCTCTCTGCTTTCTTCCTTTTCTCCTTTCATCTCACCCAATAAGTTGCCTTGGAAAGGGATAGAATTCTCTTACCGGAATTTTGAATTGTTCATTTTCATAGCAGTTTCAAAATTAGTGCTGCAGAGCAAAGAATAAAATACTGATAGACGGATCTCTTTGAAGGATGGGGAGATTCACGTGAATTGTCAGTGAGGTTATCTCAAGGAGGGACTGAATTTAATTTCAAACAAGGGAGCCATAGCTCTGTATTTGCAAGGCATGGGGGGGGGGTCGTTGCTGACCAGGGCTCTTGGAGGCTTTCATTCATAGGTTCTCAGTAACTGAAGTAGATTTAATGACAAATAACAACAACATGAGTTGAGGCATGAATCAGATATGCCAAAACTTTCATGTGAAGAGTGAATATGGTTCTGAACATTTTTTTCTGAATGAAAAGAAGCAACAAAACACAAGTGCGTATGTGTGTTTTGCTACAATCAAAGCTGTAGTTGGCCTTTATTTAGAGATAGCAGAAGTGGAAAGGTTAAAGTGACCAGTTTTTTCATTTAACAGACTTCTAAATATTACTGTGCATGTTTTTGTGTGTGCTTAGAAAATAACTGTAGCACCCTGTTTAATGGAGATCTGAGAGAAACATGTTTTTCCAGCCCAAACAAACATTGTGAATTAGCAGCTGATGGCTTCTGGATCGGCTTCAGTTCACAGACCACCTCTTTGCATAGCATTTTTCAGAGTACAAAATGATGTGTGTGTATATAAAATACGTTGTATACACATCTTAGTTTACAGCAATAGTTTCAGATAGAAGATAAAAAGAAAAAAATACTGTTTACATTTTATAGAAAAAATATAAGCGGATTTTTGTTCCTACCTGTTGAGAGCAAGGCTTTCTTAATGGTACAGTATGTGTGAAACTCATGGTCCAGGAAAGATTTAAGAACTGTTGGCTCTCTTGTTACCATGGCAACCTACAGAAATTGACACTGATTGCTGGACATCTTCAGGCAGAAGCCGAATGTACCGTTTTCAAGAATGTAATGCTGGAAAGTATAAATTAGCCACCTCCTCATAATTTGTGTTGGGCTCAGGACCAAGAAGAAATATAAAAGATATCCTAGAGCAGCGCGAGTGTGTTAAAAGGTCATTTTTGTGATTTTTTTCTAAACAAGGTTCTTTGTTCCAGATGTTGAAAATAAAGTATAATTTTCACATGCACCTAGATAGATGTCAGGACCCAGGCTGCAGAGCACCAATAACCATGCGCAGAGACCAGAATCTATCTAATATCTTTATTAAAGAAATATATAAAGTCAATAAAAACAAGTGAAGAATATAGTTCAGAAGTAGACCTTTCAGGAAAGGTCAAATATAGTCCAGGAAAACAATGTCCAATATGTGATATTAGAGTCCAAAGTTATAATCCAATAACCGAAACACACACTTTGCCAAGCAAAGTGTGGGGAAATGACAGGGTCCTTTAGTCCAATGGAGCTTGACAACAAGGCTGGAAGCAAACTAGATTCTTGGCAAACAAGGCTTGATACGTGGCAACAAGAGGCAAGAAGCAAGAAAGAGGTCCGTGGCAAGATCCGAGGACAAGGCAGGTTTGGGACTAGAACAAGGTCCGTGGCAAGGTCCGGGAAACAGGGAACTGGAGTAGCATAGTCCACACACGATCTCACTCCCGAAGCTGACGAATTGACTCCGCAAGGATTTCCTTGCGGGTAAACACCTATATAGGATCTTGTTTTCCCGCCAAGGAACACTTTCCCTGGGGAACAAGAAACGAAACCCATACTGTGTCCAGATGCATGACTCCTTAAGATTTCCCAAGGGAAACAGGCTTAATCAGCTAATTGTCTGGCAGCAATCCTGGCGCTTCTGCGATTCGCCTCCCTAGCGCCTCTATCTCGATTATAATAATCCCGGCGAGAAAATGGGGGAGATTTCTGCTCAAGGCTTGTTTGGCTGACTTCTTGTGGGCAAACATCTTGCAGGTGCAAGGGCTCCAATTCTGGCTGAAACGGTGGGAAACCCAAGTTTTCCTCTTCATCTGCCACAATAGTACTAGGAACGGGACTACATGGCCCATGAGTCATCACAATAGAATGAAATGGCCCTCAAAGAAAATAACACAATTGGATCTCTCTTGGAATGAAATGAGGTTGTATGCCAGCAGAAACAACATCTTCAATGACATCAATATTATCTTACCATTTATATAGTGTGTTTATATGTTACAATATCTTTATGTTTCTTGTTAAAGCCCCCTTCCCCACTGACATTTCAGTTGGGTTTTCCACAGTTTTTTAAATAAAATATTAAAGGTACCATGGTCAAAACAAACAAAAAACTCTATCTCAAACCTAAAGTAGTTCTACCACACAATATCCCTAAATATACAGTTGGCCTTCCACATTGCAGGTTATCTTTTGTGGATTTATTTGTCTATTTAAAATGTTTTCTATGGGAATCTCTAGGCTTTTCAGGGTGACTTTATGAAGGAGTTGACTATAGAACAGCCCTAGATGACTTAGGGAGGTGTTTGTTCTCTCAGGTTAAAACAATGTCTTTTTAAACTTGTGGTTTCCCTCCTTTTGTGGTGGCCCTGTGTCCTTAACCCCAGTGAATGTGGGAGGTTTAGTATTACATTATAAATTCTGTGGAAAGCACTGTAACACAGGCATCTCAGAAAAACCCATTATGAAGTATGGATATAGCTGAAGTATCAGGAATTTCTAAAAAAATGTTCCACCCTGGGTTGTCCCCAATTCTGCAATTCCAGCTAACTGTTCAACAGTTCTTCACCTGTTTTTCTGCCTTCTTTGGGAAAAGTCCAGGAAGCATTCTATGCCACTGGGTGTATTTGGTCCTCCATGGGCTTTTTGGAGTTCCTCATTTTTCTCCAAGCCTGTTGACAACTCTTCCCTGTATGCAGGGCTGGTCGGAGAAAATTTAAAATATTAAGCGGGGGTGGGGAAAAGTGCCCCCCCCCCCGCCGGCGCCGCGGGAGGTGTGGCCATGTGCCTCCCACAGTGCCGGCGGGCCCTGCCTCCTGTGCCCTGGCTCCGCCTCCCGCGCAGTGTCCCCTGGCCCCGCCTCCCACGCAGTGTGGGAGGCGGAGTCAGGGCTAGTAGTGCGGGAGGCGGGGCCAGGGTTGGCCCCACCTCCCGCCCAGCATGCCCTGGCCCCGCCTCCCACGCTGATGTCCGGACCTCCGCTGCAGTCTGGCCAGCTGGAAAAGGCCAGACGGGCGAGGGTGAGTAGCGCGGGAAGCGGGGCCAACCCTGGCCCCGCCCCCACTCAGCGTGGGAGGCGGGGCCAGGGCATGCTGGTCGGGAGGCGGGGCATTGCCCTGATGGTGCCCTGCCTCCCGCCCAGCATGCCCTGGTATAGCTGGCCTAAGTTGCTGGACGCCCAGCCGATCTGCGCCTGCGTCCAGCAACTTCAGCGCTTTGCCGTTTGGCGCGGCAGTGGCGGTGCTACAGGGCGCTGTCGCCCCCTAGTGGCATGCGCCCGAGGCCGCGGCTTAACCGGCCTCATAGGGTAAACCGGCCCTGCCTGTATGTGGTTCATGCCATTTTGAATATAGATAGATACTTGGAGAACTGAGTAGTGATGAGCTATATATTTATTTTGTGTCAAAAACATTGCTTAATAAATAAGTTTAAAACTGATAAAGGGATCACAAGCTGCTAAATAGATTTAGATCAAAACCGGGCAACAGTGACTGCATTGTCTGTAGCTTTAAACATTTCTTCCTCTGTGCATGAGTCTGGGCATTGTGGGCAAGCATATAAATGCTGAGTTGTTTGTTCTGCTCCACAGTCGCTAAAGGTGGAGGATTCTTCTAGGTAGTGCCATTTTGCCAGGTTGTCTTTTGATCTGCCAACTCCGCTTCTGGGTCTGTTCAGGGACTTCCAAGTTGTCCATTCTTGGTTTGCCCCTGGAGGAAGACCCTCATAGGAGGCCATCCAGAGGGATATTCTGTCAGAGTTTTATATTATTTAGGTCATTTCTTATGTGAAAATGGATAAGTGTTTGTAAGAAGCACGTCCTATCCATGTATGTCCAGCAGCAATCAAGACACATGCTAAAGACTGAGTGCTATTAATAGAGACTGAGAAAATCTTGAGTTAGTGAATGTGATTGTGAATGTGAAGGTGAAGGTGACGATGATGGTGTTGCTGTTGGAAAGCTGTTGGAGTGGAGCTGAAGAAAGCTTGAAGTTATCATTTTGTTTCGCCGGTTGAAAACTTCTGATAAAACCCAAAGACTGTTATGTTTGTATATATTTTCATATAAATCTTTCTTTACTAAAAGACAGTTTGTTTTGGGGTTTTCTCCTTGGACGAAGGGTGCAATTTCCGCAGAAGGGGTTGAATGTTTGGAACCCCAATTTGATAGCTGCGACATATTCTTGCTGTTGCTGGAGGAACATTTAGAGGAGTGGTGGTTATCATAAAACTTTTCCTTGATTTAAGTCTACTGGGAGGAGGTTGGTAGCTATACAGTGGGTGGCTTTCACAGTGTTCAGCGTTATTTTTTTCACAATTGGCAGCAACTTCCCATCATACATTGCGGGGGGGGGGCAATTCCAGGTAGTTTTATCAACAGGTGTAGGTTTAAGACATCCTGTGATTATTCTACATGTCTCATTCAGTGCTATATTCACCTGGTATGTGTGGGTAGATTTATGCCAGACGGAGCAGGCATACTCAGCAGTTGAGTAAAACAAGGCCAGGGCTGATGTTCTTATTAATTTTAGGTCTGCACCCCATGTGCTATTAGTAAGTTTCCATAGGATGTTATTGGATGCAGCTACTTTGTGCTTGGTGATCACACAGTGGTTGGAACAGTGGCCTTCCCAGGTAACCTGTAGTTTTCCGTTGGCTTCATGGTTATGTAGAAGGAAAGCACACAGTTATGTCTTGGCAGGATTAGGCTTCAGGTGGTTATCTTTATAGTAGCCATAGAGATCTTTCAGAGCATTAATATGTTGGTTTTCAACTGTTTCAAAGTCTTTTGCTTGTGTTGTTAGGCTAAGGTCATCAGTGTATATAAAGCTCTTTGTGAGTGGTGGTTGTAGCTGATGGTTAGTAAAGATTTTAAACAAGGTCGATGCAGGAACGCTGCTTTGAGGTAGACCATTCTTTTGCCTCCTCCATCTACTTTTCCTGCCCCGAAACTCCACATAGAACCTGCAGTTTTCTAGGAGGGTCTGGATGTTTTTTGTAAAATGGTAGTCCCGGGTGATATGGTAGACTTTATGCAACAATTTCCTATGTTGCATCGTGTCATAGGCTGATGTAATGTTCATAAAAACTGTTCCTTTAATGCAACCTTTCTCATAGCCTTCCTTGATATACTCGGTCAAGTTAAGAATTTGAGATGTACAGTTTTTCCCTGGTCTGAAGCCTGCTTGTTGTTCAATAAGCTGGGGTTCAACAACAGGGCCTAGTCGATTTAGTACTGATTAGTGTATATGATAAACAATTTCATCATAGTGAGGTGGATTGAACTAGTTAGTCTTCATCCAGAACCTGGTAAATTACAATTTTTATAGTTCAGCTTCTAAATCCAGAATCCATGGCCCAGACTCCGGGAATCCAAAGACATTTATTCTCAACCCCTGGAAGGTTCCAGGTCATCCTTTAAAAAAGAGTTTCAAGAGAAGAAATGTTGAATTAAAATTTTTGCAAGCTTACTGGAGAGAAACTCTCTCAGGATAACCATACAACTATAGCACTGACAGTATTTTTCTTGACAACAAAGCATTAGCCACAGCCTTTAATTTTATTATATTGCTTTGAGTTTGTTGCAAAGGATGCCTAACAAGAAAGGTCAAGGTATCATCAAGGCATAGGCAGATTTTTGCTGAATGACATAAAACTGTCAGAGCTGCTGAGCTTTGATGTTCCATTAAGTGATCAATGTAGATTACGGACTTTCGGCTAAATGCTGTTCAACTGTATGTGGTCAATATTTGTTAGTTCATTGTGAGAATAATTAATCAATCAATACAGGATGCCTCAAGTTAGAGGGGGAGGGAGCCAAAAATTATTGCCAAGCTCAGATTGCACCAGGCTTCAGTTGACATTATTTCAGAATACCCCCATAGCGTTATTAACCCCCTGGATGCAGAATTTATTTGCGGATGTGACATTCTCGCAGAAGGAGAAAGCGGGGAGGGGAGATGAGAGAAATAGCCCCTGCAGAGTGCACTTATTGTAACCTTCAGCTGCTTGGAAGGAAAGGCCTCTAACAAGCAGAGTGCATCACCATTAGTTCTTCCCATGCGTCTTCCATCATCACACTCAGATTTAGAAATAATTACATGCAATTTTTCTATTTTGCTGTTGGGCTGCATGACACAATGTTCTTCCTGCAGAATGCCTCAGCAGACCTCTTCTATTTTTCTTCCTTACAGTAATTTGGAGTATAGTCATAACGAAGAATGGATTAAAATAGTTTTATTTTTAACTGAGTTCCCCAAGGGGGGGAAAGACTGACTTGTAATGCTCTCGTGTTTAACAATGAAATGCTTTTTTTCCTCTACCTTATGCTTTTTGGTTGCAATTAATTAATGTATATACCTTTCCCCCTGGGTACATTTATATAATCTTAGACTTTTTATTTTAACTTCTTACTGGATTTTTAGGGGAAAAAGGAGAAAAATGAAGGGAAAGCATAACAGGAGAGGAATATGCGTTAGGCTGTTTCATTAATTTGAACCGTATTTCCAAGAATATGCTTTCTCAATTCTGGTGTCTATAAAACACACCCTTCTGCTTAAAAGCAGTGAGATCTTCTCACCACTAAAGAATAGACAACAGTTGCTCATCTTTCTAGCCTTACATTAGGAACATTAGGGGGGCATCAACACTGTAGAATTAATGCTGTTTGGCATCACTTTAACTGGCATTGCTCAATGCTATAGAATCATGGAAGTTGTAGTTGAGCCAGGACAGATAAAGTGGTGTAAAACTGCATTAATTCCACATTGTAGATGCACTCTAGCTCTGTTTGCGAGTATAAAAGCATGCAGAATCAAGCCATATTGGCCCACAGTTATGGGGATATTACTTAAAAAAATTGCACAAATATCAAACTGTTTCTAATAGAAATATTTAAACTTATGTTTTCTTTTCTTTCCTATAAAAATGTACAGGACTTTCCCCAATTGCTACTTCACCTCCATTTACATATACTCTACCCCAATATAGTAGCCCAGACTGTGATACAGGCAGTGTATATTGCACAAACGATTGGAAAATAACTGCACCCTGTCTCTGGGCACATATCCTTTTGGAAAATTTGAATCTCCATGAACATGTGGAGACCACCCTTTGAAAACCACTAGTTAAGAATCATAGAATCATAGAATCATAGAATAGTAGAGTTGGAAGAGACCACATGGGCCATCTAGTCCAACCCCCTGCTAAGAAGCAGGAAATCGCATTCAAAGCACCCCCGACAGATGGCCATCCAGCCTCTGCTTAAAAGCCTCCAAGGAAGGAGCCTCCACCACGGCCCCGGGGAGAGAGTTCCACTGTCGAACAGCTCTCACAGTGAGGAAGTTCTTCCTGATGTTCAGGTGGAATCTCCTTTCCTGTAGTTTGAAGCCATTGTTCCGTGTCCTAGTCTGCAGGGCAGCAGAAAACAAGCTTGCTCCCTCTTCCCTATGACTTCCCTTCACATATTTGTACATGGCTATCATGTCTCCTCTCAGCCTTCTCTTCTGCAGGCTAAACATGCCCAGCTCTTTAAGCCGCTCCTCATAGGGCTTGTTCTCCAGACCCTTAATCATTTTAGTCGCCCTCCTCTGGACGCTTTCCAGCTTGTCAACATCTCCCTTCAACTGTGGTGCCCAAAATTGGACACAGTATTCCAGGTGTGGTCTGACCAAGGCAGAATAGAGGGGGAGCATAACTTCCCTGGATCTAGACGCTATTCCCCTATTGATGCAGGCCAGAATCCCGTTGGCTTTTTTAGCAGCCGCATCACATTGTTGGCTCATGTTTAACTTGTTGTCCACGAGGACTCCAAGGTCTTTTTCGCACACACTGCTGTCAAGCCAGGCGTCCCCCATTCTGTATCTTTGATTTCCATTTTTTCTGCCGAAATGAAGTATCTTGCATTTGTCCCTGTTGAACTTCATTTTGTTAGTTTTGGCCCATCTGTCTAGTCTGTCAAGATCGTTTTGAATTCTGCTCCTGTCTTCTGGAGTGTTAGCTATCCCTCCCAGTTTTGTGTCATCTGCAAACTTGATGATCGTGCCTTCTAACCCTTCGTCTAAGTCGTTAATAAAGATGTTGAACAGAACCGGGCCCAGGACGGAGCCCTGCGGCACTCCACTTGTCACTTCTTTCCATGATGAAGAAAAGCATCTTTCCATGATGAAGAAAAGCATGACCTTGTTAGAAGTCAACTCTTTGAACAAGTGATATTCACAAGCATTAATGTAATGGCACCCAGGTAACTCAGCTATTAAACTGAAGAACCATGTCTTTAAACTGCCATGGATAAAGACATGCCACTACAAAATATATTTGGTTAGCAGAGGATGGTTGTTTCTTTGAAGTTGAAGTTGCCCAAAAGATATACACTCCCTGTAAACCTCTTAGTTTAAAATATGCACTCAGAGATAAAAAAAGTCTTCTTTTGAAAAATAACATATCTTGTTGATTCATAAACATCTTGTATCAATTCACCATACAAGCACATTTCTTATTTACGTTCAGTTACAGATAAGATGTAGTTCTCTCTGTGTGTTGAGTACACACATCATTCTTAATCAATAGTCCAAAGTCTAAGTATAGTTGTACTTACTGAAGTCCATAAGCATACTTGCATCCATGGAAGTCTTCATCCAACAGACTTCTCTACTGAAGTCCAAACAGCAACATACACCTTCTTGCACTGAAAACCAAACACATACTGAATGCAAAATGGAGTCTTGAGTCTGAACATGCTCAGTAAAATCACATGTCTATAACTTCTCCCACACCAAAGAGGTAAGTCACACTGGCAAATCAACATACACATAGAATACAGCTTAGCAAATATATACATTAACAAACAAACAGTGAGAGGTTTGGGAGGTTGCTAATTCTAACAGTGTAGGTTATTATTAAAGAGCAAAAAAAATGAAATCAGAATGAAACAAGATATGATCAAAACAACCAAAATCCACAGGGTTATGAATGGCAACACTCGCCTAATTTTCACACTCTACTTTCCCTAACTTGATGAATCTATAGCTATGTTACAGGAATGGAATGAAACCCTACTAGTGAATTATGAAATGTGTATTTGGACACTGGCAAGATAGTTAGATTTGCATTGGGAGGTTCTGATGTGCATTAGGTACTTCAAAGGCTCATTGGTACCTTATTATGTCCATCAGGTACTCCTATCATGTACCAGCACATTCTAGCTGGTGTATAGATATGTATCAGGACTGCCCTCATGCACATCAGTGCTCATTGGGATTACAGCACATCAGTCTTTCCACCAACTACCATAGTGAAATTGATGCCTATATGTTGTAATATAATGATATCCCCTTAATTAATACAGACATATCAGACCTATTTCCCCCATGTGTATGTCTGCTTATGAAGATGGCAGTCCCATGCTGAATTTCAGCCAGTGTGAATATAGTCACAGAAGGGAATTAAGATGTGTACATTGGGACTAAGATAATATCTAATATATCCTAAAGAGGCAAAGCCTCAACTCTTTCATTCTCACATGCAAGGACAAATATTGGCAATCGTTTTCTTCCTGCAATGGGAGAAAATGCATATTCTTATATGGTACATCCTGTATCCAATATCCTGAATGGTAGATGTATTATTTTTCATAAAAAGGATATGTTTTGTGCATGGTTCTGGTTTAGTGCACAGGAAAAAAATCTGTAAAGGAATCAGTGTATTTGGGAAATCTGATTTCTGACAAGAAAACTTTTTTTGGACACACATACAAATTCCATCTGTTCTTTGTGCACAATGATTCCCCAGCAAGATTTCAGGACACTTGAATAAAGGGAGAAAATTGTATAAGTTTCTTGCTCTTCTCTTTATGTCTGACAGCATTTCATAACTCTTGGGAGACCCTTAAAATAACAATAAACTGTAAATGACCTTGAGTGATTTGTCAGAAAGGCAATATACACTTAAATGTGCAGAGCAGACAAGATTTAGTTTGCATTATGCTTTGGAAAGGGGCCCAGTTAAACGCAAAATCTCTGACTGTTTCTAAGGTCACCCTCTGAAATGTAAAGCAGAAACTTGCTTTGGAAAATTCAAATTTCAGATGATATACCTCATTGCCTCTAATGGGGATGGATATTGAAAACATTATATTGCATGTTTTCCTTCTTGACAAAGCCTACCAAATTTCAACTAGATTGGTCTGCATAGATCCGCTTCTCTATCTACTGTGAGTTTCCTATTACTTTTTTATATATAGGTATGAAGCCTGCCGGATTACAGATATATAGGAAGAGCATTATTTCTGCATTGGCAGTCTATAATGTATTATTTTTGTCTTATCCATATTTTGACACTAAAATCGACATGCACCGTAGATATGTCCCTAGGCAAGAAAAGTTTGAGATAAGAGGTGTGGTTCAAGACTGATAGTGAATAGAAAATTTCTCTGTGTATGGGTTTTCAAAAGATTTAAGCCTTAAAAATTTAAGACTGTACCTGTAAAGTAAGTTAACTGAAACCAATGGTATTACTTTTGAGTGGACAGATATAGAGGAGTTGTACTGTACTATCCTGGGCAGGGAGCCTTGATAGATTAGAATTTTGAAAATTTTGAAATTGTGCCTTGTGAGCGCTTCCACCACAAGGGAGGGTCTGATAGAAAGTGCATGTATGCACTGACTATCACAGTATGTGCGCACAGACTATCACTAGATACTGTGATAAAGGAGCATTGATACCAATGGGAAATAAAGTAAACTTTTATTACAGGAACTTCATTAGAAATAGAAAAACTATCCATGATGCTAGCTAAGCTGGAACAGGAAGAGGATTGAGTTAGTTTTACTTTTGGGGCAGTGAAAGAGCAAAAAGGAGGCACAGAGAAGAGAGGAGAGGATAGGTAGATAAGACATAAGGTTACAGTTCCTGAAACACTCATTAACCCTATCACTGCTGCTTTAAGGTGAATCTACATGGAGGAGAAAACCTGGACTCACCATAAATTGACTTTTGGATAACCTGTGACATTTTACAACTTTTGATGAGTATTGTAGGTTTTCCTGGAATAGACCAGCTTTGTTCCACTTCAGGAAAAGTCAAGGAATATTCCGGGTTTGCTGTAAACAGTATCCCATGGCTTTGGGGCAGAATGGACAACTGGATCAGAGCTGATTCAGATTAGTACACTGTCCAGACAGGACATTAGTGCCATCATCCTTTCACTGGGTTCAGCAGTGCAGGGAAAAGGAGATGGATCTTGCCCGTGTTGCTGGCACTTCCAGCTGGACACAAAGGCCTGTGCCAGCTCATTGCGGGTTCCCCATTCCGTCATCAGCAGAAGTGCCTGCATGAGTAGGAGGAAACTGAGAAGATTGTTCTCCAGGATTGGAAAAAGTATAAGCAGCCCCAAGGCCATTTCTGACCTCCTCTCCCAGATGCAAGGATGTCATAAGCCAGAAACAAGTCTTTATTAAATCAAGGAGTAAACTAGAAGCAGTTGTTGAAAAAGTTAAAGGTTAAAAAATCCAGATGGCAGAACATCATGATAGGAGAAGTCTTCTATTGGTCTAAAGGGAGGCAATAGAGCCCCCAGCATTTCCCTAGACTTGCTGCTTTATTAGCAATTTAAAGGTTGGCTTCACTGATACACAGTTGAAGGAAGCTAAAGGAGTCTGGTTTTCCCCCATAGATGTGCAAGCTATTCTCGTGTATCCAGTGTTTGGAGCTGATTTTAGATTAGATAATGGGTTTATCTACACTGCACAATGTTAAAAGTTTGAAACTGATTATTTAACTGTCTTGGCTAAATCCTATGGAGTTAAGGGATTTGTAGGATATAGCCAAAATTTGTATATATCTTTACTGCACTCCTTTGACCTATAATTAGAGATGAAGATAATATTTGAAAATAGTTGAGAAACTTTGATAACAAGAGGCATAAAGAGAATATTTGCAGTTTGGTACTTATTCTGTGATCTGCACAGAAAACAGAAATGTATTTCTACCTTTAACATTAGAGCTTTCTAAAAGAGTAGTTTATCCACCTTATCATAAAGGCCAGGTGAAATGTCCCACTTCACCTGGCTCCAGGTGAAGAAAGAGGTAGCAGTGGGGCAAATCTGTCACCCTACACACAGCTCCTTCTTGCGACACTTTTCCCATCATATGGGGAAAGTCTCACCCTTGCTGGGAGGCCTCTCATTACAGCCAGCATAAAACAGGAAGCCTCCCGTGTTGCCAGGAAAGCGCCTGGCAGCTCTTTTATCCCAGTTGGGGGCAGAGCCCCAGGTGTTGTCATCTGATGGCTTCCGTGGAGCTTCGTCCCCAAAGCTGGCTCTAAGCATCCTAGGACACTTATTTTGAACCATTTGTTGAGGTCATAAGTCTCTTCCCAATTACAAATCCAGGATTCCATAGGACACAGTCACTGGCCCTTAAAGAAGAAAATAGGGAAATGGAGCTCTGGGAAAAGACAAAAAGATGTCATCTAATTTTACTGTATCTGGAAGGTTATACAACATTTGGTACAGCTTTTTATAAATGCACTAAATAAATAAATATTGGTTTGGAATAATAATGATCCACTGGGATTATGGCTGCCAAAATTCTGTCATTGACATTGGACCATTTCTTCTCCAAACTTAAACTGCAAATTTCTCATACAGTTTCATTTGTGTGACACATTCTTGTCTATTTCCCAGGGAGTGTACTTGTTTTTAAAAGCAATGGCTGTCAGATCCAGATGTGGATATGCTAGATGGTGTAATCATTCATTTGAGTTGACTCATAATGTGAGATGGTTCTTAATAAATTTTATCAGGAGCATAAGAGGGGCACTTAAATGAAGCTCCTTAGGCTCCTTGTTCCATGGGGTATGTTGTGTTATAATGCAATACCAAGTTTTGTCACATCCCTTCTAATGCAGTATGACAGAAATGAGCCAATGAGGAGATGACATGAAGTTCCATAGCACTTAGCTCTTACAAACTTGTAGAGATGGATGCAGGGCTGTGGAAGGGCACGAAATAATAACTTGGCATCCTTTCTTGGTTTTCTATCAGGAACTTTACAAATTTGTGTGGAACACTCCTATTTACCAACCTACCTATTTGATGTTCTGTATAAATATGATCCCATTCTCTCCCTTGCTCTTCCTCCCACAGTTTAAGTTACACCTGTTTTCTCCAACTACATATGTATGTCTGTGTATATGTGTTTGTATGTATATATGTGTGAGCAAAATTTGAAGACAGTGCCAGACTGACACATCAGTAAGAAACATTTCACCCCAGTAAGAATTAAAGCTTAGGACTTTACTTCAAAGGGAAGATGTCAATAGCCCATCTTCTTTATATGGTAGAGCCAAGCTGCGACAGTAATGTCATTGACTTACAAACATGAGAGGCTTTCTCAGTGTGATCAGCAATTTCTTGAAATGTCAGTGGCCTGAGCATTTTCTCTCCTCTCATAAAAGGGACCTCAAGAGCAGAAATTTCTTGTTACTATGTTATTGCTCCAGCTCCCCAAATTAGGATATGTGGAAATGGACCATAAGAATATATTTAGAATTTTCTTAGAACTTATTCACTGTGAAATAGAAGATGCAGGGTATTTTAAAAAATAAATCCCTACACAGGAAAAAAAATTGTTTGTATCTACCAAGAGTGTCATTGGAATCAAATACACCTTATGTTGGAAACTCATATGTTTTTCAGGTTTTCCATATGTGAAGAAATAACATTTATTGAAGGTAAAATGTGCACAAACACACTTACTATAAAATATATTTTAAAAATCTACTTCAAAAATGCACAAAGATATAGATACAAATTTTGATGAGGGAAAATAGATAGATGATCTAGAAGCACCGACAGGGACACTGACAGAGGAAGTGTGTCCCTGTTGGTGCTTCTAGATCTCTCGGCGGCTTTCACTACCATGGTATCCTTCAGGAACACCTGAAGGGTTTGGGAATGAGAGGAACTGTGCTACAGTGGTTCTGGTCGTACCTTTCAGGCAGGTTCCATCCAGATGGTGGTGCTTGGTCACAGCTGCTCCCCAAAAAAGGAGCTGTTAAGTGGCATCCCACAAGGTGCCATTTTATCCCCAATGTTTTTTTTTAATGTTTACATGAAACTACTGGGAGAGATCATTCGGAGACATGGGGCTGAGTGCTATCAGTATGCTCAAGACACCCAAATATATATCTCCATGCCTTCAAAAACAGCTTTAGCTAAGGATAATGTGTCTCCTCTGAATGAATGCCTGGAGGAGGTCATGGGCTGGATGAGGAAAAACAAGTAGAAACTGAATTTAGACAAGATAGAGATGCTTGCCATCAAAGGTCTTAATCTAGGTTTGGAGTAGTGTCAGTCAGTTCTGGATGGGATTACTCTCCCCGAAAGACTGTGTTCACAGCTTGGGAGTGCTCCTGGATCCGTCTCTCCAAGGGCACAGGTAGATGCAACAGTCAGGAGTGCTTGCTACAAGCTTCAACAGATATTCCAGCTGTGCCCTTTTTAGAGTTGGAGGACTTAAGTTTGGTGGCGTAGGTGCTGGTAACCTCAAGATTGGAC
This sequence comes from Anolis carolinensis, assembly GCF_035594765.1. NCBI lineage: Eukaryota > Metazoa > Chordata > Lepidosauria > Squamata > Anolidae > Anolis > Anolis carolinensis. The sequence goes on from NC_085842.1 coordinate 298,180,691, forward strand.
TTCTGCAATGCACTTTACATTGGACTCCCTCTGTACAAAGTTCTGAAACTTCAGTGAGTTCAAAACACAGCAGCCAGATTAATTACAGACTAGGAGTCATACTCATACTAAAGTCACTCCACTGGTTGCTAATTAATTTCAGTGCAAAGTACAAAGTGTTAGTTTTAACGTCCATGGTTTGGGTCTAGGTTACCTACAGGATTGCCTTCTCCCATACAATCCACCCTGCACACTTAGATCCTCGAGGTGGGGGGGTGTGTGACTCCAGCCAGCCAGTACTGGTTGCCGATTGTCACCCAAAGCGCCTTTTCATCAGTTGCCCCAAGACTGTGGAGTGACCCGCTGGAAGAGATTCAACAGCTGATTTAAGACACAACTGTGTGGATTTAAACCCCCTTTGGAGCGGGTTTCTTAATCCCGCTCCGAAGTGGGTTTAATGTGGAACCGTCGTAAGCTAACCATAAAGTTGTGCTGAAGGATCTAGAGATTCATGGAGAGAACATGTTAATCAAACCCATGAATAATAGGATACAGAAAAATTAAATCCATAAATGTGAAGGGCCAACTGTATCTAACTTTAGCCAGCAGTCTTGATGGAAAGTAATGCCATTTGAAAAGCAGCAGACTGTCCAGAAAGATATTTTTCTAAATCAGGCAAATGTTGTGAAGATGGAAAGTTTCAGGTTAGATTTATAGCTTGTAATGGCTGTTTCTAAGATCAGTGGAACACAATGCTTGTGTCACATTTTCCTTTGCTTGCACCTCTCAGCGCAGGATGTTGGGCTGCATCCTTACTAGCATAAAATGGTAGCTGCTTGCTATATTGAGCTATAATTCCATATCATCTTGAGCCTGCTGATGCAGGAAAAGTGCGTATTTGTGACAAGGCATACATTTGCCAATATGTTTTATTTCCAGTATGGAAATGCTGTTAAGATGAAGGCTATACACCACCTCTAGATTATGGGTTCTGATAGAGAAAGATACTAAACGGATAAGTGTTGCTCTCTTTTTGCTGCCTTAGGGGGCTGCCATAAGTGCCAAGCCTTTGATCATTGTGACAGTTTGAAACCCCTCAAGGAAACTAGAAGTGAACATAAAATAGCTGACAGCTGTGGTTCACTTTTTTCTCCCCCCTCTTCTGTCTTTTCTATTATCTTAACCCCTCGAGAATCCATGGAGTAAGATGGGATTCATACTGACGATACGTATCATATAAAGCAGCCCTGGTCCCGAGATTCACTAAAGGACAATGAGCATCCTTTTCTTAAAAGCTAAACCTGGGAATGGTGGTGAAAGAGCAAAGGTGCTGCACACAGAAGCCTGATGAGAAAGAAGAGCCCTTAGCACAACCTAATAATTTCTCTCCTAAATGGAGGGTGAGACACAAAAGGAAAGATACCTTCTGAATTCTGGGGACTGCATCTCTGTATTAGTACAAGCTAATGGATTTTGGTTTGTTTGTTTCGGTTCTATTTAAAATTGTGAATTTTATTACACCTTTACAAGACTGGTAGAACAATTGATCTCCAGATGGCCCCTTCTGAAGTACATGCTGAAGGGTGCAACTGGAAATGACAAGCTTTACCACTGATTTTCCTTTGGGCTTCTAGTCACATGCTGCAACTTTTAGTAATAAAACAAAACAAAACAAAAACAGCTTTGTGTGGTTATTTTTCTGAGAACCACTGCTTGAGTATTTATTTCCATCAACCATTTTATTTCTTGATTGAAATCATTTATCATATGTGTATTCTGGGGTTTTTTTTAGCTCTGACTTTGCCCTGCTTTAGACAAAGTCAGAAAATACACTTGAAAGTCTAGAGCTCTTCCAGACAGGACCTATATCTCAGGACCTGATCCCGGATTTTCTGTTTATCTCAGATTATCTGGCAGTGTTGACTCATATAATCCAGTTTAAAGCAGAAAACCTGAGAGCAAATCCTGGGATAAAGGGCCTGTCTGGAAGGGCCCCAAGAGCAGGGGCTCTCAAACGTCTTCAGCCACAGAGTTCTTTTTTAAGCAAAAGTTTTTCATGGCCCCAAGAAATGTTTATACTGTATATTATATTACACAGTATATTATATATAATGTATATATATCAGGCATGGGCAAACTTTTTGATGCACTACGTTTTAAAATTTGACAGATGGGTTGGACCAGTTACAGATGGATAGAGAGTGTTTGTGTGCACTAATTGAAAAAAAACAACAAAGTCCTATGCAAACTGCACATATATTGTTTGTAGTGCAAAGAAAGAAAGAAAGAAAAAAGAAAAAGAAAGGAAAGGAAGAACAATAGAATATTAAAAATGAAGAACAATTTTAACCAACATAAACATAACAGTCTTCAGTGGAAGACTCCAGGAGCCATCCAGTCCAACCCTCTTCTGCCATGCAGGAAAAGCACAATCAAAACATCCTCAACAGATGGCCACCCAGCTTTTGTAATAACAATAACAGTAACAACAACAACAACAACAACAACAACAGCAATGAAACCCAAGGGGTCATCCGGTTCAACTCCCTTCTGCCATACAGGAAAAGTACAATCAGCGTCTTCTCCTTGCTTCTCTGGGAGGTTCCACACATACAGTTATCCCGGGAACATTTGCATTTTAAAAACGCAAATGTTCCCAGGCCCCCATCCACACACATCCCAGAAAGCATGTGCTTTCTGGAGTAGGTGTCCAGATGTTCTCCTGGAACTTTCCAGGAGAACAACCAGACACTGTCACCCCCTACCCAAAAGCCTCCAAACTGCTTTGAAAAGTAAGAAAAAAACTTACCGGGCCTCCATTAGTGGTATGATAGCTCTCCTGGCACATAGCAATTACGCACCAGGAGAGCTGTCGGACCACCAATGGAGACCCGGTAAGTTTTTTTCTTATTTTTCAAAGTGGTTTGGGGGGCTTTGGGGAGGGGGTAAGGGTCCTCACGGTTTTCCGGGCTAATTTAGCCAAGGGAAATCATGGAACAGCTGTCTGGACTGCAGTCCAGACAGCCGAAATAGTGGGTTTATCCCACGCCTTTCTGGAAGGCACAGAATAAACCCACTATCAAATTAATTCACCACAAACCAGGGTTTTCCTGGTTTGTGTCAAATTAATTTGTGATTTCCAGAAACATTGTCTGAACAGCTGCCCTTCTAATGTGGAAAGTCCCATATTAAAGAGGCTGTCTAGATGGTCCCTCTGTCACCAGAACAGAGTTTCCAGAGCCCATCATATGATGCAGGGCTGCTTCCGTCGGGACTCTGTGGGGCTCTGTGGTGGCAGCATTGTGACAGCAGAGCCCAAAGGTGTCAGGTGTTTACCCGACTCCTCATTGAAGAAGGCAAGAGGAGTCAAAGAGGAAGCAGGGACAGATGGGGAAAACTATATGGAAAGAAAGACCATTGACCCTGATGGTAGGGAACAGAGCTTGATGGTTCCGCTGCCCTTGTGATGGCTTGCAGAACCTCTCTGGCAAATTAGAGTCACACACAAGGATGCATTGGAATTAACTTTTAATGGCTGGTTACTTACAACACAGGAAGAAAGTTGCAACAAAAGAACACACAGGAAAACTGATTTTACTACCCCCTGGAACACCACCCCCTCTGTTTATGATAATTCATTTTGCCAGCCTCTAAGTCAGTTTGAACCGGTTCTCATAAGCCTCTTCTCAGGCTAGGCCTAGACTACCAGCACTTTCCCATGATGGCTCCAGATGTTTACATTCTTTTCTCTGGTCACAGTCATGGCACAGAGATGGTATGGAGTTCCTTTAAACACAAGGCTGATCCATGACAGCTCTACAATTTCCCCTGCTGTCCACCACTTTACTCCTTGAATACAGAACAGATCTGCAGCTCTATGAAGGCAACTGTACTGTAATGCTAAGTGCTAACCAGCTAACTGGCCAATGGCAAGGAAGCATGGGAGTTGAAATGCAAGAAAGGCACTGGGCTGGGGAGGGATGAGTTAATGGTTACCTGAGTATTTTAAGGAACACACTGCCTCTCAGCTGAAACTACACAGTACAATGATTAAATGGTCTAAACATGCTCTTTTTAAGCATGCAATAATGTTATCTCCAGCAACTTGTCTTATGTAGCATGATCTCTTTGAGAGAGAATTGCAGCCTTTTCAAAACAGCCTCTTGCAATATGGCCTAATAGGCAATTTGAGCTGCTGATATTAATCACAGTGTCCTTGGCTAGTATCCTAATTTAATGTTGTTCTTTTTCTTCTGATGTCCCAGATATACCCGCTACCAAGTGAGCTCATGTGTTTCTTTAACTCCTCTAAATCAACAGATGCAGGGCTTAATGTATATTTTTCAGTACAAGTATAATTATGGTAATTAATTAATTATTATAACACAATTATTTTGATAGAAGACTCAAGGTAGATTGAACATAGTCCACATAAATTAAAACAAGCTCTAAAGCAAACATTGTAATTTAAAGAAATAAAAATTAATTAATCTATCCTGTTAAAAATAACACTCAAAAGAATTGAAGAAGACTTGAAACAGATGAATGAGAATAAAAGTACTGCACTCCTCCTGATCTTAAAAATCCAAGTTCCATCATCCCTGGTCAGAATGGTGAGAAATTTGGGGAGTTTTGCTCTGGGTGGCTCGTTTTGCCTAGTCCAGTGTTTGCACTATATAGTCCTATTTGGGTGTCTTTCCCTGTCCTATGTTTGGGGAAGAGTAGGGATGAGATAGATAATCTTTCCCATCTGCTTGTATCCCACCAGCTTCATTTTTCTTCATGAATCCGGAAGGAAACCTCTCCAACAGAGAGACAGAGTAGGTGATGTAGTGACAAGATTTCACATACAGGCTCTTACCATAACAATCCCCAAGGAGCTTTTAAACATGCAGACAGGTATGTTAATCCATATCAACAAATTATGTCAGCATTCTATACCAACAGGAGCTAGTTTTTTGTAAAAAAAAAATGCTTTTAATGCCCATGCCAGTTCTAGTAAAAATTAAAATAGAGATGGTTGGGAAAAGAAATAACACAAGATTTTTGCTGAAAATTTTAAATTTACAGCTATTGTGAGGATTGTAGGGACAGAAGGTGTAGGAAAGACAGTGACAGATAAGATCAACAACCTTGCTGATCAAAAAGTACTGGGACTTCACCATTGTGAGATTGTCCTTACTACACTTAGGGTTACCAAGTCTCAGGACTGGTTCCTCTTTTCCGTTACTCAGCCTGAGAAGGAGGAATCTTAAGGTGAGAGTATTGCCTTTTTATTATAAATTAGTTCACTGCAGAACTTGGAAAATTGATTATCCAACTGGATAGCTCTTATTTGTGTTAGATTTAGGTAGCTTTTAAAACAATGAATGACATACTCTGATGTTTTGATGCTTCATTTATGGTGCTTAATGATCTCATTCAGACTCATACTCTGTAACCCCATCAGAATGTGGACCCAGATCTTAGATTTTAGGCCTGAAATCTTAGGAGATAGAATTCTGCAGATCTAGCAACTCTAATCACAATATGGGTCAGCTCTACATGAATTGGCTTTTCATTCACTACACAATTTACAACTTTTTACTTCTAGAGTTTTAAATCACATAAACGGAGAGACATGGGGGATGGTCTAGGCAGGATATGACAGATGGGCTGTGGGTTCATACCTCCTTTCTTTTTGTATGTAGAGAAGAAGAAAAAAAAATGCCTGGACAGAGCTACTACTTTTCTCACAGCCTTACCCTCTCATTAACAACAAGGCAGAGCTTGACAAAAATCACTTTTTTGTATTACAGCTTTGATGGGGTAGGCACCTCATAATACCCTATTTTTAGTGTATTGGGCCGGGCTGTGGCGCAGCTGGCTAGTAACCAGCTGCAATAAATCACTACTGACTGAGAGGTCATGAGTTCGAAGCCAGGGTCGGGTTAAGCCCCCGACCATTGAATAGCCTGGCTTGCTGTTTACCTAAGCAGCCCAAAAGACAGTTGTATCTGTCAACTAGGAAATTTAGGTATGCTTTATGCGGGGAAGCTAATTTAACTAATTTACAACACCATAAAACTGCCAGCAGCACATGGAAAGGAATGAGGAAGTACAGCACTCGGTGTCACTCGTGGATGATGAAGCAACAGCTCCCCCTGTGGCCGGAATTGATCATACCCTCATGATACTGGAAATGTTAAAATTGCCTCTGTGTGTGTCTATATTGTATGTTGTTTGTCTGATGGCATTGAATGTTTGCCATATATATGTTCATTGTAATCCGCCCTGAGTCCCCTTCAGGGTGAGAAGGCCGGAATATAAATACCATAAATAAATAAATAAATTTCAAAGCTCCACATTCTCCCTGAAGCTAGAATGATGTCATAGAGAGAGTAGTACACTCCTACTTTACATAAGAAAAGTAGGATAACCTAGATAAACAAACAGATAAATAATATCAAAGGGACACAAGTTCATTTCCCTGCTTATTTATGAAGCTCATTGGCTAACCCTCGGCCAGTCATTATTAATATACTCCACGGGGCTGTTTTGAGGATAATGAAGAGGAGAATTGTGCATTACCCTAAGTATGAAAAAGAAGATGAAAGAGATGTCATTTGCGTAACATTTGTACAATCCTAGTTCCTGTGTATTCCAGTATTTAGGAATAGTTGCAGGTGGACTATCAAAGGACTGATTCAGGAATAGAAGATTGTGGCTAACATTGTTGATGTACAGCTGGATGAATTGATCAGCAAGTGGTGGAAAGAACCAGTTCATTCGCTCTCCGCTTCAGGTCATTGATCCAAAAGAGGGCAGCAAATGACTGCTCCATAGTCGATAGATATTTTATATTGGTTACTTACTGGCACTGAAAGGTTACAGTGTCAGCAACGTAGGTTGCAAATTTCATTGTGAATGTGAATGAGTCCACTTTCTTTCTAAAAAGACATAAACTCCACCCCAGATGGTCACACAAAATAATAATGAAATACAAAGACAGACCAATTGAAATTATAGGCATTGCTTAGGGACTCTATAGAATGTTGAGGCCACAATCCCAGATGGATTTCCTAAATTATACAAGGCAGATCTTCTTCTAAACTTGCTGGAGCCCCTATCCAAACTCTTAAAAAAAAAAACCTTTAAAAATACTCTTAGGTGAATTTTGAGCAACTTCCTTTTGTAAGGATGGGCTGTGGGAGACTTGGTCTGCCCTGCCTTAAGCAGCTCTCAGTGGAAATTGGCCCCTGATCACCAGACTTTGCCAACTAAATTAGAAATCCCGAAATGACTTTCAGTCTATTTAGCTAAAAGATTGTCACCTCCCTCATTAGACAGAGAAGAATGTTCCACTTAAAGATGGAGAGAATATTTAAAGACTCTATTGTTGGTGGGAGGGCAAGCAAAAGAAGATGTCTTGACCGTGTAAGGACCTGCAATGAAAAAAATTATTTCAATATTGTAACTATTTTAAATATATTTTTGGGTGACTTATTTTGTGAAAAATCTCCTGTTATCTGCACTAATGTGCACACTTCTGCAAGAAAAAGGCACAATTCTCTCCACACATTTTTTTTCTTTGTAGAATAATTTCTCTGCAACAGAAATAGCAGGAGAAAATTTAACAAAATTCTCATTGATCTATTATTCTCCATGAAGTTTGACTGTCAGGAAATCTTGGGTAATCTGATAATTAATACTTGCGAATATTTTTCCATACCTGTTCTTGAATTTTGGGAAGCTCTACCAAGGAGAAGTCCAGCAAACATCCAGGCCCCAACAAGAAGCTCCAGCCCTGAGATTTTTCACTGAGGAAACATTGTTGAAAAGCAAAAGTGGGTTTACTAGTATCATGACAAAAGAGCTGCCAGCTGCTGTTGCTGGCACTGTGGTAGGATTATCACAAGGAAATCTAAGCTGTGTTGTCGAAGGCTTTCATGGCCGGGATCACAGGGTTGTTGTATGTCTTTCGGGCTGTGTGGCCATGTTCCAGAAGCATTCTCTCCTGACGTTTCGCCCACATCTATGGCACCCTGCCATAGATGTGGGTGAAACGTCAGGAGAGAATGCTTCTGGAACATGGCCACACAGCCCGAAAGACATACAACAACCCTGAAATCTAAGCTGTTGAAAACATGGAACAAAAGTCTTTTTTTTCTGTCAAGGCTAGGTTCATTCCTTCTGAGTTTTAGTTGTTGTTGTTAATTGCTGCTAAACTGACTTTGATTTACGGTGACTCTATATGAATGCGAGACCTCCAAGTCATGCTATTATCAATAGTGCTGCTCTTGCTTTGCAAAGGCTTCCTTTAAAAATATTTAATCAATTTTGAACATAAGCAATCTAATTTATATTCAAAGTAATATTCATTCAAAAATAATAAAACAGAAAGAAGAAAATGCGTGAAAATGAAAAGAAGAAAAAAGATGAAAATAGACCTATTACTAGTACACAATAGGGTTCCTACCTACAATCCTGCAATGAATAGAAAAAAAATATTCATCTACTTTTATGGATCCAATTAAATAATCCTATTAACATTACTAATTTGCATAACCATGGGTTATTATTACATTGTTAGATTTTTATTGGTCACAAATCCATAGTTTCTAATCTTTCAAAAAGTCTTGTCTTAAGGAAGTGGTTCCCAACCTTTCGGCCCCCAGGTGTATTGGGCTTCAACTCTCAGAAATCCCAGCCATCTTACCAGCTGTTAGGAGCTGTGGAAGCTGAAGTCCAAAACACCTGGAGTCTGAAAGGCTGGGAACCACTGTCTTAAGGAGTAGTCTTTGCTGCTTCTCAAAATGACATTGGCAGAGACCTTATGCTTTGCTAACATGATGTAGGGTCTCAGTCTTGGTCAATTTACATTAACTTACATGCATAGTCCATGTTCATATCCTCTGTTTTCCTCCTATACCCCATTTTCCTTCTTTTTTTCCTCTTTTTTTACATTTCTATTTTAAAAACCGAACAACAACAGCAATAAAAGCAGCGGTAGCAACAATTTAGCTTGAGAGTTGCTTGATCATCCTTATTAAGGACCTAAGTACCGAATTATAATTTGAGGAATTTGAGGAAAGCAGTGAAAATTATTTTAGTTTTTGTGAGAAAGAAAGGGTTGGCTGAAATTATTTCCAGAGACCCATTACAATATTAGCATGTAAAATATTTTAAAATATTGCAAAGCTGTTCCAAGTTTTCTTTGTTTTGTTCATTTTGCCTTTTCTTATTTCTAGAGTATCATCCAATTCAGTGGATCCTTCATTTATATTTCATACAGAAATCCCTTAATTTGTGAAGCTTGATGGCTTGAAATATTGGCAGTTGGTAGGCTAGAACTAAAAAGGAATTGTCCAAAAGATCTTGGTTGAAAACATCATCCATTTATCTCCAAGCAGTTTATCAAACTCTGGGGGAATCTTTTTGTTTTATCTCCCAGATATTCACTCAATGGCTAAATATAAATAAATGATTACAATGCTTATGTAGCATTGCAGCTAATTGTTATATTAAATTCTATCCACGAATGGAATTTTAATGTTCCTGTTGGCATTTTGTCAGCAGTTTTCCTGCTGTTTAAAAGATCAGTTTCTAATGGGATTAAGCTGGTTAATCAAATCATAAACTGGTACCTCAATATGTTGTGTTGGATGCCTGGAGAGCACTTCCTTGCTGATGCTGAATATGAATGAAACCTAGTTGGAAACTAAAAGGAACACGTGGGTATGTGAAGAAACAACTATCAATTCATTTGCTCAAGTCTAACACCAACAGAGTTGAGATAGCAGAGAGAGTTTTTAGATTATACAGCCAAGGCTTAATCTTGACAATATTTTTCATGGAGATGATCTCTATGAAGAAAGGCATGTTAACCATTCAAACATTATGCCTATCATTACCTGTGCTAAACACAGATTAGAATTTAAATTTAATTTGCAGGTAAGGAAGAACAAACAGCAGGACTGGCACAAGTCATTTTTCCTCCTGGGGTACTTTTCTTACAAGACCAAAAAGGTGTCCATGCCAGTTGCATTGGTCTTACAAAATCTGGCTAATATGTTTTTATGTGTCCATTGGAACTAGCATAGATGTCATCTTGGTTTTGGTGTCAGACCCAAACAAACAACCAATGACAATAACAATGACAGGACAGCATCCTTCTTTGGACCTCAAGTCTGAAGATTGGCACTGGCAAGGAATTGTGTTACTCACAGCAATCCCCTTCATCATATTGCTGTCATCTCTCAGGATATGATGCTTTAGCTGACTGCATCACCTTTTTTAAAAAGTAGGAGTGCTTCAGGCAAATATAAGGTGTTGTTGTTGTGTTCCATCAAGTAATTTTCAACTTATGGTGACCCTAAGGTAAAGGTTTTCATGGCAAAATTTGTTCAGAGGGGATTTGCCTTTCTCTCTCTCAAGTTCAGTCAGTGGGTTTTATTGCGCCAAATTGCTGTGTGTGTGTGTGTAAAGAAATCCTTGCAAAGTTGCTTGCAAAAGATCTCTGCAAAAAGGGAGCTGAGCTTTTGCAGGGGCAAGCCACGCCTTAAACAATGTATCTGCTTTGCTGGCAGATGGCTGGGTTTGTCAGTTGGGAATCTGAGCTTGCAGGGAGAGTACAGAAAAGACAGGCTCTCTAGCTACGGTCAAGTAGCAGTTTAAATATGCTATGCTGGATATATTGAATGCTGATTGATTAGTTATTGATCCTATGCAACTACAAGGACATTGTACGATTGCTGAACTGTTTACTTAACTTCAACTCAACAAGTTCCTTTGTTCTTTCAATTCCTCTGCCTGGTCTGAGTCTTTTGCACATGGTGTTAACTGGATACTGCTGGTTCCGCTATACACACTCGCTAACAGGTTTCCATGGGCCAAATGGGGATTAGAACCCTGTTCTCCAGAGTCCTAGTCCAACATTCAAACCACTGCATCACACTGTCTCTAAACATAGGGTGACGAAACCCAAAAATGAATTGTCCACTAGATCTTTCTTTCTTGATCCTACTGCCTATTCCCTAAATAATTTTCTTCTCTTTAGAATACAGGAGATGATGTAACATGAGAGAGGGAAAAGATTTAGGATAATGTCATAAAGGTGAGCTGATAGCAGAATACGATATTTAACAATGTACTGTTGCTTTCTTGAAATGATAGATATGAAGTTCTAAGCATATAACAATAAACCCCTCAACATTTAAAACAGGAGTGTGGGAATCCTGGCACTTCCAAAAAGATTTGGATGACAAAACCTACAGAAACGATCTTGTTTGTAACTTGGAGACTGCCTGTATTTGCAAAAAAAAAAAAAAAAAAGGTAAACTATTTAAAAATGAACAAAATCATTTCAGTCATTGGGAAATATCTTCTGATAGTCTTCATTCTTACATATGGGAACATGATGTTCAAAGGCGAATATTCCTTTTTTGAAACCTCCCAGCAGGTAATGGTTTGTGAAGTAAGTTTAAATATCATTGTTTTCTTTATGAACTATGTTTAGTCGTGATTTCTGATTGTCACTTTTGTGTGAAAAGCAGTATGATCCCCATGGGACCAGTATCCTTGGTTAACTCTTGGTATGCCTTGTACAAGTTCGATATAAATCAATCTGTTTCTCTAAACACTAAAAGCTGTTTAGAAGGAGCAATGGCTTCAGTCATGTAACAGAAATGTCCTATACATAAATCTGCATGGAATAGATTTACCTTCTGCAGTGCTCTTTTTCATCTAGAACTCAACACAATACCATTTCCAGATTTTTGAGGTGTCTTTAACTTGCTTCTTCCTCTCCTCCATCCCCCCTAACAGAGACAAATAGGAGAATATATTCATAAGTTATTACAGATAGCAACAGTAAGGAGATAACAGAGCCGGTCTTGAAACAACTATGGATTGGTTATTGACCTTGTAAGGATATGAGATGGTTCCAGGTCCCAGAAAATAATTATTTCTATAATAACAACTTTTCCATTCAGTAGGTTATTCCTCCTCCACCATTTCGTAACATAAAAAGAAGTAAATGCTACAGTTACACTAGGAAGACAGTGAGTTATTCTACTGTGAGTTTGTTATACCCTAGGTATTACAAAAATTGAATTAATGAAAAGTCTCTACTTTTAAAATTATACATTCTCAAGCTTTGGCACACAAAAGTGTACCTAGTGGTAATCTCTGGCTTCAGCCTTAGTACTCCATAGACTTGAGAGTCTTCTTGAGTTTTGGATTCATCAGTCTGATGAAACTTCCTATCACAGCTTGAAAGTCTGTCTAGTAGATGTTTACCTAAGATGGTGGTACTGACATGAATGCACTGGGAGCTCTCTTTACTACCATAGCTATCATGGTGGCATCGGAAGGTCAGGTTCTTACCGGAAAAGATACATTGAGGGCAATTTTAACAGTATTTTCCCCACTAGCTGGAATTAGGCCTGCAGAGTTATGTCTATGGATAATTGAACTGGGTCATCATCTGTAAAACACCCCAAAACGAGCTTAACACGCTTTTCAAATTCATATCCATTCATACCAAGCCTAACTCATATATTTCTAACTTCAACTCCAGCTGTTAAATAAAATAAAATAAAATTTATGTTAAATAATAGATTCCTCAAGCGTCTGAATCTAGATTTTCAAGCAGTATTGTCTATATTGTTATTGTCATTTACAATAGACTCAGGGAGCCCAATGTCAATTCACACTTGCATTTCACTTCCAAGGTTAACAACTCATTCCACATCTACATTGTGTTACAGAAAACTTAAGGAAGAGTCAAAGGGAAGATGTCACTTTAGAAATCTAAAGGACTGTAATATACTAGTGATCTTCAGACAAAGGTTCAGCAGGAGCTACATTTTCTGTGCAGGTAGATGTAAAAAAGGAACAAGGTTTTTCTTTAAAGAGTGTATATAATTTAAAATAAGCCACAATATAAGAAAACAATTGAGATGCCATAGCAGGAGATGCATTTCTAGGAAATACAATACATCTTCCTGATTCAACCCCATTGAATGGGAGTTAGTTTTGAGTAATGTTGTCTGCACAGTTATATGGTGCATTCTTGCTATCTTTGGTCCAAGACCTCATTTGGGTCATTGGACTACAACTCCCATACTTTTTAAAGATGGGCTGCAATGTCTAGGGCTGATGGGAAGTGAACTATAACTCCAGCCATCTAGGGAAATCTGCATTTGAGAGGAGAAGAACAGAACAGAGTTTGGAATTTTTCAGATTTTATTTCTAAAAAGCTATTAAAATTAAACAAATAAAATGTCCATGTTCTCTTAATAGCACAACATTTTTTATAAATGTCAAACATATTTTTCATTATCTTCTTTGAAATGCCAATGTAAAAAAATCTGAATTTTCTCCCTTCCTTACCAAAACTTTTATGAATTCTCCCGCTAAGCAAAATGAGTGGTGGGGGGGAATGTGATTGCAGCTATACTTCTTCTTACCCAAAGCATCTTCCATTGTGTCAGATGGAATTAGGAGAAATTTCCATCACTGTATGGGAGAGTGTCGTGTATGTGTTCCATCCAAGGTATTAAATGGTTACAGCCTCATCCCTGTATTTATATTACTAAGCAAGTCTGTGGATTATCTGAGACTAAAATAAATTCCTTTTCCTTTTATCAACTAATATTGGTAAGTGCAGCATTGTGGGGAATGCCTTCTTTACCCAATTTGCTGTGATTTCTAGCAACGATGGCCCTTTTCACCTTTATGTGTCTGTTTCAACTGATCCCAGCCACATTTTTTCATTGTGACCCATATCAATGGAGTAGAGATTTTTCAGTTAGTACAATATTTGTGAGAACCATGTAAAAAATACTTCATTATGCTTTTGTGTCCTGGGGACCTGAGGAAAGAGGAATTGCATGAGAACTAGAGTTGTTAGTTGGTTAGGGCTATCCCAAATCCTGAATTTTTAAAGCCCAAACATGAGACTTAGGGATGACCGTTTGTGATGTTATGAGAGGTGACCCTTCAGTGAATATGTTACTGGAATATGTTGTGAAGGTGATATCCCTGGCAATGTCTTTAAACATGAGACATTAATCATCAACCACAGTTGCACAGTATATGCCAGTCATGTAACCTCACCTTGAAATCTAACAAAGCCCAACTGGATTTTAAAAACCTGATTGGATTCACATTGAAGTCTGCACATGCCCCAGAAAACTTGTGCTTTTTTGGGGCGGGTGTCCCAGTGTTCAGCCATACTTTCTGTTATGAAAAGCTACAATTGCAGGCACATTAGTTGAGTGAGAACTGAGTGAGAACCCCATGAGGTCTACCTGGACTGCCCTCTCAGAAATCCAGGACTTCTGAGAGGGCAGTCCAGACACTGGCCATACTCGATTAGTCCCAAGTCTTCTAGGAAGACTTGGATCTGATCAGGTATCAAATTAATTTTGTTACAAAGCAGGGATTTTCTGCTTTGTGGCGAATTAATGCATTTTTACGTGAGGCATCGTTTGGACACCCCATGTAAAAATCCAGGAGTTTGTGCATTTTGCAAACTGTCTGGATGCACCTTCAGCAGCAGCACATGGCAACCAGGAAGGGGAAGGATAGCTGCTCTGTGATCATCTGCCATCAGCAATGGCAATGACCTGACCCAATCCACCTTATTTTCTTTGATCAGTGCAAAGAAAAATGGGTGTTGGCAGTGGTCCATGTGGACAGTGGATCAGTCTGTACTGAACTCGGTCTTGCTATCCACATTATGCTGAAGCCATAGACTTGCTCTGGAGTTTCAGTCAAACTCCAAGGCATCCCCCAATTGATGTGGGGAAAGACCAAGAGTGTGGTGTATGAAGCCCTTGTAGACAAGCCCTTAGTTATACTGCTTTTCTGTTCACATCTGTCATTCTTTCATCTAATCCAGAGGCTTGAAAAATTACTTCTTGGACAGCAACTTCCTGAATATCTCCACCTCCACTAGTAAAATCTCTCTTTCTAAGGTCAGGTGTAATTTCTCTAACAGAATTGTAATTATTAGATTGGTAGAGTATAGAACTCTATTTTATTTCTTTTGGCAGAAATATGGAATATTAAGTGTAATAAACCATAAAAGCAGGATGCTTTTATTAGAACAGGAGGGGGAAGCATGTGGAAACACATCTTGAATTCAACCAAATGGAAAGAGGGGGCAATTTCTACAATCACCAGAAACCTATAGTGTAGCTTTTTTCTGAACTGCATTATTTCACAGTGCAGGTTGTTTGTGTTTGAAGGCTTTCTCCCAGGTAAATTGCTTCTGAGGTTAGACCACGGGTATTGCATGGTGGTTTCAAGTCACGAGAATGCTTCTTATGATGGATGTCTTGTGGCCTATGTACTGTTTGGCAGGATTTATTCACATTTTTGCATGAACTCATGGGGTTCTCACTCAGTTCTTATTCAACTAATGTGTCTGCAATTGTAGCTTTTTATAACAGAAAAAATTACATTGCTTATTATGCATTTTTTGCAGATGGGAGATGTAGTAGGATGAGAAATTATCTTAACTATTAAAGACAGAGGTATTTTCCCTCTATATTTAATTTTAAAACAATGTGACCTTGGTACACAGTACAAGATGTTTCCTGTAAGCTGGCCACACCACATTTTTTCCTAGAGAACTTTTTTTTAAGATATAAGAATTCAATGACTTGTAGTCACTCTGGGAAGCTTTACTAACATCACAAACAACAGGAATTATGGAAACAACTGCTGCCATTTCTGTTGCTCCCCAAATGCTCCAATCAAAAGTAGAGAACTGTCTCCCAGAAACCTCTAGGGCATGAACTTCTATTATTGACTATCAAGATGCATCCTCATTTTTACATGGTGGTTTGATGTCTCTCGCTCTTTTCCAATTTTGGCTAGATTGAAACACAGCACGAATAAAAATCAACCACGTTAAAGATAAAGAAACAAGCTACCATATTAAAACAGTGCTAAAATATTTTATTTTAAAAGGCATTTAAAACAGAAAAATAGAAATGATCTTTGTGGCATAAAAACCCTGTTCCATATTAACTAAAACCAACCAACCAAATCAATCAATCAATCAATCAAGTCTTTGCATTTGGTGGAAGGAGATTCTTAGCTGGTGGACAGGAAAAGATATTTAAAGATGGGTTTAAAGCCAACCTTAAAACTGTGGCACAGACACTGAGAACTGAGGAGCCCTGACTTTTGAGCGCTCTAACTGGAGGCCAGCTATTTCCAACAGTTCTGTGGAATTCGAACAGACATGGATAGAGGGTGAAAGGGGAAAACATGTCAAGAGAAAGGCACGTCAAGCCAACCCTGACCAGGACCGCCTTTCAGCTGGTGACCAATGTCCTCACTGTGGAAGAACATGTGGGTCAAGAATAGGTCTCCACAATAATCTACGGACCCACCAGCCAGACCCTATGCTTGGAAGGCGATCCTACTTGGACACAAGTAATTGCTGCTGCTGCTGCTGCTGATAATAATATCCCCTATGATGCACGCTTTTGTCCTTGTGGTGTTGGCTCAGTGGAGATGATATCATTTATTGTTATATTGTTCCTTCTACAGTGCCTTTTTTGATGTAATATGTATGTGAAGTGGAAAACATTCTTAGGCATGTGGATACCACAATAGAAGAACCAGGCATCAAGGGGTTAAGATGATGCCTGGAAATCATCCTAGAGAGTACAGAATGAACTTCCATTTGAGTGGCTTCTAGGTTCCATATGTCACCAGAGCTATTTCTACTGACCATTTTTCAAGACCCATTCTCTCTTTTGGAACTGTCCCTTCACCTCCTGGATGTTTGGATAGCATTGGCATTTTATGTTCAGAGGATGTCTGAATTCAGTAAGTCCCAGAGACTTTTCCTTAAGTATTGGAAGGATGCCATTGACCTTCCGGTCTCCCCCCAGCAGCATGACAAATCTCAACTGCGGCACTCTTAACAAGCAAAGTCCTCCAGTTTGGTAAGAAACAGTTCTATACTCCTCTATTGAACACTGAGTGGGATTGGGTCCGCGATTTGTTTGGCCTACCAGTTGGCAGGTCGTGACTTACCTTTGCCCTTTACAGACCACTCCTTCAGGGTCATGTCCATGCCAGCAGTTTTCCCGAGAGGCGTGTTGTTAGAAGATGTCTGTCAGGCGGCTGCTTGGTGTACCCCACTTACTCTTGTTGTCCATTACAAGGTGGACACTCTCTAAGAGAGATGCAGCCTTTGACAGAGAGGTCCTTTTCTCTTCGGTGGCATGACGCTCACCATTCAAGATTAGTAGCTCACTTATAATTTATATACATATTTTATATACCTATATACTTTAGGTCACACACAAAAAATTGTCAGAGAGGGGTTGCCAGAGGAAGAAGTCTAAAGGACTTGGGTATGCAGACAGCAAATCAGATTAAGCTTGTGCCTTATTTCAAATTTCTACCACTTACTTTAATAAGCTTGAATACATTTTTCAGGTTATCTTACTGTTTACATTTTGTTAATTAGCAACTACTTTTTTCATATTAATGTAATTTCATACTAAGTAAAAATCTTACATATTTGAAATTTACCCTTTTTATAATATGCAAAGTAGTTTATGCATTAATTATATCCTTACTTGAAAAGTAAGGTACTAAAAACCTATATGCAACCTGAAGAGGTTTTGCCTAATTTATTTTTGGCCTTTTACTACTGCCATGTTGTGCAGGCCTGGTCTAAACAATACAACTGGCAGCATTACCAAGGCTTCTAACAAGCATAATGCCCTAAAAGGATCAATTTGTTGGCAAGTTCGCCAGTTTAAGTCCCATCCATGCAAGAAAAGTGGGATACAAACAAACAAACAAACAAATATGGTTCCTAAGTGCTCAAAATTCTCCCATTGGCAAAAGTGGGTGGGATTGCTGATTCCTCCATCCTTTGTGACCCATGGATCCCCCATGACCAATTCTTTCCATGGGAGAAAGTGAATAGGATTTGAGCTTTCCCCATTCAGCCAGCCCAAAAAGCCCTAATGGATCAAAAGTCTCCTACTGCTGAAGAAGTCTTTCCAATTGTGGGAAGTTTATCCTGGAACAAATCCTTTATGTTTATCTTTATCTATCAGATGCACAAAACTCAAGCTACACAGTTGTTTGAGCAAGCTTGTTCTTAAATTCAAAAACCCAGTCAGTACTATTCACTGATATTCTTATCAGAAACATCTTGACTGGTACAGAAACATCTTAACTTTGGCTTCTGATTCATTCTACTCTTTTTTTAATTAGCAGACACATATATCTATGAGAAATGAATGCTTCATTTCTTACCAACTGTACAAACACATACACACATCTACTAAAGTGCACTTTGAATGCAGAATTGTATATTTCCCTTAATTAGAACATTGATCTTCTAGTGTCCTTTCATGATTTTTTAAAAAAGCATTCTTATTTCAATATTTTTCATCTTTGCCATAAAAAGAATGAATATAGACTCTCTTAAGATACAAAATGAAGACCTCTTATGTTATTTTCCAAAGAAAATGTAGAGAACAGAACCCATAAAGATGCGGTGCAACACTAAGTCCAGAGTTCAAGAGAAATTGCTTGCAAATGTTTTCTTCAGACAAGCCCTACTAATATTCATATCTGCTCAGACATAAAAGACATAGGGAAGGGCATATGCTAAATGTGCTATTTATATGACCGCTGATTCAGAGACTGCCATACCCTACTGCTTGTGCTTCTATTTTGTTTAGATACATGAACTTTGGGGGATTTAGTCATTGTTTATTTTTAATATACTATGAAATAGTAATATGTGTGTGTGTGTGTGTGTGTGTGTTTGTATATATTAGAGCCCCGGTGGCAAAGTGTGTTAAAGCGCTGAGCTGCTGAACTTGCAGACCGAAAGGTCCCAGGTACAAATCCCAGGAGCGGCTTGAGGGCCCGCTGTTAGCTCCAACTTCTGCCAACCTAGCAGTTCGAAAACATGCAAATGTGAGTAGATCAATAGGTACTGCTCCGGTGGGAAGGTAACAGCATGCCAAGCAGTCATGCCAGCCACATGACCTTGGAGGTGTCTACGGGCAATGCCGGCTCTTCGGCTTAGAAATGGAGATGAGCACCAACCCCCAGCGTCAGACGTGACTGGACTTAATGTCAGGGGAAACCTTTACCTTTTTTCTATATATATATATGTACACACACACACACACACCTACTTTTCTTTTCATCAACCTAACTGCATACTTAACTGCTATAACAATTGAATGGTAATGAAAACTTTGAATTAAATTCTAAGCTGAAATATCAATAGATTTTCTGTACACTAAAGAAAATGGCAAAAAAATTGCATTGTGGATATGTAGCATAAATGTTCCACTGGCAGAATTGTGCAACATTTCCAGAGTCTTCTCTTTGTAAACCTACCTTTGATGACTAACCTGTAAAATAATGGGTCCAGACACAGGAATTGGGTAGTAAAATGGGAAAACTTTATTAATTAAACCTAATAATTGTTTTTCTTAAAAGATGCTATAAAGGGGACCTGGTGTGAGAAAAGCAAGAGCAGGAGGTTTCCTCCCACCCCCAAATTTCCTTGAGCAAAAAGGATCTGGGTCCTAAAGTGAACCTCAAAGTTCAGTTGCTCCCTCAGCCAGCTTGGAAGGCCTGCCTGAGAAGACACTTGACATAAAGTGGAGCATATAACCCTCAAACTAACCCCAAAGAAAGCCTCTTTCCCCATCTCCCTAGTCCGGTGACCTAAAGAGGCAGTTATAGAGGTTTCTTCCACCCAAATGGAGGTAAAAAACCTGTCACCGCTGCCAAATTTCAGCCCATGTGAAGAGTCCTTGGAAGCACATGAAGGATTATGGATGAATGGAATCAAGCACTTTATTCATATGTTTTAATCTGTTATTATTGTTTTATGTGTTTGTTTGCTCATGTGTTTAATTGTTTTATAGTTGATGGGGTCTGTTTTTATTGTAATGTTTATATATGGCATTGAATTTTGTCACAGTTGAGTCCCCTCCAGGGCGAAATAGGAGGGGTATAAATGAAGCAATATCATTCACAACTCTTTTTTCCATTTGTGATCATTATGGAGCACTTCAAGAAGTAGCCATTGTGATTAACATAAATGAAGACAGTTTAAAACAAGATTGACAAAACTCATTGTAGTCTGTACATGGGGTAGGAATCTGAAAAATCTAATTCTACAACTTTTGCAACGCATTAAAAGACAGTCTATTTTCTGCAAGTGATCTCCAGTCTCACTTCATTAATGTTTTGCTTCCTACACATAGCCCTCAGCAATCCCGCAACCCATCAGAAATAACCAGAATATTTAAAAAAATGTTCTCCAATACAGGTTGGTGGATAGGGGAGAAAAAGGGAATAGAAGGGAAAATATAGAAGGGGAGAAGAGATGCATACATGGAAGAATAGGAATTAAAGGCGTTTCTTGGGTCCCTGGAATCAATGTCTTGTGTAAGTTTCCTGTTGACATGATGGACATATTTGCCCAATATGGAATAAATGCATTCATTTGAAGGTTGGCTCTGATGATGTCAAAAAGGGATGCCCATGATGACCAGGAACTATCACAGAGTTTTGTGGGCATCCAGCAGTTGCCATGGGGGTGACGTGGACCTGATCTGTCTCCTTTTCCTGGTGCTTTTCCTGGTGCAGGGAAGAGGGCATGGTGGTGGTGTCCTGTGTGGACCAAGGTTGGATCCAGTCATTTTACTGCATTTTAAAAAGTTTTTAAGCAGGTATAATTTGAACCAGGATTTACGTCAATCACCAGCACACCGGGAACATGGAAAATCTGAATCAACAGGTAAATTTTGGCTGTATTTGCAGTTCTACTTATTTTAACAATGGCAACAAGATAGAAAATTCAGAATGAGTAATGCAGAGATTGGCGTAAAGGCTGTATGTTTATACCGTATGCTTCTTGATCAAATATATCAATGGTCGCTCTTCATCTCTATCTCTAGATTGTTGATACTCTGACATATGGCCAGTGCCTTTGCTTGCCTCCTGAATTAGCTTAGAGACATGGAGTAATGTGGCAAATATAAGCAAAGCTGGAGTTTGAATTTGGATTTTATAAAAGTAAGTTTAAGTCAGTTTGTAGACTTAATGACCACAACGTCTGGCCAGATATAGACTGAGTGTAAATGGATACCTTCACACCTAACTTTTCTTTATTCAGTCTGCAATCTTCATCTTGGTGGTTAGTCTGGAAACAAATCTAATGACCACAACATCTGGCCAGATCTTAAAGAAACTTTTAGTATCTTCACTAATTTTCTTGCCATCTAGTCTGATTAAGATTTCTGGAGAAATAAAGAAAATGAGCATAATTTTGGTCAGTTTGGTTGGACCTAGTGAAAGTATTATAAAATTCCTATATACACACACGTGCAATTTAACCAGGAGCTTCGGCTTGTGTTGCCTTACTTGATTTAAATTTGTTAAACAAAAATTGGGGTGACAGTATCCAAAGTCATTAAACATTCTTTCACACTATGTAAATAGATTCAGCAATTTTTTTGGGCGGGGGAGGGGGGGGGCTTAGGCTACAATCCTGCTTCATCAGGATGATGGAGTTTTATATTCTTAGCTACTTCTGCTATTGCCAAATCCCAAACTCTACTTCTTAAGCCAGGCAACATCCCGACCAAAGATTTTTTGAATTACTTTCATATCAGGGCAATGGAAAATGACAACTTAGTACTCTTCTGATTGCAGAGCATCTTGAAATGGGCAGCTGGAGAGAAACCCCAGGGTCTTGCCTAAGTTGTTTTCTTTAATGCAGCCAATGAAAGGAAGGTGTTGGGTTCAAAACTTTAATGTAGTCTTTGTTTTGGCCCCATTAGATGATGCACCTAGCTTGATGACTTTCTGATCAAACTTGTGGATATGAAATGAATAGCATAACAGATCTACAGTGATCAAAATCCTATTGAGCAGTTATGAATGTGTAACTACTGCAATTATGGAGCCACACTGGGGATTCTGGCTTCCTTCCCTCCCTCCTCTCCCTTTTCCACTTACTGAGAAGCAGTTATTGAAACTGATGGGAATCCTTTCCCCTGTTGCTTGGGAAGAAGCTGATTGTTGTTCTCATCTCCTTCCATGAGTAAGCTCCATTGCAACAAACAAAAGTGGGGTCCCTGTCTTTATTCCTCCTTGTGTGATGGATGAATAGGAATGTCAGTCAGCTGCTTTCCAAGTGATGGAAAAATGTCCTCCACCTTGATCACAGCAGCTACTTAACTAGTCAGTGGGAATGGGGAAACATGCATGATAGGAGCCATGTAGGAATTGTGAATACCACACAACAACAAATGTGTAACAAACATGACTAAAAAACGTTGAATCAACTATTGACAGTTACAGAGAGAAAGTTACCATGTATTCTTCACATCATCCAGCAGGCAGCTGGGATACCAATAAAACTGATTTTACTAACCAGATGCATAGTGGTGGCTTACTTTACACCAGTGGCTTTCAACCTGGGGTCCCCAGATGTTTTGGCCTATAACTCCCAGAAATCTCAGCCAGTTTACCAGTTGTTAGGATTTCTGGGAGCTGAAGGCCAAAAACATCTGGGGACCTCAGGTTGAGAACCACTGCTTTACACAGTCATTCCTTCACTTTAGTGGAATTAACTTTCATGAATATGAAGATTTGTGGATTATTTGCTGCCAGCTCTGCTGCCACCCTGCACCATTTTTAATAGTGACTTCGATAACACTGTTATCAATCTTATACTGTGTTCAGTGAAGTCAGGCTTGGTCAGCAGTCAAATCTGGAAAGAAATTAAACTAGTGGGGTGACTGGTTCCAGTTGTGTGTGTTACTTCATGTACTTTCTCAGGCAGGAAGAAGGGGAAGGGATGTAGAAGTGTGATGAGACTGCAAGCATTTGTGTGCTTTTCTTCTCTTGCTCACTTGGGCATGCAAAGTGGGTGTGGGGAAGGTGATGAGATGGTGGAGTATGAGGAGACATGGTGCATTTGCAAGTCTCTGGGGTAGTGTGATGTCTCATGGGCCATGTAGTCCCGTTCCTAGTATTATTGTGGCAGACGAAGAGGAAAACTTGGGTTTCCCACCGTTTCAGCTAGAAACGGAGCCCCTGCACCTGCAGGATGTTTGCCCACAAGAAGTCAGCCAAACAAGCCTTGGGCAGAATTCTCCCCCATACTCTCGTAGGGATAATATTAATCGAGATAGAGGCGCTAGGGAGGCGAATCGCCGAAGCGCCAGGATCGCTGCCAGACAATTAGCTGATTAAGCCTGCTTCCCTTGGGAAATCTTAAGGAGTCATGCATCTGGACACAGTTTGGGTTTCACTTCTTGTTCCCCAGGGAAAATGTTCCTTGGCGGGAAAACAAGATCCTATATAGCTGTTTTACGCAAGGAGATCCTTGCGGAGTCAATTCGTCATCTTGTGGAGTGAGATCGTGTGTGGACTACGTTACTCCAGTTCCTTGTTTCAGGACCAAGTTCCAAGCCTTGTTTCACGGACCTTGTTCTAGTATCAAGCCTTCCTTGTTTCCACGGACCTCGCCACGGACCTTGTTCTTGCTTCTTGTTGCCAAGTATCAAGTCTTGTTTGCCAAGAATCCAGTTTGTTCCCAGCCTTGTTGTCAAGCTCCATTGGACTAAAGGACCTTGTCAATTCCCCACACTTTGCTTGGCAAAGTGTGTGTTTCGGTTATTGGATTATAGCTTTGGACTCTAATATCTCATATTGGACATTGTTTTTCTGGACTATATTTGACCTTTCCTGAAAGGTCTACTTCTGAACTATATTCTTCACTTGTTTTTATTGACTTTATATATTCCTTTAATAAAGATATTAGATAGATTCTGGTCTCTGCGCATGGTTATTGGTGCTCTGCAGCCTGGGTCCTGACAGGTAGATGGAAAGGAACAGGGTGGGTGGAGGAGATGAAGAAAAAACTGGGTGTCTAGGTGAGATAGTGGCTGCAGTGGGATGAGGCCAAGAACAGCAGGAATGGCCATGGTAGTTGTTCATACACTCCTCTGCCTTCCCTGCCAATTCCTGCTCCAACTTTCCCATCCTCTTCCCCTCGCCTTCCCAAGCAAGTGAGCGAGTGCATGGGGAATGAGCACCAAACTGGGCTAAGCAATCCTACCAGTACAGGGTTTGTTTTTTGTACCTGTAGTGGCAGCTCTAAATCCCATGAAAGTGGAGGGCTGATTGCATGTTTGAATGCCATATAACGTCTCTTGTATTGAACATCAATTTTTATTAATATTACTGTGTTCTTGTTCCACACAGACTGGTATGCAAGTATGTGCATATTGGGGAGAAGGTGAAATGCATGGTACTATGTATATACATAGCTACTGTTGTCAAGGAAACAGCTTTCTTTCTATATATTCTGAATGGCAGTTGAGTGTCAGTCAAAGCATTTCACACTGTGATCTTAGGAAAAAAATATTAAAGCTGAACAAAGAGGAAAAACACTTTTAATAATTATTTAGAGGTCAAGTAGAGCTACTTCTGGTACAAAAAACAGTACGAGTTGGAGGACACAGGACTTTGGGAAGTTGTCTGTACACACAGATAATGTATGTTGTTAATACATAGTGCCATGCCAATTAAATATGTTATTTCAGTCAAATATAAGTCCTGTGCCTAATACAATAGTACTTTGTGGAAAAGTCCTTGGATGGAGGTGAACTTCAGGAAAGAAACTGGTCAAAAAAGAAATCCTCTGCATTAACATCCACTTTATATCCATTTTACACTTTTTTTCAGGGACAATTTTCAAATTGTAAGTTATGTATGCATTTAAGAGGACCTTTGCTGAGGAAAAACATAACATAATAATTCACTCAAACATAAACAAAGGCCATGAGATATTGGTACTTGAAAGGAAGAAAGAAGGGGTTATTTTATTTCTTAAAGAAGCTAGAAAATTCTGATCAAGATTTCAGATTTGGTTCTAGATGAATTACAACGCAGTGAAAGACACGGTTTTTTGAGATATAACATTTTTAATTGTTTCCACCTGCAAATATGAGTAAGCGACCTATTTTATGACAGAGTAAAATGAATTAGGAAAAAATATGGACTGCCATCTGTTGAATTGCACCATTGTTCACCTTTTCTCAGGAGAGGCCCAGAGATGTCGCTAGGTTTCCAGAACCACTATAATGCCATGGGTCCCATTGTGACAGGTGTTTTT
The DNA here is from genome assembly GCF_035594765.1 of Anolis carolinensis. Classification (NCBI taxonomy): domain Eukaryota; kingdom Metazoa; phylum Chordata; class Lepidosauria; order Squamata; family Anolidae; genus Anolis; species Anolis carolinensis. The sequence continues at coordinate 298,205,865 of NC_085842.1, forward strand.
TTTGTACAATGGGCATCATTATACCATAAGTGTTCTCTCTCTCTCTCTCTCTCTCTCTCTCTCTCTCTCTCTCTCTCTCTCTCTCTCTCTCTCTCTCTCTCTCTCTGAAATAGTGCAAGGTACAAGAGTGTTTGGAAAAGGGCTATGCACACTTGCAGCTATGGCAATGGTCCTACGCCCATTAGCACTGGTCAATCAACTTGTCTACCTAAGGCAGGCAGCAAAAACTCACTGGTCACTGGTTGCATGTCTATCACATATTCTTTAAATAAGGCATCCAAGTCAGTTTGGAGACTCTGCCTAATTCCTGGACGCATGGAATCTGACACTGAATACTCCTCTGTACATTCCTCTATATATCTTGGTTTTCCTGGCTAGTGGCTACTGACTAATAAATCCCTTGGCTTCTTGAATTCTGAATTCTTCTTTACCCAAATACTTTCCCCTCTTAGTGAATGTTGACATTTGTTCCTTTTACAGAATGGGGGGATTCATTGCATATCAAGGACTCACTTAGTGCCTCTTTTGTGCCTCCACTGGGCAATGAAATAGGGCACAAGACACTTCAATGTACATTGTTGTAATTCCCTAGAAGGTTGTGTATCATGTCAGAGACAGATATATCATTGTAAATTTACACTTGTAGTCTCTGATATAGGGTCTCAGGTGTTACATTCATTACAGTTCTAACATAAAATTACTCTATTGAAAACAAGAATATTCCCAAATTTTAGCTAGCTCCACCATCACTTCATTTTGGGACCTTTGCCATAATCAAACCCAAAAAAATCCAGGTGCTTTGGTGGTTTGCCTTATGGTAAGGTGGGATAGTAGGGTATCATTTCAGATGATGTGGAAGTCTTTCTCTGCCAGTGGAGAAGGAAGCAGATTCATGAAAAACAAAGAGCACCTTGCCTTAAAAATTCCCAGATTTGCAAGGCCTATGATACATTTCACTCAACTAAAATTCAAAAACTATAAGCATTTTAAATGTATGCATAACCAAAAATAAGTACACCTGGAAGATATGCACAAACATCTTGGACATGCTTAAAATTTTATATAATGTGATTTTATTTTGTAATGGTATCTGTTTTATATGAATTGTTGTTTTATAGATTGTTTTATATGAATTGTTGTTTTTATATTGTTTTTAGGCATTGAATTTTTGCCTATTTACTGTAAGCCACTTTGAGTCCCCTTGGAGAGAAAGGCGGGGTAAAAGTGATGTAAATAAATAAATAAATAAATAAACATGCTTTGGTTAGTATGAAAATGATTCATGTCTTCTTAGTGATGTATGCAGACACAAGTTGTGCTATGCTTGTGAAATGCTTTTTGGACAATGTGAGAAGGTTATATCAAGCTGAGGGTGGTGTGAACTGATTTACACATTTGGGACTTCTGCACATATAGCAGCATATTAAAGTACTCAGGACAGTACTTTACCATAGCATCATGAGCTACATTGTGCTTCAATGTTATTCACTATAAATTCTATGTTACTAAGTATAAAGACTTTGAGGATAGATATTTATGCTATGTTGAAGCAATGTAGTATATTTGGATAAAGTTTACAAAATGCATATATTAAAACACAACATTGTTTTAAAAACCAGGAGTAAAATCTCCACTCAAATTCCCTTGCAAAACTTTAAAAATCCATTTCAACCTGATATGATCAAATAATGTCCTAAAAATGCAGGAGTAATTGGAAGAAGTTCAATGAAACTGCTCCTGAAGCATGATAAGTTAAGTTATGGAATTGTAGAGCTGGGGAGAGCCTTGCAACCTATCTAACCTATCACTAATATGGACCATTTCCATCAGCTTCTGAAAGACCCAAATAATTAGAACTTACCATCTTTCTGAGCAGTTAGTGCCAAAGTTGAAGAAACAATCTTAGTCTAGCCTTCTGTTTAACGTTCTGAGTGAATCAAGCTGAGGTGATCATTTAAGAATACAGGTCAGCATCTGCTAAGTCAGTTATAAATGAGTAAACTAAAGTTATGAATTTATGACTGTTTTGATTTCATGATCCCTACCCATGCTCTAGTTTAGTGGACTAGGTACTGTGAAGGTCCCTCAACCCCCATGCACCAAGCAACAGCTGTTGTGATCTGTTGTGACAGTGATTGTTGCCTGATAAATGGGAGTGAGGAAACGGAGCTTTATAATAACTGTGGAGGTACATAAAGTTGGTGGTTACACATCTGTAACTGCCAAAGTGAATTCTGGCCATGATTTCCTCACTTGTGCTTTGTTGTTGTATCACTGCAGAGGACATGTGCCATATGCTCTTTCGGAAGATGAAAATAGGCTTTTGCAGTCAGGTTTTAATTCTTCAGTAAGCTTCATCTTGATCATAGTGATGAGTCATTAAAACATGTTTTCTCCTGTTGAGAGAAAATCTTTGAAAAACAAATAGCCTTCCAAGACTATTTGTAATCTGAGACTTATTCTGCTCAAGATTCACATGTTTGTTTTGCACATGAAAAAGTTGTTTCTGCATGAAAGAGAAATATGTACATGCAGAAATATTTTTCCTTCACAGAAAATGGTTTTCTGCACACACAAAAATGCTGTTTTCTATGTGAATCAACCATATGCACATTTTACACAAAAAAATCCTCAATTACATAATTTTGCACACATGAATTAATACTTCTACATTCTACATTCACATACTGTTTTCCATGTGGAAAAATGCTGTTTCCTGAATTGAAGGTGCTGTACATGCAGAATTGAACCTTCAATTGAAGGTGCATGCAGAAAATTCAGTTTTCTTTACAAAACAACCACATGCAAATTTTGTACCTAATGTCTCTCAAAGTGTGAAAATTCTCATCAGGACTTTTCAACCCTCAAAAACCATATTTTTTCAACCATTTCTACTCCTATTGTAGCGTGCTATATGCATGATTATCGACACACAGAAAGACAGATCTATGTTCCTTGTAGGCATCTACTGGTTTGCTACAGAAATAGCATCAACAGATGAGAAATGACTGTACTATAGCTTAGGCAACTTATTGGCCAGCCTCTCTGTCCTTTTATCATACCAAACATGTATTTTCAAGATTGAATTTTGGAAACAAAATACTCTGGATATAAGGATTAGTAGTGGGTCCTCTAACAACAAGTAACAGTGTCAATTGTCCTGCTAAATATTATAGCCATTCTGCTCCATTCTCTCTGCATGCACAATCTGAATAAGTTTACAACCGAAAGCCTGGAAATGGAAGGTATTCTTGATCACAGTATGTAACTGACCACTTTCCAATAAATGTAAGACTCAGTCAGCATGTGTTGTAATGAATGTTTGACTAGGAGCCCATCCACATAGGCTACTTAATGTGGGGCCATTCCAGAAAGGCAGCACTCCAGACTGACTTCAGGGTTGGCTACACCTGGGATGAAGCAGTGTAGTCACCACACTAGGGTTATTCTGGAGTACTGAACCTGATTTGGCTTTGCTGAACATCCACCTTTTCCTGTGCCGTTTTTTGTTCCTGTATCAGCAGCCATGGAAATCCAAATAGCTCCTGGCTATTCCTGCCTTTGCTGGGGTCATCAAAGGTGCCCTCATGATTTAAGAAAAAGGAGGAGGAGGAGGTTCTTTGCTCCTCCTCCCCTCCCCTCCCCTAGTCACTGAAGCAAACAAAAATCACACAGGTAAGTGCCATTCCATTTCCCTCATGCGGGAAGCAGGATGGTAGCACTGGCCCATGTAACTATCATTCCAAAATGTAGAGCCACTCTATTATTATTATTATTATTATTATTATTATTATTATTATTATTATTGTCATTATTATGTTTTTATGCCCCAATTCTGGGCACCACAGAATAAAAGGAAATATTGATAAGCTGGAAGGTGTCTAGTGGAGGGCAACAAAAATAATCAGAGGCTTGGGGACCATATCAGGAGCGTCTTAAAGTGCTGGGTATGTTTCGCCTGCAGAAGAGAAGGTTGAGAGGAGACATGATGGCCATGTATAAATATGTGGAAGGATGTCATAAGGAAGAGCGAGCAGTTTTGTTTTCTGTTGTTCTGGAGACTAGGGTTCAAATTAAAGGGAAAGAGATTCCACCTGAACATTAGGAAGAACTTCCTTACTGTAAGCGCTGTTTAGCAGTGGAACTCTCTACCTTGGAGGGTGGTGGAAGCTCCTTCTCTGGAGGCTTTTAAACAGAGGTTGGATGCCATCTGTCAGGGGTACTTTGATTGTGTTTTTCCTGCATAGCAGGGGGTTGGGCTAGATGGCCTATGTGGTCCCTTCCAACTTATTATTCTCTGATTCTATGATTCTATGACTGGCTATGGCAACCCATTGGGTGAAAATGGACAATCATATTTCCTTAGTCTTAAAAGAAAGCAATGACCAACTTCCCCTGGATTTATCTGGCCAAAAACCCCCACATGTTAAGGGCAATTTGAAGGTACATAATAAATAATATAATGTAAAACCAAATACATTTCATTCTAATTCTTTGTTGCGGTAAAATACGCATATATATTGAAATTATAAAACAAGTGAGAAATAACTGAAAAGTAATCACCATATCTGTAAGACAAAATAGGAAAATATATATCAACCAACACCATGGAAAGTAATGTTCTAGAGTAAGGCACATTTTTAGAAATTAGTGCATAGATTTCTATATATTAGGTCTTTTGCATTAATATTAATAGTGGGATTTATTTTATGCATTTTGTATCCTATTTTTGTGTTGTCTAATTTTTTCCTGTTACAATAAAATTTACTGTTCATTTTTGTGCAGTCGAAACTGGTACAAACAGATATAATGATCGAACCAGAGAGTTCTGTGTAGAGAACTCTTAAAACATTGGTTTTCAGTCCTTGCATACTCAAATATGTCATGTTGATTTAGCTCTGTAATTTTCCCCATCTAATAGGGTCATCATCTTTAATATGACAGTGTTTTTTCCATTTTAGGAATAACTATTAAATTGGAATGTTACAAAATAATTTCGTTTCAGGATAGAGTATGTTGGGTTTTTTTTGGTTTTTTTTACAAAAGCCCAAATTCTCACATTTCTTCATATTCAATGAGAACTGAAACATAAGAACTGGCAGATTTCCCCACACTTATCTTCTGAAAATATCTCACCAAGGAACCCCTATGATAGCTTTGACACATGGTCACCATAAGTCGGAACAACTTGAAGGCACACAACAGGTCGAGGATCCTTCTTTGGAGGCTTTTAAAGCAGAATCTGGATGGCCATCTGCCGGGAGTGCGTTGAATGCAATTTTTCTGCTTCTTGGCAGGGGGTTGGACTGGATGGCCCATGTTCCGACTGCTGGTCTGAGAGCACTTTGAAACTCCAAACCTGATTCTTTAGGAGGAGTGCAGCCCCATTTAAAACAGGATGAAAATATACCACCACACCAGGTATTGATCCAGAACATCATTGGTATATTGATGACACCTCAGTCTATGCTTACAGGTGATCTCATCCAATGATTTCATGTAGATGTTAGGTTTAATAGCATGGGAATAGAAAAGAGACCCATGGAGCAATATGATATCTCTTTTCTAAAGATATAAAAGCGTAGCTCCATCTACATGTTTGGTGTACTGTGGGACAGCTTGCATATAACAGGGCAATTTTTGTTTACAGGTACTATAAGAGCAAGGTACTTCACAAAATGGTGTAAAGTGTATGGATGCTTTTTAATGCTACATTTCTTCATAATAATGTGCTATAAATAAATGGTACTGTAAAACATCATGGCTCTTTGAAAAACTCCAAGCTTTTAAAAGCATTCTCATATATTCTGTTTTTAAAAAAGCAAGAACAAAACAAAAGAAAAGATAAGGGGAAAAAACCCTTCCAGTTATTAATATTTATATATTTGCAATGGTGTGCAATACATATAAAATAATTATAAAATCCAGAGCTTAAATGCTTTCTCTTCTACTCAGATCAAAAAGAAACTTTTAGACCCATCTCAGAGGATTTCTTGCTATTACAAATATGAAACCAGGATGTTTAAAATGAAAAGAGAGAAAGAGAGGGGGTGGGCGAGAGAAGCAAATTTAATAAAATGGTAGTGGGGGAGGGGGAACTGGGAGAGCAAATGCTCAGTTTGATGGCTCCAGAGAGTGGAAGGAGATTATGTTAAGGTCTAAATGGAGCTTTAACATTTTTAAATCCAGAAGGTCTAATCTAATCTAATCCTTTTCAATCCAATTTTTTAAATGCAGCCTAGACAACAGGTTAAAGAAGCTAGGCCTTGCAGTCTTGTACACACACACACACACTTCAGAAAAAGCCTATGTCAAACACAGTTGGCAGATGTGCAGCTTTTACCTCTTATTTAACATTTTAAACATGCTTTCCCCCTTTTTAGATGAATTGAAAATATAATTATAGCAATACCAGAAAAGAATACTGGTATCCCGTTTGGTTGCCATTATATCAGATCTGCCTGTTTAAAAGCATTCCCTCTAACATGTGTAGATAGAAATAGGAGAAGGATTACGATTACAGTTTGTTACATTTATAAGTCACCTTTTCTCCAATGAGCTCAACGTGGCATATGTGGCTCTTACATTACACAGCAACACTGTAGATAGGCCAGGCTGAGTGAGGACTTTATCGCACAAGGCAGGCAAACTGGTATTGAGGTTGCGCTGTTATCTTTGGGGATGGTTCTTCTCATGGGCATCTTGTTGCTAATCTGCCTCCTTCTCATTCCAGGGGAAAATGGAGGGAACCATCTGACTCTGTATCCTCCTAATGAGGTCAGTTTTCTCTCATCCCAGGTCCTTTCCCCATAGAGGTCTGTCTTTCCCCCATTTTGTGCCACTTAGAATTGGGTGTTACTTGACTCAAGAGGCACTCTGGGCTCTGTTTTTCTATGTTGCCAAAATGGACAAGAGTCTCACCAGAAGTTGCCTTGCATCATGTTGCCTTGCATCATGTGTAGTACTCTCTTTTGGCAGCCTAGAGAAATGAGGAGAAGATGCAGAGAAAACTGTCTGATAAGATCATAGCCAGGATGTATGTGCAGAACTTGGATTACAACTACCAGAGTTCCCCAGATAGCATGGACTTTTTAAAAAGCTCTGTCTCTGTGGGACTCACATATTTGATCCCACTGAACATTTGATTGCAGCAACAAAATAGGGTTGTTGCATTTATAGGCCCGGGCTGTGGCGCAGGCGGGAGAGCAAGCCAGCTGCAATTAACTGCAATGAATCACTCTGACCAGGAGATCATGAGTTCGAGGCCCCTCGGAGCCTATGTTTGTCTTGTCTTTGTTCTATATTAAAAGGCATTGAATGTTTGCCTATATGTGTAATGTGATCCGCCCTGAGTCCCCTTCGGGGTGAGAAGGGCAGAATATAAATGCTGTAAATAAATAAAATAAATAAATAAATAGGCAGAGACCCCATTTAACACTGGCCAAGGGGAAAGGGACAGAGAGGACAAAGTGATGGCAGGAAGCAGTAAATCCAATAGCCATTATGAAGAATACTTTGCTTGCCTTTCTGGTTTTGGCACACAGAGGTAGAACTGTGGGAGCAGCTATACTGTAGAATTAATACAATTTGATACCACTTTATCTGCCATGGATCAGTGCTATAGAATCCTGGGACCTTAGATTTGATGAGGCAATAATGCAAAATAAACTATAAAAAATTAACAACTTCCAGGATTTCACAGGAAATGAATTCACAATATTTCATCCCATTATCTTATTCATTTGAGAACTTATTAACAGGGTATCTATAAGTGCTATAAAAAAGAAGTAATGTTTCAGAAGGATGTATTTCTAAGGACGTGTTGTCCCAAGCAGCCAAGTCTACCTTAGCTATTGCTAACCATATGAGATTAAGGTGATGTAAAGAAACTCCCTCATTTCTAGTCCATGCAAGATGAGTGCCTTTCTGCATCAATGATAAATAAAAACAGAAAAGGTCACATCCCACATGGCATCACTTCTGCTTTTTATAAGTCCTATCACATTAAGTCCAGTGTGACTTCAATACCACTTCTTAAACTGCCCAGAACTCAAAAATATTCTCCCTTATGCATTTTTTCTAGAAATGTCAGCATGCCCTCTGCAATAGCTCTTCTGTAACTGCAAAGGCAGCTTTGGATATTCAATATTATGATTGATTTTTCTCAGGTTGGCAGCCTGAACTGGCACTTGGGCTGTTCTTCTTAAAGGTGTTGTTTTGATAGATGGCAGCAGCTGACACCAGAGAAATAGAGAGCTTACACTGGTGAAAGTTAGTGAGAAGAATCAAGTTCTGGGAGAGTTCACTGCTTACTGCCTTGGGATAAGGGTCATTGTGGGTTTAATTGTATATAGTCATGATGTGCCAGTTTGAAAGTAAAGTTGATGTATGCAACATAAAATATATAAGGGGTTGAAAACAAAACACTGAGATTAAATGGAGATACTCCTACATATGGGTTATTTCCTATAGCTCTTAGGGCAATTATGACTATATAGGCGGTTCCCAAGTTACGAACAAGATAGTGATCAGGATGGAATCACTTACATTGATGTGGTATATATATGAGTTACAGGGGTGAAACTTGAGCCCATGCTCATGCATTTGCTGAGCTGTGCACTAGGATATGCACTATCCATGATTCAGTGAAGGCAAGCAAATTAGCAATGGACACTGATGCTCTGATTTCATTGAAACAAAAACTTCTATGCACAAGTATATGAAATCCGGCAACTAGTAAGGTAGAATTTGCCCTGAAGCCCTTGCCAACTCTATAGAAATACTATATCCCACTCAATGTAATTGCTCTTTAGAGACTACGTGCTAATAATTGTAGCAAAGTATCTGCTGTGCATCACAATTAGTGATATGAAAAACTCAGAGTTAGTTTTGATCAATTCTATTTGCATTCCTTTCCCATACTTTCTATGCTTCCGTTTATAGCACACTATGTTTTTTCCTCACTAATGGAAATCTGTATGCACATATTATTTATGTGCATCCCTTAATGTATGCCTGTTTGTACACATTTCCCTTATTGACTAAAGCATGATTGTGCTTATTTTGCAGTTGTATGCATTTTAGCCCTTTGCATTTTAAAGTGGTCTTCATGATGTTGTGCTCAGAAAATGTGCCATAATGGGAATTTCTTAGGCAACTGTCTTGCAACAGGTCTTGGGAAAGGTAGTATAGGTCATTTGGGTTGGAAGGCACTAAAATCCTCTTCCACCACATAGACCAGTTCAATCCCAGACTGTTTCCCTTCCTACCAGGGCCATAGCCAGAAAAAATTCTTGGGAGAGGTTTTGAAAATTTTTTTTTGGGGGGGGGGGGGTTGAACCCCTAAAGGGACTCTTAATTTTTTGCATCTCATAGACTTAGCATGGGGATTTGGCTAACCAGTTAAAATTCATGAGTAAATCAGGTTTTTTTAACCTGAAAAATTTTGGGGGGAGGGGGTTGAACCCCTAACCCCCCCCCCCTCGGCTACAGGCCTGCTTCCTACCATTCAACTAGTCTGGCAAAAGGCAGAAAGAAAGTTCATGTCTACAAAATCTCTCAAAATCTAGGCATGAGAGCAGGTGAGAAGAAAGGTGTAGAAAGGGATGAAGTGAGGAAGTCACACTGATATGTCAGGTTGCTTTCGTCCCCTTTAGTTATTTATACCTCAACACTTTTGTAGGTAGGCAGTGAAGAATGCTACAAAATCCTCCACAATATTGATTTTCTGCTTGAAAATCCAGTTGAAGCCCTCATGAAAAAAGGAGGAAGAGGAGAATGAAATAGAGGTGAAGGAAGGCGGTGTTACAAGACAGTTTTTGCGGCCGTTTCCTCCAACAGTTTGAATTTGGCAGGGGCACCTCTGGTTAAACGTGTTTTCCCACTATTTCCATTGCTTTTACAAAAGAAGTAATATGCATTTAATTAACTTAATTTGCACAAAATTATATAAAATAATGTATAAAATATCCTTTGTGTATAAGATGCATACAAAACATAAATGAATTTCATGTTTAGATTTGGGTCCCATCTTCAAGATATTTAATTATGTATGTATATGTAAATAAAGGTGTTTCAACATCTGAAATAAATCCAAAAGACTTCTGGTTCCAATCATTTCAAGTAAGGGATACTGAACCTGCAGGTGTTCAGAGTAGATATATCTGATAGTGCATGGAAACCAATATAGCTGGATTTTTGTTTTACTTTAAGTATTCTGTTATTTGGACAACAGAATGGGATTGGTTATGTGCAACATGTATGAGCAAGGTATTACAATTCACAGATGAAAAAAATGCTAAAAACAATAAAAGAAATTTGTATCCAACAGAGAAAACTATGAAGTATAGGAAGTATTTCACTCTAGCTATTTTCTTTCATATAAATGGAGTCAAACTGTGCTAGAAAGAGTTCCCATGAGAACAAACAAACTTTTCTCGTTAAAGAAAGGGGATGGTGGGAGAAAAAGGGAGAAGAAAACTTCAGTTTGGTTACAGAAACCCAAGTTGTTATTCTTACTAGAATTTTATCTTTTAAAATTTTGAATTCAGTTTTTAATGCTTCCTTCAACAAAGATGTGGCCTGATTTAGATCCATGTTATTGTCCTATGTCTTCATTCTGGGGATGTGGATTTTTTTTTTAAAAAAATGTTTGCTTTATAGATTGTTGAGAAGCTAATTTGAGTTGAATTTTAGCTTTGATAGAAAATAGAAAGGAGAAAAATGCGTATCCTTGGCAAAGGTTTCAAATCTTAACATTATTTTCTTCATGTGCTAAATGAGAATATGCAAAAAAAAAACCTTGTTGTGAAGAGTAGGTGAGAATTTTATTGTTGCCTGTCTCAGAGATAATGTACACTTTTTGTGCAACCATTTGTTTTTAATTTTTAAGTTTTTTATTAAGTGTGTTAATGACATACAGAATGTAAGAAAAAACATCAAAAGAGAACACATAATAAAGATAAACCATTCCCTCAAACCCCCCACCCTCCCCCCACCCGTGAACCACCATCCTTGTCTTCCGGCACCACTCAGTGTGAAATGAATATCTTAAAAAGACCTACCCTTATCTTTGCATTAATAAATTTCCCTTTTGTAGAACATTTTTGCTAATTTCTATACATGTGAAAAATTTAAATATAATTTCAGTTATTTTCTGTTTTTTCCTCAGAAACAAGGCAGCTTGTGACATTGAAACAAAATGACAACAATAACAACAAAACAGATGCAGATGGTATTAAAAAGTAGTTTGTGTGTATCTTTGACAAACTGTCACTGGATAGTTTTTCTGTATCTTTGTGATTAACCTACATGTTCTTTTTAGCTTACTGTATGTCTTGCCTTTACAAAGTGAAAAGAAATTAGGGACATTTTTGCACAGAATGTAACACATTGTGCAAGACGTGATTTTTAAAAAAGTATACACATTTGACTTTGTGGTGGGGACTTCAGAACTGTTATAGCTAGAATACTATTTTTCCTATGTGCTTAATGAATAATATCCAATATTCCCTAGAACCTTTTAAAAGAATTAAGTACTATTTTACCAATTACTTATGCAGGTGAGACATAGTGGTTCCAAGCTCATAATTTTGCACTTAACCACAACAGTAGACCAGCTCTGTCCATCTGCTAAAGATATACGGAAACGGAATATGAGTATACAGTGAACAATTGTGAAGAAAATCCAGTACAGTTTAAATTGACTAAGAAATTTCTTCATGTCTTTTCATTCTCAACATCCCAAAGTTGCTTATGATATAGCAACCCACAAGATATCTTAAAATCAAATAAAGAAACTATAAGGCAATAATAAAAATAAAATAACACAATAAAACATTTCATTGAAGTCCTTAAATTATTAAGAATAACCAATTGATCTCAAAAATGTTTATAATAACTTCACTAATGAAGAGAAGGTAGAGCAGAAGACAGATCAGAGAAGGTAGAATGTAGGTTCTTATTGTGTGTCAAAATGACCATGATCTTTTATTGGCCAGAGCACACACAGCTTGAGATGGCATAGAGCAGGGATGGACAAAGTTCAGGCTGCCAGACTCCCATACTTCACCTGGAAAAGCTGAGAGACCCTCACTACTTGAAATAGCCAGAATCGCTTGCAACACCTTGACATAAACAAGTCCCTCTTTGGTGTGGCAACCACCACTCCTATCCCATAATTACTCACCCTCCCTCCATCTACTCACAGTTATTCCTGCTTAACTTCCTTGCTGTCCATCTTCACGCAGTCCCTTCAAACTCTTCCACTCCTTCTTCTATCCCCTCTTGCTTGAATCTCTGCTTTAAATGCATATTGATCAACTCCCTTCAAAAGATCCATGTTTTAAATTCTCTTATGCTCAGTCCCCTAGAACAGAAAACCTGTCATTCACCTCTCACTCTTCCTTCCACCCATCTTGCCCGAATTGCTATTTTAAATTATCTTTGTCAACAGATCCCTGCTGTAAATTCTCTTAGCTCTACTCAGTTAAATAGAAATCTTATTGGTCCATCCAGATATTCCCACCACTACTCCCTGAAAAGTTAATAGGCAAGCCACCATTTCTTTTTTTTAAAAAAAAGAATGTGTCCACTGAGAAGTCCACATGCCTGAACATGACCTGCAGCCCCACTGCAGTTGCCCACCCTGGCATAGGAGTCAGCAATGTAGCAATCTGCCTGTTAGTTTACCCTAACCTATATGCTGAAGGGGCTCAGGTTTCCCAGTTTTGAGGGTTTATGCTATCATCTTGATGTGAGACATATTAGCAGCCCCCATGTTGATCTGCAGCCTAGAAGTCTACTATTCAGGATCCTTCACATCATCCTACAACCAGACCTAACCAGGCCCATACATCCAGAATCGTTCAGTGTCTTCACTATACCACAGAGGCTGTAACAGAAAAACATAATGCCTATACAGTCACAATAAAAGAATTGAAACATTAAGCAAGAAAAAAGCAATGGAAGAGGACTCAAGAAACTCAGTAATCTAGACCAATTAGTAGGTGGGTGAAATAACTCCCCACCCGTGTCAGCTTGTATCCGAGTTTAATTCACAGTGACTGACAATAAAAACCATAAAGAGTGAAGAGTGGAGTGAAGGAAAACTTAATGGGGGGAATTATCTTTTGGTGGGTTAATGCCCTTATTTATTTCCCCTCCTCAATAGCCACATTCTGGGATTATTTGGCAGTCTGTCAGTAAGTAGGCTTTTCCCTAAACCAAATTTAGTGAATCTGGTGCTGTTCAGATTTTCAACTCTCATGGAATACTTGACCTTATATTAGCATGTATTTTCCTTCCAAGTCAAAAGAGTATATAGACTTATTTAAAGTCAAAAAAGCAAGTACTAAATATTTGCTTGACAGAGATGAAGATCTTTATAGGCTTTACATTACATCCTTGCTACATTCATCAGGGATTCCTCTGAAAAGCAGTGAAAAAGAAGCATAATTGAATTGACGTGCTGTTAGTATGTAGCATTACCAATACTCACTGGACACAAAATTCATTTCTCATGTCATTATGGCAAGTGCTGCTAATGGCATAGCCCCATAACTCTTTGTCATCCCATAATGTCTCATATGTATAATTGGCATTAGCAATCTTACTCTCTGAAATAAAATATCTCAATTGACAATGTGAAATACCCTCAAATGAGGTGGTTATAGAACAAACAAGTTAAAGAAACCAGATTGCTCTGCATTCTGCCCTGAATCTCTCATAACTCAACTTCATTAGATAACTTCTAGTTCTATAAGAGAGGAAGATATTTTCTATCCACTTTCTCCATGCTAGTCAGCTTTTATAAATCGACTTTTTCTTCTAAACTAAATTTTTTCAAATGCTGTAACTTATGAGAGAAATGATTATTTTAGTTTTATTCTTTTCAGCATTTACCAGCTTTACAATATCCTTTTTGAGATGCACTGATCAAAACTTTGAATGGTATCATTTTATCATGGATGTATGCTGGGGTAAAAATGGGGAGAGGGGATCAAAATAAAGGCATTACCTTCCTAATTAAAAATCTGCCCCCACCTTGAAATTTTCTTTTAGTGCCCAGATTTCTAGCATTGTATCAACTTAAAACTTCAGTTGAGCAGAAATGGAACTCTGACATCCAAAACAAAAAGGCCAGACAAGTTAACAAGGACATGCAAACACAACACATATTAAAATTCTAGACTTGTGAAGGGCTGGTTCGTTGCATTTTAAAATTCAAGTTTCACTTCAATGTAATCTCCACCTAAGACTCATGCATTAGTCAAGCATTCCTTCTTTTTAATAAGCAGTAGCTAGAATCCTGTTGTTTAGTTCTAATAAAAGAAGACCTGTTAATTCAATCGATGCCCTCTCTGACTCACCACGCAGGGGCATTGTGGTGGATGGCGCTCCCCTGCCCATCATCTTTTCCTGGGGCTCCTTCTTCCCAGGAGCCCCTTGTGCCCTGCATGTTCTTGGCGTATTTTAGCCAGCCAGCTCTGCTCTGCTCTGTACCCTGATTAGCCAAAGTTCAGGACTGCTTTGACCTGTTGCTGTGGATAAAAGAGGCAGCATGTCAGCTCTATGGCCAGTTGCCTCTGAGCTGCCCCCTCCCTTCCACTCTGTAGTCATTTAACCTTGTGTGCTGTTATTGTTCTTTCACAGTCCTGCTCTTTCATCACAACTTGGGATGTTTTACATGGGCCCTGGATCTGGTTTACATACTTGCCTTTTGGTATATGTGGGGGCCATTCAGGTGACTTATTATGGATGTGGCAGTACTGGTGTCCCAGGTCGGAAGTGGTTGGAAACCCTATTATTGTTAAGTGGCATCGGGCTGTCTGATTCCTGATCCAGGGCCCATGTGTGGCTTCCAAACTTGGTTTCACAGTAACAAATAAACAAGTTTATTTATTTATTTATTTATTTATTACAGCATTTCTATCCTGCCTTCTCATCCCCGAAGGGGGACTCAAAAGCCACAAGTTGTGGCTTTTGGTTATCCCAACATCTTGTGTTTGTCTAATTTTGGTGGGCTACAGAGGGTGGATGGTGGTCTCTTCTGCCCACTCAATAGATTACTGTCCCACTTTTCTCTCATAACTGAGATCCAAAGTGTCTGGACCGAGACCCAAAGCTACTCAAGTCAATGTACTTTACTCTGTACTAACAGTAGGAATTTGTTCAATGTTTAAAAAGAAACAATCCAGAGGGTAACTTGATACTGGAGTGTTATTTCAACAAATCACTGTTTTTGTAATCCGCACTTGATATTTATTATTGCAATTTGCCTTTGAACTAACCTTTTCCTTTAACCCTGATTGCCATAGTGCTGACACCTTGAACAACAGAGGAATGTTGATGTTAAAATTAAATTTCCACACTTATGTTGGTAAGAGGGTTTCCCACTTTGTCCATGTGTGAATAGCTTTGCAAAAATGATAGTCATGGAGCTGCAGGGTTTCCATATTTCTCTAGCAGTAAAACATCTCCTATGTAATACATTTGAAAAAAATGCTTGCAATATGAGGGGCTATATGTTTAATACACACAGACTGATAGAGTTGTATTGTTTGGTATGTGCAATGTGAAAGTTTTTGATCTTTCTTTCTTTCTTTCTTTCTTTCTTTCTTTCTTTCTTTCTGACACAATAACAATAAAGTAACTATGCAAAGTCAAAAGCAGAAAGCAAGAGAGAGAAAAAAAGAGTGACAAGAAAATTAAGTTTCAACATGATTTAAAAACTAAATATATTTTATTATTTATTTTCAGCATTTATAAGCTGCTTTTTGCTATTTGAAGAGTGCTTCCAAACATTGCTTTCTGTTCTTTGAAAATATGAAGAAAGGAGGGGAAACTATATGCAGATCCAAGGGCAATTTACATATGATATCCATGTGATATATAGCTGAACAAAGTAATATCACAACTTTTTTGATTAAAGTTGTACATAAAGTTGGTATCAACATGGGTCCAGATTTAGCCAATGACTAACCCACCTGTTGGCTGATGAACTAACATCTGACCCATTTGACTGATGACATCAGAGGTGACAGGTCTGGCATTCTACAGGGTGGACACCACCATATGGATCCTCTGTCACTTGAGGATGTGACAAACCAACACTCCTTTGACCTGGACATGGCCCATGTTGCCTAAACTTCCAAACATGTAAGAAGACCCTGCACCCTTTATTTGGTCCTGACAACATCTGTATTCCTCCTTCCTGGATCCCAATCTCATGAATACTGCCTGTTAAATTGTGACAAAAAGATTAAATATGTAGTACAATTCCCACTTGCAGGGACAGTGGGAGAAACAAAGTTCCAAAGAAAACAGAGCCTAGGTACTTCCTTATATATCCCAGCCCCCAAATGAGAATCAATTTTGTCACTTCAGTTCCACACACTACCCAATATATTAGCTGATGGTTCCTGCCTTTCCCAGAGCACATGCAAACTGTGCAGAATTCAGAGAAGGGGAAATCCAATTGAGGGCATTGTCGACATGATGCCAATGCTTTGTCTTGCTCCCAAACTGCAAATTTGCCTCCCAATAAGTCAGGAATCATGCTTCCAGTTATTGGCTGCATTGTAATGAAAGGAAAAATGGTTGTGTTCTGGCAGCAGCATGAAATATGATACCAAGAAGAACCACTACCAACTCATGTCATTGTAGTGCAACAGGCAAGGCAATCCAAACTTCAGGGGGGGTTCCTGCCACCAGAAATAAACCCTACTTTGTTCCCAGTTTCTATCCAGCATTAAGGAAGTTTTTTATTCCACATCAATAGAGTCTTGCTATCCATTAGAGTCTCACCTCTCACTTTATTAACACTAAATCACTGATGGGAGGCTTAGAAAAAAACAGATGTCACAATATATCTTTTTTCTAATGCAAAGTCAGTGGAAATCCACCAGGAATGACTTTGCAAAAAAAAAAGTGTGTTATTTGCAGAGCTAAATACTGAAGCGTGTCAAAAAAAAAGGCATCAGGTTGAAAAGTAATCAATATGTGTAGGAAGCTGGAAAAGCTATGCAACACCAATGTCATCAGAAAGTCATGAAAAGAAGGCAAGCTGGAAATTGGCCAAACAGGAAGTATTTAAATCAGAAATTTTCAACTTCCTTATAACTGGAAATTTTGTAGTCCTTTGCTCACAATTTATCCATTCTGAAATTAATGTTGGAAGCCTATTAGACCCTACACTGTAATAAAACTTGAAGTTAGAATCATACAGTAGAAAAAGATTCCTAGGACCATCCGGTTTGATGCGGAATGGTAAGGAACCACCTCTGAATGTCATGTGGGCAAACATACTACCCTTGAGGTTGGCATCAGGCAGTTTCACCCTCATGAGAATTTGTGTGACTTGAGGGTAACAAACCTCAGATTGGTCTTCCAGAAGATGGCAGACATAGGAGCAAGCCAGATGTTTCTCTTAGGGACTCAACTGTTTTCACCCAGGAGAAGCTGGGGAGAAAGTCTGGGAGAAACCAACTGCCCCAGCTGGTGCCAACTAAGGGTGCTTCCAGATAGCAATTTATTGCGGGTGAAATTGGGTTAAAGAAATCTGTTTCCACCTGCATTGCTGTCCCCATGGGTGCCCAAAAGAAGTGGGCTTTTCTGGTGGTTGTCTCCATGTCAGCTGGCATGGGGCCACTCAACCTCCCCTAAAAGCCTTTAAAATAAAGGAAAACTTACAGGGTGACTATTAGACCTCCCTGCAGGCTTCCTGGAACGTACCAATGACACTCCACAAGATGTGTGTGTGGTGGAGGGAGACGGGATGTGCCCCTCCTGCCATGTCATTGGTATGCTCCAGGAAGCCTGCAGAGAGGCCTAGTGGCGACCCGGTAAGTGTTTCTTTATTTTTAAGGCTTTGGGGGCAGAGGTTAGGGAGGGGGTGGGTGCCCTCTTTGCTTCTCTGGGCTCATGGGGCCTGAAGAAGCCAATTGGGCTGTGGGGTTGTTGCATCTCCTTTGCACATCACAAAGGAAAACACAGGTAACATTTTAAATAAAGTCACCTACATTTCAATCCAACTTTTTAAATGTGGTCTCTTTATTTCATGGGATTGAGCTACAATTCTATGGTGGGATCTGTAGTCCAGCATTTGGAGAATTAAATAATTCCTTACTCTTGCTATAATAATCACCTATCTATATATAAATGAGTAATGGCATCACGGCGACCCACAAAACAACAAAACTACAGGCCTCCCAACCTCAAAATTTGACAACACAACCCATCATCCACGCCTCTAGGTTGATACAACAAAAAGAAAAGAAAAATAAAGTCCTAATTAGAGGGAGAAGAATAATTGTTTTTATCCAATTGCTGCCAGTTAGAAGGCTAAGCTCTGTCAGGGGAAAACCTTTACCCTTTACCTTAACTACCACCAATACCTCAATACTTTATTTCCCATACCACCATACTTCGCCACAGCAATGCGTGGCTGGGCACAGCTAGTAGTTTCTATAAATTTTAATAAACCCAGTGGGGCATACTGTTTTTCTGTGCAAATGTGGATGGGGCATGGTAGAAATTCAGAAATATCTATTGATCCACTTTTTTTTTAGTTCTTAGTATGTGTACATGTTTTTATTCATATATACCAGGGGTACCCAAACTAAGGCCTGGGGGCCAGATGCGGCCCATCGAAGCCATTTATCTGGCCCCCACGGCACAAGGGCAGAAGGGGGTTGGGCTAAATGACCCAAGGGGTCTCTTCTTCTCTTCCACCCTCCTCCTCCTCCTCCTCCTCCTCCTCCTCCTCCTCCTCCTCCTCCTTAACATTGAGGCTGGGTGGCCATCTGTCAGGGGTGCTTTGCTTGTGCTTTTGGTGCACAAAGGCAGAAGGGGGTTGGACTAAATGGCCCAAGGGGTCTTTTCCAACCCTCTTTATTATTATTATTATTATTATTATTATTATTATTATTATTATTATACATTGAGGCTGGGTGGCCATCTGTCAGGGGTGCTTTGCTTGTGCTTTTGGTGCACAAAGGCAGAAGGGGATTGGACTCAATGGCCCAAAGGGTCTCTTTCAACACTCTTTGTTGTTGTTGTTGTTGTTGTTGTTGTTGTTGTTGTTGTTGTTGTTGTTATTGCTCGGTGGCCAACTATAGTCCAGCCCTCCAATGGTCCGAAGGATCGTGAACTGGCCCCCTGTTTAAAAAGTTTGGGGACCCCTGATATATACCATATGTGTGCCACAGGTGTTTTTCCTCTCCCAATACTTGCCAAGTGGTAACCTATTTAAGATTCCAGTCTGGCAAATTAGCACTTTCCCTAGTAGTAGTATAAGCAAAAATTATAGAAAGGGATAAAGAAATCCTATCTGGCCCTGAAGAAGCCAGTGAACTTACTCTGTATCAGAGGCAGGAGAGTGGGTTGAATGGTCCAATGTCAAGATGATGAGTGGGGGCGTCCAAGTGCTAGGACATAACTTACTTATGCCTCCTGTCATTAGAGCCCAGAAAAGGGACTCACCTTGCCATGTTTCTCTGGTTGGGCAGAATAATGACTGGAGCAGACAAGCGTTGGAATCTAACAACATGGTGAATGACAGGTTCCCAAGAACGTAGGACTACAATCTTCGGCATAATATTATTTTCTTCCTGAGGTATGGAAACAATAAGACTTAATTTACTTTACAAGGCTGCTATTGTAGGAATCAGGCTTTTAAAAAGCTTTTTTGAATATTCAAAAGTAGTGTATAGCTCATAGTGGAAGGAATGATGATGAAATCTCCATTTACCTGTCAGATTCTTTCTCTCCATCCATCATAACTTCTTGTGCCAGCAGGACTGCTGACCTGAAGGTTGGATTGCTGACCTGAAGTTTCTCAGTTTGAATCTGAGGAGAGCTACAGCTCCACATGTGGGGACATGAGAGAAGCCTTCCACAAGGATGGTAAAACATCAAAACATCTGGGTGTCCCCTAGGCAATGTCCTTGCAGACGGCCAATTCTCTCACACCAGAAGTGATTTGCAGTTTCTCAAGTCACTCCTGACATGGGAAAAATAATAATAAAGAAGATACTGAGGTCAAGTATCTAAATGAGGAAAACAGAAGAATGTAAGAATGTACGCAGGAAAGCCCAATACATGATATGAAACATTTTCCATGAGCAAATTAAAAGGTGATTTTTACCTCATCTCACAAAAGAGAAGAAAGGGGCAATGTAACACTGAGAGATTCTTCTTATGTGCTTGCTATTTTCTTGTCAGGCACTCTATTGATTTGCTTACCCGGCCAATTTATTTTCCCGAAGAAAGGGAAGAGAAAAGGGATCTTGTTTTGTAGATTTCCCATTTATATTCCTCTGCTATATTCTATGTTTGAAGAAAAGAAATGTCCAAGGCTGAAACACATCTTTGATTAATGGTTGCAAATATTTGTTTAAACCTTCTTGATAGACAGAAGGTTGCTCTAAATAAGTAAGACAGTGGATTTTAAAATGCAATGACTGATAGACACCTTTATTTTAAAAGGAAAACACCTAAAAGCATCATTTTAAAAGAATGATCTTTTTTTCTAAAACTTTCTTTCATCAGTAGTAATAGCAGCAGAAGTTTTTCAAATATTAGAAAGAAACCCTTTCATGAAGGATTTATATAGACAGGGATAATGAAAAGGAAAGCAACCAAGGCTTGGGATATTAGGTATAATTCAATGATACTGAATGCTAGAAACTGGGAAATTAATTCAT
The DNA here is from genome assembly GCF_035594765.1 of Anolis carolinensis. Taxonomy (NCBI): domain Eukaryota; kingdom Metazoa; phylum Chordata; class Lepidosauria; order Squamata; family Anolidae; genus Anolis; species Anolis carolinensis. The sequence continues at coordinate 298,226,570 of NC_085842.1, forward strand.
TAACATCAGCACTAATATTTGAATTTTTCATTAGCTGAGTGATATACATTAGGATAGAATCAGATGTTAGGTCTCTTAAGTTCAGGCAGATAGCAATTTTACATGGCCTCCTGTTTTTATACTATGTTTTATTATGCTATTGTTATTATGTTTTGTTTTAATATGTTATTGTATAAGGATTTTTATTGGATGTTGTTGTGTGTCTTGTATGTATTTTGTTTTGTTTTATTGTAATTGTTTGGGCTTGGCCCCATGTTAGCCACCCCAAGTCCCTTCGGGGAGATGGAGGCAGGATACAAAAATAAAGAAGAAGAAGAAGAAGAAGAAGAAGAAGAAGAAGAAGAAGAAGAAGAAGAAGAAGATGATGATGATGATGATGATGATGATTATTATTATTATGGTCTGTGGCAGGAAGTGGCAGCAAGTTGTTTCCATTTTAGTGGGGTAGAGAGTATACATTCTGTTCCTTAATCTGAAAATTAAAAGATCTATCCAAAGTTTTGAGTCTATTTTGACAATTAGGTTCAGAACCATAGTTAGCTCCTCTAAATTTCATAATAAAACAGAAGGGTGGATTCATCATCTCTATTGATAAATAACCTGTTTTTGTCCAGATGTTGCCAGAAAACAACTTCTATCAGTTCTTGCCAGCATATATACAATGATAAGGAATAATGGTAGAAACAACATGTAGAGGGCTATAAGTTCTCCATCTGTGACTGAACAAGACATAGAGTAATATTACACACATATACAAATACACAGCACTTAGAGCACATTGAAATAGATTCTAACATTTATTTCAGGAGTACAGTACATCTCTTTCTTCCTTCCATCTCTTACTTCTTACTTTCTTCAGTAAATTATCCAGGTCTGGAACATAAGAAACAAAATATTTTGATCCCTAGAGAAACTGTCCTTCTTTACTCAGACTGGAAGTTCTGACAAGACTCATTGGCAGGCTGACAAGTGACAACCGGGCAGCCTGCCATGGGCTAATGATGTCCGCTGCGGCGTGCTGCCTCTGCCTCAATTTGCCACCTGCACAGGCTCTGCCTGAACAGATGACAAATCAGGTTGGAAATTTAAGCCACATGTTGGCAAAGGGAGAAAGTGGGCCAAATTATCTGTACTTTAAGCACCACACATTACCTTTGAGGGTTGGAGTTCAATTCTGCACTTAAACACATGGTTGGGCTCGTGCTACTGTACCCATGTTGTAAAGTAAATACAGAATCCCTGATTTACCAATTAGAGATGAGTAGAAACTGAGTACTTCTGTTTTGTAAAGTATTTTTTTTCCAAAGTGCTGAGCCAAATTTTCCCCATCACAATCCCTGCCTCATTTTCAGACTTCAAAAGGAGGCTGGTAGGTCAGTGGAGGAAATGTAAATGTTTTGGAAGATGGGACGGAGTTAAGTTCCTTTTGAAATAAAGAAGGTAGGAAACAGAATGGGAGAACCAGTTTGGGCAGCTTTTTCTATATAACTTCCTTAAATGTAATTTGATTGCTCTCTGAACAAGTAGAAACAGCTTTTTCTAAGCTGCTGCAGTTTTTTTAGAACTTGCTTCAATACAGAAAACTGACTGCAGCTGTAAAATAATGTTTATAGGTGGCAAATAAAGTTTATTGGCTGGACTGTAGCTCTTGTGATTTCTTCCAGCTCTATCATTCTATGCAATCAATGCAGCCTGTGGTCTGTGCAAATAGGTGGTCTACAGCAGTCACAATCCTTCAGCTGAACTCTCTCACATCAGCTGATACAGCCCTATAAATTCCCATGGTTTGGGTCAAGGCAATTGCAAGATGTTCTCTGGGGTTATAGAAAGCAGAACTAAACATAGAATATTGAATTATGCAAGCAAGACATATTGATCATTGTGATTGGTATGAGGACAAGTACAAACATGCTGCTAACAGGAAAGTTTATACCCCCACCTGGTTCTCTACTATCTCTGTATTCTCAAACTGCTAGGCCAAAGAGACCATCTAGAAAAATGTTGTTGTTGTTTGTAATAATAATGAATAACAATGCTTGATAAAGTCTGCTTAGCACAAAATATTACTTTCAAATCACTGGATAGCCTTTGATGCTCACCAATGATGTAGATGATGATGATGATGATGATGATTATTATTATTATTATTATATTTCTTACCTGCCTCTCCTCGGAAGAGATAGGTATTCAATTAAAAAAAATCCAACAGACATAAAATTTACAGACAACGACGAAACTCCTACTTAATTATATGCTGACGGCAGCGAGGATTATATATGCAAAAAATTGGAGACAAGAAGAGGTACCGAATGTAGACCAATGGTTAATAAAATTAATGGAAATCAAGAACATGGACAGATTAACATATCTAATAAAGAAACAACAGGGTTTACCAAAGAAATGTACAGACTGGCAACCATTTTTGAACTTTATTAATAAAGAAAAGAAATATATTATAATATAACTCAAGAACATATAGATGATGACAAGAGTAACATGAAAGATATGAAATTCAGGGAAGCTAAAACATAATCATGGAATAATAGTAATCGGAGGAGATCCAGGATGGATCGAAGACAATGTGGAGATGGATGGAAGTCAACAACTCTTTGCTTTTAGACGTACAAATACGTGAAGGGAAGTCATAGGGAGGAGGGAGCAAGCTTGTTTTCTGCTGCCCTGCAGACTAGGACACGGAACAATGGCTTCAAACTACAGGAAAGGAGATTCCACTTGAACATCAGGAAGAACTTCCTCACTGTGAGAGCTGTTCGACAGTGGAACTCTCTCCCCGGGGCCGTGGTGGAGGCTCCTTCTTTGGAGGCTTTTAAGCAGAGGCTGGATGGCCATCTGTCGGGGGTGCTTTGAATGAGATTTCCTGCTTCTTAGCAGGGGGTTGGACTTGATGGCCCATGTGGTCTCTTCCAACTCTACTATTCTATGATTCTATGATTCTATGATTCTATGACTTTTCCACTTTTGGTTTTTTTTCTGATTTTTTGATTTCTACTTTTTTCTTATCTACCCTCGAATCTCTCTAAACTATCTAGTTTCCTACTTTTCTATTAACCACAATGTTCTCCCACTTTTAATGTATCTATTTTGAAATTAAAAATAAAGTTTTAAAAAAATCCAACAGCTTGTTTAGCTGTTGAATCTCTTCTGGCAGGTCACTCCACACTCTTGGGGCGGCTGATGAAAAGGACTGGGTGATGCTTGCTAGTTGGGTTCTGAGAGTTGCTGCCTAGAGATGTACTCAAAAGTTATTCCTTTGTTTCCTCCGTGCTGTCATTTTATTTTGACTGTTCATCTACACAAAATGAATAAAGACATTTTTGTAGGAAATGAGAGGCTTTTGTTTTCCTTTCGTTTCGACCCCTTAACAATAAGCAGGTACTGACAGAGAGCTGCAGTGCTTTCCTATGACATCCGATGTGTGCCAATGGGTCTTAATAATAATAATAATAATAATAATAATAATAATAATAATAATATTAATATTGATAGCTATCCTGAGTCTGAGAGGGCAGTGTCAATCTGGGTGCTACATTTTTAACCAACTGGTGGGCAAGGATTCCAAACCCCACCTGTCTGTGGCAGATCCCCTAACCACTATCAGTAGTGTCCTTAGACGATTACATGTTTCAAGTGAGGAGCACAGCATGCAAGGAATCCATTCTGGTCTAATGTAACATCATTCTAGAACATAGCTGAGAATCATGTGACCATGGACCACATGGAAATCTGGAAGTCCAAGTCCCAAATAACACCTACAAACCAACTCTCTGGCCTTCATCTGCTTTTCAGTGCTACTCTTAAAACATGGGAAAGTGCCACTAGAGACCTGTTTGTGTCTTCAAAACCTTTCATCTCCATATTTGCTTTTCCTAATGTGTGGTAAATGTGGCATGGCCAAAAGTACATGCTGCCTGTTCAAACCTACCTACAATGTAGGATGGAGACCTTATCAACTTCTCACTCCAGTCACACATGAATGCCCAGGATGAAATTTGTTCTATAGTGTTAACCATTAACCACACATTCTCCTCTTCTGGGACACTGAAATTTGTACCTTTTTACTGTAAAGTGATCAGCAACCTTGGCGGAAGCAAACCAGTGAGGTGAGTGCAGGGAGTTATAAATCACTCCAATTAATCACTCTGACTACCCATGGGATGTGGGAGGTGGAGAGATAGAAATGTGGGCAAAGCACTCTAGAACTACAACCAGATGGTACAATCATGTCAGATCTGTTTAGATAAGCTGTTTGCCAGAGACAGCAATAGCGTAATACCAGATTTCCATAAAGTGAATCAATATTTGCGCATTTGAGACCAGCTGTTTTTCAAGATGCCATTAAGGCAAGTTGCAGGGGTCTTCATTGCCCTTTGCTGCTTCTCTCACATTCCTCAGTTTCCAATTTCCATTGGATTTAACACAACTGAGACAGATTGTTGTTACTTTGCCTCACTCCTCCATCAAGTGTTTATCCACTGAACACCAGCAATAATCAACTCAACGAACTGCAGGTTTATTTGCATGACATTGCCTCACCATCAGACACCTTTTTCCATTTGACTCTTTTGCATTACTTTGTATCTAGGCTGCACTACAATCAATGCTCTAAGTTGTTGATCAGTACTGCCATTAATGCCTTGTTTTGCTCAAGGTTGGTGAACATATTCATGTTGTGTTGATAACTATGCTAAGCCACTGACCATTTACATTAGTTTAATCTCTCTGAAGTCAGACCGATAATAAAATTTTTGCAATGTTTTAACTTGATAAATTATGGACTGATAAGTCATTAATACGTTTAATACAAGTTGAGCATCTCTTATTCGGAATTTCATAATCTGAAATACTCCAAAATCCAAAATAGTTCACATGCGAGGATGCTATAGTGACAACTTTGCTTTCTGATTGTTCAAAATATACAAACTTTTTCATGCATACAAGTGTTACAAATATTATGAATAAATTACTAGGCATGTGCAATCAATTAAAAATGTTTCAAAAGTCATTACAAAACTGGGGGGTGCTGGCATTTCATTTCTAAAGTGTTTCTAAAGTATAGTTAGTAAAAATTTGTTACTATAACAAGAGTAATTAAAGGTTGTTACTTTTTTGGTTAAATAATTCGGCAAGTGAGAAAACTTCAGGGGCTAATTTCTCCATAATTTTTAGAGCTATCGTGATAAAACCTGCTATTATTGTACCACATATTTTCCACTGTTAGCCCACCAAATTTCAGAACGTCACACTCAACAACTAATTTTTGGGGGAGTTTTGAATTTTTTTTACAAACAATATATATATATTTAAAAAACTAAAAGAGCTATCTACTTGGATTTTATACACAATGCACAAGATAACCAGAGCATCAATCCCCAGAACTTATAGAAAAATTCACACATATACAGTTTTTGGGGGATTTTAAAAAGTTTAGACAAAAATATTTATCCTCCCCAAAAAGCCACAACAGCAATCCCCTTGAATGTGTGTCTATATGACACATAATTAACCACATAACTTCAAATTAGCACAGATGTATACTATTACTTATTTAATTTAGTCCCCTTTGAAGATTTTATTTTTTATCATTAGACTCTAAATGGCTGGCTGCTGCAGCCCTCATTGGAGCTTTCTGGTGCTGAGCACTACATTCTGGGAAATGTAGTTTAGGGCAGAGCCTTTTGAATTCTCTGCCACAGGGGACCTCACCTTCCCAAACTACATTTCCCAGAATGCTGTATTCTCAGTCTCCTACCCAACTCTGCTAGTCCTACCCCCAGCAGCCTTTCTTTCACACTGGTGACCAGCAAAAGTGTCTTCATTTAAAACACTAGCAATGGCCTTTGGGTCAAAATTGCTTGATGCAATTAAAATTAAACTGACTTTGGGAGGCATCCGAATGTTACATAATCTTAACGTGATTGGTGAGTGTTTCAATTCTAACCCCCTCCTTTCCTGTATGTTTCTAATATTGATTTGTATGCATGAATTTAACAAATTTGATTCGACCTACAAGGAGTAACAATATTTTTGCACACCCCTAAAAATTACCTTCAGGTTATATGTATATAGTGTATGTTATATGTATATATATGTAAAAAATAATCTATGTAACATTTTACAACATAAATTAATGTACATATATGCAAGTGCTGGCATTACATAATAATAATAATAATAATAATAATAATAATAATAATAATAATAATAATAAAAAATCCAAAACACTCTTGGTCCAAAGTTTTCAGATATCTTCACAGGATTGGGATAAGCGCTATCTTCAGTAGATCTCTGCTCATAGAATACTTTAATTCACCAAAGGTTTGGGTGGCTTCCTCAGTTATCTATTTCACTGAAACTTCCTAAGGCTCCTTTAATTTGGCTGAGGACTGAGGTTTAAAGAATCTTTCTGGACAGCATTGGATGACAAGGAGAAAAGGTTGCTTGAAAAAGAGGGAAAAGTCTGCTTGAAACCTGTTTGGCTTTGAGATTTGTTGTGTCAGCTTCACTGGCTGCCAGTATGCTACCGAGCCCAATTCAAAGTGCTGGTCTTGGCCTACAAAGCCCTAAACGGTTCTGGTCCAACTTACCTGTCCAAACGTATCTCCTCCTATGAACCTATGAGAACTTTAAGATCATCTGGGGAGACCCTGCTCTTGATCCCACCTGCTTCACAAGCATGGCTGGTGGGGACGAGAGACAGGGCCTCCTCAGTGGTGGCTCCTCAGCTGTGGAATTCCATCCCTAGTGACATCCGGCAGGCTTCATCCCTTCTGGATTTCAGAAAGAAATAGAAGACCTGGCTATGCGCGCAAGAATTTAAAGAATAAGCTCTGTTGGCTTTGACTCGGCCTAGATCAAGGTTTATGTACAAGGTTTTGCGGATGAATCATTTAAGCACTTTGTATTGTTTTAAATTTGTATATTGTATATTGTTATTTGTTTCACTGTTTTAACTGCTTTATGTTTTTTTCTATTGTATTGTTGTTTATTGGCATTTAATTTTGCCAGATTTGTAAACCGCCTTGTGTCCCCTCAGGTAAGTAAGGGGGGATAGAAATGATGGAAATAAATAAATAAATAATTTTGACTCTACCACTTACAGAGGTAGTTTGGTGGAAACATGAGAGATCTCAGTGGTCGCTCCAGGTTTATGGAATTTCCTCATAAGGAATGTTGGACTTCCCCTCTTCTCTTTGTTTTCACCATTAGGTGAAGAGCTTTTAATTCCGGCAGGTCTTCCTCAACCGACTGACTCTTATATGAAGAGGTTATAAATGAGTTGTCCTGCACTTTTTATGACTGAATTGTTTATTTATTATTACTGTGGTATTTTAACAGTATAATTAATCTGTTTTATATTTTAACATGTGACATTTATTGTGCTTTTACTGGAACCTGTTCTCATTATGTTTAATGTTCCTTGTGTGCCTGTCCCAAAAGAAAGATGTGATGAACAAACAAACATATAAATAAATAAATAGGGGAAATCTCATTATCTCCTATCCCCCTCCTCATCCCTGCGAAACAATGTTAAAGTGTAAAATTCATTGCCATATGACATAGTGCTGACTGCCAACTTGTATGGCTACAAAAGCAAGTTTGATAAACTCATGAGGCTTAGTATTATCCATGGCTACTAGTCAGGGTAGTCTTTAATGGAGTTTTCATCAGATGCAACAGGGCATTTCTGTTCTCAAACTGAACTTCTATTGGAGTGTACGTCCTTCCAAAAAGGGGGAAAGGTCTTCATGTTTGTGAGAAGATTAAATGGAGTTCAACACAATTTACTTGTCTAGACATTATAGCATCATTATAGCAGTGAAACAGAAAAAAATAGAAAATAAAGTGTTTTGCTCAAAGACAGTGGGTTACCATCAGTCCCCAAAACTTCAAGGAATATGTTCCAAGATATGGATACCTGAAAATTGTAAATAACAGTGAAGCTATATTTTGATGACTTGGGCTGCAAGCATACCATAGAACAGTACTGAAGAACCTAGAGTAGCTGACAAACAGTTCCACTTATGGGTCTTCCACTGCTATTCTATGGTATGTTTTCATCCCAAGCATAGAATAGTACTGGAATATCTAGAAAGGCCCGCCAACATTTGTGTGTGCATGCATTTTTTTGGCATGGGAGTTATTGAAACTGTTGATATCATGTCCGTGGATAAAGCATTATACTGTAATCACAAGTGCAGTATTCTGAAGCATATGTAATCCTTTATACTGGGAGTTAGTCCCATAGAACTGAGTGGGATTTTTAATATCTGTTTCTATGTATGAAAATCAGGAAATATTTTTAAAGGGAATACTATCTTCACTCAGGCACCTAACAAGCAGCATTGCCTTTATGAACCTTAACGGGTGCCCATTATTTCTCTTATCTCAGTGGAGGAGGACTTTCTGAATATATCACATCAAAGCAGTTTGGATTTTCCACCCTGGATCTGGGATATTCTTGGATCAGCTGCAGTGCATTATATGGTTTATATTAGACTTCCTTGAGACTTTTGTTAATGTGCTGCTTCCTGTGGATTTTGTGGCCACTGCAACCTGGAGTCAGCTTCAAACTGCATTATGTGGTCAGTGTAGAAGATAGGCCTGTGCATTTTGGCTGAACCTTGAGCCATTTCTGCTATCCAGATTCTGGAGGGCCCGCAGATCTGTTTTTGTGTGCCCCCCCAAAACTAGCGGGTGCCTGAATGAGTGTTTTTTGCCCACAGCCAGAAAATGTGGCTAGATTCAGCCCATTGGTGGCAATGGGGGGACATCACGGGCTCCTCTTCCTGTCATTTTTAGGGTTATTGGGATGAAAATGCCCACACTTAGAGGACACATATACCACTGGTGGCAAAGCATGTTTCATAACATTTGGGTCATGCCCAGATTTATAGGATTTTCTTTCTTTCTAGAATGATCCCAAATAGAGCAGAAGGAGCCGTGACCGGCAGCCATGTGGTCTGGCTCTGTCGAAAAAACATGGCAGTGGAGCCCTTGCTATTGCAGGCATCCAAAAAGCCAAAGAAGCCAAAGGCAAATGGCCAAAACGAATCGGTATACAAGTCTAGTAAAAGGGTCCTTACTTTTCCTTTGCTGGTAGTTATGAAGTCTTTTACTTCTTGTTTTTAGAAAGGAAGCTCTTATTATCAATGATTTGATCTTTTAGATCTTTGTTTCTACTCTTGGATCCATAGAAGGCTGGATTGCTATTAGGAGTTTATCTGAAGCCTAGTTTATATATAATGCTTTTTGTTAACAAAATATGGTTCTTCAATACTGCACATCGCTGACTTCATATTTCATACCCTGTTTCCCCTAAAATAAGACATCCCCAGAAAATAAGATCTAGTAGAGGTTTTGCTGAATTGCTAAATATAAGGCCTCCCCTGAAAGTAAGACCTAGCAAAGTTTTTGTTTGGAAACACCAGAGCATACAGGATCGGTAAATGTACATACCATAGAGTGTTGTACATGGAAATAATGGTAGTAACAAGAAATTCTTGATAGGATTCACTGTTTGTCTGGTTATGCTGGTTTGTGAAGGCAACTACAGAACAGTATATAATAAATGCTTAGTTTTTTTGTTCAACAATAAATGTGAATTCTTCTTCATGGAAAAAATAAGACATCCCCTGAAAATAAGGCCTAGAGCATCTTTGGGAGCAAAAATTAATATAAGACACTGTCTTATTTTCGGGGAAACACGGTAGTTAGTTTTTGCTTGCATTCCTCATTGAATTAATGGGATTTTCATCTTCACCATTCAACAACAGATCCAGTAGATCAACTCTATTGGGCTCTGACCAATAGAATTCAGGCTATTGAATGCTCAATGATGTATGAATGCAGTATGCATAAATTGAAACAGGATCTGGGCTTGCTGAATGCCAAGCAAAAGAGATTGTGGGTTTTCATGGTCTATATATATTCCCGGTGTCACATTTAAATCCAATCTCAGCTACACAGTAAATAGGCTCTTAAAAGCTAGTAATGAACATCTGATGACAATTTACTCTCATGTTTAACAAGCTATAAGGGGCTGGATTTTTGTATTTTGATATTTAGTCATATCTGTGCTAAGCAACAGTCATCAACAAGTGTCTTTACCCTACTTCTCCTGCCTCATGGCTGAGATAATTGTACAAATTTCCCACAGGTACCATATTATAAAGCAGCCAAGGTAAATAGAAATTACCTTAATGGACCAAAATCTTGGCAATTGAAACCATAGTCGAGAAGAAACATATCAGCCCTAAGTTCCTGATCCTTCCAGTCCTACAATGATGTTATTGATTGTGGCATGCAGCTAAATGATTCCTTCCAACTTTTTCAAAAGAAATGGAATGAAATGAAAATGTAGTTATATTATTCAGTGAGGAAATTATGATTAAGGGAAATGAAGAACCAATCTGTTCACTATTCAAGATTCCAAATAAGTTAGTTAAGCTACAAGAAACATACAAGAAGAATGGCTTTTGATACAAATAAATAGTAATGCAGAGTGAATTTCATAACCTAATGTATTCATATTACACAACTATGTATTTATTTATTTATTATTTCAGATCTCAAACAGCATTTAAACAGAATGAAATAACAAATACTATACACCAAATTAAACACTCTTTCTGCTGCAACACACAAAAAACTGAATGCCTCCTTAAATATAAAGTTTTTTTTACCTGCTGATGGAAAAACAACAACGAGGAAGCTAACTGGACTTCTCAGAGAAGGGAATTTGGGAGCAGCCACTGAAGTGCTCTCTTGTGTCCTCACTGCATGTATCTGAGATGGTGATGGGACCCCCTTAGATCTTAGAGCACCAAAAGTCTCATATGGGGAGATACAGCTTTTCAAATAATCAGAACCCATGCTGTGTAGCACTTTAAAAGTCACAGCCAGCACTTTGCCAACAATGTCCATAGGCTTACCCTTCTCAAATGTCCACATTTCATGCATGAACATCAGGAGTGTGTTGAAGGAGCTACACCAACAGCACCACATTCCTGCTGTTTCTTTCTTCATGTGCATCCTCCTCATTTTAAAAACATGGATTTTATGTTGGTATTCAGAACAAGAAGAATGGATAAGATTGCCACTTGGAAAAAAACCTGGTATGAATCCAATTTATCAAGGTTGGCCATTGGGAGGAGAGCAATGGCCAACCTTGACAAAATAGTGAAGAGCAGAGACATCACACTGGCAACGAAGGTCCGCATTGTCAAAGCAATGGTATTCCCCATAGTAACTGGGGAATTATGGTTGCGAGAGCTGGACCATAAGGAAGGCTGAGCAAAGAAAGATAGATGCTTTTGAACTCTGGTGCTGGAGGAAAATCCTGAGAGTGCCTTGGACCGCAAGAAGATCCAACCAGTCCATCATCCAGGAAATAATGCCTGGATGCTCACTGGAGGGAAAGATATCAGAGGCAAAGCTGAAGTATTTTGGCCACATCATGAGGAGTCAGGAAAGCTTGGAGAAGAGCACGATGCTGGGGAAAATGGAAGGAAAAAGGAAGAGAGGCCGACCAAGGGCAAGATGGATAGACGGTATCCTTGAAGTGACTGGGTTAACCTTGAAGGAACTGGGGGCGGTGATGGCCGACAGGGAGCTCTGGCGTGGACTGGTCTATGAGGTGACGAAGAGTTGGAGACGACTATGCGACTGAGCAGCATGAATTCTCCAGCATATGAAAATCTAACCAATCTGGTATATCTTTAAGGAGTAACCAGTGGAATTGAAACTGTTAGATCTGTGCTCACCAAGCAGAATTATCAAAGTACTACCACAGTCTCCAAAAACAGAAGAATGCTTCACAAAGTGTGTGCATGAGCATATGTGTATGATGGACTCTTCCAGATCATTTCCTTTATGTCACATGAAGCTTCAAGGCAGGGGCTTATCACAGTCAGAGACTAATTGCTTTACATGCAAAAAGTCCAAGGTTCAACTTCATATATTTTCCAGTAACAGAGGAGACTGGTGTAAAAAACAACAACCTTTGTTTGGAGATTCTACTAACAGAGTTGAACGATGTTGATCTAGATCAGGTCAACACAACCTGCGGTCCTCCAGGTGTTTGGGCCCCCAACTCTCAGAAGCCCTAGCCAGCTTGTTCAATGGTCAGGAATTCCAGGAGCTGAAGCCCAAAAACACCTGGAGGGCTGCAAGTTGTGCAGGCCGGTGTAGATAAACAAAGAGTCTCTGACCTCAAAATGGAATGGAAAATCCCTATGCTCCAGATCAAGACAGTTTGGCCAAGGCTGACTTCCGTTCTAGTGCTAGCTTTAGGGTAGAGCTTGCACATGCCCTTGAGACAGCATTGGGGCCCTAAAGCTTGATCTCATAAGCTTCCACCTCAGGGCAGTAAATCATATGATCCATCCATTACACTCTTAGATACAACTTGAATTACTTTCCCCATCTCCCTTATTGTTCTGAGGAAGTGAGCAAATGCCACTGAGTTAAAAATTACATTGCCAATGTGAGCTGACAGATTATTATTTTTCTTTTTAAAACAACAGTGGCAGCAGCAGCCACTGCGTCAGGCTGACCACATTTTCCATTACCTTTTTCAATTGAGTTCTAAGTATGTGTCCTATGGCGGCAGACAGTTACATGGATCGTATCACTAAATAGAAGCATAACAGGAAAAAAAACTATAAGCATGATTTAGACACAACAGATTTCCCAGTCCAATGAGTTTGATGTTGATAGAGAGAGACTTCCTTAGCAAGTGCAACGATCTGCACACGTTTGATCAATGTCTTTGAGGCAGCCTAATATTATTTCACTTTGGGGAAATACCAACAAATCTTCCTAGGGTTGTGTGTGTCTGTGTTTTGGCTGATAGTTTTGGTAGGATCTTTGTACATAGACAAATTGTTAGACAGATTAATATATGCTATGTTAATGAACTATAACTGAGGCTGCATGGAAACTGGACTTATGTCACAAGATGTGTTGACAAATACCCAGAGGAAATTGTGTCTATTTTTCTTGCTAGCAATCCAAACCATCCCCCAAAGGTAGCAAAGAAATATGTGGCTGCATGTAGAGACCTTTGAATTGCAACTATGGTTTATAATGTGCATCCCCAGGAATAAGGTCAGGAGGTTAACTGGCTAAAAGCAGGAGTTCACTGAGTGTAACTGCATGCTAAGTTCCAATGTAGTCTCCCACTGACATTTGTGGATGTTGTTTCTGAATTGTTTATCCCCCTCCTCCCTCCAAAGTAGTCTTGGTACTTGAAGATCTCAAGAAAGGTATTTTTAGGTTATGGGTGTGTGAAACTCCCAGGGGTGTGCCATCTTGAATTCAGTGCTTCAGGCTCAGAGGAATGTATTTTGCTTTTGTTTTTGAGTCGTGGATGTTGATGCATGTGTACTTCACTCACTGTAACACTACATCACAGTCATTGTTGTTCCAAGGATGTATATGATAATACTGAATCCATACTGCTGTCTGAATGGAGTTAAAACATATATCACTTTGAGAACCATGGTGGTCAGAAAAAGATATCAATGCTACATAGGTCTGTGTGTTGTCGAAGGCTTTCATGGCTGGGATCACAGGGTTGTTGTGTGTCTTTCGGGCTGTGTGGCCATGTTCCAGAAGTATTCTCTCCTGACGTTTCGCCCACATCTATGGCAGGCATCCTCAGAGGTTGTGAGGTATGGATAAATTAAATAAGGAAAGGAAAGAATATATATCAGATATATATATATCTGATATATATATATATATATATATATATATATATATATATATATATATATACAGATATATATTCTTTCCTTTCCTTACTTAATTTATCCATACCTCACAACCTCTGAGGATGCCTGCCATAGATGTGGGCGAAACGTCAGGAGAGAATACTTCTGGAACATGGCCACACAGCCCGAAAGACATACAACAACCCTACATAGGTCTTTTCTACACATGCTTAAAAACCTGGAAGAAACTGGAATAAAAGGGAGGGTGGCTAAATGACATTTAGGGAAAGTCAGTGCAAAATTGGGTTAGCAACTGAAAAACACGTGTTTAAAAGGTGTGCTTAAAACCCAATTCCATGACTGTCTATCTCTGAAGTTATGGAAAACATGTGACTTCCTTCTGATCCCCAGGTGTGAACTACTTCAGCGCACATACATGTTTAAGCAGCTGATCGGGCTGTCAAAAAATTGAGCCATGGACACACAGGTGGCTCAGTCTAAGCAAAGTTGGAAAGCAATGAGAGCTCTCTGTAACCATTCCTTTGTTCTAATGTTTATAATATTAAACAGATCTTGACTTTGTAATATGGTGAACAGAGAGAATAGGAAATCTGCTTGTGTGTACATTAGGATTTCTGCATGAGTGCATATGAGATCCAATGCATCTTAGAGAGAATTTTTTTTTAAAAAAAAACTTTCACTGGATGTCCCCTCATCACCCCTCCCTCTTGTGATCTTGTAAAATCCACTTCAAAGTAAGGCATGAGGATGGCGGGGGAGCATTTCCTGGGACTGATAGGTCTGTGTGTGGACTTGTCAGGCCCCATTTTTTTGCTCCACTTTTTAAACCTGCATTTGATGCTGTCTGGAAGTGCCCATAGTTATGCTTCTTTGATACTATATTAACTGCAATGGTTCAGTGCTATGGAATCCTGGGAGTTTTAGTTTGGTGATGCATTTAGCATTTAGAGTTGACTGGCAGAGTCCTCAAGTGCTCTAGTTGAGGAGAGCATTCAGTATCAGAAATTTGAAGTACCTCACAAAACTACAAATTCTATGTTTAAATTATGCTTGCAGCAAGTAAACACTACAGTCGGGCAGTTTAAAATAGCATTAAAAAGAGAGGAGTACCTAAAAAGAGGGGAGGTGGGTTAAACTATCATGGGATTGTGAGCATAAAAATATTAGAGTTCTAAGTGGAATGGGTTTTGGTTAATCATTTGTGTTGTGTGCTTTCAGGTTGCCTATCGATGTATAGTGATTTCATGTGTTGTACAGGGTGTTCTTAGCCAAAGGATACCCAGAGATGGTTTTACCAGTTCTTTCTTCTGAAATACAATTAACAACACCTTGTATTCATTGATTGCCTCTCATCTAAGTACTGACCAGAGTTAACCCTGCTTAGCTTCCAAGATCAAATGAAACTGACTTACTGCAACAGTAAAAATCTGGATTCTGAATGAAAAATTCATTGAGAGAGACCCTGCACCACCCTGCACCAATTTTCTTCTTGAAGGAAACAATGAGCAATTTTAGTCTTTTCTTCCAGTTGAGAGAAAATCTTGGAAAACTTTCCAGAAAATGCTATTTTCTGCACCCAAATCCCATATGTAAATTTTACATAAAATAAGTACCCAACTGCAGTATTTTCTGTTCATGAAACAGCATTTTTGTGCAGAAAATAATATTCATATGCTGAAATTGGGGGGTTTTTTTGCCCAGTATTAATAATCATGTTGGACTTTAGGTCCTGCAACCTAGGGGATTGTGGAGGACTCTGCCCTTGGCGGTAGCTTTGGGTTTCCTACCTGTAATAAAGTCATAGAACTTGAAAGGGAATGCCCTGGGTTGGTTTCTCAGAAACTAACCAGCTAGGTTTGACAATCTTTAATGACAGGTGTTTCACCCAAGGGAAGGCTGAGGAGGAGGTTATGGGTTAACACCTCACTTAATCTAGCCCCACATCAGATAGAATCCCCCATTCATTCATTTTCAGGTACAACTTATTTAAATAGGTTACAGTGGCCCTTGTTTTTACTTGGTTTCTGTGTCTAATCTCCTTATTTCAGGGTTGATCATCAAAATTTTGTTTCATTTACAAAGCAACCACACATTAATTTTATGCAGTGTAAGTCTAGAACAGTGAAGATTCTAATCTGAACAGAATTCTTCTCATAAGATATCCTATCCACTCAAGGCACACATATTTTGACAGTTTTTAAACAAAAATTAATATTATTTCCTTTCCCAAAAGCTACAGCTCTGAGGGTCATAATCATATTCAGTATCCTAAGGGTTGGCAAAGTGCTGTCCCCCCAGATGCCATTCAATTGACACTTATCAGCACTAACCAATTATGTAGAGATTGCAGTCCAACAACATCTGGAATGTCATATTTTCCTACTACTGTGCTCTACCTACTAGAAATCAGTTAACTGGAACAATGACAGGTGGTACATTGAGACTTGAAGGATTGCTAGTCTAATCTTTTTTTTTTGATCCACTAGTACTGCAATAAAGTTACTTGTTAAAGCCAAAAGGGCAGAAAAGCAGCTTGTGCTGCACTGTTTTATTGTTTGTAGACAAAGTCCATTGCAAAGCATACACAGGGACAATAATAAAGGAAGTAGTAATAACAACACAAATATTGTATATAGATAGATAGATGATAGATAGATAGATAGATAGATAGATAGATAATGATACTGATGTGTAAAGCATGATATATAAAATGTATAAACAATAACTATTTACAAAAGTGGGCTTCCACAGCCCTAAAAGCACCAATCATTCCAAAGTCTTTGGAATTACTGAATTTTTTTTGTTAGCACAGTGAAGAGAACCAAACAGCTCGTATTATTTTATTTTATTTATATCCCACTTTCTCCACAGCATGGAACTCAAGGCAGGGTGGAAAGAAAATGATGGCCAATTTTTAAATCATAAAAGAAAATGGAATGAGAACACAGTGGTGTGGTGAGTTACCTCTTCCTGACAGTATCACTTTTCCATGAAAAGTTCCCTCCTAGCTGCTATTTTCCCTGGATAGAAAAGAGGTGGGTTTAACGGGGATGGTGGCATTTTTTACTCATAACTGTGGTTTTGATTGCAATTTAGATTAGAAATACCTATTTGTCCACCCAGCTGATACTGATGCAATGTAAAGAAATTACAGGTAGCCCTGCACTTACTTTAATAGTCATTAACTTTTGTCTTTTTTGTAATTTTACTGCCAGGAAAGGTATTTACATGATCTTCCTCATGTTCAAAACAACTTGTCTGACTTGGGCACCATTGCTCTTAAATGTCATCATATGCTGTCATGTCTCAGGCAGCAAATTATTTTGAGCTGGCCCCACATGTCAATATAAATCCCTGGCCACATTCTGCTCAGTGGACTGAAATACAAAGATAAGAGATAAAAGCAATAGATTATGATAGGTATACAAACAAAGAGACACAGAGATAGAGTTAAACTCAATAGTAAAACACATGTAAAAATTATATACAACCTCATTTGCAAATGACTCTGTAAAGACTGTTAATATTGTTTAGTGCATTGCTAGATTTGTGACTCTTTGGCATAATAATTAAATAGTACCTCTTCATCCCCCTGAGAAGTCACCAACCTTTTGTCATCATTAGACAAAATCAGGCTGAGTGTAAACATCATCTCGCTTCCTCCACAATTTTTTTTTTGGGTATTTGTATGCAGCAATTGTCAGCATGTTGGCAGTGGACGGTGATAAAGTGCATTTTTCTGCTTGGGTGGTTAGCCCTTTCATTTTTACAAGTGACAAAATAAAAATGTGCTGAAGAGTGAACATGCTGCTTTCACTGTGTCATCTCAGCCCTGCGGGTCATTTTATTATAAAAATGTAAAAATCCAGTCAATTTTATTTAATCAGCTGAAAAGGAAAAGTGTTTCCAGGTCATTAATCAAGTGCTCTTTCTCTGTGGGACTTGTCTCTTCAGAAACTGCCATCTGAATCATTAATAAAGCTGAAAAGATTTGGTGCGAGCAAGTTTTCCCAAAGCCTTGATGTTATCAATATAACAGAAGGAAAGTAATTTGAGGTCAACAAATAAAGCTTCACTGTATTCACCACTTTAAAAACACATCTGTGTTAAAAGGAGATGGGAGGCCGAGGGGGTGGGGGAATTGGAGATGAACCAGATTATTTTTATTTGCTTATTTTGCATGTCTATCCCAAAATGGCCCAATGTTTAATTGTTCAAATTGTTGGAAAACATTTTCCAGTTGTGATTGTATTTGATTATACATTCCATAATTACATGTTTTCTGGAATGTTCGCTAACCTTATATTTGCATGAAACCTTTATTACGTGAATTGATCAAAACATAATGAGACAGTATGAAGAGATAATTGCTACTGTATCTATATAATAATGATAGTAATTAAATTGTAGAAAGAAAATGGCATTCATACAGTGTTGAGCTGGTGACTTTAAAACATGGAAGCAAAGACAGGAACCAGGGACAGATATTACAAGTGTCTCTCTGTATGCTTAGGTATTATGGCACATATCTGGATCCCTAATCCTATAACACATTTTTCAGGTTAAAACTTGCTTATTGAAATTCATTGTTTACTTTTAAGAGGATTTAGTGCTGTATAAATATTTTAGTTTTAACATTTTCCATCCTGAATTTTTAACGTGTCAAGCAGAACATCTATCAACCTATCTGCCATCTATCTATCTATCTATCTATCTATCTATCTATCTATCTATCTATCTATCATCTATCTATCATGTACTATTTGAACTGCTTGTATATTTTATATTATATTGTTTCTCACCATAGTCATTATTTTCTATATAATATTATGACTTTCTCCCATGATGAAGAGAAAAGAAGATGGAACTGCAAAATGAATTAATTAAATGACTTGCTGGGGGCATCCATAGTTGAGCATAGTTTCCTTCTTTTCTTTTAATATGAGATTGTTAACCATTAGGGTGTCAATAGAAGAAAGTAATGGTTTCCATTCTAGAATTAAAAACCATCCTGAGATCTGGTTAACCTTAATTTTTCATTTCCTATTCACTGTTACAAGAAACCACAAACAGAACTTTGTTGGAAAGCACAGTAGATAGTTAGTCTAGAGAGAGATTGAGTGTAACACTACCAAAATGTAATCAAAAGATGCCAACTGATGCAAATAGAAATGGAAGATAGGGTGTAAAATCCAGTTGCATTATGCAAACATCTGAGTAGTCATGCCAAAGGTGGTGTAGCTTTTCAGAGATTGTGCAAGTGTGGTTCCTAATGCAGCCCATAATTCTGCAAGCACATTTGTAACCTCCTCTATAACTTGTGACTTGATGAGTGGAGAGCTCAGAGTCAGGCACCTGTAGAATGACTGATTGCCAAACTGGGCAGTCCAGCGTAACCATTTTAGAAATATATAGTAACTTTTCTATAATTAGTGATATTTGACCCGCATGGTTTCAAACACTATTTAACCCTTTCGCCATTGTCCAAATGAGGAAAAAAGCAAACTTTTGACTTTACTTGCAGCATTTATTTTCTGGTATGTGGTTATGTGAGAGAGCGCTTGATGAGACAAACAATAAACTACAACCACAACTGATGTGATTAATTTAATACAAAATTATATATGATTAATAATTATCTACTAATTTGCTCTAATTGACCAGACAGTCATTGGATGGTACTGAGTTTTTGGACAGAGCAAACAGTACTATATTTGAAGCAGCCACTTTTGGGGAATGTGGGGTGGAAAGATGTCTACCTACAAGATCAAATGGCTCAGGAGATTACTAATGGGTTAGGAAGCGTTTCAGTCCTACAATGCCACAGTCTTTTAGATCTATCTGAAACAACTGCATGAACAATCCAGTTAGCTGGAGACTGAAGCATCACTATTCCTGCTGTGATAATATACATCTTAGTAGACTTCAGTGATTCAAGGCAAAGACTTTTTGTTGTTAATGTTTTTTTCTCCTTCCCTTTTTTGAACATTTGTCCCATGTACAATAGCATTTTGAGGATGCTTTGTTCATATCACAAATTTACCACTAGAATGGCTATTCTATAATGAAATAATAAAATAAAAAACCTGTTGTTGAAGTAACTCTCATGGCAGTATTGCATTGTTCTGATATCACCATTACAATAATTAATGTATTTCAAAACTTCTATGACATTTGATTTTTAAGATAAAGGAGTATTTTAAAAAGGCAAGTTAAATCACCAGAATTCCACACACTTCAATTATCACAGCAAGAACGAAGAGGCAGAAACAATGTTTAATTTTTTAAAAGATTCCAAGTCTTAGTCTCAAAGCATGCCCATAAAAGACATAAATTACTACAAAGGATTGTAGTATTTTTTTTAGTTAGAGCTGTTCTTTCTTTGCTGTGCCATCAGCCTTTCTAATCCATACCCAGTACTAATGTGCAAACTTAAAACTTTAGTCCTACACATTTACCTAGGAGTAAGTCTTGCTGAATTCAGTAAGTGTCAGGACCCAGGCAGCAGAGCACCAATAACCATACACAGAGGCCAGAATCTATCTAATATCTTTATTAAGGAAATATGTAAAGTTAATAAAAGCAAGCGTATGAATTAGTCCAGGAGTAGACCTTTCAGGAAAGGTCAAAATTAGTCCAAAGAAGCAATGTCCAATATGAAATATTAAGGTCCAAAGTTGTAATCCAATAACCGAAACACTCACTTTGCCAGGCAAAGTGAGGGGAGATGACAAGGTCTTTTAGTCCATGAACTTGAACGAGGCTAGGAAGTAACTTGATTCTTGGAAAAACAAGGCTTGGATACAAGGCAGCAAGGAACGAGGAGCAAGGACAAGATCCGTGGTATTTACTTGGCAAAATCCGGGAAACAAGGCAAGGCTGGGTCTTGGAAAGCAAGGCAAAATCCGTGGAAGAACAAGGCTGGAAAACGAAGGCTTGAATCAGGAACAAAGGCTTGGAAGCGGAGTAGCTGTCCACACACACTACTCCAGTTGCTGACGAATTGACTCCGCAAGATCCCTCCGGGAGCAAGGAACCTAAATAGGCCTTGTTTTCCCCACCAGAGAACACTTCTCTGGGGAACCAGAAACGAAAGTCAATCTCTGTGTCCAGATGTATGACTCCCTAAAATTTCTCATGGGAACAGGCTTTAATCATCTGAATGCTTTGCTGCTATTCTCAAACTCCTGCGATTAGCCTGTTGCACTCCTTTCTGCTGGAGAATGTAATTACGGCGCGAAAAAGGGGGAGAACTCGACTCCGGGCTTGTTTGGGAGATTTCTGGAAGACAAGCCTCCTGCAGGTGCAAAGGCTCAATTTCTGGCTGAAATGGTTCCCTTTCTGGCTGAAATGGAGGAAAACCCAAGTTCTCCTCTTCGTCAGTCACAACAGCACTAGGAATGGGACTACATGGCCCATGAGTCATCACAGTAAGAGTTATTTCAAAACAGATATACATAAAGTTATACTGTGAACCTCTAATTCATTCCCCTCTGAGATATTCATTTTCATTTGTTTTCTGACTAAGTAAAGAGTTTTCCAACAATTGGAAAAGCTCATTGGGAAAAATAGAGATGCATCAAGACTTTGCATGGGTTTCCCCAGTATTCACATTTTTCACAAAGTGCCTAGGGAAATATTCTAGACAGAAACACATATTTCTTTCCATGCTAAGGTCTTACTTTTTGGTGCAGAAAACAGGGTGTTTTTATCAGAACTTCTACACACACAAATTTCCTAGAAAGGATTTCCAGGTGTGGTCTTTTAAACTTTGCCCAGCCAGGGTTCCCTGACCAACTGACAGTTCATTGTGAAGAGTTCACTAGTTTTTTTGCAGATAAAGTTGCTCAGATTCATTCCGACCCAGATGCCAGTATTAAAGCAGTCTCTGTAGGTGTGAGGCATCTGCTTGTCCTATTTAATGGATTCCTTTCAACTTGTTCTGCCTGATGATGTGGACAAGATCTTGGGAGAAATGAAGAAGGCCACCTGTCCTCTGAACCATCCTGGCTAATAAAATTGCCCAGGGAGGTACTGGTAGAGTGGTGAAGGTGCTGGTGAATGACTCCTTGACACAAGGTGTAATGCCAATTAACTTCAAGTAGGCAGTAGTAAGACCTTATTAAAAAAAACAGCTCTGGATCCCACTCAACTGAACAACTATCGACCAGTTTCAAATCTCCCCTTTCTAATCAAGGTTCTTGATTGGTGGCCTCCCAACTCCAAAGTATTTGTATCCATTTCAATCTGGTTTCAGGTCCAGCCATGAAAGAGAGACAGCATTGGTCACCTTGGTGGATGATCTACAAAGAAAACTAGACAGGCGGAGTGTATCCCTTTAGGTTCTCCTGGACCTCTTCGTGGCATTCAATACCATCAACCATGGTATCCTCTGGGTCGTCTCTCCAGGATGGGGCTAGGAGGCACTGTTATACATGACTTCATTTTTTGCTGGAGGGACAGACTCAGAAGATGGTCTTGAGGGACTCCTGTTCGACCCCCCTGACCAGTGGCCTGCAAAGTCCCTCAGGGCTCCATCTTATCCCCCATGCTGTTATATCATGTGTAATTACCTCAGACTTGAAATGGCATTTCACTCTAGCTTGACTGGCTGTATAAAAATACTAATTTTAAACAGATTTTAGATTTGTTTAAATTTCTGTTGTGTTTTAATTTTAGATATGCAGTGATTGATTGATTATGTTATTACTCAATTTTGTTTATCTGTTATAATTTTAATCTTGTTATAGTTGTGAATTTTCTTTTGGGATCTGTGGGGGGGGGGCGGAGGTTGTTTATTACTTTTGTTAGTGTATTCTGGCATTGAATGTTTGCCTTGTTTTTGTTTGTTTGTTGGAAATCGTCCCGAGTCCCTTTGGGGAGATAGGGCAGTATATAAATAAACTTTATTATATTTTATTATAATACTGGGAAAATACTATTCAAAAATATTTTTGCAGGAGCTGCAGAAAATTATTCATAGGTGAAGATTTTATCTCCATGCTCAAGTGAACTCACTGAAATGCCCATCATATTTGAACTTACTAGAATAGAGAACTTAACTTACAAGGGCTGATGTTAAAAATACACTATGTGAATTCTATAATATTTTCTGATCCCCATGTGAATTTCAGTATATTGTGAGATTTTAAAATGCCTCATTGGCAAATGAGTGGTTGGTTGTTCAGAGGAGAAAAATGAAATAAAAGGAAAATAAAGTCAGATAAAAGAAAATAGACACTTGCCATTGTTTTTAATGTATGTATTTTAAATGGTTATATGTTTTAGTTATCTATTATATTTTAATTATGGACCTGTCTACACTGACCACAAACTCTTAAGTGGGCCAGAAGTCACTCTTGGACATCCAGGGACTTCTGGTCTCTAATTAAACCAGCTAACTTGACTATACCTTATGTTAGGAAAAGTCAGTTAATTCTTCAGAGCTTCCCTGGAGCTCCATAGCAGCCCCACACTTTGGGGTTGGTGTGAACTTCTAGGCTGTTCAGATTCAGAACTGATTCTACTGTTCACAGACACTAGTGCTAACATCCAATTTTCCTGCACTGTATGCTGCAGGAAAAAAAGATAGCATTTAGCTTTGTCATTGTTTGTGGAGGTCATGGAGCTCTGGAGAGCTCCTGGCCATCACCGGCGCCTTTTGTGATGGCAAAGGCACCCATGTGACCATGTAAAGGGATCACCTCTTCTTTTACCCCTCCCACAGCTGCCTGGAGCTCTGTGGTTGCTTCTGTGGTGACAAATAATGACAATGGTAAGGATGATTGTCCAGCCTTAATTAACTGGGTTTGACCTGAATTGATGGTAGTACTCCACTCTCATAATTCAAGAGAGGTCTCAATACCCTGGAAGAATCCAGGGCAATGCTTTGGGCCAGCCCTGGATTTTGTGCCCCATATAGATGGGTCCTTAATTCTTTGCCACCTTGAGGCTTGGATAGAGGTGGCTAAAAATAAAATGTATTACTATTGATGTTGTTGTTGTTGTCGTCAAGTATTTCAGGTGTGCATAATTCAATAAAACGAATATGACAAAATAATAGCAAAGACCTATTCTTATGCCTGTCTATTATGTGATATTGAAATTGGTAAGAGAGTCATACTATGTTTTGGCATCTGCATCTTCAACATGCCGCCCAGCAGATTTATTTGTAATTCAGAAGTGCCTATATTGAGGAACTTACATTTTATGGTATGAGGGTGAATGACCCACTTGAATTGATATCCTTATATTAGCAATTTTGACAACAAGCTGAAATACTTGTAATGCTGGGCAGGGAATGGAGATAGTAGTTCAAATAGCAGATTCTGACAAATAGCAGACTCGGACTATCATAGAATAATAGAATCATAGAATAGTAGAGTTGGAAGAGACCTCATGGGCCATCCAGTCCAACCCCCTGCCAAGAAGCAGGAAATCGATTCAAATCACCCCTGACAGATGGCCATCCAGCCTCTGCTTAAAAGCCTCCAAAGAAGGATCCACCACTGCACTCCAGGGCAGAGAGTTCCACCTCTGAACAGCTCTCACAGTGAGGAAGTTCTTCCTGATGTTCAGGTGGAATCTCCTTTCCTGTAGTTTGAAGCCATTGTTCCGCGTCCTAGTCTGCAGGGCAGCAGAAAACAAGCTTGCTCCCTCCTCCCTATGACTTCCATTCACGTATTTGCACATGGCTATCATGTCTCCTCTCAGCCTTCTCTTCTGCAGGCTAAACATGCCCAGTTCTTTAAGCTGCTCCTCATAGGGCTTATTCTCCAGACCCTTGATCATTTTAGTTTCCCTCCTCTGGACAACTAGTTTGTCAACATTTCCCTTCAATTGCAGTGCCCAGAATTGGACACAGCATTCCATTTACTGTAGAGAGACTTACTAAGAGAACTATTTAAGAATTGGTGGAGTGAGAATTGTAGCCTTAGGCAAGACATGCCTCCTTTTAATTAAAATAATTCTATTTTTTTGTACACATGCTCCAATCCATGGTTTGCCTGCCATGTACTGCACCATATTCAACACACAATCACAATATACAACTGGAACCTTAAAAGGTCCAGATAAATAGCCTGTTGGCACAACTCTATTTCTGCCACTATCATCAGAATATGTTCATTGCACAATGGTGATTTTTTTTGCCCTCTGTATTTCCCTGTTTGGTCACCAGCTACAATGTGAAGGTTCTGTCCAGAAGGCTGTTATGTTGTCTCATTCACTATAAAATAAGTGTGGCTTAAATACAAGGTAATTTAAACAAATATGGCATTGAAGAATAATGACTTCAAATGTTTCATTGCATTGAAAAAAATCTGCAGTGTTTCAGGAAAGGCTAGATCGCAGGGCAGTAGAATTTCAGCTAAACATCTCTGTGAAGAATGCACCCCAGGAATAATCTTTAAATCAATAGAGGAGTTTATGTGTTTAAAATTAGGAGGGATCATCTTCCATGATGTATATGAGTTGCAGGAGAATATATTAAGAAAAACTAATCACAGATGTGCTGTTGAAGACTTTCATGGCTGAGATCACAGGGTTGTTGTATATTTTCTGGGCTGTATGGCCATGTTCCAGAAGTATTATCTCATGACATTTCACCCACATCTATGGCAGGCATCCTCAGAGGTTGTGAGGTATGGAGAAACTAAGCAAGGAAGTTTTATATATCTGTAGAAGTTCCTGGGTGGGGGGGAAGAACTCTTGTCTGTTGGAGGCCAGTGTGAATGTTGTAATTAATCACCTTTGTTAGCATTAATAGCAGATGAAACATATCATTGGGAGACAGGTTGGGAAGTGTGACTCATTTGTGCTCCAGATCTGCATAACCAAAGGGAGCAGAAACTCTGTGTTTGGCCATGTTCTTTTCTCTCTGAGCAGGTATGGGAATATTTCCCTACTTATACAGCATCATAGAATCAAGTTCTGCCGTGCAATGGCTTTTCCAGGTTCTGTGCCAGGATAACCTCAGGGCAAAATAGAGACCATTGTGGTTTGATGCTTTTTAAAAAGTTGTTAAAAGCTCTGGATATGCACAACAAATTAATGGATGTCTATAAACACACGATCTCTGAAATTACATTGGCTGAATATAGTTTCTGAAGTACATTAGGCATAATAGGAACCAGCAAGAGAATGCATCATTGTGGTCCCTCCTCACCATTCCTTCTACCATTTCTCAGAGACTAATTTCATTTCAGACTCCCTTGATCTTTGTCTTTACTGTAAAAAGCACTTTCTCTGAATGTGTACTGTATCAGTGATAGATTCCACTCTCTCTATTAAAGTGTTTGCAAGTCTCTTTTCAGAGTGAGCTCTGATTGCTTGGAACATATCCCAATGGGAAAGCACTCTTGCCTCATTTTAGAAGACACAATCTGATTACGTGTGTGTGTATTTTGTATCTGGCAATGATGTGGACATTTCTCAACTCTTATGATTTCATAGGTTTCTGTAGTGGATGATACAGTGACTGTAGCCCATCTCACTATGCAGATGGGATATAGAAATTTTGCCAGCATCATAGCTAAATGTTAACAGAGGCCCACTTGCATAAGAAGGGTTATTTTGTGTTCATGATTTTTTATTTACCCTGGCAATTCAAATTGCTTTGAGTCTCCTTTGGGAGAGATAAAGCGAGGTATAAATATAATAAATAATAATAATAATAATAATAATAATAATAATAATAATAATGTGACAGCAGGATTGAAGAGAAACAACTAGAAAAGCTGGCACAATATGAGGATTTAAAGATCGAATTGCAAAGACTGTGGCACAAGCCAGTCAAGGTGGTCCCAATGGTGATCGGCATTGCCTAAAGACCTTGGCCTGCACTTGAACACAATCGGTGCTGACAAAATTACCACCTGCCAGCTGCAGAAGGCCATCTTACTGGGACCTGCACGCATTATTCATTGATACATCACACAGCCCTAGACACTTGGGAAGTGTCCGGCATGTGATCCAGTACAACAGCCAGCAGAGTGTCTGCTGTGGACTCATCTTGTTGTATTTCAAATAATAATAATAATAATAATAATAATAATAATAATAATAATAATATTGATAACAAAATGGGAGGGGACTTTCATGTTACCAACTTGCTTATATTGTTATCCTGTTAAGATGTGTCATGCCTGCATAATTCTATTTCCTTTATCAAATATAACACAGATATACACCTACTAGTTGTTTTACTGCAAAGGGAATGCACACCAGTCCAAGGGACCAATTATTCAGCAATGATGGTCTATGCTGTTGGACCTGAGATATCCCAGGTGGAAATGGTTGCTTAGTGACCATTTCTATTACTTGCTATAAAAGGATGTTGAAACTGAAAGGACTGTGAAATCTAGTCCATTGCTTACCACCAAGAAAACATACCGTATCTTATAGCCATGATGTATGCTGGTTTGCAGTATCACATAAGATCTTCTGTCCCCAATGCTTTTTAACAGTTACATGAAACCGCAGGGAGAAATCATTCAGAGGCATGGTGCAGGGTGCTATGAGTATGCTGATGCTTTCTAAAACAGCTCTTGTTAAGGATAGCATGTCTTTTCTGAATGAATGCCTGAAGGAGGCAATGGGCTGGATGAGGAAAAACAAATTGAAACTGAATCCAGACAAAACAGAGGGGCTTGCCATTAAGGGGCCTAACCTAGGGATGGAGGTGTGGATGGGTTATACTCCCCCTGAAAGCCTGTGTTCCGTACTTGGGAGTGCTCCTGGATCCATCTGTCCAAGTGTCGGCCCACATTGATGTGATGGTGAGGAGTGCTTACTATCACCTTCAGCTAAGATACTAGCTGCGCCCTTCCTAGAGTTGGCGAACCTAAAGATGGTAGTGCAGTCACTGGTAGCCTCAAGGTTGGACTTCTGTAGTGCACTTTACATTGGGCTACCTCTGTATCAAGTTTGTAAACTCTAATTAGTTCAAAACACAACAGCCAGATTGGCCACAGGAACATCCAAGTGTTAGTATATCATCCCAATATTAAAGTCACTCAATTGTTTGCCAATTAGTTTCCTGGCAAAGTAAGGTTTAAAGGTTTTGACCTTTAAAGACCTACATGGTTTGGATCCAGGCTACTTAAAGGATCACCTTCACCCATACAATCCACCCTACACACTTAGGTCCTCTGGGGGCCATCTACTCCAGCCTGCCAGAACCCGACTGGCCACCGTCACCCAGAGGACCTTTTCATCAGCTGCAGAATGATCTTCCGCAAGAATTTGACAGCTAAATCAGCTGTCAGAATTTAAGACCCGATGAAAGACCCATATTTCCCAGCTAGCCTACCTGGTCAATTTTAATTTGTTAATTTTAATCTGCATTTCATCAGTGGATTTTAACTTGTATTTCAACTTTGTGTGTCTTTAATAGTGTTTTATCTTTTGTTTTAATGATGTTGTATCCTGCCTCAAGTCTCTGGCTGACTGTTGGCCAGAGGAAATTAAATTTGTTGTCAAATGCTTTCATGGCCGGGATCACAGGGTTGTTGTATGTCTTTTGGGCTGTGTGGAGAGAATACTTCTGGAACATGGCTACACAGCCCGAAAGACATGCAACAACCCTGAAATCAAATTTGCACTCCAGACTGACAAAAGTGATTACTGCATTCATTGCTTGATAGATTTCTCATATTGTGGCTTCTCTATGAATTCTGCCTTAACAACACACTTTGTCCAGTGCTAGATGACAAATACAGATTTGTTCCCATGATGAATACTACTTCCGGTATTCCATTTGCAAGAGTATTGATTTTCCTAAATACTCTGATTCTACTGATGCCTCTGACTTTGGCTTCAAAAACGGACTTTTGGATTTTTGTTCTGAATGTGTTACAACCACCCGACAGGTAAACTAATATCTCAGACTTTGATATACCACACTATAATTGCCAAGGGATAAAATTAACTGATTGCTCCTATAATCGTATTATGTATTCCCATTGTAAGAAGGACAACAAAATAACATTTTATGATCCTAGGCTGGACCCCAATGAATATTGGATAGAAGCAAGGGTTATTATAGATAAGCAATATGAAAAGGATCC
Source organism: Anolis carolinensis (assembly GCF_035594765.1). Lineage (NCBI taxonomy): Eukaryota > Metazoa > Chordata > Lepidosauria > Squamata > Anolidae > Anolis > Anolis carolinensis. The sequence continues at coordinate 298,255,395 of NC_085842.1, forward strand.
CCTTGTTGTGTCCCCCAGATTAAGTCTCCATCACTCTCCACATCACTGGTGTTTGACGCTTGTAAAATCATAAATAGGAACAAAGAAGTAGGAAGAGGTTGTGGGGGGTTTAATGGGAAGAGACTTATTCCCCTGACAACAAATACATTTGTATAAGTCCCAGAGGTCCCAAACTTAAGACAGCCATTACCTGAGACATAATCCACTGTTACTACCCTGAATCATTTTTTGTTCAATTTGGGACTGTTTAGTGTGTTAGTGTGGACAAACCCTACCTTCCAGTTCAATAGGAGTGTAAAACAAGCCAATGCAATCCCGTCAACTTTACCATACAAACCCTATCACTTTTCTTTAAACAAAGTGTCTAACTGGATAGAGACCCTAGAGGTTTGGGAGTTGGCTTTTAAAAGGACACAGCAGTGGTCTCCAATAGAATGATCAAAATATTTAAAAATAGCTGTAAAAGGAAAGAGCTACCAAGAAGTTGACCTTGGATCACACATTTATATAAACAGTGCTGATACGTGAAGATGAAAACGAAGAGTTCATCTCAAGGAAAGGAATCTCATGACCTGGTGCTGGCTTTGAAAAGGCCCTGTTCTGTATACATTTTTCCTCTGGTAAGAGAACAGATAGTTTCTTAGAAAACAGAAGAATATTGACTGTACATGCCTAAACGTTTCGAGTGTTGTGGTGAAAATGAACACTTTGAATTGGTTCCAGAATAAAATTGAGAGCCAGGTTGTGTGTTTGTTGCTGAAGCAAAAAACACAAACTACAACATATTCAGTAATGTAATATGGAAATTGCCAAGTAATTTCCAAGAAAACTGCTGGTGGAAAACAGTCACTTCATTGAGGGCAAAAAGTAGTTTAAGTTGAGAGAATCATGAATATGTTTTTCAAGTGCTGAGCAACCGTTACACGAATAATCTTGTACTGGTGATAATAATAATTCAGAACCTATTATGTGCAAAGCCTATACATTTTGTGCACAGAAAACAGCATTTTCTGCACAGTTAATATTTCTGAGCAGAAAAGCAACACATGCACATTTTCACATAATAAGTCCCAAACTGTGAACAGTCATTGAAAATTTCACAGTTTTTGAGGACTTTTTCTTATTGAGAAGAAACTTACAGAAATTACTGACTGCTTCCTTCAAAAAAAGAAGGAAGGAAGGAAGGAAGGAAGGAAGGAAGGAAGGAAGGAAGGAAGGAAGGAAGGAAAAGAATTACACTTTTGATAGTAAGCAAGAAAGGTCAGGGATATGGACCCATCAACGCATGTCACCTGATCATTAAATACATTCAATTTTGCCTGAAATAATTCCTTATTTGTTTGCTCAAGTACTGGTAAGTTACTTCCTCTGCAAACTTCAGATAATTAAGGTGGAAAATATTAGGTACACTACATAAACCCACAATGACAAGTTATTGAATGTTTTATAACATCTATTTTAATTACATTTCTTTCTACTTTTCTTTATTGGTTACATTTATGCTGGTGATATGCTTATACAATACATCAACATCGTAAAACTTGGAATTTCAGAAATAGATATGGCTAGATAGAGTCAATCTTTTGATAAGATTCACTGCAGAGCCATGTACACTTTTCCCTGCCCTAAAAAGCCTTCATTTTTGTTTGTTTTTCTTTTTTAAAAAATAACTCATTAGTCAGAGCCTTAATATTAGCAGCTCTTAACACTGATTATCTGTGAGCACCTTAGGATGTCAACCACCCTCTTAGGTAGCCTGTTGTGTAACTGGAGAGTCAAGAGGAAATACCTTGATTATAAAGTTAACCAGATTATTTGCAAATAATTACATGAAAACAGGAAGAATGCATTCTAAATTTGGGATGGGAGGGTAGAAGAGGGATAGAATCCCGTTGTTCTTAAGATTCACAAAGCTGCTGTGGCCATTATTTCATCAACTTGCATGTTGTTCTCAGATTTCAGGTTCATGAATTAAACGTTATTGTAACAACTATTTGTCTTCTACTTTTGTCCCTTATTTATCACGCTAGAATGAAAGAGATGTTCCTCTTGTCTAAACATATAGGAGGAAAGATAATACACACTTACAGCACACAACAAATTGCCATCCTTATTGTAGCTGGACATGCCATAAGAAGAGAAATATAGAGAATGAGACCTTCAATTTGAGGTCAGGATCAGTCCAGTGGGAGATGGGCAAAAGGCCACAGTCCCATCCACTGACCCTCCTAAGATGCTACCATTTACCCTCTTTCTGCTTTCTGAAATTGTATGTCAGACCTCCAAAATGCAGTCCTTGAGCAAAAAAAAAAGTCAAAGAAAGATTGGAAAGAAAAATAGCTAAATTAGGATATAACTATAGACCTCAGTGGTTTGAACAGAGATGAAAATTTATTGGCACACTACACATATTAAAACATTAGTTACCATCTCAGTTACTAAATAGGAGTTCTCATTCCTCCTTTTCTACAATACTTTATTGGTCCTATACCCATATTTATGTACTAGACCAAGAATATCTTCCAGTGTTCATGTTTACCTGCTCATCTTGGCTTGTATGTAAACATACCTTTTAGCTTTGTCTACCTACCCTTTATGACTGTCCTTTAGATTGGACATATTACTCCATCACAATATCCACATGTTTGCATTTATGTTACCATTCACACATATACTATGTCTGTCCACAAAGGTTGCACTCAGCCATTTGATAAAATGGAATGGGTTCCATTATGATAGAAATATCTTTCTTTGTTCAAAGATGCTACAGGATTCTGCATCATTTTATGCTGAAAAAGACTGTCATGGCTATTTATTTATTTTTATTTATTTCCTATACTTGTATCCCGCCCTTCTCACCCCAAAGAGGACTCAGGGCGGCCTCACAACTGGCAGAAATTCGATGTCCTACATAAAATTCCAAAAACACAATTACAATTAAAATCAAACATTAAAACATAACATAAAGGATTGTCTATTAGTAGTTGTTGATCATTTCATGGTTACTGCGCCAATGTAACTCGAGAATTCCTCCTAGCGTGCTGTGTAGAGTACTTTAGCATGCCATCAGAAATATTCACCATTATAGTGACATTTGAAGATCAAGCACACAAAATTGTACACACCACCAGTTTCCACACTCTGCTTCAAGTATCACTGCCCTGTTATCAGTGTATGCAGCAGCTATCATGTCAAGATGGTATAAAAACAACCTCCTAAACTATCCCACATTCTAGGAACTAAACAAATGTTCCTCATGTTTTAGGTAAAGATGCATGAAGTAGCCCATAACACTATGCCATTTTAACTCTGTGTTGATATTAATTGCTTTGTATATGACCTGGAACAAATGTTTTTGCTCTTTCCATGCATATGTGTGTAAAATAGACACAACATGCATTCGATTTAAGTTTCCAGACCAAAAAGCCAACATAAAACACAAATGTATTCATCTTTTGAAGGCTATCTCTTTGAATGCAGGTTACCCGCTCTGAGCTTGAGAAGACAATCTTGTGGTGTTCCTTCTTACTTTGCCAAAAAAAATCTTCAAAGTCTTAAAAAATCAAGGGTCTGCTTGGGAGCCTTAGAACTCTTCATATTTCTAATATTTCACATATAGTACCTCACCTTTGTTGATGCATTGTCTTTGTAGACTGAGAGGCTCTTGGAAGTGAGCATGCTGGCTCTTTGCTAGACCTGGGCTAAGACAGAGAATTCTGTGATCTAAGATTAAGTGTCTCTTTGTTCTGGAGGTGTTTAGTTCAGATGCATGGTTTGGGCCAAGTATCTTATTAGCACTACCCGTCTGTCACTCTCTGTTACCATGTCTAGAACTAGAGTCATATTCACAATCATTATATTTTCATGAAGGTCCACATGCTCTCAAGTAGAAATTGGATTCCTGGCATAAGTGACGTGTGTGGTGAAATCCATTCTGCTTATTTTCAGCACCATCATTTTCATTTTACATCAGGGGTCCTCAAACTTTTAAGAAGAGGGCTGATTCACAATCCCTCAGCCTGTTGGGGAGCTGGACTATAGTTTGGAAAAAAAATGAAAAAATTTCTATGCACACTGCACATATCTTATTTGTAGTGCAAAAAATCATGAAAGAACAATATAATAATTAAAACAAAGAACAATTTTAACCAACATAAACTTACCTGTATTTCAATGGGAAGTGTATGTCTATTGTTTCAGACTAAGTCTAAAGTTTAGGGGCTGGGTAAATGGCCTTCTAGGGTCACATCTAGCCTTAGTATAGTGATTTCTCTTTTACATGATCTATACCTTGGACCAGCATGAACATTGGAGTATCCAACTGATACCTCAGCAGATGCTTCACATACAGAAAGTCTCAGTTTCAAGCAAGTTAAGAAACTATGCAAAGTTAACCAATAAAGCAAAAAGGCCAAAGCAGTTGAGAGTTTATTTAGTAAATCACTTACATCACCAGGTAAATATAGTGAGTGGATGGGTGAATTGTTGGGGACATCTCTATGCAGTTAGAAAACCAGCATGATATTGAGTGGGATACAGTGTATTTGCATTCACAGGACAATGCTATGGAGTCACACTTTTACTTGTACAACTATCTGTTTGCTGGAAATTAATGTGGATTGTTGTTTGGTTTTAAAAAAAAAATCCAGATTGATACAGAAGTGGGATAGTACAGACATATATAAACATATGCAAAAGTGACACATATTGGAAATAGATGGCTCCAGGCCTTCTTTGGAGTTTTCAGTGCTATTAATGGTTCTGGTAAAGCTCCAAACAAATTAAAAGCAAAAAGGTAGTTCCTCCAAAGCTCTCATACCCTGATGAAAGTCTTAAGGAAAGTTACAAACATGGCACGTAAGGTCAGTGAGTGGCATCAGCTTGTAATGGTCCACATCCCAAATACCAAGCACTGTAAATCAAGATTAATCGTGTCACTTACACATCTCCAAAATCATTTTAGAATAAAAGCAGGTGGGCTGTGTGCGCGACTGCATGGCACTTTATATTAAAAGACTGTTGTGAGGGGCAGTCAGTGCCATCAAAAGTTCTGATCCCAATTGCAGGGTTCACTTGAAAGGGGGCTTGCATCTGTATTTGAAGCTAGCCCAAATCCAAATGCTTTGGGGGCTCTCACAAGAAGGTCAGGTGCACTGAGTGTGTAATAAGTAGGAGGCAATGCAGCAGCCATTATCTTCCCTCTGACAAGGGAGCAGCTCACTGACCTAGCATGCTGACAAATGGAGAGGAAAACTCTGCAGTGAGATGTAAATTCCCTGCACAGGTCCCTCATGAATATCTTGTCTCCAAGATTCAGGCCAGTGACCTGGAAAACAAGGTTTCTCCCCAATCAGAATGACAGGCAGAGCTGGTTTCCTGTTAGGAAGACTACTAGGTGTGTAAAAAAATTATGATTTCTGAAGGAAAAAAAAGAGATGTCACACAGCGCAAAATATTACTTTCAAATGGTCTCTCTGTAGCCCCCTTTGAATGACAGCTGTTAAGAATTCAATTGTGTGTGTGACACACTGGCAGGCAGAATGTATGTTGGGTTGGGATGGAGGAGGGGAGCACAAGAGAATAGAAACGTTCGATTCAAATGCTCATTTGAGAATAAACTGAATATTTGTCAGTCTTTGTAGCCCAGAGGTTAATTCTTAAAAAGAATTTCCATTAGTAACACAAATTATAACCTTGTCAAACCCTCTTATGTAAGGTAACTAGTGTTGAAAGACATACGGTACACAGCAAAACTGCTGTGGCAAAATGTATAACCTTGACTCTTAGAGAATGCATTTTTATAGACAGCACATTGATTTATCAGTTGTATATTTAAGACAGCATTTTTAATATGTATTGGTATTTATTTCACTGCGAGTTGAGAAGGAATTATTTACAATTTATATTGTGAACTAACAAGAATGTTGCACGTACATATTCATAATATTTCAAATGCTGAGATTTGGTAAGATGTTATGGGAGCCTTAATCATAGAATAGTAGAGTTGGAAGAGACCTCATGGGCCATCTAGTCCAACCCCCCGCTAAGAAGCAGGAAATCTCATTCAAAGCACCCCCGACAGATGGCCATCCAGCCTCTGCTTAAAAGCCTCCAAATAAGGAGCCTCCACCACAGTCCGGGGCAGAGAGTTCCACTGCCGAACAGCCCTCACAGTGAGGGCTGTATAGACTTGAGTATAAGCCTAGTTTTTCAGCCCTTTTTTAAGACTGAAAAAGCCCCCCTCGGCTTATACTCGGCTGAGGGTCCTGGTTGTCTTATATTTGGGTCAGCTTATACTCGAGAATATATGGTACATTTATTATTTTTCTCTATTATTATTGGTATTATTACATTTATTATTTTTCTCTATTATTATTGTTGCTACTATTACATTTATTTTACTCTATTTTTATTATTCATAGAATCATAGAATCATAGAATAGTAGAGTTGGAAGAGACCACATGGGCCATCTAGTCCAACCCCCTGCTAAGAAGGGGGTTGGACTAGATACATTTATTTTTTCACTCTGATCTTATTATTATTATTATATTTATTATTTTACTCTATTTTTATTACATGTATTATTTTCCTGTATTATTATTATTATTATTATTATTATTATTATTATTATTATTATATGTATTATTTTACTCTATTATTATTAAAAGGATACATAAGCACATTTACATTGAAGAAGATGAGAATGATTTGATCAGAGTTGGACAGTCTTATCTTAAATTTGAGCTTTATGTAAATATTCAAAAACATTTAAGCTACTGATGCCTCAATTAATGTAATTTTATTGGTATCTATTTTTATTTCTGAAATTTACCGCTCTCGGTTTATACTTGAGTCAATGTTTTCCCAGGGTTTTTTGTGGTAAAATTAGGTGCCTCGGCTTATATTCAGGTCAGCTTATATTTGAGTATATACGGTATTTGTTGAAATAATTTGTTCATTTTCTTGAGTGCTAATTTCCATGTCTATGTTTATTCAGACATTGACACTTATGAAAGTGCCTTTCTTTTTTGCTGCGGTAGACTTTCACTGAATTTGGGTTACACAGATAAGTTTTTATTGTCAAGATATGAAACTCTAACCAGGCAATCAGTTCTCCCCCACGACTACAATTAGGGTGGAAAGAATACAATTTTCCCAAGATGGCCCTAGACTGAAAATCCAATTTAATGGCAGTGCCTGATCCTGCTAGGCTTCATATGTTGGAGGGGAAAACTGCAGCAAGAAGCCTGGTCTACTCATATACATTCCCTAGATGATTTACCTTCCTGACTGTGTAGTAACTATGGCACCATCATAGAGGCGACCTCCTGCAGATGTTTGATTAGCAACATGTGAGAAATAGTGGGGTCAGGTATGGGACTATAACAGAAGGTGCAGAATCTCCTCTCTTGGACTTATATTGCCCTATTTCTCCTCTCTTTAAGCCTACACTGCCCTATTTCCCAGGATCTGATCCCAGATTATCTGCTTTAAACTGGACTATACAAGGGCCCTTCCACACAGCCATCTAACCCAGATTGTCAAGGCAGATAATCCACTATATCTGCTTTGAACTGGGTTGTCTGAATCCACACTGCCATATAATGCAATTCAATGTGGATTTTATACAGCTCTGAGGAAGCTGTCTGAGGGCCCTTCCAGACAGGCCCTATATCCCAGGATCTGATCCCAGATTTTCTGCTTTAAACTGGATTATATGAGTCTGCACTGCCAGATAATCTAGGATAAACTGAAAACCTGGGATCAGATCCTGGGATATAGGGCCTGTCTGGAAGGGCCCTGGGTCTCCACTGCCAGATTATCTGGGATAAGAATATCATCCGGGATCAGATCTTGGGATACATGGCCAATGTGGAAACAGGAGTTGTACTGTATTTACAGTAGAGTCTCGCTTATCCAACCTTCACTTATCCAATGTTCTGCATTATCCAACGCAGTCTGTCTTTTAGTAATCAATGTTTTTCAATACATTATGATATTTTGGTGCTAAATTCGTAAATACAGTAATTACTACATAATGTTACCATGTACTGAACTACTTTTTCTGTCAATTTGTTGTGAAACATGATGTTTTGGCACTTAATACGTTAAATCATAATGTAATTTAACATTTAATAGGCTTTTCCTTAATCCCTCCTTATTATCCAATATTTTTGCTTATCCAACGTTCTGCCAGCCCGTTTATGTTGGATAAGCGAGACTCTACTGTAATAGTTACTGCTATATCTGTTGTTCCAGCCAATGATGTTTCTAGGTCCTTCGGGGTAGCTTGGGCATTTTCTCATCTGAAATGTTCCAATTTGTTTTTTTGTCACAGTGTGGATTATCCTTGAAACCTTCTCACATTTGATTAAACATAGCTGATTTTGTCTGATTTGGGGAATTAAGTATCCTTAGACCTGGTTAGCACTGCAAGGGCCCTCCATAAAGAAAGAATACTGCCTGGAGAAGTATCACTGGTCAGAGTTGACAGTTAGAGGCAGTCTGAATCAATGGTTTGATGACTCCATACAGAGCAGCTTCTAAAAAAACATGGGCAAATGTATGAACACCATCCATGGTCCCTGTTACTTTTACCAAAATCAAAATCAAAAACTTAACAAAAGTCTTGTGAGAGATCTGGTCATACATTCGCTGATGTCACACGTAAGTTGACTTTTCTTCTAATTCAACTTTGCATGATGTTTGAATGTGTGGATTAATTTCTTGTTTGCTATTGGTAGATACTTTCACTCTCAAACAAATACATAACCCTTTCATTTCCATGATACAATGCAGCTACATCCCTACATTCTGTTCAAGAAAGGCAAAAGAAAGTCAGTAAACAGAATTCTACTCTCTCTAATCAATATGGAAAATATTGGTGCAGAAGAAATAGCACAGAAACAGGACAAATAATTTACATGTGGAAGATGATCTCTGCTTCTCTGTGTAGAAAAAAAGGAGCAGATATAAAACAATGGCAATAACTTTTGACTGAGACTTTGAAAGATGCTGCAAATTGGAGTAGACAAGTATATAAAGGAAGATTGATTTGGAATATGGAAGATTCCTATGTTGCATATAGCTACCTTGAAGAGTGCCTGGAAACCCCACTAATATGTGTTTTGTGATACACACACACACACACACACAAGCTTGGGGACCCGGCAGTGCCCGGGTTATTTGAAAAAGGCATTATTTGTCTTTGTATGTTATGTATTCTCAGTTTGGAGTGGGTGAACTACAATTCCCAGAATCGTGGATCAATCCTCCCCAAACCCTGCCAGTATTCAAAGTTGGCCATTTTGGGTTTGTGTACCAAGTGTGGTCCAGATCTGTCATTGGCTGGTCATCGCCTGGCTGCAGTGCTCTCTGGATGGGGGTGAACTACTACAACTCCCAGATTCCCGGGGCAGTTGTCCCGAAACATCTGTCAGTATCCACAGTAGGCTATGTTGCCAAATGTGGTCCAGATCTGTCGTTGGCTGGGTTCAGTGGTCTTTGTATACCGGTGAACTACAACTCCCAAAATCAAGGACCATTCCCACAAACCCCTGTAGTATGGAAAAAGTGATTAATGAAGTAAGAGTAGGGAGTGGACACACTAAAGCAAAACTAATATGAACTGGAAATAAACCAAATCTCCATTCCCATCAGAGGTATGATCATACAGCGCTTTGTTGGTGTAGTAGCTTAACTTGTTGTCTGTCCTCTTGGGTATACCAATGTATCAAATTATAATGGAAATTTTCAAAGAAAAAACAGTTATTTGAACTTCACAAGTTGTTTTTCCAAGGTTGCAGTAGAGCATGCTTGTTTTCTAACCCAACAAACAGCTGGCACAGGCCCAAGCAGTAAGGGAAAGTATGCATTCATTTTGGTTTGGCATTTTTGGTTATTGTTATTGGCATTGGATTTCATATTCAGTTTCTGTGTCAGCTGCCAATTGACCCCTATGGAAAGCTGTTGAACGTCCACTAGATGTTGTCACAAGTGATACTTAATTCAATTCAGTGCCCTTGCAAAGTGCAAAGGTTGAGAGATCTTACACTTCCACCACCTACTGGGATTGCAGTACTCATTCATCTCAAGCATACTTGTCCACTTGGAGAAAAAAAACATATATACCCATTACCTTGACCTATAATCTGTTCAAAATTTGATATTCAACACTAAAGAAAATGTTCAACATAGTAATTGAACCTTCTAGGCAACAGCTCAAAATGATCACTAGCAAACAAGACAAGTCAATGACAAGGGAAACTTGGTACAGAAACCATTTTGATATACAATGTGTAAACATCATCCATAGTTATTGCTAATTTTAAAAATTAACAAGATCTAAGGATGACATACCCTGATCAAACTTCCTATAGGAGATCTGATCACATATCGATGATAGCTCTCATTCCAATCCAATTCTATATGAATATTGAATATAAAAAACATGACTAATAAGCAGCTATCTATTTATGTGGCAACCCGATTGTGTTAATATGGCAATAATCTACACATTCAACATCAGAGGATAACTCTACATGTGTACTGGAATTTCTAGATGGATTGTCATACAAGTGGATACATAATGTGCTGGATGGGGTTACACTCCCCTTAAGGGCACAGGTTTGCAGCTTGGGAGTCGTCCTGGACTCATCGCTGAGCCTGGAACCTCAGGTTGCGGCAATGGCTAGGGGGGCTTTCACCAATTAAAATTTGTGCACCAATTGTGCCTGTATCTTGAGAAGTCAGACTTGGCCATGGTGGTTCACGCTTTCGTTACATCCAGGATAGACTACTGCAACATGCTCTACGTGGGGTTGCCTTTGAAGACTGTTTGGAAGATTCAAATAGTCCAATGAGCAGCAACCAGGTTAATAACTGGGGCAGCATACAGGGAGCACATTACACCCATGTTACGTCAGCTTCACTGGCTGCCTGCTTGCTACCAGGCACAATTCAAAGTGCTGGCTTTGTCCTATAAAGCCCTAAACGGCCTCGGCCCATCTCCCTTTATGAACCACCGCAAAGGCTAAGATTGTTTGGGGAGGCCCTGCTCTCAGTCCTGCCACTGTCACAGGTGTATTTGGTGGAGATGAGAGAGAGGGCCTTCTCAGTTATTGCCCCTTGTCTATGGAACTCCCTTTCTGGTGAGATTAGATCAGCACCCTCCCTCCTGTCCTTCAAAAAGATGGTAAAGGCCTGCCTGGCTGTGGGACCAAGTCTTAGGAGCAGTGCAATGAGGCCTCCTCTGCTGACCAGAGCCAGCATGGTGTCTTGAGTTGGTTTAAACAGCTGATTTTAATGTTTGTGTATATTTATAGGCATTTTATATCCCGGCATGGAATGCTTGCTGTATATATGTTGTGCTCTGCCCTGAGTCCCCTTTGGGATGAGAAAGGCGGAATATAAATGTTTTAAATAAATAAATAAATAAAGGCTAAGGTCCTATATGAATCTGGTGGAACACAGAGCTCCACCAAATGGAACCACACTCTTTCACTCTCTTCCCTTGTTGATTTATTTGCCCATTTCCGAATTTAAGCCAACAGTAATCTTACCTTGTATGTATTTTCAAGTTCTTTATCCATTATGCTTAACAAAAATGTTTTTAGTAACATTACAAAATTTTTGTTTGGATTAAGATATATCAGACCTGTAGCTTTTTGTCTTCTTACAAGTCCATCACATACTTTAAAAAAGGAGTTCTCCTTATCTTGACATCCTCAGCATTTGTTTGAAATATTCTGGGACATTTTCCCAGAATGTTTCAAACCCTAATATTACAGGTTGTCCATTCAAGAAAGAAGAGACTGAAAAGTAAAAAAGTTTTTATAGCTAGCTTCATGTGCAATCTGTTAGCACATTATTAAAGGAAACAGTGGTTTTAAAAGCGTTCAATGTGGTTCTTAACACTTCCTCACAAATACTATTGACCAGAATCCTATGTGAACTTATTTATGCATGAATTAGAATTGGGCCATTCCATAATGTCTTTATGAGAATTTCTGCTATATTTCTACACAGTAAACTCAGCAAATTGCCCCAAATGTGCCAATATCTACTGCACACCAATGTGTATCAGGCACTCTTGCTGGTAGCCTGACACATGTCTTCTTGATTTTCTAAAGGTGCTTCCACACATACATTAAACCTATCCATGGTGGTCCTGTCCAAAAGCGCAACAGTTTTGGAAATAAATAAATAAATAAATCCAAAAGATTTAAAAAAATAAAATTCGAAGAGAACAAGAATAATTTTATTAGGCATATTCGATATAGAAAAAGATAAAAATAAGGAGATTCTGTTTAACTTTTTGGTTACTGCAGCTAGAATAGTGTATGCCAGGAACTGGCGACAAAAAGAAATACCAAAAAGAGAAGACTGGTTGCATAAAGTGTTAGAGGTTATGAACATGGATAGACTTACATATTGGCTGCCACAAAACCAAGGCCTACCTAAGAAAGAAACCAACTGGGATCCTGTTAAAGACTATTTGAAACAGATGAAAATAGACCTCATCTGCTGATAGTATCCAATCGCAAAACCAGGAGGATGACAGAAGGGAAGAAGACTAGAAACAATAACAGTTAAACCTAGACCGAACTCTTAGACTATCAAAAGAAAGAAGTCAACAAACTCTCTCTCTCTCTCTCTCCATATATATATATATGTATGTATATATACATATATATATATATATATAGAGAGAGAGAGAGAGAGAGAGAGAGACACACACACACACACATATATAGACATATATACACACACACACACACATATATATATATAGTTTTTTGTGGTTTTTTTTTGTTTTTCTTCTTTTTCTCTTTCTTCTTCACTCTCTTTTTTAAATTTCCTACTTTCTATACAATCAATTGTTTTCACACTTTCGATGTTAATAAAACCTAATAAAAATCATTTTAAACAACCCACTTCGGAATGGGTTTATGAAACCTGCTCCAGAGGGGGTTTAAGTCCATGCAGCCAGGGGAAAAAAATGGGCTTTGCCCGTTGGCTGTCCATACACCATCTGGTCATTCAACCCCCCCCATCACTTCTGACCCCCTATCTTCTCACACATCATTGGTATGTTCTATCAGGCTTCAACAGAGGCCTAATGGCTCCTGGTAATGTTTTTATTTTTATTTTTAAGCATTTTGTGGGTTTTATTGGGAAGGAGTGGGGGACATCTCGCATCTCTGAGCTCTAGGAGCTCTGGACTCCAGGAGCACAGAAGGCGCAAGATGAGTATATGGTCATATCCCAGGGTAGTTTCAGGACAACCCATGGGCCTATCTTCACAGGGCCCATAGCCCATTAGACCTGGTCCTTTCACAAATGGGTTATCAAATTAATTCAGGATAAAGCAGAGTTTTCCTGCTTTGTCTCAAATTAATCGTCTTTTACTGGAGGTGTCATTTGGATGCCTCCAGTAAAAGTGCGAGAGGACCCGGGATATGGGCTCTGTCTGGATGGGCCCTAAGAGGGTTTATTAGCCATTCTGCTACATATTAGCTATGTGTACATAAATTTATGTTATTTAAATGGTGATATAGGATTCTGGTGACCATTTTTATTCATATTATAGTAGAATGCATCTGTTGAATTTTTGTATTTCTTTATTGTTCTTGATTTTTATGTCTAATGTCAGAATCTTGAGGGGATAGTGTAGACTATACTACTTCAGACTATAGGAGAGAGGATATAATTTATGAGCATTTCTTCATATAAGACACACAGAGAGACTTTTCCTACATCACTAGGTTTCAAATTCTCGTCTCCCGATTGTCCAACGCTCACACACTAATGCATCACACTGGCTTCCTGTTAGAATTTGCTAAAATATAATGGCATAATCAGGTGAAAAATTGCTGGGACAGGATGAGAAAGCATTCTGTGCTCTTGCATCAGGTAGTGAAGAATGCAACCAGAAATGTGTCCTTGCATCCTATAATGAATGATGAAATCATGAATGTATGATTGCATTGTGTGGATTGGTATAAAAGCAGGACAGACATCATGTATTGTTTGATGGTCCTTCTGGATGGTGTTTCTTTGTCCATGCTGGTGAGAGGAGATCTTCATAAAGAAACTTTCTGTGGTGATGAGAGAAAGCATGTATATTTGTATATAGCTGTTTGTGTCTGTGTTGCTGAACTTCAACATTAAGAGTTTTCCTGATTTGGAACAAACTTTGCTGTCTGCTGTGATTGCTGTTCCTTCAGGTACCTCCTGAGCACTTAGAGAATTTAGAGACTTTCCTGCACTCTGCGTGGGTCAAATACAGCGCCTGACACTTCCTACACCACAAAAGTTAAAATACAGCTCAAATTTTACATCACACAAAAGTTAAAAAATATAATCAGCACAGTACAGCTAAGAGAACAGACCATTAAAAAGAGCTACGAATATGAACAATACAGCGAATGAAAGGCTCTTTCCTTCAGTGCAAACAGCTATAAAAGGCCTGTTGAAACCAAAAGAATATAAAGGAGGGCACCAGTTTAACCTCTCTAGGAAGAGTCCCAGGCCTGGAGAAGGTATTCAGAAGGCCCTCTTCTGCATTCGCTCCTATGGTGGGGAAGATAATGAAAATGCCCTCTCCAGAAGATTTTAAATGGGCAGACTCATATAAGGATATAGACAACCTGAACCTGAGGTATAGACAGCTTTGTAGGTAAAAACTGATACTTTGAATTGCATCTTTAAGTGGTGCAACAAGATAATTGTGTCATCCCTGCAGCCAGTTCCAGGTAACAATCTGCAACTTTTGGGGCATTTTTTTTTTGGTTGAGAAGAGGCTTTCTTAAAAATAGGAAGGGATCTCCAGATCTGTGGACATCTCGTCAACAACACATCGATTTCCTGATCACTTCCCAGGCCTCTCCTGGGCCTAAAATTATGTGTGTGTTGCAATGAAAATATCATCTAAACACAAAATGATACATTTATAGAGCAAAGCTTTTTGGAATCTTTATATAAGGCATTGAAGCCAGTGAGTGTATTCTCCAAGAACTCCCAAGGGCTAATGGGGTCTAATGGAAGCTGATGCAGCCCCTTCCATTTTGAGTCCTTGATTTTTCAAATCAGATTGAGCTCTATACTCAAATAAGTGCAAATCCATTTGACTCAAATTGAAGCTAAATCCACATAACTGTCAGGACCCTGGCTGCAGAGCACCAATAACCTTACACAGAGGCCAGTCTCTATCTAATATCTTTATTAAAGAAATATATAAAATCAATAAAAACAAGTGAAGAATATAGTTCAGAAGCAGACCTTTCAGATGAGGTCAAATATAGTCCAGAAATGTATTGTCCAATATAAGATATTAGAGTTCAAAGTTTTAATCCACTTGACCGAAACACACACTTTGCCAAGCAATAGTGTGGGGAAATAACAGAGTCTTTAAAGTCCAATGAAGCTTGACAACAAGGCTGGAAATAAACTTGATTCTTGACTAGATCCGTGACTGGAGGCAAGACGAACATGAAGCATGAACAGAGTCCGTGGTAAAACCGTGAGACAAGGCAAGGCTTGAAGCTAGATCTGGAAAGCAAGGAACTGGGATTACGAAGTCCACACACGATCTCTCTCCTCAAGCTGATCAATTGACTCCGCAAAGAATCCCTCGCGCCAAACACCTATATTGGGTCTCGTTTTCCCGCCAACAGAACTCTTTCCCTAGAGAACGAGAAGCGAAACCCAACTCTGTCTAGATGCATGACTCCTTAGAATTTCCTAAGGGAAGCAGACCTAATCAGCCATTTGTTTGGCAGCGATTCTCAGGCTTCTCCGATTATCCTCCCTGACTCCCCTATCTTTAGAATAATTTTCCCTCCTGGAAAACGGGGGGGGGGGGGGGGAGTTCTGCCCAAGGCCTGTTTGGCTGAATTCTTGAGGGCAAACATCAACATCCTGCAGGTGAAGAGACTCCGGTTCTTGCTGAACCGGCGAAAACCCCATGTTTTCCTCTTCGTCTGCCACAATAGTACTAGGAACAGGACTACAAGGCCCATGAGTCATCACAATAACAAATAGATATGAAGGGTCTTTGAACAGCCCTGCAATGAACATAGAGGCAACTTTTTGGATGGAAATTGGGATTGGTAGAACAAACTTATAGGAGTCAGATTGTTAAGTGCACATGTTTTTACATAATTTTAACAAGTCCAAAACACACTTGATGTGAAGATACATCAGAAGAACTAGTGATCCCCAAATGTGAGTTCTCACATGTAGTTGAATAAGCAGGCCACTTCAGCTTTCTGAGATATAAAGTTCAACAATACTTGGGGGCACACAGTTGAGGTCTACTACACATAGTGCAGCATATTGGAGCAAATGCAGAATTATACATCATTGACAAGTAAGTCATTGTTTCTGTTGCTAGTTTCAATTAGAGCGGGCTCACTGAATTGGTGGCATTTATTAATATGTTTAGCCACCAATAAACAATTTAACCAATCGGTCCATTCTACTTTGAACTAACCAAAAGATCTGAGTCCATATGAGGTTTCTGCTACCACAATCATACAACAACAACAACAACAGCAAAATATCAAAGACTTTCCATATAGCTGAGAAGACTATCATACATTGCAATGATTCTGACAGGAAGTAACTATGAAAATGAAATATGAGAGAAATAGAATCCTCCCTGAGAGTTGGTGCAAAAGTAAATAGGATTGAAGCTCAGAGGAGTTAAAAGAGTTAATATGCAGATAAAGCACTTTTGTTGATTTAGTTTGGCTGCTGTTCAACGTCTTGCAATATCAATATTAAATTTCCATTTAAATCTCTAGATCAGATGAGTTGGGAGGGGATTAATATATTTTCTGGGTTAAAAAAGTATCTGTCTTAATGCAGTATTTTGTATATTGAAAATACAAACAAAATACTCCTTTTGAAGCCAGCATATTTTGCTGTAATGTTCAGTGTGGTGGTGGTGATGTTAGAAGCAGTCAAGTCAGGGCCAAGAGGGAGTTTTAAAAATCAAATACTATACAGTCCCACAACTGCTACCAAGGACCACCTGAACCCTGTTGATCTGCCTGTGTTTTCTTGCACTCTGTCCCCATTTGGAGATGAGCACAGGTGTTCCCGGATACGTTCACACTAATCCCCAGAGCTCTTCAATCTGAACTGGCAGCATTCCCAGGATCTGTTTACACAAGCAACTCTCTTGCAATAGTATCTCTTTGACCAACTTCAGCTTCTGATTTGAACACACATAGAAGGTGAATTGGAGGTTGGAAAGAGAGAGAAAAAAAAGGGGGGGGGGCTTTTGCTAATTTCTTTTTTCATGCTGGCCTGGTATAAACAGGTATAAATCTTTTTCCTGTTTCTGCCTCCCTCCCTTCTCAGGGCCTCTCTCCTGAATATACTTCCTGATGGTAAGAGATGTTTGGCAATTGAATATGCTGCCTTGGAACATGGTGGAGTCTCTTTCTCTAGAGGTTTTTAAGTAGAGGCTGGATGGCCACTTGTTGGGAGTGCTTTGAAGTGTGTCCTACATGTCAGGTGGTGGGACCGGATGACCCTCGTGGGCTCTTTCAACTCTAGGATTCTGTTATTCTAATGTGTCACTCTCTTGCCCAGCCAATCTTGTAGCAACTTCTGTGTCAGGTAAAATATTGGTCATTGAAATGTTCCACAAAGATTTGGAAACCAAATCCTGTGAGAAACAGCTCAGGGAGCTGGTGATGATTATCGTAGAAAAAGAGAAGATTGAGAGGTGACATGATAACCACTTTTAAATATTTGAATAAATATCATGAGTCTTTGTTGTCCTTATTCCAGCTGATTCTCCATTGAAAATTATTTCTTTTTGAAACAGTTTTTCCATACTGTTTATTTAGGGACTTACATCATTTCTCGAATGGCATTTCATAACCTGCCAACACACAACTATCAGTGAGGTGGGAGGGGGAAGGGGCAACCAAACCAAATGGAATACAGCCAGCTCTTCCCAGACTTCCTTCAGCCATCACAATGACACAATAATTGTAGGACCACTGGGGATTAGTCAAACTGCAGAGGAAGAGGGCAGCCAGTTGTGACAGAAGCTAAAGGCTATTAAAGAAGTAGCCAAGAAGGGGCATGCTGTTCTGACACTGCTTTTGTTGCCAATGAATATAGAGTGATTTCTCAGAGTGAATGTCAAGGCACCACAATTTGCATAATTGGAATATACCTTGGTGGCATCGAACACAGGGCTCCGATTCTGAAGGCTCATTTGTAATTAGCAGACAGTGACATTAGTAAACCCCCTATTACTGGACCGGGGGGAGGGGGAAGGAATGGCCTCCTTGCTTTATTGTTTGCAAGCTACACAATGTTCGCTTTTCTTCTGGTGGGGTGGCTATAAAAATCTGTGGACAATTGTCTATATAATGGGTATGATTTGTTTGTTACCTTAAACTAAGAGTGTACAAATGGGATGAAAAAAATAGCCAATGCACCTTTTCAAGCATAACTTAAAACGAAAAAGGTATCTGATATGTTAATGTTGGATATGCCACTGAAAATGAAATGATCAATAGATAGAACGGATATAGGTAAGCTCTTGCCCATGGAAGATCAATACCTCTACAAACCAACAGCTTAACCTTAGCATGTTGATTGATGCACTCTGTGTGTGTGTGTGTGTGTGGGGGGGGGATACCTTCTAACCACTGCTGGATTTAGGACAAATGGGGCCCTATTTTAGATAAGTTATGAGCCCCCTTACTTTGGCCTTGAAGGAGGTGGGCCCAGTAGGCCTACACTGCCTGCTTTGTGGCACGCTCCCACAGACTAATTAAATTCTTAATCAACTCTATCATTATATCTGGAATCATTCCAAAGCAGAATACCTTCAAATTGCACCATATAAGCAAAAATCCATCGTAAAATTTTTTTGGGGGGCAATGGGACCCTGTGTCTTAAGCACACTTAAGCACAATGGTAAATCTGGCACTGCTCCTAACACCTCTTTTATTGCCCCTCCCAGCTGTCATCAAAAGGATTTTTTTTTGTTTTATCGTTGTCCTCTCTAAATATTTGTCCTTTAACATTTGTAATGTATTGAGTACTACATTTAATCCAACATACTGGGCCATGTGGCTAGCTATGTGTTGAACAAAAAGCCTTAGGTCAAGTTAAACTAAAAGCAAATTGCTGGTTTTTGAATATTTTCTTTAAAAGATGAAAACCTTGATTGTAAAATCCTGGAAATGGCAGGCACTTTCTGGATTAACCCTCTGTCATCTCATTTTTTTCTGCTGGTTTTAAAATATCCTAGTTTCTCTCTTTTCCTCCTTTTGTCCCTTCATCCTCAGCTTACTTTAATTGCTGCAAACCAAGGTCAAAAAAGTAGTTTGCATCTAGTTAACTTAACAAAGAGAGAGGAAAGGAGGGGACGGAATATTGCCTTTACCAAGAGGCAAAAGCAATCTGCTGCATCCTCTCCATGCTTGTGTTTCCTTTCTTATTAATAATTTTTGCCATCCTGGCTACACTCTAATATTGTTTAATTTTATCTTTTCATCTGTCAGGTGTTCAAGATATGAAGATAATGTAGTCGAATAGATTCATCTAAATGTAGTTGAGACTGTTTTTCTACTTACGACAATAATACTGCTTTATTAGTTGTAGGCCATCCTAGATCACCAGCAATGCATATTCTAGTTCTGTCAGCTTCTACTACTCCTGGAGTCAGCTGTAGCCCGCTCTAACTTGACTATAACTATAATGTTGGTTGGTGGATTATGGGCATTGTAGACCAAATTATTAAGTTTTTAAAGCTCTGGTTTTTAAGTTCTGTGTTCCAAATATTGCTACTTTTCCAGGTTGGTTATGCATATGCTACTGTTGTGTAAGGAACTGTGTAGCAATAATAATGCCAGTTCATGTCTTAGTGTGAATTTTAGAAGGTAACTCTGGAGACAGAAGACCACCAAGAAGTATGGTGAAGGGATTTGAATTCTGGACTACAGCTCTGGAAACCAGGGGTTTAAACCCCACCAAGCCATGGAAACTAACCATGTGACCTTGGACAAGTAACTTTCTTTTAGCTTCAGAAGAAGGCAACGGCAACTTGCTTCTGAATAAATCTTTCGCAGAAACTCTTAGGGTTGCTATAAGTTGGAAATAACTTGAAGGAACCTGGCAACAGCATTACTGTGGACAACCTTGGCAGGAACAGCTGTTCAGGACAAATTATGTTTTCTCTGACTGCACCAGAAAGGCTCATATATTTAAGTAGGAAATAAACCTGTTTACTTCACAATTTCATGAGAACTTACTATTTTGATTTTTGAACCAACATACAAAATGGTACTTCTCCAAAGTTTATACTGGAGTACTGATGAATATATGAAAAATTCATGAAAACAATGTGGAGAAAAGTATATAGTTGTGAATATAACATTCAAAATATGGTATATGAGGAAATCTCTTAGCAAAGATGTATGTTTTAGGCCAAACTGCAATCAACAGTACATGAGGTAGGAAAATTATTACCAACCCGCCCTCCCTGGCCACAACAATGCTAATGAAACCTTTATAAAAATTCTTAAAGTCCAGAATGAAAAAAAAAGTTTGGAGAAATCCTCTGTCTTTTGAACTAACACATTAAAATGGAATAAAATATGAAGGAAAGGTAAAGGTTTTCCCCTGACGTAAAGTCTAGTTGGGGGTTGGTGCTCATTTCTGTTTCTAAGACAAAGAGCCAATGTTGTCATGGGGCTGGCATGACTGCATGGGGCACCATTCCCTTCCTGCCAGAGCAGTACCTATTAATCTACTCACATTTGCATGTTTTCAAACTGCTTGGTTGGCAGAAGCTGGGGCTAACAGTGGGAGCTCACCCTACTCCCCAGATTTGAACTGCCAACCTTTCAGCCAGCAAGTTCGCCAGCTCAGCGATTTAACCCGCTGTGACACCACGGGCTCTAGAATAAAATATAGAAACTGAAAAAAGAAGTAAACCCCCCCCTCCCCCTGATATCTAGAGAAAGTAGATACCCCCCCGCCTCATCCAAATTTTACCATGCCCATCTACCCCACCATACTTACCTCATTCTTTCCCTTAGATTCAAATTGTAATAAAACTCAATAAAAATTATTTTAAAAAAAAGAAGAAGTAAAACCAATAAATCAATCCATTTCACCTCACAGCACTAATTAAAAGAATGTACCACTATCGTGATAACATAGAACTACGTGGGAGGAGGGATCAACATTTTTCTGCTCAATTATTCATCACCTTCCCTTTTATCTCTATAGCATGATGCTATAGGTGATATTAGGTTTCACTTTGGAGCATCCATGTATATCTATTCAGAAGGTCTGACTTCAATAGCCTTTACTTCTGTGTAAGTGGATATAGGATTGCAGTTTAAAGCTTTTTTAAACAGACTTATTTGAGAAAGCTTTCAAAGTTGCATCTGTGTATGGAAATAATAAAATCTACTGTCTGCCCAGCCATTAATTGCCTGCAAATATCCGAGAAATTACAACCTAGGCCATTAATCTGAAAGAGAATAAATTCTGTTAAAAGAGATCTCAAAAGTAAAATGATCCAAATGGCGGATAAATTAGAACATCCGATAGGCACTAATGCAAAGCAATTTAATGCATGTGGCAGAATTTAGCTTTTAAGTCAATTCCTGTTTTCAAAAAGTATTCACTTTAAAATAAAGTATGGCTGTCAAATAGTGATGGGTAACTGCAACACAAAATTCTGAAATTACGAAAATCCAACTGAATGTGAAATTACAGTCATACACATTTGGATGGGATTTGTCATAGCTCGAAGAGAAATGTCCTGTCCCAATGGCTCCCTTTCTGGTTGCCTTTGCTTGCCTGGATGCATAAAGCTTATAAGACAAAAAGAAGTTTTAAAAATTCTGTTCTGTCTCACCATATCTTCCAACCTTGGCTGATGCTCTATTTGTGAGATGCACCAGCACACATCCAAGCCACGATAGAGCTCAATCCAGAGGAAAAAACTGAGACAACATTAAAAATGCCAGTCCATGTCTTAGTGTGAAGGACCAGAAAATCAGCTTTTGGGAGGCTAAATGATTAATGGAGCTGATTTGGGTGGACATAAATCTTGCATAATTTTGATCTAAGTTGCATGTTGCTCCAAATTCTGCTCCAGAATGTGGAGCAAACTACAACATTGGAACCAGGTAAACAGTTAGGCCAGTTCCAAGACAGAACTGGCCACAATTGTTTACATGACCAAGGACATGGAATGGCACTCACCATCCTTTCCTATTCTTCTCATTGCAGCGGCCAGTGTGTGTGACATGTATCATGCCCGTCACTCATTGCTCGGCGTGATGCTGGCTGGAGTGATGAGCCAATTGGAGAAGGGGGAGGGAGAAGAGGAGGTGATTCCTCCTATTTCCATCTCTCTCCCCTCATCATTCTGGCACCATGGCCAACTCCATTCCAGGTGATGGGCGATTGCCACTACCCAGGTGATCTTCTGGCCACCACGACAAGAGGAATGAGAGTAAGAGTGGCTCTTCACTTCTCTCTCTTGAAATCAGCTGCGTCTCCATGGGAGCTCAAACTGATCAGCTGTTTTGGGTTTTTAAAAACCGGCATGGGCAGGAATAATTCTCCACAGGGGGTAAAGAGGGGGATCCTGAACTTTACATGACTACAGGGCCACACAGAAGGACCTTTTTAAATCAGGTTTTCCTAACAGTGCTGCGATTGAGCACACTTTTAGCACAAACGTCATCTGGCTGCCCCCCTTTTTAACCCATTCTCTTCCAAATTATAGGTACTGTGTGGAAGAGCCCTGAGAAGGATTTGGCTATGTGACTGTTTCCAATGAAGATAGACTCTCGGCCCTCCCAAGAGTTCTCTTGCAGTCCTGGAAGATGGCACCATTATTTTGCTTCTTGCTATAATCACATAGCCAGATTTTATCAGCTGTATTTGAAAAATGGTTGAACTCCCTACCTGCCTAAAAAAGATCTCTTAAGTGCTGGGAAGCCTGATAAGAGCAGTCCTGGGTAAACAAGGATCTTCTGTTTGGAACATATTCTGTACAAAATGGAGTAAAGGAGGGGAGAAAAAAGAAATGTGGCAAAACATTTAAGAGTAACAGGGCTACTTTGAAAACATTTATCATAAACAAAACACTTTCCTTATTAAAAATGCATTTTCTTTAGGAACCTGCTTTTCTGCACAGAAAATATCATTTCTATGCAGAAAGCAACAATTAAAGAATAAAGGAGAATGCATGTGTGCTAAAAGAGTCGTGCTTGTGTGTGTGCCAAGATGTTAGTAATGGGTATCTGTGTATCTCTGCCCCTCACCAACCATTTCCAAGATAGAGATGAATAGGGATGAGGAAGTAACAAATGGTATTTTTCACTTTGTTGTGGTAAGAGTTTTAGTGCAATAAAGTTTTTAAAAGTAAAACACAATTTTAAAATTAAGTCAATTGTTAAAAACATTCCCTTTTAATGTAAATGCAGTGGAGTTCGATTATTTAGGTTATCAATGATTAACTCAATACAGGGTTATTACAAAATAATTCCCCAGTTTTAAAAAATTATGATAAATGTTTTTGTGAATGTACATGTATAGAACCTACATCAATATGAAGAGGAAGTCTTCACATTTATTTCCACACTCAAAGATGTTCAATATGGTTGTGCCAGTCATGAGGCACACATCTAAATGGACATGCGACTGTCGCCTGGTGGCTGCTCATGCAATTACCCCATTCAGGCGGCAAGTATGAGTGTAGAAAAAAAACCTTGAAGACTTCAAATTGATGTAATTTTCATATGAGTGCATTCTCTAAAACGTTTACCATGAATTTTTGATATTGGGGCATTCTTTGGAATAACCCTGTATACATGTCTTAAATGCCATTTTAGTATATCTTCTGTATTTTAATTTTGTTTTTACCACACTGCTATTATTTAATTGCTTTTTAATTGCTTTTTCATTTTTGTATTGCACCTTTTAAACTTGCCTAGTGTGGAGTGCCATGGGATCCTTTCCCATGACATTTCCCCACTGTACCCGGCTTGCTCCCACATCACCCCCAGCTTCTTCTATGGGGAGTTAAGAGTATACCCAATTCCTCAATGCTTTGTGTCTCTGTGCTGCTGGGATGCTGCCTGCACAGAGCCCAATGGAGCCCCACTGGAAGTAGCCCTGCATCACCTGATGAGCTCCAGTGGACCACGTGCTGGCAGAGTGCCAGTACCACTGAGAAGCAAGGAGAAGATGGTTCTTGGCCTCCAGGTAATTTGCTTGTAGGAAGTTTACACTCTTTTGGGTTTTAGATTGTACAAGTGGGCTGTACATATCACAACAATTCAAATGTTAGATTACTGTACTCATTTATGCACCCATAACATAAGAGTGGATTCATTGCAGAAGGATTAGTTTCAAGACTAAGATTAAGAGATTGCAGAACTGCAATCAATTATGCAAATTCTGACTGGCATGTTTCTATTTAAACAGTGATACTCTCGCCCCATTATAGCACTAGAGTTTTGTGTGTCTTCAGTTTTCTTTGTTTAAAACCTACTATATTATTACTCTATTTATCGAGCTAGTTTGCCACATGGTTTCTTTTACCAATTGCTGATGCTTCCCATGTTGTTTGCATACAGCAGAATATTGAAATAAATGAATTTGCCTATCTTCGCCTGCAAGATGGGAACACTGGTATCTCATTTATTACTGAAATGTTGATACATACAATATAGGGATTGTTTTATTTGCAATGTTCTGCTTGTTTTGGATTAAATCCTTGTCTGACCTTACAATGCTGTGAGGGTTTGACCTCACGCTATAGAATTACATGCCACCATCTGCTGAAATAAGACAATATGGTTTCCAATGTTACTTCATTTAAACCATCAAATAGAAGAACGTTTGCTTGTTTGTACTTGTTCAGTAAAGAGACACTTTACAGAGGATTGTTATAAACATGAAGTAAAAATGGTGGAATGTATTGTAGTGAAGGAGAAATCCACTTACCTTTTATGTATTTTTAAATAAATAGCCTTGACACCGTGACTAATTTTTTAAAAAGATATTCCAGAATATAAAACAAGGGTTGTGTCATTGGCACAGGCTGCCTTTTCTTCTGTATTTCATCTTCTCTTATTTGCTCCTGAAGTCATGATGCCAAGGCATAATATTTCAATCATATCCATGGCAACAAGGCATGAATTAGTAAACACCAGGTTGCTTCTTCTCAGGGAGATCATGAGAGGAGCATACTTCTATTCAAATAACACATTTTCCCCTGTAATAAAAATATGGTCTAGTCAGTAGAAGGCCAGTCTGGTACACATGTTCTTTTTCACCTAAGTTATAATTTTGATAGAGTCAAATGATAACATCTTTTTCAGGAACACAATACTTTGAATTCTAGGTGAACAAACAAATATCTGCACATTTGCTCATCTTCCAAAAACTCTCTGCCGTGGGTGGGGTTAGATTATTAGAATGAGTTGGGACGGGCAAAATTCACCATGATTATGTGGTGGATAATTTACTCATGGCAGTGTTTCTGTGGTGCTTGGGGATATTAAAGAAGTCTAATATAATATTATTTTGTCATTGCTACAAGCTACAGAAGAGCAGAATTATTTTCCCAGTTGTCTGATCAACAATCCATCCCTTATACAATACTCCCTATGTAGGTTATTAGCCGTGGGTGGAGAGAAGGCAAAAATGGCACCTATGAAAATGATATCCAAATGTGACAGTAACAAAATGACTAAACAAGCAAACTCTACTGTTATGACTTTTTAAAAGTAAGGCCTCCATACTCCGATACTCCTGCACCTTTCACAAATTTAGCTAGAATATTCCTTTTTTCAAAATGCTTGGAACTCGAAGTGTTTGGGATTTAAGAGGATTTTGGAATACCTTTATTTGCATATACACAAATGAAATATCTTGGAGATGGCTGCCAAGTATAAACATGAATTTAATTAATGTTTCATATACACCTTATACACATTATCCAAAGGTAATCTTATAAATAATATTTTTATATTTCTGTGCATAAAACAATTTTAGTGTATACTGAACTAGAAAGCAAAGCTGTCACTATTTCAGCCCCCTATGTGGAAAAATGGATTTCGGAATATTTTAGAGTCAATGTGTTGTTGAAGGCTTTCATGGCAGTAATCATTGGGTTGCTGTGAGTTTTCCGGGCTGTATGGCCATATTTCAGAAGCATTCTCTCCTGACATTTCATCCACATCTATGGAAGCCATCCTCAGGGGTTGTGAGGTATATTGGAAACTAAGCAAGGGAAGTTTATATATCTGTGGAAGGTCCAGGGTGGGAGAAAGTACTCTTGCCTGTTGGTGGCAAGTGTGAATCTTGTAATTAATCACGTTGATTAGCATTAAATAATCTTACCAGCTTCAAGGCCTGGCTGATTCCTGTCTAGGGGAATCCTTTGTTCAGAGCATCTCCTATCTGGAAATAAAAGATCAGAAATAATCCAAAATTGTTCACAGGGATGATTGAGATGCTGACATATTTACTTTCTGATGGTTTTGTGTATACAAATGTTGTTCCATGCACAAAACTACTTAAAATGTTATATAAAATTATGTTTTAATTATGTGCATAAAGTGTAAATGAAACCAAAAAATATCCTGCATTTACTTGGGTCTCATCTCCAACTATCTATGTATGGATGCACATGCAAAACCAGGCAATCTACACACGCACACACTCCATCTAAAATTTATAATATTAATAATAATAGTTTTATTTCCTACCCACCTCTCATCATGGCTAGAGGCGAGTTACAGAACAATTAAAACACACAAGCATAGCAAAAACACCAAAAATACACATATTAAAACATATCTCTATAAAAGTTACACTTCTTGTACTAAGTATTTCAAATAAGAGATGCTTGTTCTCCATTCTCTTCCTGCCCCTAAGAGGAAGTCATCACTGAGCCACTCATCTCCCTCATCAATACCAGGTGCTAGAAATCTATTGAGGAGATCAAACTGATCTATTTAACTCCTTCCCTCTGTTCCTCTGCACTTGTGTGTGGTCTTTTAGCCGGAATACAGGAATCTAGTCTTTCATTTTGATTTCTATGTAGTACATGGTTAATTTGGGGACTCTGGAGGAAGTGTGGTAGGATAATATCAATAAGAATCTTCAACAACCACAAGGATGACCAAGAGGAGACAGGAAATAGCAAAGGTAGCAACAGCAACTGTAATGATCATTTATTATTACTGAATACAGGAGAGTACTGTATAATCATGAATATTATCTTTTTTATTTGAAGTCCGTGCTATTTCTGGATTTCCAAAGCTTAACTTCATAAACAAAATTGACAGCATTTGAGCTATGTCTCTATATAAAACCCTTTTTTCCTGTTGAAGAACAGCCAGCCCTTGAGTAGATTTGCCAAAACAGTATGCAATTTAAAATGAAATGAGCAAGGCATCCAATTTATGGTATGATTAGCACAAGTATGAGAAGAAACATGTGGCAGATTGACTTAAATGCAAGGCAGTTGGTGTGATCTTTGTACTCTTGATAGTATCTTCAAGGGGACTTCTGTTGAGCTAAACTAAGTGAGTATCAATTTTCACCAACAGCGCCCGACAATAGATTGTGGGTAAGTCTGACAAGGCCCTTGGGATGGAATGCTGCCCTCTGCAACCATATGGCTTGAATGACATTTCATACCTGTTACAATATCCTGAAAAGAAAGACTTTCTAGCTAAATCTGTGAATGGCTGAAGCTTAATCCCATGAAGCTAATGATCTGTGAGGGACAGCTTAAAGCTGCTTTTTGTAATTAAGTATATTATTCAAGTTGTCAGCTGCAGTTTTATTTTGTGGCATGTAGAACTTTTATGCATGGAATAATTGCATTTCTCTATTGAGAAGGAATTAGAGGAGAGATTGAAATAATTTCTTAGTCTGCGTGGCAATCCTTTCTGCTGACCCCAGGCTTTGATTAGCAAACATGTTGATATTTTTATGGCAACTTGGTTTACCACATTACATGATAAATTGGAAATGTTGCTTAAATGGTGGAAATGTTTTTGATGTCCCCTTTTTAGATGGGGAAATTTCTGAAATATTTCCTTGTATTAAAAAAAAGAGCTACTGCTCTGAAGCATTTTGCAGACTAAGGATAATGTCTCCATGGTGCAGTCATTTGAGCATTGGACTATGGTTCTTGTCAAGAAATAATAGGTCCATCTTAGGGTCACCACTTGGAAATGACATGGAGGAACACATCAACAACAAAGTAACTAATAAAATGCATTGAAGTAGTAGTTTAATGTGACTAGAGATGGATTTATTTCAAGTAAACAGCATGTTAAAATGGGACCAGGGCTTGTAGCAGTGGAAACCTGGATCTGTTTTATTATTGGGAATAATATCAGCTAAAAATTATTTTCCTTTCCTAATTGAACAGTCAAGAGGCAGAATGCAGTTGGTACCACTTGGCAGCAGGAAGAACTATAGCCAAATCGGCAGGAAAAATGAGAAAATGGACCAAATAAGATAGAAACCCCTTTCTCCTGCCTCCATAAGGATCAGGCGAGGCAAGGGCTTCTGCAAAACTGGGAAGCTCAATTGAGATTTTGACAACTGCGTCTTTGTTCAGTAGAAGACAAAGAGATGTCTCCAACTATTTGCTCCTCAAATGCAAGGTCAAATAATTATGTAGTTTTCTCCCCCCTGCATGAGAAATTAAATATCTCCATGCTGTTTATCCTGGTAAATTTGTACATTCCACTTTTTTTTCCAGGAAGTTATTCTAAACAGAAAATGTGGGTTTCACATCAAAAATGAGGGCTATGCAGAAGCAGTGGCCACAAATCTACATGAGCTACTTGGTTACATGACTACCTTAGTTGAGTAACTAAGTAATGCACCCCATAGCTGATACAGAGAACTAATTGTATTTGTGTAGCATGAAAGGGCCCATTGATTCTGCAAATTGATGCTCTTATGTTACCACTTTTTGCACATTACACCTTTTGCTTGGGCAGGAAGACATTTTGGAGATGGGACATTTAGCACGTGGACTACAGGAATAGAATCATAGAGTTGGAAGAGTCCCCATGGGCCATCCAGTCCAACCCTTTGCGAAGAAGCAAGAAATCACATTCAAAGCACCCCTGACAGATGGCCATCCAGCCTCTGCTTAAAAGCCTCCAAAGGAGGAGCCTCCACAAAATTCCCAGGAAGAGAGTTCCACTGCTGAACAGCTCTCACAGTGAGGAAGTTCTTCATAATGTTTAGGTGAAATCTCCTTTTCTGTAGTTTGAAGCCATTGTTCCTAGTGTCCAGGGCAGCAGAAAACAAGCTTGCTCCCTCCTCCCTATGACTTCCCCTCACATATTTGTACATGGCTATCATGTCTCCCCTCAGCCTTCTCTTCTGCAGACTAAACATGCCCAGCTCTTTAAGCTGCTCCTCATAGGGCTTGTTCTACAGACCCTTGATCTGAACACTTTCCAGCTTGTCAACATCTCCCTTCAATTGTGGTGCCCAGAATTGAACACAATATTCCAGGTGTGGTCTGATCAAGGCAGAATAGAGGGGTAGCATGCCTTCCCTGGATCTGGACACTTCTATTTATGCAAGCCAAAATCCCATTGGCCTTTTTAGCTGCAGCATCACATTGTTGGCTCATATTTAACTTGTTGTCCATGAGGACTCCAAGATCTTTTTCACACTTATTGCTGTTGAGCCAGGCATCCCTATTCTGTATCTTTACTAGTCTGTTAAGGAGGAACAGGTATAATTTTCTTCTAGAACTGTAAATACTCACTTATTTTATTCTATGTAAAAATGGAAAAGTCATTTCAGAGTGTTAGAGACCAGGGTTAAAAATCAGGGTTAGAGATCAAAATTCAAATTCCTCTTTGCCATGGAAAAAATTGGGCAAATCACACCCTCTCAGCATCAGTGGAAGACAATGGGAAATCCCCTCTGACGAAATCTTGCCAAGAAAACTCGATGATAAGTTCACCTCACAGTCTCCATAAATTAGAAATGACTTGAAGGTATGCAACAAATAAGAATTTAAAAGTTGACATTTTCTTCTTACTGTGCAGGATTATATAAGTGAAATTTGTACATTTGTCATATTCTAGTACTTGAGCCTTCTCAAAAAACCTCACAATTCTTTGTGCAAATAGTATTTTGTAAAACAGTCTGAAATGCAAAAAAGTATTGTGGCCGACACTGTTCTCAAATGCATGTTTTGATATGTCAAAATAGTCCCCAAGAAAATACAAGAAAAACTGTATCTATTCCACCCTTACCTGATTATAGCAGAGCATCATAGCAGAGCATGCCCACTATGCTTGTTGCTGTGTGTCTGCAAGTCGTGTCTGATTTATGGAGAACCTAAGGAAAAACTATAACTGGGCTTTCTTAGTAGAATTTGTTCAGGGGAGGATTCCCTTGCCTCCCTTTGAGGCTGAGAGTGTGGACTTCTCCAAAGTCACTTCATGGGTTTTCATGGTCAAATGGAGATTCAAACTCTGGTGCAATATCCTACTCCAACACCCAAACCACTAAACCATACTGGTTCTCTATGGCTTCTATAGCACAAAATACAGGAGCAGACTGTAATATACCAATTCCATTCAAGGATAAAAACTTCAAATCTGTATAAATTTGTGAAATGTAAAATTAGTTGGATAGGTTAAAAAAAAAATACTCCGGTGGCCTTTTTGCCCGTAATCCATATTGTACACAGTAGTTTCTGATCTGGTTTTGGTTAAAAAACAATAATGGACATTATACTACTTGCTGGGTTTCTTGTAATAATTTAAGGACTATAAAACTTTTAAATGTTCAGACTTATCCTTAGCAGTTTAGAGTGAACATTAGACCTTTTTATGAAATGACTTTCATCCTTTGAAGTTTTGGCCATAAAAATGAGCTAGGTTTCTCAAAAGGCAGATGAGGATAAGTTACAAGCAATTTTTATTTTGCAATTTATGACCACTGTATAGGATATTTACATTTTACTGTAGTTTCACTTGGACTGCTTTGCATTTCACTAGAGATGCAAATGAAGAAGTAAAGCTCTTCTGTCACCAGCTTGAAAGTCTATTTCCAGAACTGGGGATACCCTTTAGTTCAAGACATTGCAAAGTCTAAATGGACTGTGGCATTTTTTTTAATTAAATCATTTTTCCCCTAAAAGAAGTCTCCCATCTTGGAGGAAATGTTCAAATGTATTAAAAGAACAGTGACATGTATCTTGTTAGTGACTTACATCAACACCAATCCAATCTATACCTCTGAAAATGCTTTTTTTGTTACTGTGGAAGTCATAATTCTCTCTCAATCTTATGCCATGACCAAATCCCCCACCCCCAAATCATTGTTTAGCTTTTGTATTTCCATCAACCCCATAACAATTTAATGGTTAATGGAGAGTTGAGGAGTGCCAGAGAAGTGCCTAGCTACCTTCTGATGTCATTCTTCAAGATCTTCAAAGGTCCCTGGATGATGCTTTGTTGCTGTGCATCTAGCTACATAGCTGGATGACACTCTGCCATGCTTCCCCTCTCACCTGGCCAAAACATTGGCATGGAATGAGGCAGGAAAAGGTGTTTGGGGATGGAATGAGAGGAGACACCTGTTGTAGTTCCTCTCCAGTATCTTGGCCAGTATTTTAATAGGGAGGTTCTGGAGGGAACTGCATGATGTCCAGACAATTCAATAGAGCCTCAAGAAAAACATAGAAAAAATAGATTTAGGATAGGTTTGGGCAACCTGTGATCTTTAGGTAATATGTGAGTTTTCTGTTTTTCCAGGAATCCCAGTCAATTTGCCATGATATTGCCACATTTACAGAATATAGGGGTGGGCAATTGTTTTTAACACCTTTTTCCCTTTAAAACAAGGTACATAGGGAACATGCCAAGAGAGTAAATATAAGGAATTTCATATGTGGTCTTGATTAAGGAAGAAAAAATTTCATCAGGAATAAACGTGTAATTATTTACCTAATTACATTCTCAAAAGAATCAATATGTAATTTTAGAATTTTTTTCCTGCTATGAAAAACCTTCAAAAACCTTCCCTTTAAAAACCTATTCACAGTTTGCAACTTATAGTATTTAGAAATTGTTTTTTGTGGACAGAAAATACTATGATTGAACAATTTCTGCACAAAAATTACACCTTTTTAATTAGAGAGCAGAATTTTCTGTGCAGTACAGTACAATCCCCCCATACCCAGAGGACTGGTACATGTGGGTTCACCTACCTGCATCTGGCATAACATTTCTTGGTGCATCAATCCCATTTTGAAAATGTTGCAGTACTAGGAGAGACTGTACTGCTAAAAATTCACTGCTATATTCAATGAGCTGATTTAAACAAATGCACTGAAATGTCAGTGAAGGTTGCCAGTACATCTCTTTCTTCATCGGACTTCAGTTGCTAATCAGAAGTCTGATTAAAGGCTGAAGAAGGTGCCTTTCACCTCCCACTGTTGCTGAATCTGGAAATAAGAATGAGTATACAACTGATCTCAAACACAGGACGTGGAGAAGCCAATGCAGTTGGTGATGTTACTCAGCTCTACTACGCTTCTGGTGAATATCTGTGCTTGATGGGTTCTTTTATTTAACTATATAGTCATAGGACAATTGATTAAATTATTCTAAAAGCCTATTTGGGGAGACCACAACTCCCAGAATACGCCATTCAAAATGGTCAGTGGCTATACCAGCTCAGGGACATTGACCCAGACTCTTCTAAGCACTGCTCAAACAAAAATGAGAAAGTTTTTGTAACTGCTTAAAAAAACAGCTTGGTGTAGTGATTTGAGTTTTGGATTACATCTCTGGAGACTGGGTTTGAATCCCCCCCTCAGTCATAGGATCCTGCTAGGTGAATTTGAACCTTAGACTGAAGTCCTAAAGCCAGGGGAAAGCGGGGACATCCATGGGGCAGTGGGGCAAATCCAGAGGGCAACATGGGAAACCGTTGGCCCATATGATCTGCATCGCCCGCATCGCTATCCCACAGAGAAAAGTGTCACTGCTTGGCTTCCCCCCACACTTTCCTTGGCTTACTGGATGAGAACACGGGAAGCCTTTTGTGTTCTCAGTGCTCCATCCTAGGAGCCCCCGGTGGAGTAGGGGATTAAAGCCTCACCAGAGAGATACATTCAAGGGTCCCAATTGTGAGCAGCTGTGCTCGGGTCTTGCAAAATGGGGGTCATAGCTTTTATTTTTATTTTTTTACTGAATCTATCCATCTATATGGCCATCTTCTTTTCTTAGTGCCTTCAACCTTATTGAGCGCTGTTGTCTTTTTGATAGTAGTGTTTAATTTATATCTTGGCACTACAAGTTTGCAAATGATAAACTATCGAAATATAAATGTCTCATTGTGATAACTTTGATTAGCTATACATGAGCTATCTGGTACATTGGAATAGTGAAGATTTACAAAGTGTGTTTCCTTGGGGATGTGTTTTGATGTTTGGAATTACAGTTATAAGAAAACCAAAATTGGTATTCAATCAGGAAGCTGGACCAAATAATATGAACTAATTGACATGAGGTGAGTCTGTATTTTTGTTTATTTTAGTCAAGGGGATTGGAGACCTAGGATGCATTTACACTGATGCAGCTTGAAGCCAACTTCAAACTGTGTTGCATGCCAATGAAGTGCACTGCAGCACAAATTAAAGAGCTCAAGCAATGTCAGGGTGAACTCTGAGTTAAACCCCTCAATGTGCTTCAGTGAGCCCTAAATGTAAACTATATTGCATGGTGAAATCACCTCTGTAGAATGCAAAGTGCTTTATAGCCACCTGACCCACACAGGAGTGCATTTTAAAATTTGGAATGAGGAGGCGGGAGGCTGCCAAAAAATGCACCAAGGGCATAGCTGGGCAGCTGGGGGCTAATTGATCTCTCTGGGATAGGGAATTGATTGCCTCCACTGCTAAATATGACTTTTCCCTCCCCCTTCTCATCTTGTAAGGGGAGAACTGGTTTGAGGCCACAATCTGTGGTTAATGTAAATACCTTCCTGGCATTTGAACCTGTTCCAGAAATGTGAATCAAATCATCCACACAGCAAAACTGGTTTTTTTGAAACCAGTTCCAAAACAACCAAGATGGTCAATGTAGATGTACTCATAGTCCTCTTGAGAAACAGAGTTCAGTTAGGACACCATGAGAGGCAGATCTGACACTTTGAGTGTCGTGTCCATGATTTATATATGGTTGATAGGCATAGATATTTGAGGACTGAATCATAAATAAATATGGACTGGTAGCCATCCCTTTGAATCCATAAGCTGCATGCTATATAATCTATTGTGAATTGGCCATCTATCGGGAGTGCTTTGAATGCAATTTTCCTGCTTCTTGGCAGGGCGTTGGGTTGGATGGCCCACAAGGTCTCTTCCAACTCTATGATTCTATGATTCTAATAGATTATATTGATGCAGACATAATTTTAACTCTATAGAGTTTGAGTAAGATTTACAAAACTGTGTCCATATTGTCTGAAAGCATGTACATAATTCAAGCACACACAAAAACTCATGTTGATGACCAGTGTTAGCTCTTTGTAGAATCTCCCAGGATACATCAGACATATCGTCCTGAATAAAGCCCTCAGGCAAAAGAAAGAAGGGAAGAGACGAGAGCTACACAGTGCCCTGAAGGTAAACAGCTTCATCCTCTGTTGTGCCAACAGGGGAAAAGCATTCCAGAGTCATGGTTTCTCTTCCCTGTACTCAGTTGTCTAAATCATACTAGGACTAGCACTGAAAGCTCATCAGTTGATCTAAGATACAAAACCCTTGGTTACATCTGCAGTCAGGTCCTCTATTCATTTCTATGTAGTACTGCAAAACACAAGAGGGATAGTTGCTGACATGTCTTTACCCAACTTACCAGCTGCAGAGACCTTAGTCTTTGTTCATTTTGAAATTATATTGTTTTTAAAAAGGAAAATATATATGAAGAAAAGTGGAACAAAAATGTTAACACGAACATCAGTTACATAGGACATGCATTTTATTTTCATGGTAATTCTTCAAAGGAAGGAAAGAGAAAGGAATACACAATTGGAATATATATGCACTTGTACATAATGCCAACAATTTGAATTAAAATCGTCATATCTATCTATTTCCTTCTATATTGATCCAATTTACATGTGATGAAATTACATCTGGCACATCTTTATTCATATTTTGCAGTGTAAAAAGTTACAAACATATCTAACCAAATAAATAATAATTAAAAATGAATGTGTGTGCGTGTTAAGAATCCTAAAATCACTATGCAGAATAATGGTCACTTTCGCTCACAGATTATTTTCATGGTAATTTATGTATTACATGGTCTTACATGTGAGAAAATTTACATTTTATTTCCTTTTTATATCCAAAACATCATTCCATGAAACTATATGAGTTATTGAAAAAGAGGTACTATCATTTATCTTGTTTTTGACATAGGAACTTCTCTGGGGTCCCATCTACACTGTCATATAAAAATCCAGATTATCTGATTTGAACTGGATTATATGGCAGTGTAGACTCACATAATCCAGTTCAAAACAGATAATTATACTATCTGCTTTGATAATCTGGATTATATGACAGTGTAGAAGGGGCCTGGGAGAAACACATAGAGAAGAGAAGCAGCTGGTTTTGCTAAATATTTACAAATGGTTTACATGGCTTTGATCCTATGGGCAGTTCCAGCTAGAATAGAATTATTGAAACCCCAGAGTTCAAATCCTGGCTTAGTCATGGAAACCCACTGGATGACCTTGGAAAAATTCTCTC
Organism: Anolis carolinensis; assembly: GCF_035594765.1. Lineage (NCBI taxonomy): Eukaryota > Metazoa > Chordata > Lepidosauria > Squamata > Anolidae > Anolis > Anolis carolinensis. The sequence goes on from NC_085842.1 coordinate 298,291,244, forward strand.
AGCCTCAGAGGAAGGCAAAAGCAAACTTCTTCTCAACAAATTTTGCAGATGTTTGCCTTGGGGTCACCATAAATCAGAAATAAATAATGGCATATGACAATCACCACCATCACTGCAAAATTTGCCCATATTCTATTGGCTGAGGCAACAAAGGCCCCATCTACACTGCCATATAAAATCCAGTTTATTTGCTTTGAAAGTAATCATGGCTGTAACAAAGTCCTTGGCAGGCTTAACCTCCTCTGAGGGGAACACTATACTATTTTCATATTAAATCATAACTTAATATGAAAAACAGGACAAATAAATTGTATAGCCATTTTTGTTTTGAAATAAAAGTCAGTGCATAGATGTGAAAAATCAGAGTTCTGTATTACATTCTAATTTGGATCTGAACTGGGTTGGATCCCATCCAAATAGACATAAACCATGTCAGGGCTCAACCCAAATTTTATCCCAAATACGCAATCTGTAACTACGGCCGTGAGCAAGCTACAACATTCATTTGCTTTTGCATCAGCTGAATCCAGGCATTACACCTATTTCCATCATGAATAGGACTGTGTTGAACTTGTTGGACTTCCAGAGATGTTAGAGAGGAAGGTGATCTGACGACAAAAATGATAGACTCCCTAAAGTGGTACCAGCATGATTGAACATGGAGGGATTGATAGCAAGGATAGAGTATATTTTCTAGTTAATAATTCTAAACATCTAAATAATCACCAAACTTTTTATTCCTATTTGAATACTGGAAATTGTGCAGGACTTTTCAAATGCCATAATGTCTAATTTAATTGAAAATAAACAATGAATATGTAATTGGAGCAACAGTAATGACATCCACTTTTCCAATTTTGTCATATGTTTTTTTTCTCCAGGTAACAGTACTTGAGAGACTGAAAGAAACTTTATTGTTGATGATGAACAGCAGGGGGTGATGTTACACCAGCTAGTACAAAACCATGTAAGTTTTAGAAAGAACAAACATTAACTTTTTATTGTGCTAAAAGAATAAAGAACCAGTATGAGAGAAAATAATTGTCATTTTAAAAATACTGAGGATGGTTTGCTCCATTAAATATGTGTAATTAATGAGGAGAAAAATCCCAAATTGTTCTTATTTACTGTAGTCATTCTGTTTTAATATCAGAATTAAATGTGTTGTAAAACAACAACAACAATGACACATAAATAAATAAAAATTGGAAAAGACCAAACTTTAAAACAACTGATTTAGGCTCCAATCCAAAATTATTTTGCTAGAAAGTGTATTTAGGCAAAACTGAACAGCTAAGGCCCCTTCCACACAGCTGTATGAAATCCACATTGAAATTGATTATATGGCAGTGTGGACTCAGATAACTCAGTTCAAAGGAGATATTGTGAATTATCTGCCTTGATATTCTGGGATATATGACTGTGTTGAAGGCCCTTCAGAAAAAGCATGGCAAAATTTTTATATGTGTGCATGCATGCCTTTGTTTCAGGTTGAAAAAACAAGCTACTTATAAATTTTCATTTATGAATTTAACAATGTTGTGAAATTCCATTCATTCCCGTTGAACTCATTTTTTTCAGACTGCTTTGAAAAAGAACAGAATCTCTCCAGTGTTGACAAAAATGGTCATCTTTCAGTAAAGAGAATTAGCAATGTCTCATTTACAACTGATTTTTATGGATCATTGACAATATGCAGAATTCAAAACTCAAACTGAGAAACTCAAAACTCCCTGTTGTTTGGCCTATTTAAAAGTAGAAATATTGGATGGGTTGTATCCCTTCAATAAATCATACTGTTTGTTTGTGCTTGCTCAGACTGTGTGTGTCTGAGTGCACACAGTCTCAGCTACAAAAAGGAAGGAGATACTTGTTTCACACAGAGACGTTGTGTATCCATTGCAAAAACAAAGTTATAAAAAGTGCCTGGTGTCTTAATCCTACACGCTCAGTCAACAGTAGAGTGGCTTTGGTTGGTGTTTTTAAAATAACGATGTTAAGTTTTATCTATGAAACCTGATTCTCTGAGGGATAATCTGGCTCACTTTGAAGTCCTGAATTTTGACAAAAGTTAAAAAAAAATTCCCACATTTACCAGTTTAGACCAGATCTAGCACTTTGGATGTAATTCAATGCCATATAAAAAACTAGCTATGGAGGGCTTCCTATCTCTCCCTGAGGTTTCTAGCTGGAAGGATGGGATGTTTAGCTCATCTGAATTCCACTGGATTTCACCTGCCATTGTTTCAACAACAGCCAATGGTTGGATCCTGTCTTCCATATTGCCTACTCCACCATGACTGTTTCAGATATCCATTATGTGTATGTGTGCGCACGCTGGTGTGTATGTGTGTGTGTACCTCAACATATCCTCCATACTGTATTCAAAGATCCAGACATACTGTGGAAGAGTTATTATGTGAAGAAAAAAAATGTAATCTTTCCCTTCAAAACCTGTGTTGTGTGCAGAAAATGGGCTTCCTGTATGCAAAACATTGTTTCCTTCATAAGAAATCTCTTCTCTGAGTGAAAAAAACTGTTTTTTTCATGTTGTCGAAGGTGTGTTGTCGAAGCTAACGACTCTGAACAAAGGATGCCCCCAGGCAGGAAGATAAAGCTATTCAATGCTAATAAAGGTGATTAACTACAACATTCGCACTGACCTCCAACTGACAAGAGTTCTTCTCTCACCCTGGACTTTCCACAGATATATACAAACCTTCCTTGCTTAGTTTCTCCATACCTCACAACCTCTGAGGATGCCTGCTATAGATGTGGGCAAAACGTCAGGAGAGAATACTTCTGGAACATGCCCATAGAGCCTGGAAAACATACAACAACCCAGTTTTTTTCCCCAAAATAAAACCCCATACTGTGGAGGAATATTTATTTTCTCCTACAGGAAGGATAAAACCTTTGTGTTATAATTATTTGGCCTCATTTGCAAGGATGAAATAAACAAAAACTTACGTCCTCGTTCTGTTGTTGAGGTTTTCTGTTTGATTCTATCCAAAGACAAAGCTTGACTGAGCAAACAAATGCATTTTGATGACTCTGTGAATTAGTCTGTAAGTTACTCCTGGGGATTTATGATTTGGAAGTTCAACTTCTTACCACATTGTCAAAGGGCCATTGCACACATGACTTTTTCCAGTGTTCAGATTTATTTCCATATCATGGAAAGGATGCACTTTGTACCATGTGAATTATGGCGCAAATATGTTTGAGTAGTGTACATAGCTCAAGACGCCTTGTATTTTGGCTTCCTGACCTAGGTACCCACAGGGAAATATCTCAGTGGTGGAAAATGCAGTTTATGAAATGACCCCACCATTCCCAAATAGTACACAGTAGGTGGATCAATAATTGATGGACTAGAGGGATGCACGTACAAGGTGTAAATATAGCTTCTTTCAATCCAGTCTATAGTTACACTTGAAAGTAGTTATGCCATTGCTTCACCTTTGTCCTGTCAGATGTAGTGATTGCAAGACTTCTGGCTAGAAACCTCTTGGAGCTTTTAAAATCTAACCTACTGTTGAAGTTTATAAATGGTAAATTGTGATTGGAAGTATGGTGGTTACAGCTCAGCAAAGCATCTCTGTGACTGCATTTTTGAAAGAGGTCCTAACGTAGTACCCAAACCTAAGGCCTTTTTAATTTCCTTGCTTTGCTCATGTAAGTAGAATGTGGTGGGGATCAAGCGGTGATACACACATTTGGCTGTGTCTCCTTGAACATTATCCTCATTGATGTCTCCATGATATTGTGTCACCTTGGGGACTTGAGTCCCCCTCGGGGTTGAGAAAGGTGAGGTAGAAGTGTTGTAAATAAAGAAAGAAATAGGATCATAGAATGAAATGACACTTCTTTTCAATTCCATGTTCAAAAAGTGATTGGACTAATGGTTGAATGTTTCTTCAGTATTAACAATGAGACAGTACCCTTCACAACTCCTGAACTTTAGCAGCCATAGGGCAGGTGTCATGGCAGACAACTCTCTTCTCCATTCCTTTGTTGCTAGCTACCATTAGCATTGGCAGCATTTGACGATAGCCTCAATTGATTTAATGCAGTGGTTCTCAACCTGGGGTCCCCAGATGTTTTTGGCCTACAACTCCCAGAAAGCCAAGCCAGTTTACCAGCTGTTAGGATTTCTGGGAGCTAAAGGCCAAAAACATTTGGGGACCCCAGGTTGAGAACCACTGGTTTAATGGCAAATCTGGCCCATGGAAATGGGAAATCTGCACTTTCCATGTTACTTTGGACCCTGGAGGATTATGATCCAAAATTGTTGAGGCACACCAGGTAAGGAAATGAAGGCACTCCTTCAATTTAACTTCAAATGACTTCAGGAAGTTCACTGCTAAGATAATCTATTCCTCCTCCAGCAGCCAACTAGGAAAGAAGAGAAATAGAAAGTAAAACATTAGAGGGAGATGGCAAATGAAAAGAGTGAGGAAAATAATGTTGCCTTTTCTTGGTTCTGTCCCCACCAACTGGTAGTCTCGATGGCCACTACCAACTTGCAGCCTCCAATAAATTGTACTCAAAGGAATACTCCCTCAACATTGATTTCCAATGAGGAAGATGACAAAAAAATGCAGCTCTAAAGTATAATTTCTAGTCTCCCCTCATACTTGCAAATATCATGTTCTATGGATGTAATATATAAAAGGGTAATGAAATTTCAGCCTAGGACAAAACAACAAAACTACACATCCCAGAAACACTAAACTTGGCAGCACAACCCCTTATCCATGCCTCTACGTTCATACAACAAAAAGAAAAGAAAAATAAAGTCCTAATTAGAGGGAGAGGAATAATTGTTTTTATCCAATTGCTGCCAGTTAGAAGGCTAAGCTCTGCCCACTTGGTCTCCTAGCAACCCACTCAGCCCAGGGGACAGGCAGAGTTAGGCCTCACTTAGGCCTCTTCCCCACTGCCTATAAAATACAGATTATCAGATTTGAACTGGATTATATGGCAGTGTAGACTCAAGGCCCTTCCACACAGCTATATAACCCATTTATAATCTTATATTATCTGCTTTGAACTGAATTATCTTGACTCCACACTGCCATATAATCCACTTCAGTGTGCAGTCGGACACAACTGGACTTAATGTCAGGGGAAAAACCTTTACCTTTTACCTTAACTACCACCAATTCCTCAATACTTTATTTCCCATACAACGCGTGGCTGGGCACAGCTAGTGGATGTATAAATATTAACTCTTCTTCATAGATCTTAAAAAGGAGAACCCACACAGGCCAATACTAACACCTGTTCTTCTAGTGTTGTTTACTTCTGTGAATTTGCTTGAATTAATTGCAGTGCCATTTGTAGCACTAAAATTAACCAGCTGCAAGTATTTCCTTTGTGAGCATTTAGTTCAAGAAATCTATAAATTGGGTGTAAAATTCTCACTGAACTTCAATGAATGGGGCCCGTTATTCAAGGATGCAACCCATAGCTGAAATACGTCAATAGTTTTTGACCTTGTAAGGATCAATTAGCAAAGGACGTATTTTTGATTATTTCTTTGTTCTGTACAAAAATGGCTTGAAAAATAGAACATTGAGAGTTTATCTAAATGTTTTGAAATATTGATTAAATGGAAAACATTTGGATTGTGATCTGAACTGCCCAACCTTTTCTGCTTTTTGCTTTGGACCAAAGTCTTTTTGTGAAAAGAATGCCTTCAATGTTTTGCAATTATAGAATTATAACCTAGAGTTATGTTTCTGTAACACTAACATTAACTCTAATCCTATCACCCAGCCCACATTAATAGACAGCAGCTAAACCAAGCAGATGAGGTCTATTCAGTTGGCTGTTGAAAAAAAGTATAATTAGTTTCTGCCCCTTCCTACCAATGACAAAGCTGTGACAATCAGAAAGAGGACCCAAGACTCTGCACCTTGTTGCAGCCTCCTTGTTGGTGGAAGGGGACTGGAAACAGCTTCCTCCTTGTGCTCTGATCACCAGATGAACAGGCCTCCTTCTATTGATTTGGCTGTTAGCTGTTAATGTAGGCTTCAAGGACCATGACAGAAAATATTGCTAGCCAATTTCCCAATTAAATTTTAAAAATCAAATGCTGGAACATTATTCAAATAAAAATAAAAAGCAGTAGCACCCATCACCTCTTTTGACTATACTATTCCATTTTAGGGTTGTTGTGTGTTTTCTGGGCTGCATGGCCATGTTCTAGAAGCATTCTCTCCTGATGTTTTGCCCACATCTATGGAAGGGATCCTCAGAGGTTGTGAGGTATATTGGAAAAAACTAAGCAAGGGACTTTTATGTATCTGTGGAAGGTCCAGTGTGGGAGAAGGAACTCTTGTCTGTTGGAGGCCAGTATGAATGTTCTAATTAATCACCTTGATTAGCATTAATGGCCTTGCCAGATTCATGTCCTGGCTTCTTCCTGCCTGGGGGAATCTTTTGTTCAGAGGTGTTCCTTTTGTTCAAGAGTTCCTTCTCCCACCCTGCACCTTCTATAGGATGTTGTCATGGCAGTTAAAGTGGGTTTACAGTGCTATCATTATGTAATGTAGAAAGATCCCTGGATATACCAGAAGCATGAGTTATTTACGAACCTACTTTATCAGGCATACAGTGCTTACTATGGTTCTGCAAACATGAGATGCTTTTCCCCACCTCCCCTGCTTTCCCCAGCAGTCCCATATGACACAGAAAATCTGCTCCAGAGAGTTATTGTGCTCTACTGTGCAAATCTTTAAAGGTGGAATAGAGGTGTGTGCAGGAGGTGAGAGCTTTTCCTTTTCATTTTTCTGCTCATAGAAGCACTTCAGGCCCATAGCTTGAAGTGTATGGGTTCCTATGCAGCAACACACAAAAATAAACAGAAACAAAATTTAAAAATAAGTAACATTAAAATAAAACACATTAAATACATAACATTAAACTGAAATGCATACCATAGTTCAGCCTACACATTTAATGCTTACAGTAGTGCTTTTGGCTCATAACCTACAATTCTCTAAGTGTTGCTTCTCATTTTGTTACTAGAGGAAAAGGTACAAGGCAGTCTTCTATGATTTGTGTATAAATCTATGCTTTATCAAGGACTTATTTAAATGTAGTCATATGTGAACAAATATAGGATTTGGCTATGTGTGTGTCTTTGCTTCAGAGCTATTTGAATATAGGGTAATCGCCACCACTACCATAATCAAAAGGAGAAGAAAGGATGAGGGAGCAGATGAAAGGTAAGAGAGAGAAAGGGAGAATTCTGTTAAATTTTACAGTTTCTAAATGATGTTGATCTTTCCATTTTCTATGTTATTTCATAGGCCCACAAAACCCACAATGGATGATCATTTATACAATGGCAGTGAATCACTCCAGGTTTCAGCTTATATTTTAAAGGAGCAATCCAAGGAATTGAATCCTGTTTCAAAACTAGAATCAACACCGTGGATAGCTCCTTCAAAATTCAGCAGATTCACCATCCCATTGACATGCAATCACAGCTGCCTATATTTAATTGTAGAATTTCTATATATGATTATCACACCCTGGACCTTTGGATACAACTAATTAGGGATGGGTAATCTGTGTCCTTCTGTTTACATCAGGAGTGGAAGGAAAAATATCTGATATGCAGGATGTATTTTTATTAACTAGACTAAATTTGGCACAAATACCCGATACACCCAAATTTGAATACTGGTGGGGTTGGGGGGGGGGTTGATTTTGTCATTTGAGAGTTGTAGTTTCTGGGATTTATAGTTCACCTACACCCAAAGAGCCTCCTGAACTCTACCAATGATGGAATTGAACCAAACTTGGCACACAGAACTCCCATGACCAACAGGAAATGCTGGAAGGGTTTGGTGGGCTTTGACTTTGAGTTTTGGAGTTGTAGTTCACCTACACCCAGAGAGCACTGTGGACTCAAACAATGATGGATCTGGACCAAACGTGGCACAAATACTCAATATGCCCAAATTTGAATGCTGGTAGAGTTTGGGGAAAATAAACCTTGACATTTGGGAGTTGTAGTTGCTGGGATTGATAGTTCACCTACAATCAAAGAGCCCCTTGAACCCCACCAATGATAGAATTTGGCCAAACGTCCCACACAGAACCCCCATGACCAAAGGAAAATGCTGGTCTTTGGTGACCCCTCTGAACCCCCCTCGCGACCCCCCAGGGGTCTCGACCCCTAGGTTGAGAAACACTGATCTAGTGTCACGACCCAGGCTACAGAGCACCAATAACCATACGCAGAGGCCAGATTCTATCTAATATCTTTATTAAGGAAATATATAAAGTTAGTAAAAGCAAATGTAAAAGTTAGTCCAGAAGTAGACCTTTCAGGAAAGGTCAAAATTAGTCCAAAGAAACAATGTCCAATATGAAATATTAAGGTCCAAAGTTGTAATCCAATAACCGAAACACTCACTTTGCCAGGCAAAGTGAGGGGAGATGACAAGGTCCTTTAGTCCATGAACTTGAGCAAGGCTAGGAAATAACTTGATACTTGAAACAAGGCTTGAATCGTGGAACAAGGTAACGAGGAACAAGAACAAGGTCCGTGGAATAACTTGGTAAAATCCGTGAAACAAGGCAAGGTTTAGTCCTGGGAAACAAGGCAAGGTCCGTAGGTAAACAAAGGCTGGGAAACAGGAGCGAAGGCTGGAAACAAGGACAAGGCTTGAGCAGGAACGAGGCTTGAAACGGAGCGCGCTGTCCAGACACAACTCGCTCCGGAGGCTGACGAATTGACTCCGCGAAGTTACTACGCGGGTAAAACACCTATATCGAGTCTAACTTTCCCGCCGAAGCAGTTCTCTGGGAACCAGAAACGAAAGCTAAACTCTGAGACCAGATGTTTGACTCCTTAAAGATTCTCACGAAAAGCAGGCTTAATTGGCTACATTCTTAGCTGCTATTCTAGCACTCCTGCGCGAAGCTGCTTCCAAACCCCTCTGTTGTTTACAAAACTCATGGCGAGAGAACACGGGAGATGTAGGCTCAGGGTTTGTTTGACATACTTCTGGGACACAACTTTCTTGCAGGTGCAAGGTTCCCAGATCTGCCTGGGAAAGATCTGGCTGAGAAGATTCCAGTTCTGACTGGGAAGGTAAAAAACCCAAGTTTTCTTCTTCATCAGGCATTACAATGTCATGAGCAGGACTACAAGGCCCATGAGTCATCACACTATCCCCCTCCTCAAGGCCCCTCCCAAACTGGGACTCTCTCCCCGAGGCGCGAGGTCGCGGCTTGGCGGGATAGGTTTGGTGAAAGCGACGGGTTAAATCAGGAGCATGGACTGTGGAGGCGTCTTCCCAAGAGCGTTCCTCAGGGCCAAAACCCACCCAGTCAATGAGATATTGTAGGCGGCGGCGGTGAAAGCGAGAATCCAAAATGTCCTCAACCTCGAACTCCTCCTCCCCATTCATCAAAACAGGAGGGGGGGCCGGTTGGTCTGTATCAGGACGCACACCATCCGCCGGAAGGAGCAGGGAGCGGTGAAACACTGGGTGAATGCGCATTGAACGCGGGAGTTGGAGTTTGAAAGTCACGGGGTTTAATTGCGCTACCACTGGATAGGGGCCAATGAAACGGGCATCCAACTTCCGGCAAGGGCGATGGGAGGGCAAAAAGCGAGTGGACAGGAAAACCCGATCTCCTACCTTGATTTCGGGGCCCGGTTGGCGATGTTTGTCCGCGTGACGTTTATAGTCCTCCTTGGCTTGGTCTAGTTGTTGGAGCAAAAGTTGTTGCACCGCTGTGAGTTCCTGCAGCCAATTCTCTGCTGCGGGAACTTCTGAAGTTTCAATGACAGGGGGAAAGAAACGTGGATGGAAGCCGTAGTTTGCAAAGAACGGCGTTTCTTTTGTAGAAGCTTGAACTCCATTGTTGTAGGCAAACTCTGACAGTGGTAACAGAGAAGCCCAATTGTCCTGTTGGTAGTTTACATAACAGCGAAGATACTGTTCCAAAGTGGCATTGGTGCGCTCCGTTTGCCCATCTGTTTGGGGATGATGAGCTGAAGATAAACGAGAGTCTATGCCCAATAGTTTTTGTAGTGCCTTCCAGAAACGAGAGGTGAATTGAGATCCACGGTCTGTGACCAAACTCTTGGGCAATCCATGTAGTCTGAAAACATGTTGAAGGAATAGATCTGCAGTCTCTTTGGCCGTGGGGAGGCCTTCACAGGGAATGAAATGGGCTACCTTGGTGAAAAGGTCCACCACCACTAGGATCGTGGTGAATCCACAGGAAGGTGGTAGGTCAGTGATGAAATCCGCAGAAATTATTTCCCATGGGCGAGATGGGGTAGGAAGGGGGTGTAGAAGCCCTGAGGGCTTTTCCCTTCTTATCTTGGAGCGCTGGCATACTGGGCAGGTGTTGACATATTTTTCCACATCTTTGCGGATCTTGGGCCACCAGAAATCTCTTAGGATCAGATGCATGGTTTTAAATAGTCCGAAATGCCCTGCTGGTTTGCAGTCATGACACAGACGAAGTGCTTTTTCCCTGCCCGGTCCGGGTGGGATATAAACATGATTTCTATAGCAAAGCAGTCCATCTTTAAGCGAAAAGGGAAAATGCAGACCTTGACGAAGTTGGTCCTGCGCCCAGGGATCTGCTTGCTGACTAGCCCTGATTTCTTGAGCACAGATGGGTCCTGGAGTAGAGGAAGTTGAACCAATGGGAGTGGATTTGGTGTTCCCCACTGTGAGCGTGGCAAAGTTCTCGGGTTGTAATAGTTGGGATTCAAGGGTCTCCTTACGTCCTGCAGCGTATTCCGGTTTACGTGACAGGGCGTCTGCTTGCTTGGTTTGGGCTGGGGTCACATAATGAATCTGGAAGTTGAAACGTTCAAAGAATAAAGCCCAACGTTGCTGCCTCTGATTTAGCTTGCGGGCAGTTCTTAGATGTTCTAGATTCCGATGATCAGTGTGGACTTCAATGGGAAATTTGGCCCCTTCTAGCCAATGTCCCCAAGTTTCAAAAGCTGCCTTTATGGCTAATAGTTCCTTTTCCCAAATGGTATAGTTCCTCTCTGGTGCGGTTAGTTGACGAGAATAATAGGCACAAGGATGAAGGTGATCTCCCACCGGTTGTAGGAGCACAGCCCCAATTGCCACATCAGAGGCGTCCGCTTGCACCACAAAAAGGGTTTCAGGATCTGGATGCTGAAGGATTGGCTGGGATGTGAATAATTTCTTTAGTTGCTGGAACCCTTTCTCTGCTTGATCAGTCCAGCGGAAGGGCTGTTTTCCACGGATGCAGCTAGTGATTGGGTCAGACCAGCGGGCAAAATCTGGAATGAACTTGCGGTAATAGTTCGCGAACCCCAAGAATCGCTGCACCTCCTTCTTGTTAGTTGGCGCCCGCCATTCCAATACTGCTGAAACCTTGGCTGGATCCATGGAGAGCCCTAGAGGCGAGATACGGTATCCAAGGAAATCTACCTCTTGTAGATCAAAAGCGCATTTTTCCAGCTTGGCATAAAGTCCATGATCCCGCAATCGTTGTAACACCATTTTGACGTGGTTCTCATGTTCTGATTGTGATCTAGAAAACACCAAAAAATCGTCCAGGTAGATTATCAAGAACCTATCTAGATAGTCCTGGAAAATGTCATTGACAAAATGCTGGAACGTTGCGGGAGCTCCGCATAATCCATAATTCATAACTCGGGACTCGAATAATCCGAATTTAGTCTGGAAGGCGGTCTTCCACTCGTCCCCTTCTCTGATGCGAACTAAGTTGTAAGCCCCCCGAAGATCCAGCTTGGTGTAAACCTTGGCTCCTCGAAGTCGGTCTAGTAGATCCGAGATTAAGGGCAGGGGATAGCTGTTCCGCTTGGTGATATTATTCAATGCTCTGTAGTCCACCACCAAGCGTAATTCCCCTGACTTCTTCTTCACAAACATCACTGGGGAGGCAGCTGGGGATTGAGAGGGTCTGATGAATCCCTTGCGAAGGTTTGTCTCTATGAATTCCCTGAGAGCTTCTTGCTCTGGTTCAGTCAGGGAATAGAGATGCCCTCGCGGGATCGGGGCCCCCTCCACCAAGTCTATGGCACAGTCATAAGGTCTATGTGGGGGTAATTTTTCGGCTTCTTTTTCATTGAATACATCCCAATACTCGGAGTACTTCTTTGGCAAGGTGATAATGGGCTCGGTGTCTGTGGCATGGCAGACCTTGGCTACGAGGCAATGGTTTTGGCAGTACCTTGAAGCAAACTGCAGTTCTCTGTTGGACCAGGAGATGCTTGGGTCGTGAAGTGTCAGCCATGGAATCCCCAAAATCACAGGGAAATGGGGAACCTCAGTAACAAAGAAGGAAATCTCTTCCATATGTTCCCTTATCCACATCCTGGTGGGTTCCGACCACTGGCTTACGGGGCCCGTCTTGAGAGGGCGGCCATCGATGGCTTGTACCACACGGGCATTCTTGAAGTCATGATATTGTAATCCCAGAGAGTCGGCATACTCTCTATCAATGAAATTGTTGGTAGCTCCTGAGTCTATCATGGCGTGGATCATGACGGGTCCCTTTTTTGCTGACCATAAGGTGACCACTAGAAGGAACAGGACCCCGGTTGGCGGCTCTTGAATGGGTTTCTTGACCGGGTTGGCGAGCCTCTCTACGCCCGGTCGTTGGCTTCCCCCGCCGGCTGTGTGCCAGCCGCCTCAGACGCCTTCGTCTCCGTGGAGGACGCCGCCGCAAGACGGGCGGCGGGCTTCCCTTTGGCTGGGCACTCTCTGGCGAAGTGGCCCCCATTCCCGCAATACCAACAGAGATTTAGGCGTTGGCGGCGGGCCTTCTCGGCGGCATCTAATCTGGGACGCACATTGCCCAACTGCATCGGCACCTCCTCGCTCCCTCTGGGGTATGGGGATGGTGGTGGGGGTCTCCACACTGGACGCGGCTGAACGCTGGCGGGAGCGGGGGGTTTTGCCCCAGCTCTACCGCTCTGGCCTCGTACCCACTGTTTCCTGTTGGCAATCATGACTTCAGCCCGTAAACATTGATCGATGAGTGCTTCAAGCGTTTGGGGAGGATCCACCTTGGAGATTTCCTCCAGCATTTCAATGTTGAGACCCTCCCGAAATTGTCCTCTGAGGGCAACATCGTTCCAGCCGGTGTTGTGGGCCAGCACTCGGAACTCGGCTATGTACTGAGACATGGGTCTGTCTCCTTGGAAGAGGCGGCGGAGTTTGTGCCCGGCTGCCTCCAAATTGTCCTCGATTCCCCAGGTCGCCTTAAGGTGGTCCAAGAAATGTTGCGCTGACCTTAGATGTGGGGAGGCTTGGTCGAACAGAGCCGTCGCCCAGTTAGCCGCTGGCCCGTCTAGGAGACTGTAAATCCACGCCACCTTGATGTCTTCCTGGGGAAACTCGGCATCATGGGCCTCTAGATAAGCTTGGCATTGGCGACGGAAAACATGAACCTTAGAAGCTTCTCCAGTAAACTTGGTTGGCAACGCCATGGCCGGAAGACGGATTCCGCGTTCCTTCAAACCCTTTATTTCCCCATCCTGTGCATTGAGCTTATCACGGATTCGGTCCACCTCATCCTTGTCGATGGTGTAGGTAATCGGCTGGCCGCCCGGCACGGTTCCGGTAGACATTCTGGCCTTGGTTAATTGGTGCTTATGGGTGGCGGAGTCAAACTGTCACGACCCAGGCTACAGAGCACCAATAACCATACGCAGAGGCCAGATTCTATCTAATATCTTTATTAAGGAAATATATAAAGTTAGTAAAAGCAAATGCAAAAGTTAGTCCAGAAGTAGACCTTTCAGGAAAGGTCAAAATTAGTCCAAAGAAACAATGTCCAATATGAAATATTAAGGTCCAAAGTTGTAATCCAATAACCGAAACACTCACTTTGCCAGGCAAAGTGAGGGGAGATGACAAGGTCCTTTAGTCCATGAACTTGAGCAAGGCTAGGAAATAACTTGATACTTGAAACAAGGCTTGAATCGTGGAACAAGGTAACGAGGAACAAGAACAAGGTCCGTGGAATAACTTGGTAAAATCCGTGAAACAAGGCAAGGTTTAGTCCTGGGAAACAAGGCAAGGTCCGTAGGTAAACAAAGGCTGGGAAACAGGAGCGAAGGCTGGAAACAAGGACAAGGCTTGAGCAGGAACGAGGCTTGAAACGGAGCGCGCTGTCCAGACACAACTCGCTCCGGAGGCTGACGAATTGACTCCGCGAAGTTACTACGCGGGTAAAACACCTATATCGAGTCTAACTTTCCCGCCGAAGCAGTTCTCTGGGAACCAGAAACGAAAGCTAAACTCTGAGACCAGATGTTTGACTCCTTAAAGATTCTCACGAAAAGCAGGCTTAATTGGCTACATTCTTAGCTGCTATTCTAGCACTCCTGCGCGAAGCTGCTTCCAAACCCCTCTGTTGTTTACAAAACTCATGGCGAGAGAACACGGGAGATGTAGGCTCAGGGTTTGTTTGACATACTTCTGGGACACAACTTTCTTGCAGGTGCAAGGTTCCCAGATCTGCCTGGGAAAGATCTGGCTGAGAAGATTCCAGTTCTGACTGGGAAGGTAAAAAACCCAAGTTTTCTTCTTCATCAGGCATTACAATGTCATGAGCAGGACTACAAGGCCCATGAGTCATCACACCTAGTCCAATACTATGAGCAGACATTGGTTTTGTGCAAATACAGTTTTCTTGGAGTGGAAATGTGAGAAAGAATTTGGTGTCATTTGTATACTGTGGACATCAAAACCCATAACACCAAATGATCTTTCCTAGCAATTTCATATAAATATTACAGAATGTGAGGCAGGAATGAGCCCTGAGGGGACAACACAGATCAATGCCCAGAGTGTTGAATGAGATTCGCCCATCATCACTACCACAATGAAGAAATGGAATCACTGTAGAACAATGCCTCCTAGTCCCATTCCAGGAAGGCAGCTCAGACTGGTATCATGATTGATGGCTTCAAAAGCCACTGAAAGGACCAACAGAATCAAGAGGGATACTCTCCTTGTCTTGTTCCTGGCATAGATCATCTACTGACCTAACCTGCTTCCACCCTATAATGCGGCCTGAAGTCAGATTGAAATAAATTGCCTTGAGGCAATTGCCTTGAGGAACCCCTTAGTCATCATAGTGGAATTCAGGGAGTCCCCCCCCCCCCAATAATGACCTCATTCTCTGTTCGAAGAGATTTTGCACCACCTGCATCATCTCAGCTTGATGAGACTTTATTGTGGGCAAGTCTTCTTCTCACTGGTGTTGAAAGCCAGATATTGCATTCCCTTCTTTTTTATATAATTTGGACAAAGTCTAATTTGTTCAGCATGACTACCATAACCATGGGAAATATATTTTCGGACTTTGGTGGATATGTGAAACAATAGTAGCAAACCCTATTGAAATTAAGCATCTCTGACCCAAGAATGCTATAGGTCTGGAAGGGATATAAAATCTGAATGGTGTCATTGAAAGGACAGGAAATTGAGGTTCAAATGGACTGGAAATGTGCTCAAATTCCAGATTGTTCTGTTGGACGAACAGGAGATTGAGGGGAGGAGAGAAGATTGGGAACCCATTAAATCTTCATCACAAAATATGGCTTTCAGCACATAGAGGCCTCCAGGAGAGATATGGGAGAAACCTCAACATATCGAAATCACATTCAGTTTTGTCTTTTCTCTTCTTTTTGCAGTTTTCTGGCTCAATGTGGTTGATGGTGGGTTTTAGGGGCCACAATTTGGCCCCAAGGCTCTCAAAATTGTGCATTCCTGAATTAGGTGAAGAAATATAATGTGCTGCAGGTTCTGGGTATTTAGTAGCACTAAAGTGCTGCAAATTGTCAGTTGTTTTATTCCACTGTACATTCAAGAAAGCTGTCTTTGTCATCAACATGACCAATAGTAGACTATTTATTTCCAAGCCTGAAATAACTAGAAATAATACCCCAAATCATGTAGTTGAAAAGATGGCAATTTGACTGGCATATCTACATGTAATTCAGTAGGATTACTCAAGAGTAATAGGATTGAATCTTGTGACCATGGTGCCTCAAAACCACATGTTTGTTGTTATCTGTGTGAGTTAGAATCTCTATCTTCAACTTTATGCCATTTGAAATAAATTACACCTTAAATTTGAAGACAATTTTAGGTAGTTTGGTTTTTACGGTACCAATCTCATCTTTGATATTTAGCAAGCCTGCGATCTTTCCAACTTGTGAAGTCTGTGTCAGCAAACTAGGATGTCTGTGTTTATTACCTTTTTTCATGCATGCTTCAAAATGACTAAATTGCAGGTATTTTAAATGTGTTTTGTAGTACAAGACAGATACCGTCCGCTAGTATAATTTATCTTGAAAACATCTTGTTTTATAAAATTACAGAAAAGCACAGCAATTTGCTCATTTTTTTATTTTATTTCTAAGGCTATGACAAAATCTTCAAAGCCCACAAGATGCCTTCTACATAAGAATTTAGACATGCCATACACAATTTTCATCAAAGCACCGGGTTTGCAAAGATAGAGTACAATTGTAGATTTAAATTTTTTTTGGATAATGCTCCTTCTTTATTAGCTATTTTATCTTTTGTATTTTGACCTAATTCAACCACCAAAGGCATCAGTCCTTATGTAAGATTAGATACACATATAGTCCAAATCAGATTAGCTTCAATCAAGGTAATTGTGTAGAAGAAAATTGTTCATCTCTGGTGTGCAGCTGCTATTTGGATCTAGCGTTTGATCCCAAGTGACTGCTAAAGTTTACACTATGGTTCTTGCCAGATCCCAGATATTTTTTTTATTATTATCTTAATACATAAAACTGCTCTACTTTTTCTGGGCTGCAGCAAACATCCTTGAAAATATAACCTGATAATGGCAACGCTGTTAAACATTGCAGCAGGATGTTGACAGATTTTTGCTTCTGAAATTATAATATTAAATATTTTTGGGTGAGTGTGACCTAAATTTTCTGGGTTTCTTGTATTTCTCTGATAAATGCCATTTTGCTTATTATTGAAATATTAAAGAGAGAAGTAAACATTTGAAACAAACTAATTAATGCATTTTCATCAGATGATAAATAATGAAATTGTATCATAAAATCTAAACTAAAAAAGAAGTGTAAGAAGAAAGAAATAAAAAATAAGGAAACTAGAGGATATCTACACTACACAGCTATGGTTCTATCCCATTGAATCTTGGGATTTCTAATCCATCAAAAAGCAATAACCTTATTGGCCAATCAAAATGCACAAAATGAAAATACATCATGCAAGCTTTTGAAGTTCCATTGGCTTATTCAGCAGGCAAAATATATTTAAAAAATCATACAGGAGAATAAAAGAGGGAATTGTTAGAGTTAGGGGTTAGGCCTATATATTGCATCAGATGCTGTTTCTGCTCTAGTTCATTGTTCTGGAAGAATCTCAATGTAGACAGAATCCAATCAATTTCTTGGCCTTGTAGGGATTGAGACAGAAAATTTAAATTTCATTTGCAACAATAAAGTAACTTCTCTTGGGATTCAGGTTGTCTCTGACCTTTGTGAAGCCACAGGTCAGATGCTTGCTTTTCTTTTGCAAGAAATCTGAAGTCTTCCGCCACACACTCACACACCTTTCTCTCAAATGAAAGATGCATAAGGTGCAGAGAACAAAGTATGTTTCCTTTCAACTTTAGGAAAAACACGAAATCAACAAACAGGTTGAAGAGAAAACATCATTCCCATGCCAATCTTCCTGTTGCTTATAGTTGAAAAATGCAACATATTGCAACACAGTATTTGCCACATTGACGATTTATAAGCAAGAGTGGCATATATACTATACTCTTAACTCAAGAACAGAAAACAGAATGTTGGTGGATAGGAAAAGAGATTTAAAGATGGGCTTAAAGCTAACCTTAACAACTGTGGCATAGACACGGAGACCTGGGAAGTCCTGGCTCTTGAGCATTCCAACCAGAGGTCAGCTGTGGCGTGCAACAGTGCTGAGGCACGAATGAAGAGTGAAAGGGAGATACATGTTGAGGAAGGCACATCAAGCCAACCCTTGTTGGGACCTCCTTCCATCTGGAAATCGATGTCCTCACTGCGAAAGAATATGAGGATCCAGAATAGGTCTCCACAGTCACCTACGGATCATCAAGACCCTATACTTGGAAAGCAATCATTGTTGCGCCCTAAGGCAGCGTGAGCACTCGAAAACCAGACCGGAGCCAATATAACACACAAACCATTCATTGAAGCAGAATATGCGCATTTAAGGTGGAAAGTCAGAGTAAGAAATAGTCCATAATATATAGTTATCGCAATTCAGAAAGAGTTTATCAATGCCCAATTTGTAATCCACAAGTGAAGCTTGATAGCTTCCTTTAAAAATCAAAGTTTGTTCATGAAGCAACAGCAGAAACAAAGCACTGCAAATACACTTGAAAAGTCCCATAGCAAAGTCAAGGAAGCAAGGTAAACAAAGCAGAGTCAATCTCGATTCAGGAACAAGGAAATCGCGGTAACAAGGCAAGGTCTACTCAGGAGTCGCGGCTCTGCGCGACTCTCCTGAAACTGGAAACTCAGCATGGATTTAGAAGACAAGGCAAGGAACTGGAAACTGGAACCTCTTCCGAGGAAAGGCAAAGTTGACACCGCAATCAGCATAGAGTGAGGAGTACTTTTAACAGAATCCCAAGTCTGCAATAATTAGGGAGTGCAGGACCCACAAAGTTCTCATGGGAAATTTAATCATTATCCAATTTGAGAGCGAGTCTTTGACTTCTTCTCACCCCTTGTTTCTTGCTTCTATCTTTTGTAACAAAATCTCTCCGATTAAAAGTTCCATTCTCCCCCACATCTGTACCATCTGGTACTGGTAACACTGGAGAGACTTTGGAATGTTCATCAATTAGTGGTTCCTGTAATATCACAATATCCGGCACCTGCAAGGCCATGGGGCCTGGAACTGAAGCAAGAATGCCCTCGAAATCCATTGCCTCATCTGTTTCTAACTCTAACTCTTGATGAAACCTGGGCCATGGTGGCTGAGCCACAACAATCATACTCAGCCACTAGTGATATCCTATGATGATAGGTCAATTCAATCAATAAAATTGTTGAGCCAAATAACAAGATGGTATGTTGTGGTCTTTCTCTTTCACCCACAGAGCTATTCTATTCTACTACTTTGAATGTTAGTTTCCCTTTTCTGATCATTCAGTGAAAACATTAGAATGTAATGATGGGTATACCAATGCTATATAAGAATTGGGAATTAAAGGTACTGTATGCGCCAGAGACATATATATGATAAAGTCCTACAATATCTCATTATAGTATACAATATATTATGCAAACTGCATACAGAATACCAACATTGCACAACACGAGCACAGAGATAAGCAGTGCATGGAGTGTAAAAGATTTGCATGGACAACTTGGTTTCTGTTCTTATTAGCTAAATGTAGTCCTTGCACACTGTTCAAATAAGTCCTCTGCATGGGATTTGGATTGATGAAGGGGTATTTTTCCTGGCTTTATATACTCATCATTGCTAAACAGGGTCCCTGGAAGGGGCTTTGGGGATGTTGGCAGACAGGTACCCAGCTTAAGAGTGTAGGCTTTGGCACAAGGGTGTAGACCATATGGAGTTACACCTGCTAGCCCAGGGCTTTCCTAGAAGCTGACCAGGGCCTTGTGGTTCCACAACTGACATGCTGATCAATTGATGCTGGAATCTAAACTCATGTGCATGCCAAATCTATGTGCAGCTGTAACAAAGGCCCCATCTACACTGCCATATAATGCAGTTAGTAAACTCATAATGCAGTTCAGTGCAGTTAAACTGCATTATATGAATCTTCACTGATCATATAATTCAGTAAATGTCAAGGACAGAACGCCACAAGATCAAAGATAACAGAGTTTATTGGATTTACAGAACTCAAAATGCCCGTAAAAGACAAGGGCAAGGCAACTTAGCCTTTAAAAACAAAAAGGGGCAAGAAAAAACGTTCAAAAGATAAACCGGATTAAACCAGAGTTTAATCCGGGTAAAATCAAAACAGCTTGCTTCAGCCTGGGGAAAAACAAACAGAAGCTGGGAAACAAGGAGTTCAAAAGAATGCAACTAATTGGCAGCAGATAACACTCTGCTGCCAGCACTATGTTTTGAGTAACTAGGAGTCACTCCTTCACACAGCAAGGCAAATTTCCAATACAAACTCAACAGCCAAGGATTGAAGCAGTAGCGTAGTCCCAATTCGTTCCGAAGGTCGAGAGGCAGAATCAGACGTTTGCAGTTTTCCAAGTCCAATAGGAGAAAGCGAGCCCGTAGTCAGTTTTCAGTCCGTAAATCCAGAGTAGCAGATGGCGTCCGTCAAGAAGACGACGGAAGGTCAAAGCTATTGAGATTAAGCAGAGGTTTTGCACAAACAAAAGCCCACACAATTCCTCCCGCCGTCTGAACCCAAATTCCAAAACAACTTACGTATCAGCACACGAAAACACACCAGTCTTCAGGAAAGCGTCCCACACAGATCCCAAGCGTTCGTCCAGATTACCTTGCCCAACGCAATTTGCAATTGCTCCCAAGCCTCATTTTATGCCAGTTACAAATCCTCATCACTATCAGCTGCCCTCCTTAACCCGGGCGTTTCCTCATCACTTTCCTCATCAGAGCTGGAACACCTCTGACTACGCCCCACAGCATCCCCAGCTGTGGATCCCGTCCCATCCCTCCAGCTTGTCCATGGGTCTAATCCTGAAGGTCCCCATTCATCTTCCATCCCATTATTGCCAGTGGCACCCAACTCCTCCCTTACCCGAGTCCAATCCATCTCATCCTCTTCCGAGCTAACCAGCTCTTCCTCCATTCTCTCCGTGAACCCCTTAAAAGACTCTTCGTCAGATGGTTCTGCAAAGATATCTCGCAGCCTCTTTCTTTCTCGCTCCTCGAGAGTATCTGACTCTCGAGGAGTCTTACGTCCACGTCTGCCAGAAGCAGAGCCATGAGGCTCAATCATAACAGTAAATGAGGACAAATAAAGTCATGCACAACATTGTTTCAACAAAATGGTTTTCTCTGTGTATGTGTGTATATATAAAACACAGTTCACTCAGTGGGACATTTTTGACACCCTGGGGTTCTCAAAGATAGCATTTGGTTTGTAGGTGTTTGAGGTTGCTGCAAGCAGATAAACTTTTATTCTTGCATTGCTTATTCTAAGTACTGAATCTTCCCTTGTATGCTGGACTTTTATTTGTTTGGGGGTGGTATTTTAACTTTTTTTAATTGGTTTCATTTTTATGATGTTTTAATTGCTTTTCAATTTTTGCGTTGTTATTTTTCATGGTTCTATTTGTTATAAGCCAATTGGGGAAAAAGTAGAATATAAATTTCCTACTACTAGAAGTTACCCACCAATTTTCTAAAATGTTTCATAAGGGCTCAGTATTATTAAAGATTGCAAAGTGTTTTTCAAGGGAATTCCGGACTGGCATTCAATTGCTTGTGCTTTCTGTGGAATGTGAGTATCTTTTTGCCAAATCTGCAGTGTACAAGAACTTGGCTCCTGTTGAATTCTTGTGATAGACAAAGTTTAGGTGCATTGCTGATTATAGGCATTTATCAAATCTGTCCTTGTCTTGACAACTCTTTCCCTAACCATCCATATAAATAAGATAATAAATTTAGCAACCTCCCAAGAACTAGTAAATACAGGCAGATGCACTTAGCTGCTGGTGAACAGCAGAAGTCAGCCTGCAGGAAGCTGTGCCACTAATGTAGCTCTTGATTAATCTCTAATTACACTTTTGTCATCTTAGCAGGGAGAAACAACTATCGCAGTTCCTAAATAGGCAAGAATAATTTTGCCACCTAGCAACCGACCTTCCTTTCCTATTAGCTGCAGTGGACTCTGGGCTGTTATGGAGAAGGTGGTTATGGATCGCTGCTCTATTATTTATGGAGCAGCATTTCCAGTAGATAAATTAGCAGCTTAATAGACCATCGCTAACTAAAAACATAGTATGAGCTGAAACCTCCAGCCTGAAATTAGAAAGAAAGAAATCCACACAACTCAGTGATTTGTATCATGAATTGAGAGGAATGCTGTTCAAATCAACTCATTATCCTTTTCAGGCACTATGAAGAATAAAACATGTTATGTCTACAAAATCATCATCTTCATCATATTTTCACAGTGACAAATTCATACTCAAGAAAACAGAGGGGAGAATGTAATTAATAAATACAATTAATATTACACTGAGCAATCTGATATGATTTTAGGGGCAAATTTCAAATGTAAATATGGTAATTAAATGTATATCATGGGATGAATTGTTAATGTGATTCCATTTATTATTATTATTTTTGAAATAATAATTTAGACTTCAAAATATAGTGCTTCAAAATTTCAGGTGGAATAGTAAAATCCAGTGTGTTCTCCTTCTCACTGCAGTCTTCCAAGCATTAATTATTTTGCAGGTCTTTGCTTTTTGCAATAACAAACTAGTATTTTTAAAAATAGATTTCCAAAATAAGTGACTCCTTCCCCAAACTGGTACAGCTACAAAGTTCAGTAAAAGTCCTATTCAAGGGCATTATGTGCTTGCAAATTGTGAAATATATTTGTCTAGATAGGGATTTGTCTATATTAGAGGTTTATTGATATGCATAATCCATCAACCAACATTACTAGTTGAGGGTTTTTTTTTCAGATAGTTCATATAGTTTTCTCCTACTAGTGTATTTCAGTGTTCTGACCCATGGAAATAATTGGGCAAAAACCTTGAAGTCTATGGTATGCCATCACATTATGCTGGTGTTAGATGATGTTCTCTAATTAGGTGTGATAAAAGAGAACTGCTGTTCCAAAGGTCCATGAGAGTCTTATTAAAGAAGTAGACAGGGAGAAATAAGGATATTTTTCTTTTTCCTGCTTTTCTTCATTATCATCTTCATTTCTGCAAGTGAGCGGATCACCTCTCAAGATCTCACACCTTTTTCTGTCCTTCTGTTGGAGTGTGATTTTGACTACAGAAAAGCTACCAGATTCTATTTTGAAGAAAACTTAGAAGGAAAGCAGCTGACTCACTGGACCTGGTTTCAAAAGTATTATGCTTTTGAAAGACAAGAAAGGAATGGTGAAATGAACACATGCCCACACACTTGCACATATATACCTATAGTTCTTTCAATTGAATAGTAAGTAAAACAAGTCTTAGATTCAAATCAAATCAGTTTGCAATAGAGTGTATTTGGGTTTCTTCTATTTGACAAGAGGAGGATAATTCTTCTTTGGATATCTTGAATACCTGCAAAATTTGAGTTTCCACATCCTTTGGCTAAGGAGACACAATACTGCTACTATATACACAGGGAATATTCCTGAATTTCAAATGGATATGCAAAACTATGGATAACAGCAAGCAAACACTATTGGAATGAAAGGAGTCTGGCCCAAAAATACCATAGAGCCATGCTGGAGTACCCAGAAATGCTTAAATAAGACACATTTTGTCAAACATAGATAAATCAAATTGCAGGTACCAGTTCCATAGATAATGGATTTTGTAATCTTCTTGTAATTGATTATGTAGCCATGTAGATTTTACCTTAGATAAAATCAGCCTTTGTCCTAACAGATGTGGAACAAATGAAGAGAGGCCTCCAACTAGACTCCAGTTTAAGAAAATCTTGGACCACCAGTGATGTGATACAACTTCAGTTAGTCAGATTAATATATTAGCATAACAGATAGCTTGGCCAAATACTAATTTCATCTTATCTTAAATAATTGGGGATTGCCACAGATACTGCAATATGGAAAGCTTGAGTCAATTATTCTAGCCAGTTAGACATGTCATGGGATACTCCATTATATACTGCTATTTTCTCTTCCCTTTCCACAATGGTTAGGACTTATTCTGCTCAAAAATTGCACTTTTTAATACAAAGCTATGTTTTCTGCACCCAAAAACACACATGAGAAATTTTTGCAGGGTGACATTTTCTGTGCAGGAAATAGAATTTTCTGCACAAGAAGTGTTGTCTCCTGTACACAAACCCCCTTCATTGAAATTTTAGAATAACTCCTGATCTATAAAGATTATTGACAGTGAGGTTTGCTTGGGGTTTTTTTGGTTAGGATTTCCTGACATGCAGGAAATATTATAAAAACAGTTTTGTTTAGTTTTATTATTCTTTCCACTCTTGGTTAACTTCTGTTGGCATACAAAATATTTTATTTAAACAGATGTTTGTTGAACTGAGCTGATTTGTTCTCAACTGCTCTTTTTTTCAACTGTATTTTTATTTATATCATTAGACTAGTTCCCCTTCTTTTAAAACTTTGATCTATTTATATTTTTATAAGTAATATATTAATGTAATATATAAGAAAGTATTGTGATCACATAGTGATCTCAGATGGTTGTCCTTACTGCTGAAACATCAGCAAAGGTCTGGATCTTTCTTGAAGATTTAGACATTTCTGGGTTTTTTTTTAATCCAGGGCAAGTTGCACAAGCAATTCAATAATTGTTTTACTCCAGGTTGAAGCACATTAGTCTGTGTGCATAGAATGGACACTATATTGCACTAAATGACAGTGTGGATGCAGCCGAAGAGGCAATATGTTACTTATCTTTAAATATCTGAAGAAATGTCATATAAATTATGAAATTAGCTTTCTTTCATGAGGGCTTTAATTGTGTAGTTCACATTGCAAACAGTTGGACCAGATGGTCCATGTGGTCCATTTCAGTTCTATGATTCCATGATTATAAGCAACATAAAAATAACTTCTGTATTCACTTCCTTTACATGGGAAGATGCTAATAAATTCACTGAATAAAAATATGTCTTTTTTTATAGATTGGCTTGTGAGTGTAAAGTTTTTCATTTGTTTTTTAAAAGATGTTTATGGTGAATAATTTGGAATAAATAAATTCATGCTCGCACCAATAAGGAAAATAAAGCCCACTTATTAACCCTGTGGATTTATTGGACACACATAATTAAGTACTAGAAAAAAATCTGACACAAAGGTTTAGGATCATTAGACCGGTCAATGAAGACCTTGAACAGTATATCAGTTTAAGACAGCCTCAGCTAATGATTTCCACTAGTCAATTTGTTTAGCAGCCACGGTAAATCTTTCTTTAAAAAAGACACAAAAAGGGGAGAAAATGGTTCCCATTTACTGCTACTGTCAAACAATACCAGCCAATTTCTTTTCTTTTTCTGGATGTTCAAATTGTGAACGGATATTTATAAAAATACTATTATGATGGATGGCAGCTACTATATCATCATGTTGTTTGTGATATTGGACTAAATCCAGTTGCTATTTATTTACATTATTCACATCCTTTTTTCTTCCTGCATGGGACCTGAGGTAATACCGGCAGATCAAAACAAAATGCAGTTTAAATTAATCTTACTATTAACACACCATTAAAAACAGTAAAGCTATTCTATTAAAAACAGCATTACATTAAATCATCTTTAAAACATTTCAAAGAAAACAATAGCATCCACTGCAAAATCTCTTCTGCATTAATGACAATGAAAAGACTGCCTGACTAAGGGCCCTTCTACACGTGCTGTAAAACCTGGAAGTAACTGGATTAAAAGGGGTGTGTGTTACTAAATGATGTTTAGCCCAAGTGCAGGAGGTATTGGGTTAAGAGCTAAAAAGCATGTGTTAAAAAGGTGCATTTAAAACCCAATTCAGCATGAAAAAGAACACTTTACATCCCTGCAGTTATGCAAAGACACGTGCTTTCCTTCCTTCCTCCGTGTAGACTGCTCCAGCACACGTGCGATTTTTAAAAGCCTAAAACAGCCAATCAGCTGATCTGGTTGTCAAATGGGCACACGCGGAAGTTATTTCAGAACCACTGGCAATCATCTTCGAGAGTTCTTGGAGAACAGGAGAAGTCCCAGCAGATTGGAGGAGGGCGAATGTGGTCCCTATCTTCAAGAAGGGAAAAAAGAACGACCCAAACAATTACCGTCCGGTCAGCCTCACATCAATACCAGGCAAGATTCTGGAAAAGATCATTAAGGAAGTGGTCTGCAAACACTTAGAAACAAATGCGGTCATTGCTAATAGTCAACACGGATTTACCAAAAACAAGTCATGCCAGACTAATCTGATCTCTTTTTTCGATAGAGTTACGAGTTGGGTCGATACAGGGAATGCCGTGGATGTAGCATATCTAGATTTCAGTAAGGCCTTCGACAAAGTCCCCCACGACCTTCTGGCAAACAAACTAGTAAAATGTGGGCTAGACAAAACTACGGTTAGGTGGATCTGTAATTGGCTAAGCGAACGAACCCAAAGGGTGCTCACCAATGCGTCGTCTTCATCATGGAAAGAAGTGACAAGTGGAGTGCCGCAGGGCTCCGTCCTGGGCCCGGTTCTGTTCAACATCTTTATTAACGACTTAGACGAAGGGTTAGAAGGCACGATCATCAAGTTTGCAGATGACACCAAACTCGGAGGGATAGCTAACACTCCAGAAGACAGGAGCAGAATTCAAAACGATCTTGACAGACTAGAGAGATGGGCCGAAACTAACAAAATGAAGTTCAACAGGGACAAATGCAAGATACTTCACTTCGGCAGAAAAAATGGAAATCAAAGATACAGAATGGGGGACGCCTGGCTTGACAGCAGTGTGTGCGAAAAAGATCTTGGAGTCCTCGTGGACAACAAGTTAAACATGAGCCTACAATGTGATGCGGCAGCTAAAAAAGCCAATGGGATTTTGGCCTGCATCAATAGGGGAATAACGTCTAGATCCAGGGAAGTCATGCTCCCCCTCTATTCTGCCTTGGTCAGACCACACCTGGAATACTGTGTCCAGTTTTGGGCACCGCAGATGAAGGGAGATGCTGACAAGCTGGAAAGCGTCCAGAGGAGGGCAACTAAAATGATTAAGGGTCTGGAGAACAAGCCCTATGAGGAGAGGCTTAAAGAGCTGGGCATGTTTAGCCTGCAGAAGAGAAGGCTGAGAGGAGACATGATAGCCATGTACAAATACATGAGGGGAAGTCATAGGGAGGAGGGAGCAAGCTTGTTTTCTGCTGCCCTGCAGACTAGGACACGGAACAATGGCTTCAAACTACAGGAAAGGAGATTCCACCTGAACATCAGGAAGAACTTCCTCACTGTGAGGGCTGTTCGGCAGTGGAACTCTCTCCCCCGGGCCGTGGTGGAGGCTCCTTCTTTGGAGGCTTTTAAGCAGAGGCTGGATGGCCATCTGTCGGGGGTGCTTTGAATGCGATTTCCTGCTTCTTAGCGGGGGGTTGGACTAGATGGCCCTTGAGGTCTCTTCCAACTCTACTATTCTATGATTCAGGTGGTTCAAAGGAAGCACAAATTGAGAACAATTAAAAATCTCAGAAACTTTTTATTTTACACTTTATAATCTTAAACAGAGTTTGAATTCAGAATTAGGGAAAGAGAGAGATTTAATGGAAGTTTTTTTTTTTTAATCTTCTCTGTTATGCTCTGGACCACATATGCACACATGCAAATCTGCTTGTTTTTATGTTAAGATGTTTGCATGTGTGCATATATGGCCCAATGTATAATGGAGGTAATTTTTTTTAAAAAAAGCTTCCAACAGATATTCCCTTTCTGCCCTCCATCTTGATCTGCCACAGAGGAAGATGGGGGACCATATCCCGGGACTGACAGGTCTGTGTGTGGATCTGCTGTCAGGTCCTGGGATTTTTGACTCAGTTCTAAAACACGGATTTTGGTGCTGTTTGGAAGTTTCCTAAGAAGGTTTTTGCATGCCAATGGAAGAATAAAAATACAGGTTAGTCTTCTGTGAAAGGGACCATCACAGTTTGAGAGCAGACACGAAGAAGGACTCTCATGTCTTTATCAAATATGACTATGAGGATGGTGGAACAAAGAGAAAGTCAAATGTCTGATAACTTGAAGGAGCTCATAAGTAGAAAAACAAACTTTCAAATAATCTGGATATAAGCCATACATGGCTCCATACATGGCTCTATACATTATGACCAGCTTTTTAATTGTGCACAGAAAGAGACTTCTAGTAAGAGTATACTTGGTATACTTGGATGGTCTCAGTAACCAGCCATAGTCTTAATATTGTCATGTCTGTTTTCTTTTTCCATTGTAAATAGGATATTTGGGTGGATATTGTTGATATGGTCCAGAAAATTGTTTAGTTCTTCTTCTCTGTGGCTCATCCACATATAGTGGGCTTTTTTGTTGCTATTATATGGAACACTTTGAGAAACAGTATACAGAAAACCTATGCACACTGATAGCTATCTCCATTAAAAACTCCAATCATCATCCAGGAAAAAAAGAGAGCAGAATTAAAGCTTTGGTAGATCATGCAGTCAGAATTCATGAATCCCACCTCCTTCAAAATGAACTGAATCACCTAAACTGGGCTCTACAGGCTAATGGTTATTCTACTATAGACACCAGAAGAGCTGCAAGACCAAGAACAACTCACTGGAATAAAGATAAAGAGCCACCTACAGGGAAAGTGTTTTTACCATACATCAAGGGAGCCAGTGACCATATAGGGAAACTGATGAAGAAACATAACCTACAAACAATCTACAGACCCACTAAGAAAATTCAACAAATGCTACATTCAGCAAAAGATAAGAAGGATCTTCTAACTACTGCAGGAGTATACTGTATACCATGCAGTTGTGGACAAGTCTATATAGGGACCACCAAATGCAGTGCCCAGACATGAATCAAAGAACACGAAAGGTGCTGCAGACTAATTTAACCAGAAAAATCAACAATAGCAGAACACATGATAAACCAAGTGAGAAACAGAATATTATTTGAGAACATAGAAATTGTGGACCACTCTGACAACCACTATGTCAGATTACACAGAGAAGCCACTGAAATCCACAAGCATGTGGACAATTTCAATGGAAAAGAAGAAACCATGAAAATTAATAAAATTTGGCTACCAGGATTGCAAAACACTAGAGAACACCACCTAGACATATGATGTCTCCTGGCAGTAAATAATCAAGGGCTAGTGAATACCATCCAGACAAAGAATATCTCTATGCAGCAAACAATTCAAAGGGAACAAAGGCCAGGCTACTTCTGTGCAGATGCCCTCACTAATTGACTTTAGGGTTACTCATATGCTAACAGGTGGATCCCACTCAAAACACACAAATCTACCTTGCTAATTGCATACTTTACACCTGTCTAACATACAATGGCTCTTTTCTTCCACCCTGGGCATTCCACAGGTATGGCTTCCACTTGCTTTACTATCATCAGATCCTCTGAAGATGCCAGCCCCAGATGCAGGCAAAACATCAGGAGAAAATATTGCCCGAACATGGCCATACAGCCCAGAAACCATACACCACGCCAATGATTATTGCCATGAAAGCCTTCAACAATCCAGATAACTCCCCATGATTCCATAACATTGTTTGAGACATCCTATCCCATCAGGAGTCTATGTAGAAAGAGTATTTTACACCCCTACAACACAGTTTCAACCACTGTATGGACTTTTTGTTAAGGTATGAATCTTAACAAAGGTAACAAGGTATGAATTCTAATGATTTTTTGTGTGTGTCAGGAGTGACACTTATGGTGTGAGAGAATTAGCTGTCTGCAAGAATGTTGCCCAGGGGATGCCCAGATGTTTTACCATCCTATGGGAGGCTTCTCTCATGTCCCCACATGGATGCTGGAACAGACAAAAAGGAACTCACTCCGCTCCCCAGATTTGAACTGCCGACCTTTCAGTCAGCAGTCCTGCTGGCACAAGGGTTTAACCCATTGTGCCACTGGGGGCCGTGCATGTCACAAATTGCACAACAACTTGTATATCTTTTAATTAAAAACACATTTGTATTTTTGTGTTCTTTATTTTACGTTATAAGGAGCTAGGTCAAAATGTCTTAAATAAATTATATGAACATAACAAACCAAGGCAACATCAGTTTATGCTATTGTTTTAAGATTTCTCTTCACATCATTGGTTTGGATAACAGCCAAACACAGATGGAAGACAAGGTTTCAAGGAATCTGAAAACACAAAAACACATGAATCCTTTTTTTTCCCTAAGATCAACCCAGTGCCCAGGTACATTGGTGTCTTAATGACTCATAATCTT
This sequence comes from Anolis carolinensis, assembly GCF_035594765.1. Lineage (NCBI taxonomy): Eukaryota > Metazoa > Chordata > Lepidosauria > Squamata > Anolidae > Anolis > Anolis carolinensis. Next base: position 298,321,423 of record NC_085842.1, read on the forward strand.
AACACTGAAAGAGTCATTTGCCCTTGAACTAAGTTGAAAAATAAAATGAAAGTGACAGATTAAAAGTAAAAAAAACAGAAGATTTATATGAACACAACTTCCCTGAGAAGTATGGCAAACCCATAAGTTATATATACTCAGACATAATCAATACAGGATTTAAAAGCTTTGCATGGATCCCTGCTTTCTTGCATTATGTAGCAGAATCACCACAAATTCTGAATGACAGATGTTGGAGCCTTGGAAGTCATGTTGTCTGAGGAAGTGAATACTTTTGGGGCAATCTATCTTACTATGGGTTAGTGGTGGAGAAGAAGGAGTTCTGTAAAATTTTACAAACATCTTTTTTCTGGGGCCTTTTAATACTATACAATTATTGTGCTACATTCCAGTTTGTGTGACAAAGCAACGTCCTATGGTGTCCTATAGTTTGTAGTTCGGTGAAGTATTAGAATGTACCAGCTAAAAATTCTAAATAATACTCTTTAAACTAGAAATCTCAGGAATTTCATAGTATGGTGCCATGGCAGTGAAAGTGCAATGTAATACTACAATTGTGTAATATTAAAGGGCCCCTGGCTTGTATTTTTCTCCCCAAATTTGTGCAGTCTTCTGTATAAGTTTATTCATTTTTATATTGTACAATTGATGGGAATGGTCCAGAGAGGAATCCAACATTGTAGAAGTAGAAAAGTTCATTATGTGGATACTGACCAGTATGAAGCCAAAGAGATAATAGGGAAAATGTAACCCAGAATAGGTTAAGAAGTAGTCCAGTAATACCTGGCTAGTGGTTATTCTAAATGAATTCAAGCCTCCATGACCAGATGAACTACATCCAAGAGTATTAAAGGAAGAATAGGATAAGTCTCAGCAGACTGGAGGAGGGCAAATGTTGTTTCCTATCTTCAAAAAGGGAAATAAAGAGGACCCAAACAATTATCATCCAGTCGGTCTGACATCAATGCCAGGAAAGATTCTGGAGCAGATCATTAAGGAGGAAGTCTGCAATCATGTAGAAAGGAATGTTGTGATTGCTAAAAGTCAACATGGATTTCTCAAAAACAAGTCATGCCGGATAAACCTAATGTATTTTTTCGATAGACTTACAAGCTTGGTAGATACAGGGAATGCTGGAGATGTAGCATATCTTGATTTCAATAATGCCTTTGACAATGTCCCCCATGACCTTCCTGCAAGCAAACTAGTCAAATGTGGGCTAGGCAATGCTACTATTAGGTGGATCTGTAATTCGTTAAGTAATCAAACTCAAAGGGTGCTCACTAATGGTTCCTAATGGTTATCTTGGAAGGAAGTGACTAGTGGAGTGCTGCAGGGTACAATCCTGGGCCTGGTACAATTCAACATCTTTATTAATTACTTGGATGAAGGTTTAGGGGGCACATTTATCAAGTTTATAGATGACACCAAATAAAGAGAGATAGCTAATACTTCAGATGACATGATCAGATGAGAGAGCTGGGCCAAAAATAGCAAAATGAATTTCAACAAGGACACATGTAATATACTATACTTAGGCAGAAAAAATGAAATGCAAAGATACAGAATGAGTGATGCTCGACGACAGTCTATGTGAAAAAGATCTTGGAGTCTTCGTGGACAACATCTGTGATCAAGCAGAAGTAAATATTAGGGGTGTGCACTGTATTGTTTTGATATATTGTATTCGGGGGGGGGGGCGTGTTCGGGTGAATCATCAGCTGGATTCCCAGAAATGGGATGGGTGATGGGGGCATCTGGAGGCCAGCAATAATTGTACACTTAGTGGCTGATCTTCAGCTGCATCCAGCTGCCACATGAGAAGAGCAGATTGGCGTGCGGGTTTTCCCCCACTAGCCTTGCCAGAGTAAATCAGAAGAAGAAAGCAGATCACATCTTTTTGCAAAGCTGGTCTATATATAGCAGAGCAAGCTCCTCCATTTTTATGTGGCTTCCTGGCATTTGAGAGAGAGAGAGATCATGTGCTATCTAGCTCTATGCTCTATCTCAGTACTGTCATTCCTTAATGCTTAAAGGATTTTTTTTTAATTCCACCCTTTTTCTGCTTTAAATTTTCTTAGGTAATATCTTTCTTATAGTTCTTCTTTCATTTCATGAATTTCACTAAGGAGGAGAGGGTGAGCGTTTGTTGGGGGGGGGGGCGGCTGTGAGTTTCAAAAGGGCTTTCTGTGTGTGTTTGTTTAACTAATTTAACCCCTTTTTTGCTTTAACTTGACTGAGTGTGGGATAGGTTTAGGGAATAACCTGACTTTCTTGAGTCCTCACGTGGAGAATTTCAATTTCAATCCCTCCCCAACCCAATGTTCTGGCTTCTGTGCTCTGTCCTGCATCAGCGGGCTAAGTTTCTCCCACTCAAAAAACAAAAAGTCCTTTCTTCTAGTTCACTATTATTCCCTCCCTGGCCCTACCTTTTGGCTTGTGTGTGCTCCTGCACCAGTCCAGCAGCCTTCCTTTTTTATTTGTAGAAACTTAAAATCAGTGGATGCCCCAAATGTTCTGAAACTTGAGAGACTTGCAGTTATAAATGTGTCCTCCAAATGTAGCTATTTTTGTCCCAATAGCCACAAAGATTTCAGAAAGAGGAGCCTCGTCATTTTCCCCATTCTCGACAATGGAAGAGATCTTCCTGGAGTGAGAATGGAACTTCTGGTTGATGGATCAGGAAACAGTATTTTCCCCCTCCCAAATTTGGGAATTTCCTGATCAACAGAATCGGGTGGTCTGAAAAAGGGACTGAAAAAGGGATGGGTTTTTGACGAATCCCACGCCCTTAGTATATTTAAGGTTGTAATAGAAACATATATGTCTTGAATCAGTATCTTTGACCTATTTCTTGGAACAATTGAATATCCAAAAGTAAAACAAACAGAGAAAGGTCTAGTTCTGTCTCCTTGATTTTAATGAGTCTTTCAAGTGAAAACAACAATAAAGAACAAATAGATCTATCAAGATGTAATGCTGGATTCTTTTTCATCATTAAACCTGACATTAACACCCTCTGTATCTCCTGCTCATTCTCCCAACCAAGGCAGCATTACTCCATATTGTTTTCTAATCAAAAGGGTCACAAAAGCACTGACTCTGAACAGTGCAAATGTGCAGCTATTTTCTTTTATCCGACAGCACATCTATAGATTGCTTAGACAGGCTGACAGGATGCAGGGCTAATGACACATGAAATACACAAAATCTTGGATCAATTATAAAGTCAAATTTCTAATAGTCCCATAAGGATTCAAATAAAATAGAAGTAATCTGTCAGGCCGTTATGCTTCCTGTGTTACTTCTCCAGAGAAAAGGCTCCGGAGATCTTTATTCAGTCTTGAGAGAAAAACAAGGACCCCTCCCCCCTTTGTGTCCTACTGGTAGATGCAAAGATCTTGGTGAAGAGAATGGGAAAACTATCACAGCATCGAAAAAGAATCAGGCAGATAAATGGACATCTGTGACAGATAGCTCTTTCACACTGGAGTCACTAAACCTTGTGCGCCTTTCTCACGGGAATGATCTGCAACTATTACAGTATCTCTAATGCATCTATGAACATGCAGTTCAGGATGCATTCACAGTCTGAAACCAGATCACATTTTACAGTGAAAGAACTAAGGCTTGAGTGGCATGGAGTGTATTGGTTTTTTCTTATCGCTGTTCTTGAATAGCATTAATCAGTTGTTTTATTTACTAAAGGCTCAAACATCAGTTTTGCTGAATAGCTGCTCATTTCCTGCATTGTCTAACCTTTTCCCCAAAGGCCAGTTCTAATTTTTTTTAAAAATCCTTAATAGTGTGATTAGGCTGCAATGTCCTTAAAAATATTAGTAACAGGTTTCATGTATTTCAGCTTTTAAAGCCTCTAATAGCAAGATGGTACATTATTAAATTGATATTCCTAAATAAAAATGATTATATTTAATGATAAGAATCCTTACTAGTTCTGCTCTGGATGTATTACAACTATTTCCTTTCTCCAGAGTTGAAGTATATTAACAATTTGGGCAATAGAATTCAGCAGTAATATTTTTCAAGTTTATGACTGGATGCCCGCTTGCTTATATAGTCCTAAATATTATAGTAAAAACCCTCTCTGAAACTTACATACAAACATATGTAACAAGATATGAAAGTCAATTCATGTGACAAAGTCTGTCTATCTAATATATCTATAGTGCTTTGCATGCAATACCACCATCACCAACACCCCATAATTTTAACACACTTATTTGTGTTAAGACCTGGAATTGAATAGGATTTAATCAGCACTCATGTGTATAAGATACTCACTACGATAAAGATGCAAAAATATGTGTTGTCGAAGGCTTTCATGGCCGGGATCACAGGGTTGTTGTATGTCTTTCGGGCTGTGTGGCCATGTTCCAGAAGCATTCTCTCCTGACGTTTCGCCCACATCTATGGCAGGCATCCTCAGAGGTTGTGAGGTATGGAGAAAACTATTAACCTCTTTGCTTAGTTTTCTCCATACCTCACAACCTCTGAGGATGCCTGCCATAGATGTGGGCGAAACGTCAGGAGAGAATGCTTCTGGAACATGGCCACACAGCCCGAAAGACATACAACAACCCCATGCAAAAATATTTTTATTTTAACAGAAACATTACTGTACTCTCATCTCCTGTCCATTACCACATTCTCCTTGTCCACTTCAACCCCAAACCAAGCCATCACTCATTCATGTTTTCAATTTGACATGAATCCATAATGCAAAGTTATTTCAGGAAGATTATTTTAAAATCCATTAATAGTACAGAGTTTAGGAATCTCTGATATTTTAAAAGACCCATCTAGGCTCTTTTAAAGGAAGGAAAATTACCAATTTCATGTGGGTGTACGTGGGGAGAAAGAGGGGGGAAATCCAAATGACTGAAGCAATGGTAGAATGGAACAGTATTCTGTTCATCTACCCTGCAGAATTAATACAATTTGACACCTGCACTCTTCGACAGAGAAAGTGGAAGTCCTTGTAAAACTACAGCTTCTGTGATTTCATAGCATTGAGTCATGACTGCTAAAGTGTTGTCAAACTTCATTGATTTTACAGCGTATATACATTTTTAGTCTACTTAAAGCACAATTTAATTTTTTTATTTCAGTCCTAAAGATGCTACAAGATCTATTTGCATACTGATACTCCAGACTAACACAGCTAGTTCCAAGCGCTTCTAACTAGTAACTAGGTACTTCCAATCTTTGAATTACATTTTGCCAAACTTCAAAAATCACAAGATAAAACACTAAAGATAATTAATTATAATAACCATGTGGATACATAAAGGATACATACAGCTACAATTTCTACATGCATTTTCACCTTTTTAATTTCCTTGGACATTTCCTTGACAGACCTATAAACCAATAAAAGACCTAAGCTACCTTATTTCCTGGTCCCAAAGCTCTTACAAGACATGGTCTCAATGTCTTAAGGATGTGCCTCGAAACAGATTATTGATATTTCATCCCACAGCTCACTTGGTGGGTATTGAGTATCAGCCGCCTGCAAGGTTGGCGCCAACCTTCTTCTTCTGTGCACCACAAACCAGAATTAATTGCAAATCAATCGAACAAAGTACAACTGATCAGTAAACCAATTAGTAATTTTAGCTGTTCATCCTGTCTTCATTTACTGAGAGAAGAAGAGGTGGGGAGCGGGGCAGGGATGCCTAGCTAGCAGGATCAAACAATTCTTCTCGCTTTGCCTTGCTGACAGTGTCCTTGTAAATAAAGAAATAAATAAATATATTTTATAAAGCCCTTCACTGTGATCTGAATTTCCCTGCAGCTTCCCAATTCCTTTATCAGCATTTTTGTTCCATATTTGATTATTTTTGGAAAGATTAAAATCAAAGCACACAATCTATCTTGTAACACTGCAGGACACTGAAACTGTCAGGCAATGATGCCAAAAAATGGCATGGAGGAGAAATAAAAAAAATCCCTACTTCAACATCCAAAGAAATTCTAAAGAAGCAAATTTGGGAAATTTAATATAAAAAGACAGAAGGGGTGATGATTGAATCTATTTCTGTTCCATGTCACTTTTGCCTATATTTGCACATGAGCCTCTTCTAGTCTCATTTCCTCCTTGATCTGCATTTTTTTAAAGACCAAATCGAAATCCATATTGATACTCATATTTAAATACATTCTTTTAAAATTTGTCATGAACACAAATACAGAAGACCAATGGGCTGGAAGTGTGTATGTGTGAGTAGGGGGGGGGGGGGTGATAGCTTGAGAAATGCTTAAGACAAAACATTTTGTGTTAAATCTCAGTTAAATAAAATATTTAACTATATTAAATATAGTGAATATATCTAGGGGTATTTAATTAGCCATGTTAACTATACATATAGTATTATTTCTGTGGATATATAAAATGTAGGCTCCACGAATCAAACAACTTAAAATAGGACCAGTGATAAGAATTGAGTTAAGATTATTTTTTCCAGGTTAGCAGTATAAGCAACTAAAGTATCTTCACCTCAGTTGTGGAAATACTGTAATAAAAGATCCACATTACTGTAACTATTCAGAGGTAATGTGGCAGAGATCACACTAGAGTACAGTCAAAACAATCCATAACATCATAGAGGGTTTGGTACTTTTTACACACTATCCTATATTATGACAGTATGAATTAATTTTCAGTACTCATCAAAAGCTGTGGGCATTCTGCAATGAAGCATAAACGGTTATGTTACTGAACCATCTTGTTACTGAGTGTGAATTTGCAAAAAAAAAAAAAAAAAACACTTGGAGTGGGGCAATGCAAGGCAATGTTTTAAAGTTAATTTTCCTAATGATTGCATCCTTGAGTTGCTTTAAAGGCCCAGTTTCTTGTATTGGAAAAAATGTATTAAGGCTTGGCTGTTTTAGGGCTGAGTCACATAAATTATCTGAATACCTCAGAAGGTGAGAGCCATTCCATGAGCACATATACATGTAAAAATCAATTGATTTTACTGAATATTGATGATTGTACGTTGGTCCTGCTTTGCCTGAAAAATTCTAACCAAGAAAATGTAATCTCTAATATCATGCTTGAAGATGTTTATGCAGACACATTTCATAGTATCTGTAGCAGGGATGAAGAAAGTTCCTGTCAAAACCCACATGGAGGTTCAGGTCAATTTCTGTGACACTTCCCAGGTATTGCTAATTCTTTCAAACCCTCTTCTCCCATTTTAACTTTCAACCACATGTTTCTGATATAATACCTACTCATCTAAATGTAGAGCATTCCTTGGTCGAGTCCTAGCCAGTCATCTTTTAAAAGCCTTACTGTTCTTTCTCTGTTTTTGCGAACATTTTGCTCATACATACATATCAGTGAAACTATAGACAATGTCTCGACTCTTGGCATACTTTGGCTTTCATCACTAAGAAATCCGAGACACTCAAAATGGTATGCAATAACTGATAAATAATATGTTACTACTAATGAGTTAGTGGGGAAAAGATCCTTTAGCACAAAACAATCTCCTTCTTATGACTGTAAAAGCTGAGTGCCCAACTTATGACTGACTACAACAGTGGTCACCAGGTGATAGAAATTAATAGTTTCTTTCAGTTGTTCTAATTGATACCAAAGGGAGTTCTGGAATGCACTAAAAGGTAGCTCAAGTTGCTCTCATTTTGGGATTTTGCAATGCAGACTTCCACTTTCCACACAGTTTAGTCTAACTTGAAAACAACATATCTAAACGCACTTTTATATGGATATTATCTCAAAGAGGAAAAAACATCGCATTAGTGATGAGAAAGGGCCAATTTGATATAAAGCATTAATACATGGTGATTGATATTCTCACATTGTTAAGTGGTTTACATCTCAGAGTAAAGAGACTAGAACATTAGAAGTTAAGTGCATTTTTGTCACATGACACTATGAAATGAACATTTAAAAAAGCAAAAATAAGCAGGCTGTTATCTTTCCCTATTATATTAGGGACTTTATCCTGTGATTGACTTCCTGTAACTAAAAAAAATGGAATCTAGAAGAAATGGAGTGTACCATGTTTCTTCTCCTAAGAACCTGCAAAAACCTGTTTGGTAGCTCTAGAAAACCAGTTAGAACATGCTTTCAGCACCAGTGAAGAAACAAGATGAAGGAAGTTGAAATGCACAACACAATGAGCATTTGGTTGGCCTATATTAGATGTGGAAGTACAATATCATATGACTGATGTTGATGTTTCCAAATGGTAATACATCTGCAAATGCCATGGATTTTGAGATATCTATTATGATTTCATTTAGATGATGCATGTGATTCAGGCATATGGATATTCAAAATCAGAAATGATGGAATCAGAAAGCTGGAATAATAATAATAATAATAATAATAATAATAATAATAATAATAATAATAATAACAATAAATAACAACACTTTATTCATATTCCACCCTACTTCCCCAAGGGGACTCAGGGCGGATCACAGTACTCATACACGGCAAACATTCAATGCCATTTGGACAGACAGAACAGAACAGAACAGACAGAAAGGAGGCATGTTGTCTCAAAGTCCAGTTTCGATGCCTTGGAGGTTGAGTTCAGATTCAGTCACAGGGGGGTGCTGTTCCTCCATTCTCTATGATGAAGAGCCATCAGGACTTCTTCCTTCCATCTTTCTTTTTGGCCATCACATTTCTGGTCTTGTTTTTTTATGGTATTGTAAAATACCTCCCTCCACTAATTAGCGGTACCTAATTTCTCTACTTGCAGCTCTAAGCTGTTTTCAAACTGCTTAGGTAAACAGTGCACTGGGCTTGACGATCAAATGCTCACCCCGACCAGGTTTCGAACTGGTCACCTTTCAGTTGGCAGATCTTATTACTGCTGGTGTTTTACCAACTATGCTAAAGCCCAGCCCTGAAGGGAAGGGACCACAAGGGCCATTTAGTGCAATCCTGTGTCATATCCTGTGTCATAGTTGCTACACACAACTAAAACATTTTCATGAGGATAGTCATCCAGTCTCAAAGAAAGAGAGACCACCAACTGCAAGGCTGTTCATTGTATTGTTGAAGACTTCTTACAGTCAAGAGTTTTTTTTTCATAAAGTTACGGTGCAGTCTTTTTCTTATAATTTGAATCCATTGGTTTGTGCTTTAGTTTCTGGAGCAACCAAAAGTAAGTGCATTCTGTCTTCAGTCTTCCCTTCTCCATGCTAAATAATGTTCAGCTTCCAAAGCTGTTCCTTATGGTGTTCAGTTTCCAGCACTTTTACCATCTTGGTCATATTCCTTTTGAACTATGGTGCCCAGAACTAGAAACATTATTAACAATGAGGTCTAACCAAACTGGTATAGAGTGATTCTATGATTTTCCTCAATCTGGATATCTCAATCTGGACACATGGCTAATACTCATATTGATTCAGTCTAAAATGCCATTGACTGCCATATCATACTGTTGAGTCATGTTTAAATTGTGTCCTAAGGCCCCTTCTACACTGCCATATAAAATCCAGATTATCTCCTTTGAACTGGATTATATGGCAGTATAGACTCATATATTCCAGTTCAAAGTAGATAATGTGGATTTTCTGCTTTGATAAACTGGATTTTCTGCTTTGATAAAGTTCAGAAGGGGCCTAAGACTCCGAGATCCTTTACTTGTTTAGTATTGTCAAGATGGTGATAGCCCATTAGTAAAAGCATACACATACCCTAAACCTGATTTAAACAAGTTACACGATGTGGCTTCTTTCGCACAGAATATGGATTACCTTTTGTCATGGTTTAGAAATAACCAGCATATATAAAATGGTAAAGCAATGAAGCATGTAGGCCTGTCCACATGGCAAAGTGCTGAGTCAGTTAGGACTAGTCCAGACATCCTGTAAATTGCAGTGTCAATGTGACTGTGCAAGTGACTGATGGGCGAAGATATAAAAGCAAGTACCTCCCATGTGCTCAATGATGAAGGTTGGGGAGGACTGATGGTGGACAGAGGAGGCGAGATAGAGAGTGTATTGCATTACATTGTATATATAGCTGTATATATATCTTCTGAAACCCTTGAAGACAAAGCCTTCCTGCATACAGCAGAGAAATAACAACTGTGTGTGAAGTCTTTGTTGTACTTGCACAGTGCAGTTCCTTCACCACACAGGAAGACCTGAGAGTCTGGCTGGTTCGTGGCTTGAGGATGCTTCCAGTACTCTGCTGAGGTAGAGGAAAATACCTGAGACCTTTATGCTAGCTAGCAAGCTAGACAGACGGAAAGGATGTGTGTGTGTGTAATTCACATGGCCTTCAGATATACTTTTTAATCTTACAAGTGTGAGGTATAAATATAAAAGGGTATCCTGGTCTACAATCTAGCTAATAAGACTGAATATAAGATGGTCTAATCTGATTGAAGTACACAACTCTAAGTAGACTTAAATGAAAACACTTCATTTTAACTATGCCATTGATCTGCTGTGAGATTATCAAATCAGGCGCTCAAAGTAGTTCTACTTGCAACAATTGGCTTTCTTTGGAGTAAGTGTTTCTGGATTAAAGCTGTGATCATATGTTTTCTTTCTCTTGAAACTGATTAGAAACACAGTATGAAGTTTAGCGAGATGCAAAGTTAAGTGCTATTGCATGCTTAAAGGCGAGTTTTAATTCTGTTACAGTATTTCTCATTTTAATTGTTAATTTAAACCTCACTAGGACATGTAAATTGATACAAATGCATAATTCATTTGTTTGAAGTGTGCACTTTAATAAAGTGTCACTCAAATGATGGTACATTAATCGGACTTGAAGAGAAAAGTAAGAATGCTGCAAATGAGGCTATTTATTTTCTCTATAACGATATATCATGAATGAAGTTGTTAACTGAAGGTGCAGAGTATCCAAGCAAGACGGACTTCCACTTATTTGAAAATGTTATATTTTCTTTATTTTATGGATAGTATGTTAAAACTGGTAAAAATGTTGAAGCTCAACTCAACAGTGTGAAAACATAACAGAAGTTTTGTTATAATTTTTTAATCAAATAAAAAATATATAATAGAAAATGCTATATTTTCAAAAATGTCTGTGATGCAAAATAAAACAAGATATAGCAAAGCAAGCATACCAAAATCTATTGTGCAATTCTATATATTAATATTGGGAAGCCCTTCTATATTCAGCAGGACACCCGGAACTGGGAGTATCTGAAAACTGAAATGAATTCCCATTACATTTTTTCTTCAATAAATGTTTGGTGCAATTCACCGAGGACAATCACGTGTACCTCCTCATAAATCCTCTTGACTTGATGTATTAGACAGAGCTGTAATCTTTGGTGTACTGCTTCTAACTGGGCAGCAGGCATTTTTGATTGTTGGGGTTTCCAAGACAGATCAAAACTATATGGGATCAAAACTAACATTGAATTGGTTTGAGTCCGGACTCGGGAGAAAAGCAGGATATAAATAAATAAATAAATAAATAAATAAATAAATAAATAAATAAAGGTGTTCTGAACAGACTATTTGTCCAGCTTGTGCCCGTAACTGTTATGTTCATGCCAGGGGAGGTAGGCCTGTATTATTATTGTCACACTGATTCCTCTCCCCTTTACTTGAAGGCCTTTGCAGAGTCTGGGGCTGCAAGGTGTTAAGGTTGGCACAGACCTTTTAAATCGGATCTACTTCTGCAGCCCTTGCTTTTGGTTTGACTCCACACTTTGTTCAATTCATTGGGCACTGGATATCTATGGCATTGAAAAGGTATTTCCACTCTCTTCTCTCTGAGCAGAGAGCTTGGCTAACACTGTTTTTCTTAGCTCCTAGGTATGGTGTCATGAGGCAATGGGCCCTGATTGTATGTTCTACTGGGCAACATGTCAGGCCTGAAGTTGCTATTTGATATTCACCTAGGTTTGAGTGAACCGGCTATGTTGGCAAAGCATGGAGAATCTTCCCATAATAGGTCTCCAGTAAAACAGTTTGCTGCTTCTGTTGTTTAAGTAGTGCAATCGGCCTCCTCCACATCTATCAGTCATACACCTTGTTGATAATGACTAGGGCTTCCTGAAGGATAAAGTCGTCTTCTTCTTCTTCTTCCTCCTCCTCCTCCTCCTCCTCCTCCTCCTCCTCTTCTTCTTCTTCTTCTTCTTCTTCTTCTTCTTCTTCTTCTTCTTCTTGTTATTTCTCTCAGTCCTGAAGATCTCAGGATTGTAAATCTCATATGATCTTCATTTTATTAAACATGGACTGGGGTGATTATAGACCCTCAATGTTGCAACCTGGCCTGTAGGAGAGTAAACAGGGATGTGCTGAATACCACGAGTAAGTGTTTAGGTCCCATATTGCTCCCCATATTGCACCACAATTTCCCAATGACCAGAGTTCTACAGGAATGATGACATTTGTTTGTAGGAGAAGAACAATATATTATTCCTGGGGTATTGCAGGAGGGAGTAAAACATGTTGGCTGGCTTAGTGAGGGAAAGGGACTATGTAGATGTTTATGCTTTTTCAGTGGCAAGTATCGGGGAGAGAATGTAAGAGTTCAATGTATACCTTATTGTGAATGGCAGGATTCTGGAACAACCTCTTTAAATCCTGCACCTTGGGAGGTTGTGAATAAATCTGTTCTTGGGGCTAACCTAGAGTTTCCCTCTCTCTTTTATAAAATCCTAGAGCTTGGGAGGGAATGACTTGGAATAATCTTCCAGTACAAGATTAACTGTGGTGAGTAACCTATAGCATTGGATTGCCCTCTGGGTTCAGGTGTTTTGCCTAATAGAAAGCTGTGGAAGTGGTCATTGGTTGACAACCTGACTTCAGCTAGAACCGAATCAGGTAATCTCCTTCCTGGTTCACCCCCCACCAATTCACCCCTAGGCATAAGTCATTTAAATAGGCTATAGGTCAAATGAAGTGTCCCTGTTTTAACTCATTTTCAATGTCTGGTCTCATTATTCCAGTTGGCCAACAACAGACATGCAAATTTTGCTAAATAAAACAACACATACAGGTTTGCACAGTTTCTCAACTTTCAAACACTTACAGATTATAAAACTCATCTTGTTACAATGATCCTCTCCACTAGAAGACTACAATTGTCTCATGAAAACCAACAGCTGATCTCACATATCACCAGCTCCAATGTTGGACCAGTTGAAAGCTGTTATTTAAGAGCCTAACGGATTAAAATAGATATTTTCCTTTGGAAGATGGAACTACTGAGATCTAAAGAGAGAAAATACTTCAAGGCTGCCTCTCTGGTGGTGAAAATGTCCAGACTTACGTGTTCTGCCACATCTAATTTAACGGATGACATGAACATAAAACAGGGTTATGATGATGTGTTCTTCATGAACTGTCATTGCTTTTCCTATTTGTACACTATCGCTGAGTGGATCAGGAAAATGAACTGCATAATTCAAATTCTGAAAGGGATCTACTGTTTTATTTATTGCCCATAGGGTGAGCAAAATGCAGCTCAAGGGCTTCATACAGCCTCACAAGGCTGTTTTTGCTGCCCTGAGGCCTCCAGTCCTGATATTTCTAAACAGAATATTTTATTTGTCCAACCCCGGAGGACTTTAGAAATGGGAGTTTTGTGATAATACATGCCCCAGCCTTTGAACTCTGAAAAAAGAACTAGAAATGAGTGTAGTCACATTAATTTATTTTTTAAAATAATAATAACAAAATTATTTGGCTAATTTGGCTTTGTTGCATATCCTAAGAACAAAAAATGGACCTTAGAGAATTCGAAGCTACCTCAGTCTGATTTATTACATGGAAGAAAACTACACCATAGGTTATGGGGCAGTTTCTGAAACTCCCAAAATTGCTAGTAGAGGTGTACAAATAAATTGGATGTCATCGTAAGTCTTATCAAATTCATTAAATTTGGGCATATGAATCAATATCCAAAATATGCAGGAAAGGTGGGAGGGGAATTTAGAAATTGAAACAATCACCAATCATTTTTGTTAATGTTGTGTAACATTTGGGTCTCCCAAGGTCGGCTTACTTTTCAGTTTAAGCAGTAAGCAACATGGGCAAAGCCAAGAGAATATAAAGTGCTTTAAAACCCAATCCTTTTGCTTTTCTCCATTGTCGCCATAAGCAAAGGCAGGGGACGGGACTAAATGTGAGACTGAGAGCACAGCAAGCTTAAAAATGTAGTTTGGAAAGGTGAGGCCCTCAGTGGCTCTAAACTACATTTCTCAGAATGCAATGCTCACAGCATTGGGCTGAAGCAGCCAGTCAGCCGTTTAGAGTGAGTCTATAGGTAAAGGCAAAGGTTTCCCCTGACGTTAAGTCCAGTCATGTCTGACTCTGGGGGTTGGTGCTCATCTCCATTTCTAAGCCGAAGAGCCGGCATTGTCCATAGACACCTCCAAGGTCATGTGGCCGGCATGACTGCATGGAGCACCGTTACCTTCCCGCAGGAGCGGTACCTATTGATCTACTCACATTGGCATGTTTTCGAACTGCTAGGTTGGCAGGAGCTGGAGTTAACAGCAGCTGCTCACGCCGCTCCCGGGGTTTGAACCTGGGACCTTTCGGTCTGCAAGTTCAGCAGCTCAGCGCTTTAACGCACTTCGCCACCGGGGCTCCTTAATAAATAAAATTATTTAATCTGCAAAGAGGAGTAAAGTAAGTAATAGTGTGCTAAGTTGAAGTTATGTGGTTGTGTGTCATAAAGACAGAGAGACATTCAAGGGGATTGCTGTTGTCACTTTTTGGGGGATAATTTTTTTTGTCTAAGCTTTTAAAATCCCTAAAATATGTAGATGTGTGAATCTTTCTGAAACTTCTGGGGATTGATTCCCTGGTTATCTTGTGCATTGTATGCACAAACTTTAGAAACACTTTAGAAATGAAGTGCCAGGACCCCCCAGCTTTGTAAGTACTTTTGAACAATTTTTTAATCGATCGCACAAGCCTCATTGCTAGTGTAGTGGAGGCTCCTTCTTTGGAGGCTTTTAAACAGAGGCTGGATGGCTATCTATCAGGGGTACTTTGAATGTGCATTTCCTGCATGGCAGGAAATTGGACTAGATGGCCCTTGTGATCCTCCAAAGAAGGAACTCCCACTTATTGCTCTCCTCCCAAGAAGTAAACGTCTTCTGATTTCCTGGCTGCAGTCTGCGTCTGCAGTAATCTTTGAACCTAGAAATGTAAAGTCTGTCACTGCCTCCACGTTTTCTCACGTTTGCCAGTTATCAATCAGTCTGGTTGCCATAGTCTTATGCAGTTCATTTTCCTGATCCACTCAGCAATCATGTACAAAAATCACTTCCCCTCCCCTTTTCTCCTGGTGCATTATTTCTACATGCCAGGAGGACTCTGCCACCAGGGTAATGGCAGCCGGGTAAGTTATTTTCTTTTAAGCATTTTTTAAAAGGATTTTCTGGGCTGATTCAACCTGGAAAACCCTTGAGGGCTTTTTGGACGGCCCCCCTCAGCAGTCCCTGGACTGCCAAAGATGCAGTCCATATAGGGCCCATACTGGATTAGACCTGGGTCTTTCAGGAAGATTCTGGTCTAATCCAGTACCTAATTGATTCAAGACAAAGCAGGGTTTTTCTGCTTTGTCCCAAATTGATTTGCTTTTCCCAGAAGTGTCATTAGGATGCCTTCAGTAAAAGCACGCAAGCTCACATGTTTTGGGCTCTGTCTGGCTGGGCCCTAAGTTGCATAATTACCTTTGTCCTCTGTCTGCTTGTTCTATATGCCTATTCATTCTATATGCTTAACAGTTCCCCTGCCTTTTAATCATGCAGAACAGAATACCCCCTTTCTACATTATAATAACCAGGAGGCATTTCTCTTGCCTTTAGGCTTATCAAAAATCCCTGTCAAGTTAATGTACAGATGGAAGACCAGAGAGATTTACATCTTTGTATATAAGAAGAAAGAGAAGTTCAAGAAAGCTAATACCTTCTATTCCAGACCATTTATTCAACAATGTGCTCCTTCTTTAGATGTGAATGAAAAATGATTACCATCAAGGATGAAATATCTTGATTTTTGGGGTATTTTATCTAAGGAAACATATCACTGGAAACAGAAGATAACACTGGCCCTTTTTTCCTTTACTGTGATTATTTCTGGTTTATTTCTGTATGTTAAGCAGATTTAAGAAAGTAGTAAAGGCAAAGGTTGTCACAACCTCTGAGGATGCTTGCCATAGATGTGGGTGAAACGTCAGGAGTGAATACTTCTGGAACATGGCCATACAGCCCAGAAAACTCACCCTGTGATTCCAGCCATGACAGCCTTCGACAATACATAGTAAAGACAAATTTAAGGACAATGAAGTTCACTTTGGATACAGCAATAAAGAGATTATTGTACAACATGCATAGTTTTGAGCTATCTGTTGTTTTTCTGTGCCTTCAAGTTGTCTGGTCACTGGTATATGGGTTTTCCTGGCAAGATTTGATCAGAGGAGATTTGCCACTGCCTTCCTCTGAGGTTGAGAGTGTGTGACTTCCCCAAGGTCACCAAATGAGTTTCTGTGGTTGAGAAGGGAATAAATCTCTAGTCTCCAGCATCATAGTCCAAAACTCAATCCATTGCACCATACTGGCTCTCATGTTTTTCAGTACTTAATACATATTTAAATGAGTGGGAGAAACTTACATCACCATTTGCTTGTCAATTGAGTTGTAAGGTATACATGAATATGATCATTCAGAGCAGTGTGTTATCAGAACTCAAAAAACCCATTAATGCCATTATTCTAAGCAGAAATGTGTCATATGTAGAGAAAGCCATAAACAATTTTTAGAAAATTCTACCTCCAAAAAACACAAAGAAGTAGCTGAATCTCCTGCATTACCGTTGTAATGGAAAGATTGCCTTGAATACATTGTTTACTATGTTATGGGAATTTCTTATGGACCTATTTGAGCCTCTCTCCATCACCTTCTCTCTCTTATCTCAATTCACCTATTCAGTTTTGAGGTCTCCCTCCCTCTCTCTTTCTGGATTATAACTCTCAACTGGTATTCATGCTGGCTCAGCTGGTGGATTCTGGGAATTATGGCTTCAAAATATAACTTTTCCAGTCTCTGGTTCAAAGACCACCATGGCGAAATATGACTATAACATCCATTATTTGGTGATCAAAGGGTAATCTCTGTCCTGAAACATATTTCAATGCAAGAAACGTATTCAGCAAGGCCATAAGGTTTTGACCTGTCAGCGCCAGTTTAATATTCATTTTTTTAGTGTCAGTGACGACAGAGAGAACCGCTGGTTGGTGTTTCACATCAGACGTTCTTAATAGGCATTCTTAATAGATGAATAGAATATAAAGTTTCCATTGTCATGTGCTTTACACTTTGAGCTGACTTGTTTGCTAAAGGAGATATGTTCACAGGACTGCAGAATAGTTTACTACATATACAGCTGGTTTACACAAATTGCATTTCCCCTGTCTTTGATCTGGGAAGATGCAGCCTAGCATGTTCATTCTTCTAAAAGTTTTTAGGCCTTGAAAAAGAAAAAAAAATAGTAACAAGATCCAGCTTTAGGCCCCACATGATTATGACTCCAAGGCTTTTTACCTTCTTCTAGACTGGAACACCCGTAATAACAAAATGACTCTTAATAGCAGAAGAACACAGTGTTATTATTTCTTTTCTCATTTTTATCAAAGATAATATTAACTCTTTCAGATCTAGGCAAGCATAGTCAATCTGACATCATTTCAATACAGTCTTGGTGGAAGCTGCTCCTATTTCCTCCTGTCAGCGGTTGCAAATGAGAGCTATCGGTTGATTATATATAATTATTATATAATTACAGTTGTACCATGTGGGGAACAACCTCTTCTCAGGATAATCATGATGCTGACCCAAAGAACTCCAGGTATTTATGATAAAACTCTCAGTATTTATCTGTCTGGTAAAAGTGAGGGGTCAAGTGGTCAGAGAGCGCCTCAAGAAATTACTTTCCAAATGACAGCCTGCTGGCGAGTGTTCACGTTAGCTTTACAATTATAGTGGGAAGGAAAGGGATGATAGAGCTGTGAAAGTTAGGCAATATTATTATTATTTTCTTGAGGGTGGGAGGAATGAAAAGAGCTTCCTTTTTTTCTAGAAGTGGATTTTCAAAGTAAGAATAGAAATGACATAAGAAAAATATATCTCCTCTAAAAAACAGTTTTGTCCAATGGACAATAATAATAATTTTATTTTTATACCCCGCCCCATCTTCCCGAGGGGACTTAGGGTGGCTTACATGGGGCCAAGCCCAGGCAGCAAGCAATATAAAACTCAACAATAAAAACAAATCATAAACATATAAAATCACATATACCAATAAACAATAAGCACACTTTGATAAAAACAAACAAACCTTGGTTTAGTGCTGATATCTACTTCTTATACCAGGAAAATCTAGGCTTGCATTCTAAACCAGTCTGATATGAGACATAAGCACCATGTCCAATATGGCTGGGACTGTTTATATATTTGTGTTCTTGCATGGCAGGGGGTTGGACTGGGTGGCCCTTGTGGTTTCTTTCAAGTCTATGATTCTATGAACATGTTAATTTTAAAAAGATGAAATTTGAATGTGTTTTGGACTTTGAGTTCATGTATTATGAGTATGTTTTAACTAATGATTAGTGAAATGAATGAGATTTTAACGGGCTGCTAGAGAAATTTAGTCTGGCAGGGCTAAATTGAATGTTAGCCCTGCTAGACTGAGACCTATCAGCATCTGACTGATATTGAGATTCATAGAAATGAATGAGATTGGTTACAGCTGCCTAAACTACCACTGATTTCAGTGCATCTAAGAGCACTTCCAGACAGCGTCAAAATGGGGAGTAAAAGATCCTGAGACCCACATGAACCTGTTAGTCCTGGGATTTGGTCCCCTGCCATCCTCACAGGCTACTCTGTATCGTAACAAGATGGAGACCAGATGGGGTAAGGATTTTTTTTAAAAAAAAACCACTCAGTTATGTGCTGGAACTCATATGCACACATGCAAATAACTGAATGCACACACAAGCACATTTGTTATCTCTCTTCCCCCAATCTTAATGCAAGCTCTGTTTAATATTATAAACTGTGAAATAAAAAGTTTCAGAGTTCTTATTGCTCTCTGTTTGCGATGCCTTTAAACCAGCTGTGTGTCCATTTGACAATCCAATCAGCTGATCAGCTGTTTCGAGTTTTTTAAAAGCAGCTATGCACAGGAGCAGTCTCCACAGGGAGGAGGGTAGGAAATCATGTGTTTTACATGACTGCAGGGTTATACAGTCATGAAAATATGTGTATTTCCCAACCAAAACAAGATACAAGGGGAGCTTTTTACCATGTGTTTTTCCTCTGCTAATGTGAATGAGCACAGATTTAATGCTGGTGTCATTTAGCTGCCCCATTTTTAACTCGGTAACTTTGGCATTTTAGATGCTGTGTAGAAAGGCCCTAAGTCTAGCTAGTTCTACCTTTGGATTAAGCTCCTGGCACACAGTTTCGAAATAAAGTTTCAGACCCAAATGTAGTTGGTTTTAGAATATGCATTTGCTTATGCACTTGCTTATGATAGCTGCCTAAGTTTAATACAACCTAAGATCTATTTCATGGACCATACAGGGAGTAAATGTTAATTTTTATACTGTGTGTATTATATTAACATATACCATTTGACTATTTTGGCTCTAAGTGCTATATAAATACTTGAAAACAAATATAAAACTAATATATGTTACTAATGGCTCATGTGCCAAGTTTATCAATATACACTAATGTATTTACAAGGTACTCAGAAGAGAGAGAAGCAGGTACTTTATTACATATCAAACAGGTGTTGATAACAAGCAACCTTATTTACTAGAATTATTTATTTATTGGTATTTATATCGGTGTGTGTGTGTGTGTTTGTCAGGACACAGCCCTGTTGCAGATTTCTCCAAGTCCAAGAGTTTGGATAGAGGGAGGGGTAGTGTACCTCAGTTATACTCAAGAGCAGTTTCACACAAAGTAGTGGTTGATGGATTTGTGCCAGTTCGTGAGCTATTGGCTTCCAGTCCACAGCAAGCTTCTAAAAAAGAAAGAAACAGTTGTAGTCAATAGGAAAAATGTAGTGCCTGTTTCTTGGGAGGAAGCCTGCTGGTTCATTACATCAAAGGGATTAAGGAGCATTGCTCAGGGGGACAATGTACAGTTTATTCACTGTGCTTGAATACAACAGAAGCCATCAATGATGCTAACTGAACTCTTTATACTGGTGTTCTACATTGGTTTAAGAATCAGCCAGCAAATTCCTAAGCCTCGGCACTTTCACTGGTGACTTACTGAGCATAAAAGGTTATAAAATGTAAAACAGCAGCACAAAACTCCTGAACAACACCCATGTGAGTGTCTGGCTGGAAACAAGTGACACTTTTGGAAATAACTGCCAAGGAAAATAAAACTAGAGTGAATCAGCCATTTGCACCGGCATGGAACAAAAACACCGGGCAGCTATCCAGGCCACTAGCATTGGCATGCTTAGCTCCAAGCTAAATAATGTCAGGAAAAATACAATGCTCGGCAGGGTTCTAAAGAAATTGGAGGGGGAATGGAGGAGGTGAAAAGACCACATTGCACTAGATCTGGTTCAGGAACTATAATATTTCAATGCGGTTTTGTCCCTAGTCTCCTACTTGATGAACACTGGATTTATTAGTTCATTTAAAAAGATACTAGCATGGTCTCTGCATAAATAGACCTTGCTACACTATTTGCCTATATAGACCTTATTATAGTATTTACAGTCACTAAAAAAATAAAGTGCTAGATGTGATTCTAGCTGAAGTACTTCTGTGTAAGATCTGCAGATTCTGTAAAGACATTTAAAAAAAACCCTTAGCCTTCTGAAATGTCAGACAGGTAAGAGATAGCAATGTACTCCTCTGGAAACAAAATCAATTGCTTAGTTAGGGTTGGGAGAGACCACCAAGGCAAAAAATACTTCCTTTTTGATCTGTATCTCCACATGCATTTCCATTTGCAGCTTGTTAGAATTCAGTGATTTGGTGATTCTCCACCTCCTGGGAGTAAAAGATGAGTTGAGGCCTGTATTTAAGCAAAATATGCATTTCCTTTAGAAATCTATTAGTTGGAGCTCTACCAAAATCTTTGTGAAAAAAATTCCAAAATTATAGAAACTAAAATATTCATAAAAAAGATTCAGTAATAACAAGTAAGGAGGGGTATGAAAACTCCAGGAAAGATTAATATTTTTATGGCCAAAGAAGAGGCGGTCAAAGGGTTTTTTGGTGAAAAGAGTCAAGGACTTCAGGTAACATTTTGACGTTCTTTACAACATGGTAGCAGGACATGTAGACTTTCATGGAATATCTACCTATCCAATAGTATGAAAACATATCCACAGTGCCTTACAAATTAGTAAAAATCCAGAGGAAGAATGTTGAACTTCCCTGAGAATGGAATAGAAAAGTGAGGAGGGGTGAGAAAAGATAAGCTGACCTGTTTCGGCATTCTAAGGATTTGGAAGCTCAAGCAACATTTATCCTAAAATCTTTGTAATGGATTCCACAAAATATTATTCTACTACAATGTTGTTTTTGTTATAAGTTCTTCTACCTGCTGGCTTTTTCAGCCTTGTGGTGGCTGCAGAATAGAAAAGTAAAAATGATTTCATGGGGAAGAAAACTTCCGAGAAATAAAAAGGCAGATTTCAGCATAACCTAAACTAGTAACTATTGAAAAATCCTTGTTAATTTTGCTTCTGTGTACAACAAAGAATAAGTTCCCCTTTTATCTCCATATTGTGAGAAAGTATTTCAAAGTTTCACAGTTTTTCATTTGAGGCTGATAATCATCAAGACATATTCTGTGCAAAATGAACAAACAAGACATATGCAGAAATTTTCATGATTCTACCCAGGAATGTCATTGTTATGTTTCCTCTACAGAAAATGGCATTCCAGGGTAGGAAACTGTGGGTTTTTTATGTGCCAAAAAAAACCAAAACATGTAAAAACAAACAAATAAACAAAAACTCACGTTGTTTTTCTGGTACAGAAAAGTTCAGAACTGTGAAGATTCTTGTTGTGGGTGAATTCTCCTTGTAGTTTCTCAACAGTTAAGAAACCTATTTTTTATCCATAGACTGAATGTTTTCAGATATTCTTTGCATCCCTGTTAACAACTGTTTTATCCATATAATTGTACTGGATAAAATCCTGGGTGATTTTGTCCTTTAGTAAATAAATGTTCTAATGTACCCATGACACTATCATACTCATTTGAGTATTAGACCCAACCACAAATTAATTACTGTAGGTTCAGACAGACACTTTCTGAAAGTAATATTTTTCCAAATTCAAGAACCAGCCAGAAGAAATAATCAATATTGTGACAATTTTTAATTACAGCACTTGTTCACCATATCCCATACAAGCTAAAATAAAAGCTCTTCTGCAGAGCAAAAAAGCACAAACACCCTCCTCCTGACTGCAACAAAATATTGAAGTGCTCTATTGAGGTGGAGACCTCATTAATTATTAGATTTACAGAAAAAAAAGAAGACAGAGGGAAAAGAGGGCCTTAGCTAATGCCATGATGCACCATCTTGAGACTTAAGATCTTTTTAATGTATTCACCAGCGAGGCAGCTGAAAAGGGAAAAGGGAGCTGAATGGATCCATTAATTTAATTGAAGCAAGCCCTGACAACACATAAAACATCTCAGAGCCTGCTTCTCTTCAACCCACATCATCTCTATAGTAAACAGTCAATGATCCATGCATACAGACACAAACACACACATACACACTCATAGGACGAAAGATATACGTAGAATGAGGAGTCTTCAAGGCCAGAAAATATCAATAGGCCTTCTTATCTTCACACAGTACTACATAAGTAATCTTCATCTCTATTGTAACTGTTCTACTGTACAACAGGGCAATAAAGGGTTGAGCTCTACTTACTTCAGTGTTCTCCTAAGAAAAAATTACAGGTGGCACATTTTTGCAGGTTTCAATGAAAAGTGACAAGGAAGTAGTCCTCATCTGGTCCTTCAATAAAGTTATATGCACTTCGTTGAGACTTTCTCCATCTATAGGTTTTAAATAATTCAAAACTTACAGCACTTGTTTTTCCAGGAAAATTTATTTTTGAGTTGTGATCATTTGTAGAAAAATGATTGGAAGAGTTGTATAAGACAAAAGCTCATTTTTGTACGAGATTAGTGGAAGTGCGCACAGTTACATATTTAGATATATGAAGTTGTGATAAAAAGATAAGACTTTTTTCCAAAAAGGAATCAATTGCCATTTATATTTTAAAGGGTGACTCAGCAGGCAGAAAATACTTTTTGAACCTCCTACCTGGCTGAATGTTGTGATTGTGACTCAGCCACAGCATAGCCAGAGTGAGGATGAAGAAGGGGATTCTGGGTTTCAGATACAAGAGCCAGATGAGTCAGACAATGGGAGGCAGTGTCACGACCCAGGCTGCAGAGCACCAATAACCATACACAGAGGCCAGAATCTATCTAATATCTTTATTGTAGGAATATATAAAGTTAATAAAAACAAGTGTAGAAAATAGTCCAGAATTAGGCCTTTCAGGAAAGGTCAGAATTAGTCCAAAAAAGCAATGTCCAATAAGAAATATTAAGGTCCAAAGTTGTAATCCAATAACCGAAACACTCACTTTGCCAAGCAAAGTGAGGGGAGATGACAAGGTCCTTTAGTCCATGAAACTTGAGCGAGGCTAGGAAATAACTTGATACTTGAAACAAGGCTTGAACGTGGAACACGGTAACTAAGAACAAGAACAAGGTCCGTGGAATAACTTGATAAATCCGTGGAACAAGGCAAGGATTGATCCTGGGAAACAAGGCAAAGTCCGTAGATAAACAAAGGCTGGGAAGCAAGGCGAAGGCTGGATAGCTAGGCAAGGCTTGAGCAGGAGCGAGGCTTGAATCGGAGCGCGCTGTCCAGACACAACTCGCTCCGTAGGCTGACGAATTGACTCCGCGAAGTTACTACGCGGGTAAAACACCTAAATAGAGTCTAGCTTTCCCGCCGAAGCAGTTCTCTGGGAATCAGAACCGAAAGCTAACTCTGAGACCAGATGTGAGACTCCCCAAAGATTCTCACGAGAAGCAGTCTTAATTGGCCACATTCTTAGCTGCAATCCTCGCACTCCTGCGCGAAGCTGAATCCAAACTTCTCTGTTGTTTACAAAACTCCCGGCGCAAGAATACGGGAGAAGTAGGCTCTGGGCTTGTTTGACATACTTCTGGGAGACAACTTTCTTGCAGGTGCAAGGTTCCCAGATCTGCCTGGGAAAGATCTGGCTGAGAAGAATCCAGTTCAGACTGGGAAGGTAAAAAACCCAAGTTTTCATCTTCATCAGGAATTACAATGTCCTGAGCAGGACTACAAGGCCCATGGGTCATCACACTATCCCCCTCCTCAAGGCCCCTCCCAAACTGGGGCCCTCTCCCCGAGGCGCGAGGTCGTGGTTTGGTGGGATAGGTCTGATGAAAGCGACGGGTTAGATCAGGAGCATGGACTGTGGAGGCGTCTTCCCAAGAGCGTTCCTCAGGGCCAAAACCCACCCAGTCAATGAGATATTGTAGGCGGCGGCGGTGAAAGCGAGAATCCAAAATGTCCTCAACCTCGAACTCCTCCTCCCCATTCATCAAAACAGGAGGGGGGGCCGGTTGGTCTGTATCAGGTCGCACACCATCCGCCGGAAGGAGCAGGGAACGGTGAAACACTGGGTGAATGCGCATTGAACGCGGAAGTTGGAGTTTGAAAGTCACGGGGTTTAATTGCGCCACCACTGGATAGGGACCAATGAAACGGGCATCTAACTTCCGGCAAGGGCGATGGGAGGGCAAAAAGCGAGTGGACAGGAAAACCCGATCTCCTACCTTGATTTCGGGGCCCGGCTGGCGATGTTTGTCAGCGTGGCGTTTATAGTCCTCCTTGGCTTGGTCCAGTTGCTGGAGCAAAAGTTGTTGCACCGCTGTGAGTTCCTGCAGCCAATCCTCTGCTGCGGGAACCTCTGAAGTTTCAATGACAGGGGGGAAGAAACGTGGATGGAAGCCGTAGTTTGCAAAGAACGGCGTTTCTTTTGTAGAAGCTTGAACTCCATTGTTGTAGGCAAACTCAGACAGTGGTAACAGAGAAGCCCAATTGTCCTGTTGATAGTTTACATAACAGCGAAGATACTGCTCCAAAGTGGCATTGGTGCGCTCCGTTTGCCCATCTGTTTGGGGATGATGAGCTGAAGATAAGCGAGAGTCTATGCCCAATAGTTTTTGTAGTGCCTTCCAAAAACGAGAGGTGAATTGAGATCCACGGTCTGTGACTAAACTCTTGGGCAATCCATGTAGTCTGAAAACATGTTGAAGAAATAGATCCGCAGTTTCCTTGGCCGTGGGGAGGCCTTCGCAGGGAATGAAATGGGCTAACTTGGTGAATAGGTCCACCACCACTAAGATCGTGGTGAATCCACAGGAAAGTGGTAGGTCAGTGATGAAATCCGCGGAAATTATTTCCCATGGGCGAGATGGGGTAGGAAGGGGGTGTAAAAGCCCTGAGGGCTTCTCCCTTCGTATCTTGGAGCGCTGGCATACTGGGCAGGTGTTGACATATTTTTCCACATCCTTGCGGATCTTGGGCCACCAAAAATCCCTTAGGATCAAATGCATAGTTTTAAATAGTCCGAAGTGTCCTGCTGGTTTGCAGTCATGACACAGACGAAGCGCTTTTTCCCTGCCCGGTCCGGGTGGGATATAAACATGATTTCTATAGCAGAGCAGCCCATCTTTAAGCGAAAAGGGGAAATGCAGACCTTGGCGAAGTTGGTCCTGCGCCCAGGCATCTGCTTGCTGACTAGCCCTGATTTCTTGAGCACAGATGGGTCCTGGAGTAGGGGAAGTTGAACCAATGGGAATGGATTTGGTGTTCCCCACCGTGAGCGTGGCAAAGTTCTCAGGTTGTAGCAGTTGGGATTCAAAGGTCTCCTTGCGTCCTGCAGCGTATTCCGGTTTACGTGACAGGGCGTCTGCTTGCTTGGTTTGGGCTGGGGTCACATAATGGATCTGGAAGTTGAAACGTTCAAAGAATAAAGCCCAACGTTGCTGCCTCTGATTTAGTTTGCGGGCAGTTCTTAGATGTTCTAGATTACGATGATCAGTGTGGACTTCAATGGGAAATTTGGCCCCTTCTAGCCAATGTCTCCAAGTTTCAAAGGCTGCCTTTATGGCCAGTAGTTCTTTTTCCCAAATGGTGTAATTCCTCTCTGGTGTGGTTAGTTGACGAGAATAAAAGGCACAGGGGTGGAGGTGATCTCCCACCGGTTGTAAGAGTACAGCCCCAATAGCCACATCAGAGGCGTCCGCTTGCACCACAAAAGGGGTTTCAGGATTTGGGTGCTGTAGAATTGGCTGGGAGGTGAATAGTTTCTTTAGTTGCTGGAACCCTTTCTCTGCTTGATCAGTCCAGCGGAAAGGCTGCTTTCCACGGATGCAGCTAGTGATGGGGTCGGACCAGCGGGCAAAATCTGGAATGAACTTGCGGTAGTAGTTCGCGAACCCCAAGAAACGCTGCACCTCTTTCTTGTTAGTTGGCGCCCGCCATTCCAATACTGCTGAAACTTTGGCTGGATCCATGGAAAGCCCTAGAGGCGAGATGCGGTAACCAAGGAAATCTACCTCTTGTAGATCAAAAGCGCATTTTTCCAGCTTGGCATAAAGTCCATGATCCCGCAATCGTTGTAACACCATTTTGACGTGGTTCTCATGTTCTGATTGCGATCTGGAAAACACCAAAAAATCGTCCAGGTAGATTATCAAGAACCTGTCTAGATAGTCCTGAAAAATGTCATTGACAAAATGCTGGAACGTTGCGGGGGCTCCGCATAAACCGAAATTCATAACTCGGGACTCAAATAATCCGAATTTGGTCTGGAAGGCGGTCTTCCACTCGTCCCCTTCCCTGATGCGAACTAAGTTGTAAGCCCCCCGAAGATCCAGCTTGGTGTAAACCTTGGCTCCTCGAAGCCGATCCAGTAGATCCGAGATTAAGGGCAGGGGATAGCTGTTCCGCTTGGTGATATTGTTCAATGCTCTGTAGTCCACCACCAAGCGTAGTTCCCCTGACTTCTTCTTCACAAACATCACTGGGGAGGCGGCTGGGGATTGAGAGGGTCTGATGAATCCCTTGCGAAGGTTTGTCTCTAGGAATTCCCTGAGAGCTTCTTGCTCTGGTTCAGTCAGGGAGTAGAGATGCCCTCGCGGGATCGGGGGCCCCTCCACCAAGTCAATGGCACAGTCATAAGGTCTATGTGGGGGTAATTTTTCGGCTTCTTTTTCATTGAATACATCCCAATACTCGGAGTACTTCTTTGGCAAGGTGATGATGGGTTCGGTGTCTGTGGCATGGCATACCTTGGCTACGAGGCAATGGTTTTGGCAGTACGGTGAAGCAAACTGCAGTTCTCTGTTGGACCAGGAGATGTTAGGGTCGTGGAGAGTCAGCCATGGAATTCCCAAAATCACAGGGAAATGGGGGACCTCGGTAACAAAGAAGGAAATCTCTTCCATATGTTCCCTTATCCACATCCTGGTGGGTTCCGACCACTGACTTACGGGGCCCGTCTTGAGGGGACGGCCGTCTATGGCTTGCACCACACGGGCATTCTTGAAATCATGATATTGTAATCCCAGAGAGTCGGCATACTCTCTATCGATGAAATTGTTGGTAGCTCCAGAGTCTATCATGGCGTGGATCATGACGGGTCCCCTTTTTGCTGACCATAATGTGACCACGAGAAGGAACAGGACCCCGGTTGGCGGCTCTTGGATGGATTTTTTGACCGGGTTGGCGAGCCTCTCTACACCCGGTCGTTGGCTTCCCCCGCCGGCTGTGTGCCAGTCGGCTCAGACGCCTTCGTCTCCGTGGAGGACGCCGCCGCAAGACGGGCGGCAGGCTTCCCTTTGGCTGGGCACTCTCTGGCGAAGTGGCCCCCGTTCCCGCAGTACCAGCAGAGGTTTAAGCGTTGACGACGGGCCTTCTCGGCGGCATCTAGTCTGGGACGCACATTGCCCAACTGCATCGGCACCTCCTCGCCTCCTCTGGGGTATGGGGTTGGCGGTGGGGGTCTCCACACCGGACGTGGCTGAACGCTGGCGGGAGCGGGGGGTTTTGCCCCGGCTCTACTGCCCTGGCCTCGAACCCACTGTTTCCTGTTGGCAATCATGACTTCAGCCCGTAAACATTGATCAATGAGTGCCTCGAGGGTCTGGGGAGGATCCACCTTGGAGATTTCTTCCAGCATTTCAATGTTGAGACCCTCCCGGAATTGTCCCCTGAGGGCTACATCGTTCCAGCCGGTGTTGTGGGCCAGCACTCGGAACTCGGCTATATACTGAGACATAGGTCTGTCTCCTTGGAAAAGGCGACGGAGTTTGTGACCGGCTGCCTCCAAATTGTCCTCGATTCCCCAAGTCTCCTTGAGGTGGTCCAAGAAGTGTTGCGCTGATCTTAGGTGTGGAGAGGCTTGGTCGAACAGTGCCGTCGCCCAGCTGGCCGCTGGCCCGTCTAGAAGACTGTAAACCCATGCCACTTTGATGTCTTCTTGGGGAAACTCGGCAGCACGGGCCTCCAGATAAGCTTGACATTGGCGACGGAAGACATGAACCTTAGAAGCTTCTCCAGTAAACTTGGTTGGCAACGCCATGGCCGGAAGACGAACACCGCGTTCCTTCAAACCCCTTATTTCTCCATCCTGTGCATTGAGCTTATCACGTCCACCTCTTCCTTGTCGATGGTGTAGGTAATCGGCTGGCCGCTCGGCCCAGGTACGACTCCGGTAGACATTCTGGCCGAGGTTAATTGGTGCTTAGGGTGGCGGAGTCAAACTGTCACGACCCAGGCTGCAGAGCACCAATAACCATACACAGAGGCCAGAATCTATCTAATATCTTTATTGTAGGAATATATAAAGTTAATAAAAACAAGTGTAGAAAATAGTCCAGAATTAGGCCTTTCAGGAAAGGTCAGAATTAGTCCAAAAAAGCAATGTCCAATAAGAAATATTAAGGTCCAAAGTTGTAATCCAATAACCGAAACACTCACTTTGCCAAGCAAAGTGAGGGGAGATGACAAGGTCCTTTAGTCCATGAAACTTGAGCGAGGCTAGGAAATAACTTGATACTTGAAACAAGGCTTGAACGTGGAACACGGTAACTAAGAACAAGAACAAGGTCCGTGGAATAACTTGATAAATCCGTGGAACAAGGCAAGGATTGATCCTGGGAAACAAGGCAAAGTCCGTAGATAAACAAAGGCTGGGAAGCAAGGCGAAGGCTGGATAGCTAGGCAAGGCTTGAGCAGGAGCGAGGCTTGAATCGGAGCGCGCTGTCCAGACACAACTCGCTCCGTAGGCTGACGAATTGACTCCGCGAAGTTACTACGCGGGTAAAACACCTAAATAGAGTCTAGCTTTCCCGCCGAAGCAGTTCTCTGGGAATCAGAACCGAAAGCTAACTCTGAGACCAGATGTGAGACTCCCCAAAGATTCTCACGAGAAGCAGTCTTAATTGGCCACATTCTTAGCTGCAATCCTCGCACTCCTGCGCGAAGCTGAATCCAAACTTCTCTGTTGTTTACAAAACTCCCGGCGCAAGAATACGGGAGAAGTAGGCTCTGGGCTTGTTTGACATACTTCTGGGAGACAACTTTCTTGCAGGTGCAAGGTTCCCAGATCTGCCTGGGAAAGATCTGGCTGAGAAGAATCCAGTTCAGACTGGGAAGGTAAAAAACCCAAGTTTTCATCTTCATCAGGAATTACAATGTCCTGAGCAGGACTACAAGGCCCATGGGTCATCACAGGCAGGATGAATTTCAGGATGATGGCATGGGAATGAGAATACAGGCTGATTCAGAGGCTTGAGAAATGCAGTTTGAGCAGAATGAACTGTTGACCCCACAAGCCATAGATAACAGCCAGAATGACATTCCCAAGGGAATTAATGAGCAAGAAATGTCTCAAGCCCCGGTGTCTTCAGCACCGGTTAAGGTGCAAGATAATGAGGACCTTGAATTATCTAGGGCGGACCGGTTGTTATGGAAGGGAGTTCAGCCTTGTAGGAGTGTGAGATTGGAGGGAAAGAGTGAGGCCTCCACAGGAAAGAGGAATGCATTTCTGGGGTGCTTTTAAAAGTGTGTGTTTGCAGATAGATTTTTGTCAAAGCAAATCCTCGTTTCATCTGTGTGGATGTTCTTGCTTCATGCTTAAGAAAAGATTATTTTTCCTGGATCTTTGAAACCTTTGGGCCTTGGTTCTTTGGGATTTATCGGTTACTGTTTTGGCTTATGGACTGGTGGATTATTATGGCTCATGGACTAATGGATTTTTATTGACTTTTTAATTGCCTGCTTTGATTTATATCTGCTTTTGCTCAATAAAACTACAAAAGACTTTCTCCTATGTCTGACTGGGTGTCTATAGCAAGGTGAACTATTCTGAGGTACGACACTGAACCACCGCCGAGAGTGCCTTCTCGGTGGTGGCTCTCTGACTTTGGAACTCCCTCTCCAGGGAGATTAGACTAGCTCCCACTCTGTTTGCCTTCTGTAGGGATTTGAAAACTTGGATGTTCCAGTGTGCTTTTGAAAATGGTTAGTCCTTGTTCATGAATGCCCACCCTCATTTACTGATAAGGTTGTAGTCAGCACTTTAACCTGGCCCAAGTCTTATGTTTCGCTCTTGCACATGTCTATGTCCAGGCCTCTCTAATATAATGATGCCCTAGTCCTGGTTCTGGTTGTTTTACTTTTAATTATGTTTTTTACCCTGCTGTGTTTTTAATTGTTTTAATTGGATTGTTTATATGCTATTATGTTTTTAACTGTATTTTGGTTGCTGTATTTTGTTGTATGTTCTGGGCTTGGTCCTGATTGTAAGCCACCCAGAGTCCCTTTGGGGAGATGGCTGGTGGGGTATAAAAATAAAGATGATGATGATGATTATACATTCCTAAAAGGATCAGATTGCAAGAGATTTCAAAGCCAGTTAGAAGAAGCCATTATCACCACCTGGACTAAAGGTACTACAGCTGGCCCTCCATCTCCATGGATTCTGTATCCACAAATTCAATCATCCATGGTTTAAAATAATATTTTTAAAATCAAGAAACAAACCTTAGTTTTGCCATTTTATGTAAGGGACACTTTTTACTATGACATTGTATATAATGGGACTTGAGCATCCACAAATGTTTGTATTTGAGAAAGATTCTGGAATCAAATCCCACATAAGCATGAAATATGAATTGTATATTAACAAATATCATACCCATCACATCACATCATAAATATTTAGAAGCAAAAGCCTTGTGGGTTTTCAAGATGGTTACATGTCTTTTGAAATGTGGTTGAGAAGGGAGGATCAGATCATTTACTCATTAACCCTCACCTCTTATTCTGATTCAGTTCCCTGTGAAATGCCTTGAAAGCAGTAGGTGAAGTCTCCATGCCCACAGGTTGGGCAGTAATTCCCAGCTGGTCCTCCAACTGTCTTGGAATACAGCTCCCAAAAGCTCAGGCCAACTTGGCCAATATTTAGGAATTCTGGAAACTTAAGTCCAAAACAGCTAGCTTTAATATTATTCTAGGCCTACCTCCTGTAAGATAGCTGGGGGGCTGCATTCCCCCTTCTTTTCTCACTGAGCTCATGATTGTTCTTCTTGATCTAGCTTGGTATTCTTCCTGTCCATGAGGTTTGTCCCTCTCGGCATCTCCTTCTCTCTCACACTCATCTTCTGTAGTCTTCAGTAGGCCCATTCAATCCCTTCAGTATGTCATTCATGGTTTTTCAGGAATTACTTGGTTTATCAGCACCTTGAGAATAAAGTTGTGAACTACAATTATATACATGTAACTTTGGGCGGATCCTATCAGTGCCTAACATTGTTTGGCACTACTACACATCCACCCTTTCTGATTCTCCACATCCCATGTCATGACAATCTCTGGCCATGACACAGGTCCTACCTGTTGACCACTGCATATAGTGATGTTGGCTGAGGTGACAGGATACTGGGGGAGGTGGAGAGGAGCAATCTGTTGCCCTAGAGCCCTGAAACACCTTTTCACCACAAACCACACTTTGCCCAGGTAATCCAGTAAGTAAAAGTTTATTTATTTATTTATTTATTTATTATTCAAACTTATATGCCGCCACTCCCCTAGGGCTTGGGCCAGTTTACAAGAACAGGCTAAAATCTAACAATTTAAAAACATCTTTAAAACATCTTTAAAAAAAAAATCTTAAAAACACCCCCCCCCCAGGGCTCGGAGTGGCTTACAAAAACAAGCTAAAATCTAAGCAATTTAAAAACAACAATAATGGAGATCTGCTGAAACAGGTGTGTCTTACATGCCCTGTGGAAGACTGATAAGTCCCGCAAGGCACGAACTTCAGGTGGTAGAGTGTTCCAGAGTTATGGTGCCACTGCTGTAAAAGCTCTATGTCTAGTTGCTGTTAGACGCAAGGTCTTAAAACTGGGAACTTCCAATAGATCTTGGTTCTCAGAATGGAGGGATATCTGAGGTTTTCAGGGGGTGAGGCGGTCCCTCAGGTACATTGGCCCTAGACCATGTAAGGCCTTAAAAGTAAGCACCATCACTTTAAAAGTAATCCGGCGCTCAATTGGCAACCAGTACAGCTGCAGTAAGATTGGTGTTATATGACATCTCATCGGGACTCCCACAAGAAGTCGAGCAGCTGCATTTTGTACCAACTTGAGCTTCCGGATCACTGAAAAAGGAAGGCCAATGTAGAGGGCGTTACAGTAGTCCAGCCTTGAGATGACCGTGGCCTGGATCGCCGTAGCTTTAAAGAAGAGTATATAAAAATAACTAAATGCAAAAGAAAGAATAAAAGTTCAAAAGGTTATTTCCAAGATAGCCAAGAGTCCAAAATCCTTTCAAATATAGTCTCTAGAATCAATCCACAAAAATATCCATAAACAGATAGCATGAATCCAAGGCAGGCAACCTATTCTACACATGAACTAGAAGCAAGAACAAACTTAGAAACTTGAATACATGAATTCCAAGAACATGGGACCCAAAGCCTAGAGCTGTTCAGCTGAATACAATGTTGCTCTCACAAAGGATTGTACCAGCAGGAACCACTTTAAAAGGCTTCAATCCCTCCCATAACATCATTTCTCATACACCTACTTTTCCTCTCCTTATCTCTAAGGACCCTTCCAGACAGCCATATAACCCAGAATATCAAGACAGAAAATCCCACAATATCTGCTTTGAGCTTAGACTCCCACATTGTCATATATTCCAGTTCAAAGCAGAAAATGTGGGATTTTATTCATCTGTGTGGAAGGGGCCTAGGTCTCTGGGAAAAGTGAGTCTATCTTTGTTGCATGCTCTGTCTCCGCAATTCCAAGTGCCCATGCATCATAGGATTACAATGGGGACAGTTGCAGCTAGTTCTATTTCACAGTTGGCCCAACTATTCCCACAGGCCCATGGTTCAGGAACAGACTGCATTCTGGCTCAGAATATTCTCCTGACTTTGGGGTAATGTAGAGCAAGACCATGTTAAGGTGGCCTTGCACCACATTACCCCAAATCAGCCTTACGCAGTGTTTGGTCATCATGGGGCTGATCTGGTCCTACACTGACCAAGTGGGCAGTGTAGATGTGGCCTCTGTTGGTTTGCAAATGATCATTTAGAAGCATATTCTACATCTGGTATAACATATTAATAATTGCAAATTCAAAGGAAGTTCCTGGCTTCTGTTAACCAACTGCTAGTGAAAATTAAAATCATTCTGAATTCTAAAGAGCTTGGGAAAATATGTTTTCAACTACAGTGTCTGGGATCTCTAGCATTAAGGTTGTTAAAAACAGTCAGCAACTATCCAACTATCTGGGAAGCTGTGCTTATTTTATATGGGCAGCTGTCTTGAAAACTTCTACAATATTGTGTTTATTATATTCTAATGATTGTCTTGACATCTCCAATGTAACTGAGCCTCTAATTTTGCAAAATACCAATACAATAAATAGTTGTTGGAGGCCAAGCTAAAGCAAAACAAATACCCTCAGTCTGATAAGGAATAAGTTAGCAGTGACAATCCATATCCTAGTCTCTGACAATTTGGCTCTTGTTCCTCCTTTTCTTTCATTATGCCACAGTACCTAATATTAAGCCTGCATTGAACAACCTTGTCGCATTGTGTACTCCTTATTGGGAGAAATTGAATCTCTTCTTTCTCTCAGGAGTTTGTAAATGGGAACAGTTAGGATGAACCTTTTGTTTCTCAAGGCTATTATCCCAAATGTATGAGATGGATGAATAGATGAGAGAGGTTTTCTTTTCCTCAACTCAATAATTGTGTGTTCATCTTGCCCATCTCTCCCTTGACTCATTACAGAAGTCATACACTTGCCAATATTTGAAAGTTTTGTCAGCACTTCCATTATAAACTCTAATTTTCAGGAGTTTGTAATAGGCTTATGCATTTGGCTGGGACAGAAAGCAGATGGAAATCATAGTAGTTGTAACAGAGAATTCTGAATGTGAATAGTGATTTGGTATGGGTCAGGCCAAGTATTTACCAAGAAACACAAGTTAGCAATAAACAGAAATAAGGCAAATAGAAGAAAGCTATGCATTTCAGCACTGCAAGGAATTAAGAAGTAACTATAATAACATTTAAGAATTTTGGTTTTAAAAATATTGAAACTTCATTACACCTATATACTGCATGAACATCACACACCATGAACTGCTAGCTAGCCATGTGACAATGCTCAGAAGCTGAAGTGGGGAAAAGAGAGGCAGACATTTTGGGAGTCCAAATTTTGATGCTCCTGAGTTTCCGATTCCGGGACAGTAAAAAAACAAACAATACATTACAACAGACCAGGAAGGTGGCCTAAACCTCAATATAGCTAACTTTTTCCATATTTACTAATATTACTCAAACATGGCAAATAGTAACACATATATTGAGAACAAAATCATGAAGACATAGTAATAGACTCAGTCATGCCCAGAGCAAGTCCCCACAGGTCCTGCTGTTGGCTTTTTCTAGATCTATGCAGTAGACAAATCTTGAAAGTCTAAGAAGATGCTGGCAGGATATCTAGGGAAGTATTTCTTCACTAGTTGTATTTTTGAAAGAAGCAGTGAGTAAATTTACCATTTTTTCCAACTGTGGGAAAGCATAGTTTTCAAAAATAGATTGGGTCTATCGTGTGTAAAATTTGCATTCTTTTTGCACAGGAACCTGAATTTTCTGCACAGCAAGTCTCATTTTCTGCAAAATGCTATTTTCTGCATATAAGATGTTATACTTGGGTCTTATTATGTACAAAACCCACACATGGTGTGGAGGACAGTGAGGAAAATATTTTCTGCTAAAAAAACTGCATTTCTCGTGCAGAGAACAACATTTTTTTAAAGCTGAATAATGGTTTATTCTTGATGGATTATTGTTGTTTGACTCCATTATTTGCTTCTAATACAGTCATACAATTATATAATTGTGTGTGCGTGCACACACATGAAAAATGTATGTGTATGTAAATGCTTAAAATGCAGGTGTCTTGTAAAATTCAAATTCTTGCACTGGACTGTTTTTGAAGTGGTCCTCAAATATATGAGTCTGCATCTATCACAAATAATGTTTTAATTGTGCATTTTATAAAAGTGTGTTTAATTTACTTTTCTGTGTTTCCTGGTGTATAAATTAAGGTGGATTTCAACAAGATTAAAACAAAATACAGCTAAAACTTTGGGGGGGGAAATTAAAAACAATACAATAATTTGTCACATTAAAATAACTTCTAATTCAAAATAGCATAAAGTCTTAAACACATGACAAACAAACAAACAAAACACAGTCAAATTATTAAAATATCTTTAGTTATCAAGAGCCCGTTTGAATGAAAATGTCTTTATCTGCTAGTTATAAAGGCCTTCATGGTTCATAACCAGCACTTTGAATAGCCACTGAAGCTGTTTCAACAAATGAGTTATATATTCTCTTGAAAGCACTCTCTCTCTCTCTCTCTCTCTCTCTCTCTCTCTCTCTCTCTCTCTCTCTACTATATCTATATCTATATCTATATCTATATCTATATCTATATCTATATCTATATCTATATATCTATCCCGGTAACTGTAAGAAGAGCCCCCAGATGGCGTAGTGGACTAAGTGACTGGAAGGTTGGGTTGCTGACCTGAAAGCTGCCAGGTTCGAATCCCACCTGGGGAGAGTGTGGATGAGCTCCCTCTATCAGCTCCAGCTCCATGCGGGGACATGAGAGAAGCCTCCCACAAGGATGGTAAAAACATCAAAACATCCGGGCGTCCCCTGGGCAACGTCCTTGCAGACGACCAATTCTCTCACTCCAGAAGCAACTCCGGTTGCTCCTGACACGAAAAAAAAAACTGTAAGAAGAAAAAATAATTACTCACAATCTTGCAAAAACTGTATGGAAAAAATATATGGAATCATGTGGCTAGAAGGATTTTTTTTATACCAGCTGGACCTTTGGTCATCTGAACTTTTCCTCCAGCTGAAGCAGCAATGAAACAGTCTTTTGCTTTGAAATCCCCCATGTTTCCTGGAGATCTTTGCCAAATTGCTGGAAAGACTTTTGTTACAATGGGAAACAAGGTGTAAGTGTCTTATACCAATGAGAAAAATCTAAGTTGAATTTTTACTTGAAATAAAAACTCTGAAACTGTCCTCATATAAATAAATGGCATAGCAGAGCCACTGAAAGATTGAGATTAAAACTCAATTTTGAAATTTTTGTTTCTTAACATTCTAACATTGTTGTTTTTTTTACGATCTCTTCAAAAAAAGTATTGCAACTTTCCTGTGCTTCAAAATACAAAGAATCCATCATATTTTACAAGTAACTATTTTAAAACCACTGTAGTCATCTCATTAGACAAATTTAACTGTGTTTGAAAGGATACCCCCTTTTATCTCTTGGCTGATCAAGAATTGTCAAGGTTCTAATAGTCTTCTTAAGACATCAAAAACAATTAATCAATAGGTGGCAGGTTTTCCAGTTCAGCAAAGTCTGCAAAGAAATCTATAGTAATACATGTTTCTGAAATTAAGAACTCTTTGGTAAGAATGGCCACTAGGTCAAGCTGAGGAAGCTTTAGAATCTTTTTTTCTTTTAAAAAGACATGCTGATAGCTAGCATTATTTCTAATAATAATAATAATAATAATAATAATAATAATAATAATAATAATTTTATTCTTATATCCCGCCCCATCTCCCCGGAGGGACTCGGGGCGGCTTACTATTTTAAATTTTGCAAGCCATTTTGGATCCCATGTTGGAAAACACATGAAGTAAAATTGAATAAATAAATAAACATGAATTTTAATTATATCTCCCATTTCTCTCTAAAAATAGCAGTTCCATATTTATAGTGCAGGATAAAATCAATGACTTATATCTCGATTACCAAAGTTCTAAATAAGTATAGGGGAGTTTCATACCTAAAGAAATTATCTGAGGAGTTTATGTTGCATTCTGTACAATACTTACTGACATTAGCCCTTGGATAGGAAACATGCAGCCCTCCAGATTTTTCTGGACTGCAAATATCTGTTTGTCCACATAATTCCCACTCCTGCTCTAGTAATTTCTCTCCTAATCTTTTTGTCACTCTTCTATTGAACTCACTGTAAATGAAATGTGGGCATTTATTTGAAAAGAATGTATGTGCATTGCTCAGAACTCTGTTTCATTGGAGCAGAGCTCCAGGAAAATATAAATTGTGTGTGTGGCCAGAGCACAACAGTAAATTGGCCATCATATACACCGACGCATGCACCACACACATCTTAATAGCGTAAGTATGGCTGCTGCCAAACCTCTGAAAGGTTATAATGGTTTGAAATGTGCCTTTCGAGAACAATTGGTTGAATTCACTATTTATGGTATAAAGATCGGTGTTCTTATTTCAGTGGCCCATTAGCATTATGCCAGTTGATGACACATCCATCATACTCGTCGAATTATTCATGGCCTACTTTGATATAGTACTTCCCTCTTTTAGTCCTTTTCATATTGGTATGGGAATAGGTTGCTATGGAACCAGACTTTTAAAAAAAACTCTGCTTATAGGTATGGTGTCAGACCTGGACACAATGTACTGCTTAATTGCATGGTACATTAAATATATATGCACTTTTGAAATACCCATGGAAAGGTAAGACAGCCGAAGGACAAAAGGGCTCATCAATGTTTTCAAGTTTTCTTTTAAAAAACATACATGGATCTGTTTCATTTTGGCAAGCTGCTTACACTAATCTGTCCCAATCTGTTTCTGAGGGTGAAGGCAGGAGAAAACATATATTTTTGAAGGTTTTAGATATGCATTCTGTGGCTTTGAGATTCAGATTTCATTATTCTCACAGTTCTCACCTTGTGGAATATGAGAATAATATAGATATATCTCATAGATTTGGTAGGTTTGATCTAGTTTCGTCAGTGACAGCATTCAGCTCATAGTAATATGTTCAAATCTGATATTAAACCTATTCAATAATGTATTCACATTTCTTTAACAGTTGAATGAATTTAATAACTATACCTTGCAGGGTCAGGAGTATCTGGTTATATCTGGAGCAAGTTAAGGGCAGAAAACTCAAGATATTCATCCACATATGTCTTGGAGATAGCAAATAGTGAAAACAAGGTGGGTTCATGGTTTGTTTTAATGTGGATAAGACCTTAATGGAAGTAGATTAAATGATGTGCTGTGTCTTCATGTAGACCCTATATTAGAGAGTATTTATGGTTGAATGCAATAGGGATTGTGAGACAATTTGTGTAAGAAAAAAATTGCAAAATAACTGAGTTTTTGGTTCTGTCTGTAACATGTAATCTATATTCAAACATATAGTGCTAGCTGATGAAGATCATCTATATACACAAGGGAACATCTGTTGTTTTAAATGTTCATTCCTCTATATATGTTTCTTTGCCTGCTTGGCATTTAAATTTAGCTTTTTAAAAAAATGCTTTGATTTTTCAACAAAAACATGAATGAAACAAAGGGAAAAAATGAACCACGTGTCCTTGGGAGATCCATGTTGTCTCAGAGGCTCTTCAACATCCCTGTCTTTTGCATATTTCAGTAAAAACATTTTAATAAAGCCAAACTGATATCCACATGTCTAAAAACATTGTCACACTTTTTAAAATATGAAAGTTCTTTGCATTAAACTGTATGCAGTGTTGTTCACATTCATCAATCATTACACTGAGAATGAAAAGTCAAATGTATTTTGTTGATGAGCTACTGCGGGAGGGGGACAGCTAGAGTGTTGCTCCAGCTCTGCCCCATTCACTACAATTTATTTCTATCACAGTTGAAAGATTGTTTAGTTGGGCTCTGAAAGTAAGGGCCTCACCATGGCTAATCCTGAGTTATTGCCCCAATCTTTTTGCCTTTTCCTGAACATCACATCAGACTTCCCCAAGCTTTGAATCAACTTCAAGTTTTGTTTATGTCTTTCAGGCGGAATCCTCATCTGTCTTGCAATATTCAGCACATGGATTTTGTCAGCTTAAGCTGCTGACATGACCCCTATTGCCGGGGAATCCATCACTAAAGAAGAGGAAATGGTGTCAGCCCCCAGTGTTCTCACCTGAAGCAGACAAGAGAGCTCATTCTTAACAAGTGTGGTTTTATTGCTCTGTGGTGGAAAGAAACACGTAAAGGTGGAAATCTTTTAAAAGTGGCTAATATTTGTTCATCTCAACAGACTAAACTCTTGGATTCCATTGCACAATTGGCTTGGCCACTGAGGCCCCTTTTCACATTCAGAAAAACATGCTTCTGTTCGGACCATGTTAATATCAGCTCACTCCTGTACTATTTTGTTGGCAAAGATCACAGAAGAAAAAGGTATGGAATATAGGTTATATTTAAAGCCACATCTTAATGGGCATATTTGCATGCTTTTGTGTGTGAGTGTGATATCAATATTCAAATGTGTTTTGAAAACTATAAAGGAGCTTGGCTTTTAGTGGCTTACTTATTTAATTCACCTACTTTGAGTTTACCAGGTTGCCCCATTCATGTCTGAGATCTGAGGTTGAAGTTCGGAACATTTTGGATTATGGAATTACTCATCTTTTCTGCCTGCATCTACTGGACCCCCTGCTTGAAACCTCCATCACTCCATGGAAATCTCTTGTTTTCTTTCTAGAAAATTAATAGTAATCTCTTAACAAGACCAAAAAGAATGGACTACAATAAAAATACAAAAAGATGCCTATACATAGCATATACATCTATACATGACATACAGGAGGACAAAGACCAGGGCTACTCCAGTCATATATAGCCAAGATATCATTTAGGCTTTCTTTTTTATTAGAGCATTAATCTTACCAAAGGAGATGTAAATACAGATAAAGAGCATTTAAATATTAAAACAAATAAATACTACTGATAATAAAACTTTATTTAAAAATAGACTATATATGTCCGGTTGAGATCTTACATTTGTGTCTGTGGTGCATGTGAAGTGAAAGAACTGGTCCA
This sequence comes from Anolis carolinensis, assembly GCF_035594765.1. NCBI lineage: Eukaryota > Metazoa > Chordata > Lepidosauria > Squamata > Anolidae > Anolis > Anolis carolinensis. Next base: position 298,362,037 of record NC_085842.1, read on the forward strand.
CTTTTAAATGGAATAACAATTAACCCCCACTGTTATTTTATCTCACCCTCTTTAAAGCATATGAAAAATGGGGGGTGAGGATAAACTGGATTTCACTCTGCCAACTCTTCTAGCCAACTGTTGCCCTTTGTTGAAGTGATCGGTTTTTGAATCGGGGTTAGGAGAAAGAAAAAATGTTTGATAAAATAATATGTTTCCCTTTTCTTTTAAAATGTATATATTTTTATAGATCTGATAAATTTTATGTGGCTTTTCTGTGTATGATGTGATCTGTTGACTTAAAAAAATTCTTTAGATAACCTATCCTGGAATTGTGTACCATAAATATCTACATGTAATGTTACATATTGATCTTGCTATGTGACACTTAAGTTGAATGGCTCTGTTGCACAAATGAATGAACAATTGTCTGTGAAACTGAATGTGTATGCATATCTCCAGGTGTAAAGATATTCATCCACAGACAGATGGAAACGTATTGTGAGCACCGTGACACCCATGCACAATTCCACTTCAGCACCATTGAGCTAAATGCAGATGTTCTGCATGGGACAAAAGTATTCACTTACATCAGTAGGATGAAGTATACCTTCATAACATGAATGTGGTTTGTAAGAACATTCCAGTGTGTAGGTTGCAATGATCATTTCAACAAATTAAGCCATTTAAAAATATTTCATACTTTTCCCGCCAGATGATTGTGTCTCAAGATCTGAAGAAGCAGAATACTGTTTGGAACTTGCAAAAGAGGAATTCAACCAATGCGAAAACATCTTTTCACACAATACATAAACAGCTTATGGGATTCAATACAACACAAAAGGAATGAGCATATGCACCAGTGGAAAAGGGTAAATGTTGACCTTTTACACACATACGTATATGGGAAGTTGAGAAGGGAAGTTGGGGCAGGAGTTTTGAAGTTGTTCTGTGGATCTGAGGGGGAAAAAAGTTGTTGGGATCACATTTTTGGCACTTCTGCAATAGGCTAGATATCCTTAAAAGATATCACAGATGAGAGATGCAGCAAAAGATTAACAGAATCTTTAACTTCTGAGCAGCAACATATGTCATAATTCCAACTTAAGGGATATTAAGTGGGGAAGGATGGTTGTCTCCTTTCCGGTATGTCAATAAAAACTGAATATTTACACAAAATAGATTTCCTTCAATTGGGATCTCTCTAGATGACAATTGTCTTTGGTCTCAGCCACATAGCCATTGGTCAGAAATGGTAAAAAATGACAAAAATTATGGAGAAAAACAACTGGAGAAAGCAAAACTAGAGAAAGATGCACTAGATATATTCTCAGCCTGTTCTAACATGCTCTTTTTGGGGCCCCATACTGGTAAATCTCTTTCTGCCATGAGGGGTGACAGGATGCTCATTTCACTGACATGGTTTATGCAATGTTATTTCCATTGTGAAAATGAGCATATATTACAAAAAGGTGCATGTAGCACTAGAACTGAAAGTTCTATACAACAGAGATAAGAATGCCATGGGGTTGGACTGGATGGCCATTGTGGTCTCTTACAACTCAATGGACTTCATCAGACAGGTGGGGGGAAAGCAGAGGGAACTGTCTTATTTTGTTCTTTACTGCCTTGCTCCATCTTCTTGGATGGTTGTCCATCCTACGTCATTTCCCGTAATTTCTCGTGGTGTCCCTGCTTCCTCCCTGTTTTTTGCAGTTAGGAATCAGTTCATAGAATCATAGAATCATAGAATCATAGAATAGTAGAGTTGGAAGAGACCACATGGGCCATCTAGTCCAACCCCCTGCTAAGAAGCAGGAAATCGCATTCAAAGCACCCCCGACAGATGGCCATCCAGCCTCTGCTTAAAAGCCTCCAAGGAAGGAGCCTCCACCACGGCCCCGGGGAGAGAGTTCCACTGTCGAACAGCTCTCACAGTGAGGAAGTTCTTCCTGATGTTCAGGTGGAATCTCCTTTCCTGTAGTTTGAAGCCATTGTTCCGTGTCCTAGTCTGCAGGGCAGCAGAAAACAAGCTTGCTCCCTCTTCCCTATGACTTCCCTTCACATATTTGTACATGGCTATCATGTCTCCTCTCAGCCTTCTCTTCTGCAGGCTAAACATGCCCAGCTCTTTAAGCCGCTCCTCATAGGGCTTGTTCTCCAGACCCTTAATCATTTTAGTCGCCCTCCTCTGGACGCTTTCCAGCTTGTCAACATCTCCCTTCAACTGTCGTGCCCAAAATTGGACACAGTATTCCAGGTGTGGTCTGACCAAGGCAGAATAGAGGGGGAGCATAACTTCCCTGGATCTAGACGCTATTCCCCTATTGATGCAGGCCAGAATCCCATTGGCTTTTTTAGCAGCCGCATCACATTGTTGGCTCATGTTTAACTTGTTGTCCACGAGGACTCCAAGGTCTTTTTCACACACACTGCTGTCAAGCCAGGCGTCCCCCATTCTGTATCTTTGATTTCCATTTTTTCTGCCGAAGTGAAGTATCTTGCATTTGTCCCTGTTGAACTTCATTTTGTTAGTTTTGGCCCATCTCTCTAGTCTGTCAAGATCGTTTTGAATTCTGCTCCTGTCTTCTGGAGTGTTAGCTATCCCTCCCAGTTTTGTGTCGTCTGCAAACTTGATGATCGTGCCTTCTAACCCTTCGTCTAAGTCGTTAATAAAGATGTTGAACAGAACCGGGCCCAGGACGGAGCCCTGCGGCACTCCACTTGTCACTTCTTTCCATGATGAAGACGACGCATTGGTGAGCACCCTTTGGGTTCGTTCGCTTAGCCAATTACAGATCCACCTAACCGCAGTTTTGTCTAGCCCACATTTTATTAGTTTGTTTGCCAGAAGGTCGTGGGGGACTTTGTCGAAGGCCTTACTGAAATCCAGGTACGCTACATCCACAGCATTCCCTGTATCGACCCAACTCGTAACTCTATCGAAAAAAGAGATCAGATTAGTCTGGCATGACTTGTTTTTGGTAAATCTGTGTTGACTATTAGCAATGACCGCATTTGTTTCTAAGTGTTCGCAGACCACTTCCTTAATGATCTTTTCCAGAATTTTGCCTGGTATTGATGTGAGGCTGACCGGACGGTAATTGTTTGGGTCGTTCTTTTTTCCCTTCTTGAAGATAGGGACCACATTCGCCCTCCTCCAGGAGTTAACAGACGACTCCTGAAAATTGAGTCTTTTCTCCGTTCTATCACACTGGCAACACAAATTCCCACAGGCAGGCAGCCACTGGAGGTGGCCATGCATCGTGGGATGGCTTCTGTTTTGCCAGCACCTGAAAATGGAGAGAAGACACAGAGAAGACTGTGTCTGATGAGCTTGTAAGATTATATGATTCTGGGAAATTTGGTTTTCAAATTGACCATATTTAACTTAGTTATATCCTTCATGTCCCTCAATAAACCTGTAGCCAGTTTATTTTCTCTGAACTATCATTGAATGTGTATGTGTGCATGTACTTTCAAGTCACTTGTAGACTTATGGTGATTCCATGACTTTCATAGCACTTTCTTAGGCCAAGAATACTCAGAGGTGATTTGCCAGTTCCTTATGCTGAAATATAGCCTGAGGGGGAAGTCTACTGCTGTGCACTTTTGCAACTGAAGTGGAGAAATCCTAATTACTATTTGCTTGATCACTTTCAGTTTGTTTTTCTCTATTTGACATCCCCTTGTCAAAATGATGTAGCTCATAGTTGTAATGCACCTTTGGGCACAGGCATGACAAGCATTAATTAATTGTAGACCTGATTCCTTCAGCTGCTAAATTTAAACTCTGACTCATGAACAGTAGGCTTGTGTTTTTATTGTTGTCAAATATAATGAAAACAGCAAGACACCAAGAATTCAGCAATGTTCTAATAACATGAGTTTGTCCACATTTTTCATTTTTATCATCATCATCATTTATATCCCACCTTTCCCCCCATGGGGACTCAAGGTGGCTAACATCTATCCACACTAAACAGTTTTTAAAAAGCAATACAAAAGTGAAAAGGCTATTAAATAATAGTGTGGTAAAAACAGAATAAAAATACAGTAAATACATTAAAATGGCTTTTAATACTCATATTCCACCTACCCTTCCCAGAGCCTCCCCTTATCCTTCCCCAAAAGCCTGTTGGTAGAGGAAGGCCAGCAGGGATAGGTCATTCTGGTTTCTCTTGGGAGGGAGTTCCACAGCCTGGGAGCAGTCACCAAAAAGGTCCTCTCCCATATTCTCACCAAGCATGTTTGAATGGATGGTGGGACTGAGAGAAGGCCCTCCCCAGTAGATCATAGATGTCACTTTTGTGTTTCCTATGACTGCAAATAGAAATCAGGATTATTTTCATCTTTAACTGTTCTCAATTCAGCTTTGCCAAGGAAATTCTCTAGAGTTCCCTTCTCCACCCTGTACCTTGGGTTTCCTTTCTAAGAAGAGAGAGGGAATGTAAGAAACGGACTGATCTAGATCACTGAACTTTGCCTATTTTGAATAAAAACAGCTCTCCTATGTCTCAGGTGGAGGCTTTTCATATTAAATGCTAACTAATTATTTTACCTGAAGGCGCTAGGGTCAGAACCTCAAATGGTCAATTATAATGATGATACTTTTTGCCTATGCTTTCCCAATAAGTTATTTCCTGTTCATCAACAAGAGAATGTTAATTACCAGTCCACCACCTCTGTTTTGCGCTGTATGAGCTGTCCTTCCAAAAAACTAACTTCTCGAGTCCAGTTTTCCATACATCTGTGTGGTACTCATACAGAATAGATGAGGAACTTCAGATCTTCCAGAAGACAATTTCCAGCCCCAAAGCTCATCAACAAATACAACACACACATTTAAATCCTCTGTGGAAAAAACTACTAAGGATATTGGTTGGAGGTCCACCAGAAGGCTATGTAAGCTGCAAAAATGGCTTTGGGCAGCTGTAAAAAGCAGCCTGCATTTTGCTGACTTAACTTGTGGGATGCTTTTCACACTATACAATTATAGTTTTGTGATTCTGATTTAATTCTCATAGTTCTATGCTATGGAATTCTTGGATTTATATTTTCACAAAATATTTAGAATTCTCTCCTAGAGCACTTGAGGACCTCACCAAACTATAAACACTAGATTCAACAGGATGTAGCCATAATAGGCAAAGTTGAATCATCATGCTAAAATTATCTAGAATGAAAAAAAACCCTCCAGGGTGGAATAAAGATAGAATATTGGAATACTCATTCTATACATTTTTACTATTAAAACCTACATGAATGATAGTAGACTTGGCATTTACCAGTGACATATGTTTCAGCCTTCTCGGAATATAGTATATATCAACTATATTAAAGGCTGCCACTCTTTGGACTTGTAGAGGTTTTGGACTTCAACTCCCAGAAACCTCAGTTAGCTTAACCAATTGTCTGGAATTCTGGGAACTGAGGTCCCCCAGAACTTGGAGGATTGAAGATTGAGCATCACTGAACGATATGATATATTTGCAATTCAGGACTTTATTTTTCACAAAACAAAATACATTGTTATTTTTCATAGAAACAGCATTTTCAGTGCAGAAAATAATATTTCAATTATTTTTCTGCCTACAGCCTTTCCTGCATCGGAAATGGGATTTTCTGTGCAGAAAAGGATGTAATTTGAAGAGCTAGTGTGACTGGGTTGTATAGAAAATGCAGAAAACAGCAGTTTCTGTTTGAGAAATAATATTTCTACATAGAGATTTTATTTTCTGTGCAGATTGTGGATTTTACACAAAATAAATCCTGAATTGAAAATATACTTTGAATATTGTATGGTTTTGAAAGACTTTCTACAGTGGGAAATAAATTGTCAACATTACTGTTTTCTTCCTTTAAGAAAGAACTTAGGGTACATCTATACAGGCCAAATGCTCTGGGTGAACATGAATTAGCACCATGGCATCCACATGATGTACACAACTATCTTGCTTTCAACATGGGGCACAGCCACTTTGTTGCATGTGTACAGTTTGGATATTTCCAATTTGTAATCAGCATCATTCTTCACATAGCCATCCTGCTTTCCATGCATTCTGTGGCATATGGACAGGGGGTGGCATTTACATTTGTTGTCATTAGTCATCATAGCATTGGCAATAGAGAGCTCCTAGCCATTGCCCATTGTCTTTGCCAACATTAGAAAAGCTGCTAAATGACTCAGAAAGGAGTAGGGGAAAAGGAATAGAATCACCCCATCCTTTCTCTCCTCCCAATCTGAGTCCTGCGGTGCCTTTGCCTCCGTGTACAATTATAATGCAGTACAATGCAGTTAAACTGCACTATTTGAGTCTACACTGACCATATAATGCAATTTCAAACTACATTATATGGCAGTATAGATGGGGTGAAAGAAAATGTCAACTGTGTAGCCAGGCTGAACTGGATTCAGCCTGATTAGACAGTGCATACCCATCAGTGATCTGGTTCAGGAGCAGAGCCATGTAAACATAATTACAGAATCGGGGGTTGGTCTGAACTGGGATGTCCTGGGATTCCCTGCCCTTATAGATACACCATTAGTGAAGAATTATATCCCTATTGGATATCATCACTCCTGTAGGCACTGTGGAGGCAAAAATCTTTACAGAACTCCAAACTTTAGTCTCAGAAAAACTGTCTAACACATCCTTCTTGCTATTTAGCTTCCTGCAAATGGAGCTGTGATATTGCCATAGTGAGAGTTATTTCAGCTCAGACTAATATCACCCAAACTAACACAGGTGTAAACACATATAAATCAAACTCAGTGTTCTTCTGTGTAAGATGTCAGCCAGGTATGCATAACTCACAGGAGCCTTAAATGAATTTGATTGTAACATTATCTGTACTTTGACAAGGCTGAGTGTTAAAAGCATACAGATTTTTTGGACAGAATTAAAAGAGAGAGAATGTTTTCATTTCTGAGAGCCCTAATACCAGAAATTTCATTATGTGCCCGGTAGGAAATCATCCAAATGAATACGAGTCAGGCAGCACATTACTATGAATTTTAAAGGGTATTTATTCATTGCAACTTTGTCATCAAATATTGCCTGTGGCCTATGGTTATCGTCACTGTGCATTTACATTTCAATTGGAGAAAAAGACACCTTCTTTTTGTCTTCTCTGATTAACATTTTGAAGCTCTGTAATTTTCTTGCTGTTTGGAGAAACAAAGCACCCAGGCTCACTGAGAAAATCCATTCAGCAAGATATAAATATTTGCTATTCAGAAAACCTCAATGAGGGTTTAGTTATTTTAAAACTAAAAAAGGAAAAGAAAATTACTAATAATGATTGGTTTCAGCTAATGAAATGCTTTTATGCAAATAAGTGAACCTTAAATATGACCTGGAAACAAAAGACTGCTTAACAGTTACTATTAAGCAATACATTAGGAGATCAATTAAACAGAACTTCTTTCTAATGAATAAGCTGTACCCCAGTTGCTATGGATACCTGAAAAGGGAAGCCACAGAATGCTAATTTATAATTTTAAGTCCTAAAAAGTATTGATGAGTTTTTACTATCAAGTGAGCTGGCAAGTTGGAGAGCATAAACGAAAAATGAGTAAAATATGGTTCTGGTCAATTTCGAATTGGCATTGGAAAACTGAACCATTAGTTTTCCAAACATCATCCAAACATCTCCAAATGTAAGAGAGTTCTTGTGGCTCTAAAATGCTCCCCAATAACAAATAGACTGGATAGCAAAAATAACAGGCCCCCCAGGCTACAAGTCTTGCTGATTGAATGCCAAGTCCGTAAACGGTAAAAATGTGGCCATCTAGGACCTGATTCTAGATGAGCATGTGGACCTGACTTGCATCACCAAAACCTGGTTGTACAAGCTTGGGGGCGGTGTCAACCTGACCCAGCTTTGTCTTCTGGATTTTTATAAAACTTTGAAAATTCCCCAAAATTCTGTATAAGTGTAACGTTCTGAAATTTGGTGAGTTAACAGTGGTAAATGTGTTCTACCACTGTAGCAAGTTTCACCCCAATGAGGGAGATAGGAGCCCTTAAATTTTCTCCAATAGTAGTAATTATTGAGGTAAGGTGCATGCACAATTGCCATTAACGAAATAATTATGAAATTTCATTAGTCTCATTAGAGTTTGGAAATTTTCACCACTGAAACTTTAGAATCAGTAGAGAAATAAAGTGCCAGTGCCCTCCAATTTTGTAAGTACTTTAGAACCATTTTTAAATGGATCACACATGCCTTTTGAATTGTTACCTTTTTGTTACCCTGAATCCCCTTCAAGGTAAGAAGGGTGGGATATAAATATGGTAAATAAATAAATAGTATGACCAGTTATCATATTCTGAATCTTATTCAGTAATGAATTATTAATTTGTGCTTCCATTTTTTGTGTGTTGTACAGCATGTTTTCATTTGCTAAACCTTTGTGTGAATGCCTTAATATTGAATTGAACTGAATTGCATCATAAAATCTTTACATGTAATAATATTTCTGTTTTGGGATGTTTTGCTACAACTGTGTACTCATTTTATGTAATACTTGTAATGTAACATGTTTCATTTTGTTAGCTGCTGTGGCAACTTTTTTATGAACGCAGATTTATGAAGAAAAGGAAGGCAAGAGAGAGAGAGAGAGGAATGGAGAGAGGAAGAAAAATATGACTACAACAATTAATGGTAAAGCAAAGGTACCTGTACTGGGCATAAGGAAAACCTCCCAAATCCATATTTAGTGCAATACCTTTATTGGGCTAACACAAAATGGACCACACAGTTATATAGAACTCTTTTACAAGGTAAATATTGAGCTAAATGACATAAAATAAAGACTGATTTAGGGAAATCAGACTGAGACAGCATGTATAGAACTGTAGCCAAATAACCTGGACAAAAATTACTTTGAGTAATTGGTTCAGTTTATTATAACGAAACGACATTTGCAAGTGTTTCTGCATCTGCAGAATTTTCCCTAAGCCTCTCCCATTCACTCAAGTTGAAAAGACAAGCCTTCCTTTCTTTTTCATTATATTCACAATACTCCTGGGTCCATTTGAAGTCTGTGGAAAATTTAAAATTAAGGTGGACTGCAATTCTCACAGAATGAATTAATTTTAAATATGTATGTTCCATTGATTGCACACGTCTCTGAAACAGAAGCTTTTTACAGGAAAGATTAAAACATGATGGAGAAAATTGGCAGATTCCAGGACTTGGCTAGTTTGAAGACACACACTGCCAGTTAAAAATTCCCTCAGTATATATTTAACAAATGTAATTGCAGAGATTATAGTATAGTTTGTGGCCATAGAGCTACTGAAATAAGGGGCACAAGCAAATGCGCTCTCCTTACCACCAAAGGCCACAATCCAATAAAGAATTAAGTTAAGCAAGAATACACCCATTGGTTTCAGTCAGCCCCAGTGAATCAAACTAAACTTTAGAATCTGGCCAAAGTTTTTTTGAAATGAAAAAAAATAGAATGGTCTTGGCGAAGAAAACATGTTTAAAAAGCAGAAGCACGTGAGCTCTGTTCCTGCTTCTGTTCTCTGAGAAGTGAAGATTTGGGGTTGCATCTGAAATACAGAAAGGGAAACTTGTCCCCTATTCCATTTGAGTTGAAGTATGGAGGCATCACGTAGGAAAGAGGGACAAGTTTGTCCTATGCTGGAGTTACCGTATTTTGAAAAGAAAAATAATGACACATTTACCAACTGGCTACTTGAAACCACCGATTACTTTCATTTCAAAAGCTCTCACTTTGAAGTGTGTATTCTTGCATGGTGGAAAGTTGACCTGGTTGTTTCTTATGATGTTTTTCAACCCTATGATTTATGAAATATCCTATAAGCTCCCGGCATTTGTAGGAGGAGCCACTGCTTCTCACTTAGGTCACTCCAGCAGATAAAACAGACCTTCCTTTCAGCCAATGATAGCAAGGGGGCATATTTCTCCTCTTCATCATGCTGTGATCTACCTAATAATAATAATAATAATAATAATAATAATAATAATAATAATAATAAAACTATTTATACCCCGCCACCATCTCCCCAACGGGGACTCGGGGCGGTTTACATGGGGCCATGCCCAGAACAATACAATATAAACAGCATATAAAAGAACAACACATCACAACACAGTGAACAATACTATAAATACTGTAATAATATCCATTACAATACAAATCAAGGAAACAGTGAAAACAAGGGTGGACCACATGAACATTAAGTTAAAACTCAGGGTGAGAAAGACATAAGAATAAAAACCATAGCGAACACGGTCATAAGGAAGTGGTGTAGTCTAGAGGATAGATATTAGAGGGAGCAATGGAAAAGAAATATAAAATAGTTACTCTCCAAAGGCACAACGGAAGAGCCATGTTTTCAAGTGTTTCTTGAAGGCTACTAATGTGGGGGCTTGCACTCTCAATGGGCAGTGAGTTCCAAAATCGGGGGGCCACAGCAGAAAAGGCCCTTTCCCTTGTTCCCACAAGGCGGGTCTGGGATATCGGCAGTGGCGACAGGAGAGCTTCCCCTGATGATCGAAGGGATCTGGTAGGCTTATGATAGGAGATACAGTCACGAAGGTAGGTGGGTCCCACCTAGAGCCATGAGGAGAGGAAGGTAAGAAATAAAATTATCATCATCACCATCTTTTTCTTGGACAGGCTTTCTTTTCAGGATGGATGATCTGGTGACAACAATGGGAATGGCAACATAGACCTAACTGGAACCCAATGAGCCTCTAAAGAACCTCGGACGGCTGGGGCTGGCTGCTTTGGTGGTTTTCCACACTCTTCTTTAATGTAGAACACTATTCTCATCTCTTCCTCCTCCCCCTCTTTCTCCCCCGCCCTCCTCCAGTGCTACATGATTCCCTTCTGTCCAAACCATGTAAGAAAAACAGACATTTTAAAAATTTCCTCAGACAGTAATTTTAGTCCAGCAAAAGAAAACTTGGCCAGGAACTTGAGGAACAGAAATTTTAGCTTTGAAAAAGAAGACCTGTCCTGGAAAAGGAGGTTGTATATTAACTCTACCTTATGGCCACTTCATACATGAGCTATACTGCATCTTTACATAATGAAGTCATCATCATTTATTCTCCTGCTTTTCAAATACATTGAAAAGACTCACAATTTAAAATGTATCACAATATAGTAAAAAGATAAAAACATACAACACTCCACTAAAAGACACTTCCTCCATAATTAGTTAAAAAGCCAAAGGCCTTCAGAAAGAGAGCAGATGGATGGCAGCCGAGTCATAATCCAATTCCACAATCCAAGAGCAGCCACCAGTAAGGCTCTTACCCTTGTCTTTAACAACTGTGATGATGTCATAACACAGAGAGGGAGAAAATGCCTTCCTGAAAAAATCTTAAAAGCAGACATGCTCAGACAAAAAGTGAGTATTGCTAGTCAATACTATATACTAACATATATAGCAGGCATGGGAAAACCTTGGTCCTGCAGGTGTTTTGGACTTCAACTCCCTCAATTCCTAACAGCCAGTTACACCTGGAGGGCTGAAGTTTGTCCATGTCTGCTATATAGTATTCTTTTTAAAAAGCAGTATACAGAAAGATTAAGGCTAGTTGGTAATTTTATTTCATTTTTTTTTAAAGAAATCAGAATTTACCCAAACTAGAATGAGGAAAAAGTAAATCTGACAGTTCTGGCCATCCTAACAGGATTGATAAATGTTCTTTTTTTTTTGTTTTTTGTTTTTTTTACAAATCTCTGAATTTAGCAAATTTCAAATGTGTGGGAAGATTTGCTCCTCTTTAGTTACATGTTCAAAAAGAACACTTAAGAAAGGAATGTTATTCTAGTAGAAAGTTAAGTTATCCTAGGAGCAGCTATAGTTAAGGAAAAACCCTTAGTTGATCGCGGATTTTATGCACACCTGCATCCACACTATTGAAGAATATTAGGTCTATTGATATTCTCTAAATATCTCCTTTTCTTTTTCTTCTCTTTCCTGTGAATAATATATTACATGTCTTTCTAATCAAGATTTGTCTATGATATTTAATGTTTGCTGAAGTGAACAAAATAGAAAAGAAAATATTACCTTACTGTAGCAGTACTAGATTTTGTACAGAATGAATGTTTTACACACAAAAAAATCAAAGAAATATACTATTCTGTAAATATAATGGCTGCATTTATTCCTGTCTTCTGATACAATACATATTCCAACAGAAAGCAGTGTTTATCTTGGCACAGTTTTTCTGAACTGCCTTTATAGCTTGAAAAGAGAATGCCTTCTTCTTTCAAAAGAATACATTCCTTCATGTCTGCAGCTACTGGAATTATACTTCGCTATCATGATAAATATGCTATTTACCTTAACAGAATGCAAATGCTTTCCCAAAAAGCAGAAAAGCAGCTGAAAAGAGAACATCTGGAAAATCTGAAAAGGCTTTTCAGTTTGGCTTGTTTGAGGATGGAATGGGGGCAGCGTATCTAAAAGTTTAGAAATAGCATTCTTGTTGTGTGGTTGGGCATTTACTTACTTTCTTACTTATTTAGCTGACCAGCTAGGATTGTTCCTTTCAGGAAACATTTTAGCCTTTTGCACTTTCTTCTTTCACCTTGGTGATAAGGGTCCTCAGCTCCTCCTCACTTTCAGCCATAAGAGTGGTATCATCTGCATACCTAAGGTTGTTAATGTTTCATTTACCAACACAGGATTTCATAATAGGAATTACAAAAAGGAATAGCCAGGGAGAATATTTTCATCTTTCCCATAATTGTTGTAATATATGTGGCAGAAGGGTTGGAGGAGGAACAAGATATAGATTTAGTAAAAATTATCATGACTTCTGAATGTCTGCAGAAATGCAGAATTGGAAGATGGTGGAAAGGAGAACAGGCTGCAGACGTCAGAATTCATGTGAACATAAGCCTTACTTTCTTTCCAAATATATCTGAATTGTGAATAACAAGAAAGTTAGAGAATTTTTATGTGAAACCCTTTCCTTTTGAGAGTCTGGCAGTCAATCAATCATGAGCTCTATTCAACAAAGCTAACGCAGGAACTATATTATTAAAGCTTGACTCCCTTCCTCTCCGCTTGAGAAAATGTCATATTTAATGACACAACAATGCTAGAAATAGTTAGTGTGTTCCAATAATATGTGTAGGTTTTCTTCAAATGGAGACAATATTATATTTGGCTGTGCATAAAATATGTTGTTTTTATGGACTCTCCCCCTCTTTTGTAAGATGGCATACACTGTTTTAATACAGGAATGGGAAAGTCTGTGCAAGTATTCCCTTGGGTACAATAGAAGTGACTAATTACAAATAACCAATTGTTTGTACTTCATTCCTTCATCAATAACAAAGATATTCTTAAAATGCATTGCAATTGTAACTCCATGAGATATAACTTCCCTGAGATTATGGATATATTTATAGATTTTCCCTGGATATTATTTTCCCTTACTGATATTATTTGGTTAAACTTTTCATTATATCCTTTGATTGCTCACCACACTATTGATGCTAACTAATTTCTTCTTCTCTTGAGTAAAATACAGTGATACCTTGACATAAAAGTTTAATATGTTCCTTGACAAAGCTTGTAACTCAATTAGCTCATATGTCTAAAAATAGAAATAAAAACAATAAAAATATTATACCAACAATTATTGTCGTGGGATACAGAAGAAGTACAGGTAAAAACGGTAATGACAAAATGGGCAAGAGAAGTAGGTCATACGATCATGCTATCAGATTGGGAAAAGATATGGAAAAAGAATCAAAAGCTTATATATGCAATAGAACTAAGGGAGAATTGGTTTAAGGTCTTTCACAGATGGTACCTTACTCCAGAAAGGCTTGCGAAGTTCAGTAAAGGCAAAGGAGACGGAAAATGTTGGAAATGCCAGAAACACAATGGTGACTTCATGCATATGTGGTGGGGGTGTAGAAAAATAAAAAAGTTTTGGCAGGAAATAAACAGAGAAATGGAGAAAATATTGCAAATCAAATTTAATACAAAACCAGAATATTTTTTATTAGGTATGGTTGACTTCCAAATGGACTTCAACAGGGAAAAACTCTTTATATACATGGTAACAGCGGCCAGGACATGTATTGCCAAATTATGGAAAACACAAGAAATTCCCACATTAGAAACATGGATGCTGAAGCTAATTGACATTAAAAACATGGATCTATTAACACAAAAAGTATCACAGAGCATATCGCCAAGACAATGGACCGACTGGAATAATTTGAGACAATATCTGTTAAGAAGAAATATAGAACTTTTGTGACTATCGCTTAAAGGAGCTCTTAGACTCAAGGTTATATAGGATGACTTGCCAATAATATCAAATGTTGAAAGGATGTTTTACAAAGCAATGCAGAGGAGCTGGAAGTGGATACAGGATTTCGTTTTGATTTTTGGTTTTTGCTCTCTTGCTCTATTATAATATATTTATAGGTATATATAAATGTATATACATTTCTTTCCATTGTACTTTTTTTCTTTTTTTCTTTTCCTTCCTATATGTTTTTTTTTGTTTTTTTCCTCAATTTTTATGTAGATGTTAAAATCACAAATAAAATAATTTAAAAAATTAGCTCATATGTCAAAGCAGATTTCCCCATTTAAATGAATCTGTTGCAGCTCCCCCCCAATGTAATTTCCTCCTTTAAGAGCTCAGTCACAAAACAAAGTCCTGTGAAATGAGACAAGCTGGAGGCTTCACTGTGGTGCCTGGCAGAGGAAGAGGCCCTGTGGGGCTTGCCAGGGGGGGGGGCTCTTCTTAATCCACCGCCCTGCCAAATGCCATGAGCAGTCCCCGTGCTGGGCCTGGAGTGAGCTTTGCACTTGTCACCTAGTGGAAGAGGAGGCCCTGCCGAAGGTTGCGAGCTGGCCCTGCTTAAGATGAGAGGTACTCACATGCTAGTGCTACCACCTAGGCTAGCGCTACCTCTCATGCTAGCACTATCTTTTGTGAGGCTTGGGGTGGCTCTCTCATGAGATGTAGCAGTAGAATGAGAGTACCCACTATCTTAAGCAGGGCCAACTCTTGGCCTTCTGCAGGGCCTCCTTTTCCACCAGACACCAGGCACACAGATCTTAACTTGGACAGCTGTTCATATCTCAAAGCAAGAAATGGACCAAGTAACAGCTCGTACCTAAAAAATGTGTAGGTCAGGTCACTTGTAAGTCAAGGTTTCACTGTAATTGACTCAAAATCTACCATTCCTGTCCACTTTAGCTTTCTCATCTCAAGTATTGCAATATTTAGACATTTGATTTCTTGTTTTAATATGTCTAGCTTCCTTCACTTCACTTCACTTCACTTTATTTCTTAATTAGTCGCTCTCCACCAGAGTGCTCCGAGCGACTTACAATTTAAAATATCATTCCACAATATAAAAAACATTCAACATAAAAACATTCAACATAAAAACATTCAACATAAAAACATTCAACATAAAAACATTCAACAGTGACTATTTGGCAAATTAGATCTGATTTACTTAAATGCACAACCAAACAGCCAAGTCTTGAGCGCTTTTACAAAAGGTCGCAACTCCGACATTGCTCTAACATAACATAACATAACATAACATAACATAACATAACATTGCTCTAATCAGCTTCCTCTGATTCATGCTTTTCATATTCCATGTTTTTATGTGTTGTGCTACTTCAGACTTTCATTTTACTTCTGATCATGTTATAGGCTGACTGTTTTTTTTTGTTTGTTTTTTTTAGTCTAGTTGGCTACAGTGCTATTTAGAGTTATACTCTGCTGTACCCCAGTAGCTTGTTAAGTGCCTTCTGGCCTGGGAGTATCATCTTCTGATACTATTTTAATCATGAATTATAATCTTGCATCTTGTGCTCACTATATTTTAATCTTTGTTCTGTGTATTTTAATATATGTATTTGTAGAACTACATTTTAATGTGTGTATTTTATAATGGTTATGATGGTTATGTGTTTTTAGCTATGTTGTTGTAACTCACCACGAGAAGATGTGGGTAAGAAATAAAATTATTATTATTATTATTATTATTATTATTATTATTATTATTATTATTTTCCATTGTCAAATTATTCAAAAAAATTAATAAACATTTGAAAATAAACCCTCTTTAAAAATTACACTGGTGGTTCATGTAAGGGAATGATTGAACAGAGATGTTGCACATTGCATTGTTTTGGGAGAAGGAGAGGGTGACCAATATGTTCTGTGAAATTCAGACTCGAACCCACTTCATAAATCTTTATGCAGCCCTTTACTAGCCGATCCTGGAAGTCTGAAATGAAGTTCTTTAGTGAGCTGCAGGAGCATCAATATTTTATACATATGGCATTTTGCCTTATATCAACTCAGGCAATGTGTAGCCCCCAATGTCTTGTTGAACTCCAACTCCCAGCTGCACTTGCTAATCCAGCCAAGGGTGAAGAATGCTAGAAGTTGTAGTGGATTGTACTTTATCATCCCTTCTCTTATCTAAATGCATCACTCAACTTAATCTAAATAATATATCTATACTTTTTACCATGCTTTATGTATATGAACTGTACTGGCAGCTACTATTAACTATTTCTTACATTTCTTCCTGTTCATAATTATAGTGCTCTATATCAGAGATAAAAATTAAATGTATTCAAAACAACAGTTCGAGAATTGCAAACAGTAAGTGGGGGCATATGATTTCTTTTTTGTATTTTTAATGATGTTGGCTGTGATGGGTTGGTTTGGGGGATATAACCTGATTAATATTAAACATAGTCATGGAAACAGTTTTGCTATTGCTGTCACTAAGGTATTAATTCTGTACCACCAAGGCTGTTTGATGTCTCCTTGAAGCACTCAAGCGGGAAAAACAATTATAGACAGCTCTCACCAGGCATTACAAGGCATGGTAGAGGGTGTAGAGGCAAGGAAACACCAAAATGGTCTTTCTATGTTTCTTGGGTGTGAGACAGTAACCTGACCTTGGAGCCAAGAACAGCTGCCCTCTTTTAATGTCCTTCAAATTTCATGAAAAGTGATGAATAATTGAAGACTCTGTGTTGTCTGTAATGTTAACCATTTCCTCTCAAAAAGTCTTTAGTCTGTTGTCTCTCAAAAATTATGAGTGCTTTTGACCTTTGAGGGCTGGGGGGAAATCCATTAGATTGTGAGACATATTTTGCTCGCCCACATGTTCCTGCTGTACTTCTCTCAGAGCTTCTATTGTGTGTTTTTAAAAAAAGATTTTTGACACATCCTTCCACCTTCCTGCTCCCAAAGGTTAAATTATATGTGAGATAACTTTCTTGTCAAGGGAGCCTACGTCCTTTGAGCCAGGATTAAGATACTTTTGACTTGTTTATGTTAATAAAATTCTTCTGACTGCTCTGCGTATAAATTTGACTGTCAAGGGTGTACCTATAATTTTACCTTCCTCAGAAAATGTTTTGTCAGGAGAGTCTGCAAATTTATTTATGAAGTACTTTCTACAGACAAGTTAAATCTAACTGATATGCCTTGACTTTCAGGATGCCATTAACTCTGTGACACTTCACAGCCATTGTTAACCAAAATTGTTTTAGCTGCCTTTTAGGGGGGGAAAGAGGGGGGGGACCAGACAAATATGTCCTGTCTTGTCTGACCAATTTCTAACTTTTTGAAAAATAAGATTTCAGCTTCTTTTATTTCACCATTACTTTGAAAGTTTGGGAATAGAAACCTCATTTCTCCTCCCTGAACAGCATTTTTTTTTAAATTCCATAGCTGGCCTGACAAACTTTAATAGGAAATATGTCTGGGGATTCATCCACACAGGGCAGTTTAGTTCAATGTAGATGTGCCCCAGAGCAGCCCAGAGCAGTCCAGAGCAGTCCCAGATCAGATATGTTGATGCCAAATCTGGGCCTGCTGTTTACAAGACCGGAGAGCACATTCACTCCTTTAAAGTTTACCTCCTCCATGTGCTCACCACTACTGCTCCTAGCCAGCAGAGGAGTTTCATTACAGCTCCTATGTGTACATTGGAATGAGACAATTTCACTCCTCCTTTTTTCTGATCACATTGATGTCTCTTTCTGATATTGGCAGAGATGCCTGAATGAACAGAAAGAAGGGAGGGAGGTTGGATAGTCAGGCAGGTACCTCTGCTCATGTCAGAACAGGATGCCTCTGTGATCAAAAAGAAGGACGACAATTGTTACTACATATGGGATACATTCCATTTTTTAAGTAAAAGACAGTAATTTATGCTGCTTAGCTTTTAGATACCATCAGTCTTATTTTTGAGTAAACAAGAAGATATTCAATCATTCCTATTTTCAACTTTGTGCTGGTCCTTGATAGTCTGTTTGTGTTCAATCACATCTCAAAATGCAGAGCATTCCTGCTTAGAAACTATCTTTGATTTCACTTCTAGTCCCTGTATCCACCTTGGTGCAAATTGGAATGCACAAGAAGCAGTCTTACAAACTGTTCCTTGCCAACCTAATCTGTTATCTGGGTACATTCTGATTTATCAATGTTTGTCTTTATACATAATACCAGAACTAGTCACATCTTCGTGGAATCAGATGCAAAGTTATCAAAGACTGATATTTTTGAAGTTTTATCAATGTTCAGATACAGTTGGTAATACAGAGAGATATAAAGGCGTGAATGAACTGAAAGAACTAGAAGGTCTGGCAAACTCAGCATGGGAATAATATAGAACAATTGGGAGAATCTTGTATAAGAATTTTACAAGCATCTCTCTTTTATAGTATATAATCCAGCCATTTTGATCATGTGTCCTTTTTGACCAATTGAAGTAGTATTTCATAAATAGTTCCAATGAAACTAGTTATGTATGAGTGCAATGTGAAGTTTTTGACTGAATAGATGATAAATGCTGAGACTCCTAAGCATCAAGATAATGCTTTTATTCCTTTTGCTCTCTACATCACATCATCATTTCAATATGACTTGTGGCAGAGGAAGTCCCAGAAATGTTAACACTGTATGTCTTCAAGGATTTAGGCTTCGACCTCTGGGATGTGTTTGCCATCTCCACTCGTGCTGAAAATCATTTTGAGCAAATTCCTCTTGGGGAGTAGCCAAAGACAAGTTTAACAGAAGCCAAAGACTAATTATTCCAAGGCTGAACAAACTAAGCAAATAGCTAAAAGAACCTCCCAATTGTTCACTTTCTTCTAATGTATCCCAGAACAGCTTACAGTCATTTCCCACTAGTACTGACATCCTGCCTGTTATTCACCTGTTCTATGTTTTGGTGTTTCTGCTTGCTATTCTTAATCACTCTCACTCAGTTTTTTATTGTCTTCTTTCCTTCTGAATGTTATATTCAATTTCTGATCAGGGTTACCTTTAACAATCAGAAGTCTCCCTTAAGAAAACTTAAGACTATATGTGGATTTTCTCCCTTCCAAAATGTCTTCAAGCTTCATGGGTTATTAATGGATTACAGTACATTACATTGTCATTAGCATTATATGTCAAGTCAGCTATTAGCAACTGTACATGACAGCAACAAAAGAATGGAAAAACTTTTGTAACTTTTGGCATAATTTATTGAGAACATATTTTAAACAAGATCCATTTATTTTCATGAGTGCTTATCTCATATGTTGTAACCCACACTTTGGGGTTTAGCTAGTCAGGCATCCTGAGTTAATGCTGGGCCATGCTATTTTGCCGTACATCATTCTATTTGCAGAACTGCACTGGCCAAGCAGGTGGATCTTCTTTTAACACACGTGATGGGATCTAGTCACTGCCACAAGTGAGACTAGAAGGATACTATGGACCTCATACAATTGAGGTCCAATTTGCAGGCAATAGCGGGAGGATACACCAGGCAGTGTAGTAAACCCAGTGGGCAGCAGGGGAAACCATGCTCTGTACCCTGCATCAACCCCTTACCCATCCCACGCTGGGGGGGGGGGGACATTTCTGCTCGGCTCCACCCCTCATGCTCACCCCATTCTTTGCTATGAAAGAGTGGGAAGCCTCCCATGGTCTCTGTTCAGCATCCTACAATACTTGCAGGATTCTGGAAGTATGGAAGCCTGATATAAGTATCTCTAACTTGTCTGATGGGCTCCAACAGGCCATTCTCCCAGCTTCCTGCAAGTATCCTATGATGTTGCAATTTCCTAATGTGATGAGGACCTATGAGGCAGGAAGCGGTATTCAGATGAAGTCTGTAGGTATTTTCTGCTCTTAGAACCATCCCTAATCCAGTAAGACTGGCAAAATAAAAGCAGAACACTAGCAGTGGCCAGAAATACCCTCCTGGTTTTTTGTTTTTGTTTTGTTTTGTTTGTTTGTTTGTTTTTTAAAAAATAGGCTTTGAAAGATTAAACAGTAAATGGAAGAGTGCAATCTATTCATAAAAATGAGTTGCCACTCTGGAGGCTTCAAGCTGTTGCAGTTTACCCTTTTGGGGGCAGGAAGCAGAAAAAAGGGCAATACTGGAATTTGGAGGTATAAAGGACGAGTCATTTTTTCTACCTAAGTGTAGTATCCTACATTTCTCTTTATTGAAATTCATTTTTTTAAATTTTGGCTCAGCTCTCTAATCTGTTGAGATCATTTTGAATTCTGATCCTGTCTAATATGCTATCCCTCTCAATTTGGCGTCAGCTGCAAACTTGATAAGCACACCTTCTAAAACTTCATTGGAGTCATTAATAAAATGTTGAACAGCATTGGGCACCCTAAATTTTTTACTAGTTTGTTTACAAGAAGCTCTTGGGGGACCTTGTCAAATGCCTTACTGAAAGCAGATATGCTATATCCACAGCATCCCCTGCAACTACCAAACTTGTAACCCTATAAAAAAGAAGTAAGATTAGTCTGGTATGACATTTTTTTTTTGAGAAACCTATGTTGACTTTTCGTGGTCACAGCATTCTTTTCTAAGTGTTTACAAATTGTCTCCATAATGATCTGCTCCAGAATCTTTCTTGGAATTGATGTCAGGCTGATTAGATAGCTCCCTTTCAGCTTTTTCCTGCTTTCTTCCCTTCCCTTCCACCCCCCCCCCTCCTCCACAACAAATGTATCTTTCTTCCATACAGGCTTCCTTCATGATAGTGATGGTGGGACAGCTGGAAAAGCAGCCTGCCTTTTTAGCAAGCTTTGCAAATGCAAAAGCTTATTTTCTGCTGCAACCGAGATTAAGGATCTCATCACATGGAGGTCCAGAAGCCTTGGGACAGTGTGGGAAACTATGGGGGTAGCACCCATCTTTGTCCCCTTACCATTTTGGGTTGAGGGTTGTCATCCCACAACATTTCCATGTTAGTTTTGTACCAGGCTTCCTCCCTTGCTGTCCCCGGCTTCTTCAGTGAGGAGACAGGTAGTCACTCAGGGCTCTCTCTTTGTGCACTACTGGCATGCTGCCAGGATGCAGCCGAACAGAGCCCCACCTGAAGTAGCCCTGTGTCATTTGATGGGCTCTAGCGGATTCCATACTGGCAGCATGCCACAAACACGCAAAGATACTGTGGGACTTTCGAATCCAGACTGGCAAAGTTCTGGAACACAACACACCAGACATCACAGTTGTGGAAAAGAAAAAGGTTTGGATCATTGATGTCGCCATACCAGGTGACAGTCACATTGACGAAAAACAACAGGAAAAACTCAGCCGCTATCAGGACCTCAAGATCAAACTTCAAAGACTCTGGCAGAAACCAGTACAGGTGGTCCAGGTGGTGATCAGCACATTGGATCCCATGCCAAATATCTCAGCCTGCATTTGGAAACAATACACATTGACAAAATTACAATCTGCCAACTGCAAAAGGCCACCTTACTGGGATCTGCGCGCATCATCAGAAAATACATTACACATTGTTTCCTGTATCTATGTATTGTCTGGAAACATATTCCCCATGGTTAGAGGGATTGTACTGTAAATCAAATAAACAAAGAAGCAGGGATGAAAAAAAATTCATTCATGGTAGGATTTTCCATGAAAGTACCCATTTTTCTAATGTTACAATATAGTTATAGCATTCTGCTCTAGCTATTTGTGCATAATTGACATTTGTGGCATCTTTCATAGAAAATGTGCATAAAACCATTTCCCCATCAGATGAATGGGATGAGAGTGCCATTGGTATTAGAAGAAACACCACAAAATCAAGACAAAGATTTTTCATATTCTTAGTATTGACCAAGATGTCTTAGTATTTTCAATTAAATTCTTAGAAAAATTGTTCCTGTGAAAGACATTGAAAAGAAACATGTATGAGGAATTCCTGATCCCAATGCATTTGTTTGTATTGGTTAAGATGGACAGTACTGCAGTAATTCCCTTTGGCTTGCAACAGTGAGTTCAGTCAGTGTTTTCTTTATATTTCAAATCTTGTTCTGAATAGATGGTGCCAAACAGCATGTACATCTGGCAGCAGATATTAAACCAATGGATTTAACATTGCTTTTTCTGACTGAACTGATCCCTCCAGTAGTTTGTTAGCAAAAACTGTAAAAGTAGTAATAACTGGAGCATGAAGATAGCAATATGGCAGGAACAGGCCTGCATAATAATTATGACTATTGCGGCACAGAATAGAACAGGACAAGTAAGACAGAAATGGTAGTACAAGCTATGTGCAACATTGAACCAGACAGTGTGCGCTGAGTAGAAATAACACTGGTTGCAGGTGACAGTAAGGTGCTGAACATGACAATCTTTGAACACATGATTTGTCTAGCTTGATCAGACCAACCCTCTGTTCAGTCTAGTATTCCATTTCCAGAAGCAGACAGCCAGATCCTTTTGGAAGCTCATAAACAGCCATGTTATTCATGATAAGGATAGTGGTGAATAAAACTAATTTATTCCCTAATAACTGGTTATCGAAAGGTATCCTGATTGTGAATATAGAGACTCAAGACTCATGCAAGGAGTAAAAGAAGTAGAACCATTGAGATTAAATAGGCCTCAAGCACCATCTGGCCCAGCATTCTAATATTATTTTTCTTCCTTTACTAAATGATTATATTCCTCAGAACAGTTTCTCTGTTATTCCCAGAGAGAGGTAAAATAAATACAGGGCAATGCTTTGTCCTTGTCCCATAAATGCCAACTAGCAATGTGCTGTGGAAGGGGAGAACGATGATGATGATGATGTTGTTGTTGATGATGATGATGATGATAACTTTATTCTTGTCTCCCGCCACCATCTCCCCGAAGGGACTCAGAGTGGCTTATACACTGCACAAGGTGCACATCCCTAAAGAATAATGCAGAAAGCACATCCTGTATTTGGCATGTTTTCAAAGGAGCCCAAATCCCCCTGCCAACCCCACAATTGGCCTCCCTATTTTAATTTTATTTCAGTAAGATCTCCCTCCCTGAAGAAAACCAGGAGCTAGTCAATTTTACTATTAAAATTACTATTAGGAGATTCAAAATTTCTTTTCCTGTGAACTGAATGCATGGCTTTAGGTCCAAACCTTTGGAGCTTCAGAAAATAAACTTGCTTCCATCTTCTAAGTGATTGCCCTTCAAATATCTGGATGGTCATCTTTTTTAAAATATATATATATTATAATTCATTAGTATTAAATACAACAATGCTCCAGTTAAAAGAAACAGCAAAGGATATAAATAAAAAGGCTAACTGGATGGCCCCCATGGGGGTCTTCCTCCAGGGGCAAACCAAGAATGGGCAACTTGGAAGTCCCTGAACAGACTCAGAAGTGGAGTGGGCAGATCAAAAGACAACTTGGCAAGGTGGCACTACCTGGAGGAATCCTCCACCTTGTGTGACTGTGGAGCTGAACAAACAACTCAGCATATGTATGCTCGCCCACAATGCCCTGCCTCATGTATGGAGGAGGAGTTGTTTAAAGCTACAGACAATGCAGTTGCTGTTGCCCGCTTTTGGTCCAAAACTATTTAGTTGCTTGTGATTTCTTTTCTTTTCTTTTTCTTTTTTTAATTTCCATTATTTGAAATGTATTTGTTGTACAATGCTTTTGACACGAAATAAATAAATAAATAATTTTAAGTAACCCATACATAATTTTGGTTAAGAAGGTGGAGGCTCATCAACAAATACATCACAAAATGTGTATTCAGTTCATTTGGTGAATCTCATTTCTCAGGTTCATTCCTTTCGTCTCTATAATTAGAGCTGAGTTTCTGCATGCCATGCTCTGAGTTCATCCTTCCCCAAATTCCACAGTGTGGATGGATGTTCACTGATGGATGTTATTATACCACATCTCAATCATCTCTTATCAAGTAACACTGTAAAACTGCTGTACAATTCAGATAAGAGCCAATAGAAATGTGTGTGTGGCATCCAATTAAAACATGGTTGGCTTAAAAATACAAATACAAATGCAAAGCAGATAGTGAGGAAATAAATCAATTTTGTCTTGCAACTGTTTATATAAAGTGTTTTGATGCCCCCCAAATCCATCAGTAATTGATCCAGATATGTACTTACAAAGGCTCAGTGAAAACACTGAAAAATAAAGTGGTTTAGCTTTAACTATGTTTTGGGGCATTGTGTGGCTGTTAGTCACTGAGGGTAACTGCTGGTAGCTTTCACACCAGACACTTCTCTGAGGCCAGGGAGGATCCTCACTGTTTTGTGAAAAGATTTTATTTTTTTAAAAAAATATGTTTTACACTTTCTTGTTTAGTGTGTGAAGATTAACCATCACGGTTAGTGTAGATGGGCCCTCTATTTCAAACACTGTTCCAGTATGGCATAGTGCAGATCTTTACAAACATTTCATGCTGGTGACACATTTTTAGACATGCATCTTTTTGCAACATAGTAATTCAGTTTAGGGACCTCTTCACACATCGTTTCATTTTGCGGGCAGTTGCCAGCGAAATGGCAGGCAGTCATCCACCCTCCTTCCTTTCCCCATCATATGGTGAGGACAGGACAAGGCATGTTGGTGGCCTGTCCCTGTCCCCATCAGATGAGTGAAAGGGCAGCAATGTGTGTTGCCCCATTGCCCTTTCCCCCATCATATGGGGAAAAGGAGAGGAAATGTGGGTAGCTCCAAAAAAACAATTTCTTCTTTTTTGTGACAGAGGAGGCATCTTGCAACACTTCCTCTCCACTTTGGAAGAAATGTGGGCGGAGCCAAGCCAGCATCATCTGATAACACTCAGCAGACCCCATCCACAAGAAGAAAAAGGAGAAAAATCCCCATGTGAAGAGGTCCTTACTAGCAAACCAGAGGTTAACATAAATTTAAACCCCCTTCTGTGAGATATGGACACATACATAAATCGTACTAATTAAAGGTATTACAATAAGAAAACCTTTTATTTATATTTTTGAAATATATGATTTGTAAGACAATAGCATACATTTCCAAGATTTTTGTTATTTCTTGTTATGTTCATGTGACCCACCTACACACTACAACTGAAACACTAATGTGTCACAACACATAGTATGGAAAGGTTTGGTCTGATGCCTTGTAGTGTTTGGCTACAGCTAATTATAAAAAACTACTGGCTGATCTTGGGCAGGGCATATCACCTCAGCCTTGGAGGAAAGCAATGCCAAAGCCCCTATGGATGAATCTTTCCTCAAATCCTCTGCGACAGTGTTGTCATAAGTCAGACTAGATTTAAAGGTGTATGATAACAACAAGCCATTTAATTTCTGAAATGTGTATCATTTCAGCAAACTGCACAGTGAACTATTCTGAAAAATATAGAGCAAAGTTTTTAAAATCTAGAGTAAAAATGTTACAGTGTTATAGACTTCTTACTCAACACACATGAAAACAGGCAAGCGTCTTGTCTTTCCTGCAAAAATAGAAGAGTCTTAAAACTAAGAAATTTATTTATTTTTATTGATTTACATCATTTCTACTCCGTCCTTCTCACCCATAGGGAAATGTATTTATGGCATTAGCCTCCATGGACGAAAGGCATTTTTCCCCCCTGCAAAGTCATATCTCGAGATAAAGCACATACATTTCACTACTTAGATCTCTACTGGTGACAGAATTTACATACATCAGGACTTATGGTCACATTGGCTATGGGCTGGAGAATTCTAATACAGACTCCGTGTTAGCATGAAAATAAATGATTTACATATTTATTGCTTGTGATTTGTGCATCAACTGAACCATCAGGAATGTTCACAAGATGTTAGGTGAACCAGAAGAGGGAATAATTCATACAGCTTGAAATGGGACATGAAGGGTAAGGAATGAAGGGAATAGATTAAAGGGAAAGATGGATAGAACATGAAGAAATGAGTGCGCATCTTTCAAGATTAGGTGGAATATCAATTGTACTACAATTTCTCTCTCTCTTCCTCTCTTATGGTTACTAAAGTTTCTCTATTAGGTATCAAATAACCATATTTATCAATTTATGGAGTCAGCCAGTGTAAAGCTTCTCAACTGTATTTCATTCTACAATTGCAGACATGTTTGTTGATCAAAATACAGGTTGTTTCAAAATGAAGTACCCAATTGCTATAGTCTTCTCATTCTTAGGATGAAGAAATTTGTCAGAATTGGGTTGATGGTGAGATCCAGTACCTTTATAGGAGATATAGCAGTTTATCAAAGAGAGGGACAAAGTATAGGGGGATTGGTGGCTAGAGAATTTAATAGATGGGGAATTAAAGTGATGCTAGCAGTTCATATACATGTTCTCTCCTATGCATATGCATCAAGTTAAAATCTTAAAAATCTTTCTTGTGAAACTTTTCTTTTCAAGAAGAAGTGTATGAAACAATACATGTGAATCTTGAAAATCATATTGCTTCCTTGTGTTTCCTTTCATTGGCAAGTGGAGACCCTTTCATTCCAACAGGCTTTTGAGAACTGTTTTGCAAGAAAAGGTTTTTCTTAGTGTGTTGTTCTACTTTCATCCCTTACTTTGAAATTGGTTTTAAAAGGTTTTAATTCTATAGATAATATAAATGCATTTCAAAGGTAACTTTTCAAATGTCTTTATGGGTTTCTTAACCTTTTCAAGTCTCTTCGAGTTCTAAATGTCAAGAAGATAAAGAATAAACAAAAGAAATGTTACATCTTGCATATGTATTCAAGTGTATCTGCTAAGCCATGAAAAACTCACTGGATGACACACTCTCAGCCTCAGAGAATGGCAAAGGCAAACCCTCTTTAAACAATTCTTGCGAAGAAAACACCATGATAGGTTTACCTTTGTCGTCGTCTCACTCGTTCAGTCGTTTTCGACTCTTCGTGACCTCATGGACCAGTCCATGCCAGAGCTCCCTGTCGGCCGTCACCGTCCCCAGTTCCTTCAAGGTTGAGCCAGTCACTTCAAGGATACCGTCCATCCATCTTGCCCTTGGTCGGCCTCTCTTCCTTTTTCCTTCCATTTTCCCCAGCATCATGATCTTCTCCAAGCTTTCCTGTCTTCTCATGATGTGACCAAAATACTTCAACTTTGCCTCTAATATCCTTCCCTCCAGTGAGCAGTCGGGCATTATTTCCTGGAGGATGGACTGGTTGGATCTTCTTGCGGTCCAAGGCACTTTCAGGATTTTCCGCCAGCACCAAAGTTCAAAGGCATCTATCTTCCTTCGCTCAGCCTTCCTTATGGTCCATCTCTTGCAACCATAGGTTACTATGGGGAATACCATGGTTTTGACTATGCGGACCTTCGTTGCCAGTGTGATGTCTCTGCCTTTCAGTATTTTATCGAGGTTGGCAATTGCTCTCCTCCCAAGAAGTAGACATCTTCTGATTTCCTGGCTGCAGTCTGCATCTGCAGTGATCTTCGCACCTAGAAATATAAAGTCTGTCACTACCTCCACGTTTTCTCCCTCTATTTGCCAGTTGTCAATCGGTCTGGTTGCCATGATTTTGGTTTTCTTGATGTTTAACTGCAGCCCGGCTTTTGCACTTTCTTCTTTCACCTTGGTGATAAGGCTCCTCAGCTCTTCCTCACTTTCAGCCATCAGAGTGGTATAATCTGCATACCTAAGGTTGTTAATGTTTCTTCCAGAAATTTTAACGCCAGCCTTGGATTTGTCAAGACCCGCACATTGCATGATGTGTTCTGCGTACAAGTTGAATAGATAGGGCGATAGTATACAGCCCTGCTGTACTCCTTTCCCAATCTTGAACCAGTCTGTTGTTCCGTGGTCTGTTCTTACTGTGGCTACTTGGTCTTTATACAGATTTCTCAGGAGACAAACAAGGTGACTTGGTATCCCCATACCACCAAGTACATGCCACAGTTTGTTATGGTCCACACAGTCAAAGGCTTTAGTCAATAAAGCAGAAGTAGATGTTTTTCTGAAACTCCCTGGCTTCCTCCATTATCCAGAGGATATTGGCAATTTGGTCTCTCATTCCTCTGCCTTTTCTGAACCCAGCTTGGACATCTGGCAGCTCTCGCTCCATGTATTGCTGAAGTCTGCCTTGCAGGATCTTGAGCATTACCTTACTGGCATGGGAAATAAATGCCCCTGTACGGAAGTTTAAACATTCTTTAGCATTTCCCTTTTTTGGTATGGGGATGTAAATTAATTTTTTCTAATCTGATGGCCATTTTTGTGTTTTCCATATTTGCTGGCATATGGCATGCATCACCTTAAGGTTTACCTTAGGTCACCATTAATCAGAAACAACTTGAAGGCATACAACAACCACAACAATATCCCATTATATGCAATGTTCATTATGGGGAGATGTGACGGGATACAAATGAAGTTTATTATTATTAAGTTTAGTATTTTTTAAAGGATTGAAGCCTAAAATCATTTTTCACTTCTTTTATATAAGGCAATCATAATTTTCAAAAATGTCTCAATGGGAAAGGATGACAGAATGTGTCTGCTTATTTTAGTTCCCTGTCAGGGTAGGAATTTGTTTTTGATAACTGCCTTTGTTCTGCCATTGGAATTGATAAAATGTGTACATGGGCGTCCACGTTTCTGGCCAAGGTTTATTCTTTCCACCTGTCTGATAGCAACTCAGCTTTATCACCTTCACAAATGACTTGTATTTAACTACTCTATTAGTTTATTGGACATTCATTTATTAGAATTTCCTTGCTAGCAACCTTGCAATCCTGCCTATGACTTCCTCCTGTAGCAGTATTCTTTGAAGTCTTGATGTTGTCTGGAAATAACAGGACTTCAAAGGTGACACATATCAGATACCTGTGCTAGAAACACAGGCAGTGTCCCCTGATATGCTGATATGCTGAGTAGTTAATAATCAAATGGAGGAGGGACCTAGAACTATACTGGTTGTTAGTGTTTCTCAAATTGTGCAAATGTAAGAGTGCGGCTTCCTTGACTGAGTCTATCTACTACCTATCTACCCATTTCCTTTGTGCCCCCCACCTTACCAAGCATTATTTTTCAGGAAATAGATATGAACAATCCTTACTTTTATATTCAAGGATATATAATAGAGTGACATAAAGACTGGAAACCTTTCATAACATGCAACTTCAGCACAGAAGGGATAACAAAATATTTATATTTCCCAATTTTATTTTATTTTAATCAAAAAACCACTGTGTAAACAAAGGAATGCCACATTTCTACCTGGAAAATAGTGTATTCTCTTCTAAAGAAGACTGTTTTGGTATAAAAAATTGGAGGTTTTGCACAAACATTTGTTTCAAAACAGCTCATGACGAAAGATTTGCCCTTAAACCTCTAATATAGTTATGCACACACACCTAAAAGCTAGCAGGTGAGATAAGGGAGAGATACATCTGAATCAAAGCTTTCCAAACATTTTATGACACTTTTTAGACATGCATTATTTTGTGACAAATTCAGTTTTACTATTAAATTGGAGGCTAAGCCAACCCTTTATAAGAGTAATAATGTAATGCATGGAGACACAATATACCTTTCATTTATATTTTAACGATATATGATTTATTGCTTATTTCACATAAACTCAGCAGTTTCTCCTTATGTTTGTGTTACACACCTGAACGCTGCAGTCAACACACTAATGTGCCATGACCCACAATTTGGAAAGCTCTGCTGTAGACAGTTCACAACCACTTCTCCAAAGCAAACTGCATCAATGGTGCCAGTAGCACAAATTAAAAACAAAGACACAAATGATCAAACTAATTTTTCTCAGGGCTATGCTCTCACTTTGAGACTTCAGTACTCATCTTTTGACCTAGAAAAGAAAACCTAGGTCTTGATTCTAAAGACCAGCTTTTAAAGTTTGGGAATCCTACTGGAAAATCATTTTCTCCTTTTTTTCAATGGATTTTAATCCAAAAGTATAGCAGTACAAAGAGAAATACAGAAAAAAATTATAGAAAAAAATACCAAGAAAAGTTTCATAATACATAAAACTCAATTACAACAACTATATCAACCACCCAAACAATAAACAAATACACACTATTAAACACATACTAAACTACTACAACAAATCTACCAGCCTCACACTTGTTGCCTTCTGATATTTACTTGTTATCGTCTGCTTCCTTTGGATATCCACCCTTCTACTTTTAATTGCACTATTTTGAATCAGAAAACTTTATCCCCATCTTTGCTGGTAAAAAATGATAACAAAGTTCCAGTCTTTCTTAAAATTAGTCAAGGATTTCTTCTTGATCAGCATTTTCTGTTTGTCCATCTCATCTAATTCAGAAATCTTCATAAGCCACCCTTCTTGTGTTCACATTGTTGGTTCTTTCCATTTCTGGCCATTTTTTGCTGTAGCAATAGTAGTAATCCTCCATTTTTCTTGACCTGGTAGTGACCCCAATAAATAGACCACCACCAAAGATCTCCTGTACCTAAACAACAATCGTAATTACAAATTGGTGGATAGGGGAAATCTTCAAACCATCACCAGTGTATCCCCTATTGTGCCAAAAAGGCTTGGGTTGCAGGCAGGTCAAAGATAGACTTCTGTTGTTCTTCTCCCTGAGCTCTGAATAGTAGTACCTGACCTGGAAGGTAAAAAAATCCCCCAAGAAGTGAGAAAGAATGGAAATGAAATAGAGCATCACGAGAGAAGACATGACTTGTTAGGAACCATAATCAGTATCACTCTCCATCGGAATATTCTCTCCAAGGGAATCTGGTGGCTCTTATGTCAGTGATGTAGAATACACCTAGAAATTTATTCCAGACTATATAGGGATTTTTTAAAGTACTAAAACTGTTCAAAAATAGAGTTCGTTACCTTGTATATTTTCATTAAAGTCTTGATTAAAATCCTTATATGTAAACAATTGTCTGCCCCAATTCTGTCCCCAATGGCCTATGGGATGTCTTCCAAGTCTATGATTCTATGATTCTGTCTGTGTTTTATACCTAATGTCATTTACAAACTAAATGATTTGATAATGAAAGTCAAAGCAATTTTAAAGCTCCTTTAAATTACATCCTAACATAACATCATCTTCCCAATTCTCTTCAGTCTTCCCTTGCAGCATGTAAAGAAATTGCTTTGAATATCTATATTGAAGTGGTAAATAGTGATTGGTTCACATAACCATACCAAGCAATCTTGATAAATAGCATACATGTTATGAAAATGGTCTCCCCAGTATCACCCAACATCTGCAGTGAATATATTACCTCATTGCTGCTTTTGGCAGTCACAACAACATCTTACTAATCCACATTTAAGGCTAATCTGCATCACACCTTCAAACCGTATTGTCACAGAAATGGGATAATATGCCTTTTAGATGAAGTACCACCTATGTAAGATGTGTTTCAGATAAGAGATGGCTGAACTGTAAAAACAACACTTTTCAAAGTATACTAAGTTGTTTTTGTGACATATATTTCTAAATAATATAAAGGCACATAATTTTCCAGAAAGAGGAAAAACTGATGCAATTTTTATGAACAAGAGGAGACATAAAATGACTCATATGGAACCACAATTTGTCTGAAACTGAATCATTAGAAGGTCATTTGGATCAATTTCATGACTGGTCCATTAAAATATCAAAGCTTGGCAGTAACTAGTTAAAACAACAGTAACAAGTTCCTCACCCCACATAATGAAGACATAACTAAGTTAAAATGCAATTGTAACTTACCAGTAACTTTTGTTCTTTTGTGATGCATCCTGCTGCTGTTCCCCGCACTGTTATATGTTTTGAGGCAACAATGAAGTAGATGGAAGGGAAGTGTGTTTTGCATCACAGGCCACTGGTTGTAACACTGAATGTTTACAATCTAAAATAATTATTTCATTCCTTGTCAATTTGTTTTTAGGCACAATTTCAAAGTGCTGGTTATGACTCACAAAGTACTGCATGCTTTAGGTCCAGACTATCTGAAAGTCCATATCTCTCCATGTGATTCAGCCTGAGTTTTGACATCCTAAGATAAATGCTTCACCACATTCACATAACTATCTGGTGAGGAGCCTTCTTGGTAGCTGCTCCCATAGTAAGCTCACTATTTTCTCCCATAGTAAGCTCACTTGGTGCCTTCTTTATGCCTTCTCTAAGTTTTTTTTCAACAGGTCTTTGGCTTTTCATTGGTGGTGGAAGGTTTTATCTTCACTATGACTTAATGTGTTGTAACTGTGCTGTATATTTTCATTAGATTCCTGGTTTAATTTTTAAAATAATGTTTTATGTCATTTTAGCCATATTTTGTTTTTATATTGTAAAATGCTTTGGTATCCATATTGGGAGAAGAATGGCGTATAAATAAATGGGAAAAAAAACACTTTTGAGAAATGTGGGTCCAATGAATTAAATTGTTAAAATGCTAATTGTAACTTGTTAGGGGGCCCTTAGAAATATAAAGTATTACTTTTTTTAAAAAAACTTTATTTTTTTATCCTTTACTATCATTCCCATCACCATTTTTCCTTTTCCCCTTCTTGTTTGGATTGTGAGCTATAGTAGAAACAGATGCATTTGTCCTGATGCTCAAGGTATGGTTATTTTATTAGTAACAAGGCTCGAAGAAGTTTGGTCTACATATGCTCTGAAAGCCCTCTTCACATACTATTTAGAATCTAATCACAAAACTCTCAAACGATTCATTTAGCAGAGAAAAACAAGAGGCCCAGTCATTTTGTTTCACGTGTCAGTGTATAAAGTGAAATTTGTGTTGACTTGGTTCCCATATGTATGCAAGATATCTTATTATGGACATATACGTAAATAAATACAACTATTCCAAAATCCGGGGGTGGATTTCAAAATCCCAAACACTTCAAATAAGAGCGACTTAATCTGTACTTTGGCAAGGCTTTGGAGGGGTCTGACTGACCATTTTAAATGCTCCTTCTGAAACTACAAGTCCCAGGGTTAGCTAGGATGAGACAATAGTTTTTAAAGTACAATAACAACATTATAATTGTATAGTTTGAATTGACTCCAGGGTTTGAGAGTTCCTGGCCCAGATTTTTTACCAGTACATTTCTAAAGAGCTCCTTAACAAAGACTTAAGACTATGCTTCAGCTGCAACACATTGGCCTTTTCCCTAATAAAGCAACTATCCTTTCAGCATCTTGAGAAATCTTCTCCAGATTCACATTCAGATGCCATTTCTGCTTCCATTTGTTTTTCCTTTTTGGACTGCAAGCCTAAGGGCAAGCTAAACCATTCTCAGAAGCCAGGGTATAAATGTTGTAAATAAAATCAAATACACACATTTCAGTGAATTTCTTGCAATTAAGGTAAGCCTTACTGTTGAAAATGTTTCACAGCTAAATTTAGCACAGTTAGAGCTGGTATTTGGTAAGCAGAAAGGTAAGGGGCAACCTTTTATCAGTCAAGGAACAGTATGTCAAATTCCCTGACACATCCTGCTTATGTGATATTTTGTATTTCGTCTCTATGTACAACCTATTTAAACATCAGTCTGTGTACACAGTGTGACAGATTCTTACAATGGCTGCGTTTTATCACTCCAGGACATTTGTTTAGTTAACTTTTCAATAGGATATTGATAGGGTTATTTCTACCTATTACAATTGGCAGGAAGAAAAGAAAAGAAAAAGAGAGAGATAGGGGACTTTTGAAGTAGATGTGATTACTCTATTTAAAATTTATACATTTGCAAGATAACATTCTGGAACAAGCCAGCACAAGTCAACAGTACATTACGAATGAAGTTGATTAGGTATTATCTGCAAACTTTGAAGCTGTACCTGGGTGAACAATCAGCCTGGTTGTTTTGTTCTCATCACTAAAACTATATTTTTGTGGTTGGTAAACTCTCCCATTTGCTTCGGTGACCTAGTAAAAGTCAGTTTCCCCACTAGCATTTACCGATTATTCCTATTAATCACTGGGGCTATTTTTCTTCACTTTTGACTAGAATGTGCATGGACTATGAATGAATAACACAAAAAGAGTTAACACAATTCCTGTTTATGACTTACAAAGCCCCGTGCAATTTAGATCCAGGCTATCTGATAAATCATGGCTTCACTGTAGTATTAATGCAGCTTGACACCACTTTAACTGCCACAGCTCAATGCTGTTGAATCATGGAAGTTGTAGTTTTACAAGGTCTTCATCCTTCTCTGCCAAAGAATGCTAGTGTCTCACCAAACCACAACCCCCAGGATACACTGGGAACACAAGGTGAAGTCCCTATTAAAATGGTGATGGGAAGCAGAGGCGGGGGCAGCAAGCCCCACCTGCTAGGCATTAGGGAGCCTAGGAGCTGCCTACTTCTGCCTTTAGAAATTTTTTAAGTCCTCCAGGTGATTGTATGGTATACTTTCCCTGGAAGTTATCATAGTTTTGTGTTGGACGATCTTGCAAATTCTTATAGAAGATACCATAGAACTGTGTTGGTATGCTTGGACCAGAAGTGAGGTAAATCACAATAACATTTAGTTGTATCCATGATTTTACCGTATATCCAATCCCTTTTCAAAAGAAATGTTGAACCAAGTACAAAAAAAATATAGTGGCTTAGGTTCAATTATTTATTTCCTCTGGATCCTCATGCTACAATCAGTGAAACACACACCCTTACCTATCCCCTGCCATACACCCTAAAACCTTTACCCAGAGTGCAAGGAATCTCTCTGGAACACATTTTTAGAGGAATAAACTTTTCATGCTGCTGCTGCTGGGTATGACTGGATCTTGATCTAAAACACCAATAAATGAGAACTCTATGAACAGAAGCATAAAATCTACCAAGAAGAACAGAATCTAATAAACTACTTAAAAACTGGGAGAAAAGTGAAATTTTGTATTTACACTGAGGAAAAAATTAATACATTTGTACCACATCAGTATCCCTTGGAAGTTAATCCCATAACCAGGAATGCTTGATACCATTATCCATTCCCCTGAATACCAAAGTATCTGGAGCAGGATATGCAGTGTCAGATTGATGTGATAACCACCAGTTCTAGGGTGCTGTCAATTTTGTGTACATAATCCAGAAACAAAACAGAAAAACAAAAAACAATATAAATTTAAACATTTTATGGAAATTGATTTTGTGTATTAGTTGATACAGTATAATGAATATGACAGTACTGTAATTCCATCTGAATGTGCATTTATTTATTTATTTTCCCATCGTACAAAGGTAAAAAGAGCAGTGAGCCTGATAGGTAATGAACTTCTAAAAATAATCCAGTCTTCTGTGGTAGCAACTGAAAGCTCGTTCCTATATGTTTGATCTTTGAACAGTGAACACACCTTACCCACTGGCGTAAGAAAGCTAAAAGAGAAATATTAACAATAGAAGTGTAAGAATGTTAAGACAGCTTGCAATTAATGACATTTGAATTGTTGGCGTAGCCTTCATAATTAATAATAAAGTTTCTAAAGCAGTGCTTGGATACAACCCAAAAAATGCTAGAATGATCTCAATTCAAGTTCAAGGAAAGCCGTTTAACATCACAGTGATCCAAATATATGCCCCAACCACAGCTGCTGAAGAAGCAGAATTAGATCAGTTCTATGAGGATCTGCAGCACCTACTGGATAATATACCAAAAAGAGACATTATTTTCATTACAGGAGATTGGAATGCTAAGGTGGGCAGATCACAGACAAGTATGGTTTGGGACAATAAAATGAAGCAGAATGTAGGCTGATATAATTTTGCCAGGAAAACCCAATGTCCATAACAAACACTCTCTTCCAAGAATCTAAAAGATGGCTTTATACATGGACTTCACCAGATGGTCAACACCAAAATCAGATTGACTACATCCTTTGCAGCCAGAGGTGGCAGACATCCATCCAGTCGGTGAAAACAAGACCTGGAGCTGATTGTAGTTCAGATCACAAACTTATTATTGCACAATTTAGAATCAGACTAAAGAGAATGGGGAAAATACACAGACCAATTAGATATTATCTCACAAATATTCCTAGTGAATATGCAGTGGAGGTGAAGAATAGATTTCAGGGACTAGATTTAATAAATAGAGTCCCAGAAGAACTATGGACAGAAGTTCACAACATTGTTCAGGAGGCGGCAACAAAGTACATCCCAAAGAAAAAGAAAACCAAGAAGGCAAGGTGATTGTCTGCTGAGACACTGGAAGTAGCCCAAGAAAGAAGGAAGGCAAAAGGAAACAGTGATAGGGGGAGATATGCCCAATTAAATGCACAATTCCAGAGGTTAGCCAGAAGAGGCAAGGAACTATTTTTAAACAAGCAATGCATGGAAGTGGAAGAAGACAATAGATTAGGAAGGACAAGAGACCTCTTCCAGAAAATCAGAAACATCGGAGGTAAATTTCAAGCAAAAATGGGAATGATCAAAAACAAAGATGGCAAGGACCTAACAGAAGCTGAAGAGATCAAAAAAGGTGGCGAGAATATACAGAAGATCTGTATAGGAAGGCTAATAATATAGAGGATAGCTTTGATGATATGGTGAGGATTGAGGTTGAATGGGCTTTAAGAAGCATTGTTAATAACAAGGCAGCAGGAGATGATGGGATCCCAGCTGAGTTGTTTAAAATCTTGAAAGATGATGCTGTCAAGGTGGTGCATGCCATATGCCAGCAAATATAGAAAACACAAGAATGGCCATCAGATTGGAAAAAATCAATTTATATCCCCATACCCAAAAAAGGAAAACGCTAAAAAATGCTCAAACTTAGGCACAAGTGGCATTATTTCACATGCCAGTAAAGTAATGTTCAAGATCCTGCAAGGCAGACTCCAGCAATACATGGAGCAAGAGTTGCCAGATGTACAAGCTGTGTTTAGAAAAGGCAGAGGAACGAGAGGCCAAACTGCCAATATCCTCTGGATAATGGAGGAAGCCAGGGAGTTTCAGAAAAACATCTATTTCTGCTTTATTGACTATTCTAAAGCCTTCAACTGGGTGGATCATAATAAATTGTGGCATGTTCTTGGTGGTATGGGTTGCAGTTAAACATCAAGAAAACCAAGAATATGGCAACCAGACTGATTGATAACTGGCAAATAGAGGGAGAAAACGTGGAGGCAGTGACAGACTTTATATTTCTAGGCACAAAGATCACTGCAGATGAAGACTGTAACCAGGAAATCAGAAGACATTTACTTCTTGGGAGGAGTGGCCAACCTCAATAAAATAGTGAAGAGCAGAGACATCACACTGGCAACCAAAGTCCACATAATTAAAGCAATGGTATTCCCCATAGTAACCTATGGATGTGAGAGCTGGACCATAAGGAAGGCTGAGCAAAGGAAGATAGATGCTTTTGAACTTTGGTGTTGGAGGAAAATTGTGAGAGTGCCTTGGACCACAAAAAGATCCAACCAGTCCATCCTCCAGGAAATAATGCCCGACTGCTCACTGGAGGGAAGGATATTAGAGGCAAAGATCAAGTATTTTGGCCACATCATGAGAAGCCACTGGTCCATGAGGTCACAAAGAGTCCGAAATGACTGAATAAATAAGCAAACAAGCAAAAATTGTTGGCTCTAGAGAAAGATAAACAGTGATAATATGAATGCACCCATTTTGTTTGATAAATACATTTGGAGAAATAATTTAGAAAAGTAGTTAGAAGGGTAACAGTTATTGTACCAAAGTTCAGTTTTGTAGAAATCAGTGGATGATCACTCAGCCTCAGAGGAAGGCAAATGCAAAACCCCTCTGTATTCAGAAACCTACAAGTAGATCCAAATTCACCTTTTCCTTCCCTGTGCTATAATATTATGGAATGAGTTGGCAAGCTTAAAAAGAGAACAGAGTGGTGTAGAAGAACACATTTAGAAGTTATGTGGAAGAGCAAATTTGAGAAGACATTTTATCTA
Source organism: Anolis carolinensis (assembly GCF_035594765.1). Classification (NCBI taxonomy): domain Eukaryota; kingdom Metazoa; phylum Chordata; class Lepidosauria; order Squamata; family Anolidae; genus Anolis; species Anolis carolinensis. Next base: position 298,400,205 of record NC_085842.1, read on the forward strand.
AATTCAGCTCTGTTTTGCAGTGTGCTCAATAGGAAGGAAAGAATAAAGAGAAAAGAAGGGAGGAAAAAACATGAATGAAAAGCTTGTGTAGAAAGTGTCAAAAATAGATTTTATCACCACACCCAGGATTTATTTTTGAGCCAAAATAGTTCAAATTACTTACTTTGGGGACCAAACCATTGAATGTACTTCTATGCAACTTTTTCTTCAGTACTGTGATATACCACACATGGGCCAAGTGAAGATACTCACCGTTTACCACTAGTTAAGACATTTTTAATTAGAGGGAGAGGTAAAGTCTTTGAGAGACAGACACAGTTCTGGCTGAACTAAGGCTCTTGAATCGTTATTTATTTTTATTGTCTCTTTCTTGTATGGTGTTCAAAAAAGTCTAAAATTCTTGTCTGTTAATAAATTCTTATTTGATTCAACTATATAGTCTCCAATCTGTTCCCTGCGTAGCCAGTTCATCTTCCAAGTAGTTAAGATAGCATGGGGGCAGAACAACACAGTCACACACATATACAGAGAGAGAAACTGAACCTTGAAACTACATATTGAATGACCCCAATATATTTTCTTTGCTTTCTGTTAGCATGTTTATTATTGTTTTCTGTTGTGTCTTTACAAATTTCAAACTGTCAACACGTAGGCTGAAAAGGTCTATTACCTTTCAAAGAGTATGGAGTTAATTCTGTGTTGAGTTTGGATCTTGATTGTTCAATTCTCAGTGGTTACAGGGAGAATAAACATGGTGTTTTTTTAGGGTGTTGTATGTGTGTGTGTGTGTGTGGGGGGAGAATTAACAGGTATGACTTGATGTTTGAAAAAAGAAGTTAAAATATACTGTTCTCAGACTATAGGTATTGTCAGGGAATAAATACACCTTGCTTGACTTTCCAAAAGAGAACCTTGAGACTTAATAAGGCAAGGAAGGCTCCCAGTTCCACTGCTCTGTTATTTTGTTGTCCATGGGATTTAATAAGCAATACTGAATGCATTGTTCAGGGTCCTGGAAGGTGGCCTCTTCAAGAGGAAAGGAAAACACAATCACAAAGCTATAGTAGATGTGCTGTGAGTGTGCTCCATTTCCTTCTATGTACACTGAGTTGGAAATTTATAATCCTTTCCTTTGAAAGGTGCTAAATTCCTACACTGGATCCAAATTCATACATTCAGGTTTATTAAATTGGCTTGTGCAGGGAGGATTTAAATAATTTAAAATATTTTCCTAAAGGACACAGTGGGCTTTAATGGCACCAAGTCTTTATCAGGCTAATATTATAAGGCCCAATTGTACCCAGAGAGTGGTGTTTCTCACCCAGTTATTTAGGATTTGATGATTTCCCCTATGATTATGCTATTTAATTGGGTCTTCAGCTGCAGGTACTTGCTTTTTCACAGGGCATTTCCCCCAGCCTTTAGATCAGCATAAAGTACAATGCAGACATGTGGTTAGCTTGTTGCTCGTGGCTTGGTCACATGAATGAAACAGCATATAAATGCACAAGAAAAGTGTTGCTGGATTAGAGAGATCCAGGTCCACTTTGCCAAGTCATCCCTTTCCAGCAAAGGCCATCCAGACTTTAGATGTTTACAAGCAAGAGACGGGGTAGGTGGTTTTCATTTGTTGTTGGTTCCCAGCATCAGGCATGCATAGTACCCACCTTCTGCATGTGAACATTTCACTTTTCTTGGTTAAAGATTATCCATACACCATGGAGGTTCTTAGCTCATCTCATAGCCATATTAGGTATTAATGGCTTCTATAAATACCTGAGAGGAGAAGACAGGAAGCAGGGACTTTATTGCATGAAACTATTATTCCACTATAGTATCATAACCAACACGTTGAATTCTGCCAGGAAATGGAATGGTATCAAGTGAAGCTGTTTCAATAAGAAGGTTATACATTCCCTATAAACAGGTCCAGTCAACAGGCTGGTCATTTTGGACCAGCTGAAGTTTCTGAACAGATTTCAAAGTCCACATATTGTGTATATCACACTAGCCCAACTGTAATGTAATCAAGGCATGTCTTAATATGGCCATCTGGCACCTCAAGGAATGGGCGCAGCTGGTGCATTTGCTTTAACTGTGCAATACATTCCTAAGCAGTATCGAAACATGTTCACCCTGACTCAAATTTGAGTCCAGGAATACAATCAAGCTGTAAAACTTGAGATTTTGGAGGGAATGTAACCTCAACCAGCACAGACAAAATTCCCAATACCTGATTTGTCTTTTGATTGACTAGGGGCACTTCTGTCTGGTCTGGATTAAGCTTCAGTCTGTTGGTCCTCATCCAGTTCTTTATGGGCAACAGATATTATTTTAGCACCCAGACAGTCAAAGTGGCAGTCAATATCTGGATAAAAATAATATTGCTTGGCCAAAATGCAATTACAGTAGAGTCTCACTTATCCAACATAAACGGGCCGGCAGAATGTTGGATAAGCGAATATGTTGGATAATTAGGAGGGATTAAGGAAAAGCCTATTAAATATCAAATTAGGTTATGATTTTACAAATTAAGCACCAAAACATACAACAAATTTGACAGAAAAAGTAGATCAATATGCAGTAATGCTATGTAGTAATTACTGTATTTACGAATTTAGCACCAAAATATCACGATATATTGAAAACATTGACTACAAAAATGCGTTGGATAATCCAGAATGTTGGATAAGCGAGTGTTGGATAAGTGAGACTCTATTGTACTACGATGATATGTCGTAATGACAATAGAATACCAGAATGAAATAGAATGAAATGTATGCTGTCAGATTACATATGCCATATTTCACATGGTCATGGAAATTGGCTATATATATCAGGCCTGACTTTCAGTCAGTCCCTTGGAAACCTGGGATCCAGATGCCTGACATACTAAGTCCAATCACATTAGTTACTATTTTTAAAATGTTCTGAAATCTCCAGATGTCATTCCTGGTTATGTGTTTTATGAAAAGAAGTAGCTGTCATATTTCTGTTTATACATAAATGCAATATCACCAGTGAGATCAGAGGAATATTCTATTGTGTAGCTGCTTTCATTTGTAAATGTTCTTTTCTGTGAATGAATCAAGATGTTGCTCTTCTGTTTGTCAAAGTCTATCACTTTGGTAATCTGTCAATCAAGATACAATAAACTTAGTCTACTCCTGTGGATTGTGTTGTGGGTAAGATAACAGGCTTCCATCAGAAAGATAAAGAAATGTCAAATATTATATTTGGTGCAAATCATCGAAGTCTAGTGCCATTCCATAATGTACAGGATTTTCTGTCAAAATTGAAGGTAAAAGTTTAATTATATTTATCTATAAATCAAAGCAAAACTCCTTCTGTGTCACTTGGCTTCCACAAACCCTGAAAAATGAGATAAAACATAAATTGACATACTTGCTCAGGCATGCTTGATCAAAACTTAATGCCTTGATGAAATAAGGCACAGGAATTATCTGCACAAATTCTAAAATTTCAAATGTATGGCTACAGGATATCACTTTCTCTTTTGTGCATATTTTGAGACAGCATGTTTACACCAGTACTGTACTTGAAAGGGAGAAACATGTCAAGAGGAAGGTGTGTCAGGCAAACCCTTGTCAGAACTGCCTTCCATCTGGAAATATATGTCCTCATTGTATGTCTGGTGAGGTGTTTAACTTGAAAGAAGCAGTCATTACAGCACTGAGCAGGTTCCATAGCCCACTAAAGTCTTGTCCTCTAAAGCCTTGCTGTTTGTCTCTCCTCTTGCCTTGAATAACTGATATTTGAGACAAGACATCCCAATCTAATGATAGGGCTGACCTGACTTCGGTCAGAGAAGGAAACAGAATTGAAAACTGACTCATTCCTGCTTTGTTCAAAGTTAGGCCTTGAGTTACAGTGCTTCTCAACCTGTGAGTTCCCAGTTGTTTTGGCCTACAACTCCCAGAAATCCCAGCCAGTTTATCAGCTGTTAGGATTTCTGGGAGTTGAAGGTCAAAACATCTGGAGTTCCCTCAGGCTGAGAACCATTGGGTTACAACATTAGCAAGAACAACCCATATAGATGAGTGCTTAACTGAGGTTCACCATGTAAAGTGCCAGAGGTTTTGTTATGGTTGAGCCTTATGGCTCCAATACTGGGAGACGTGGTCGTAAGACTCCTCGAGAGTCAGACTCTATTGAGGAGCGAGAGAGGAAACGGCTGCGGGACGTATTTGCAGAATCAACTGACGAAGACTCCTTTGAGGGTTTTACTGAGAGAATGGAGGAAGAGGTGGTTAGCTCAGAGGAGGATGACATGGAATGGACTCGTGTGAGGGAGGATTTGGGTGTTCCTGGTAATGATAGCATGGGAAGCGACTGGCGGGTTGCAGGATCGGACCCGTGGATGAGCTGGAGGGATGGAACGGGATCCACAGCTGGGGATGCTGTGGGGCGTAGTCAAAGATGTTTTAGCTCTGATGAGGATGATGATGATGAGGCACCTGGAATTAGGGTAACACCTGATAGCGATGAGGAGTTGTAACTGGCATAAAATAGGGTCTTGAATCCAGGGCTAATTGCGTTGGGCAAGGTAATCTGGACGAACGCTTGGGCTCTTGTTGGGAATTTCCTGAAGACGGGTGTGTTTCGTTTGCTGACTACGTAAGTTACCAAGGACACTGGGCATAGACGGCGGGAGGAACTGTGTGGGCTTTTGTTGTGCAACCTGTGTTTAATCTTATTAGCTTGGACCTCCGTCGTCTTCTTGACGGACATTATTTACCTACTCGGAATTGACGCTGGACTGGCTGACTGACTGACTGACTGACTGACTGACTGGCTGACTACGACCTTGGACTACCCTCTCTTTGGCTATCGGAGGATTTCGTGGAACCTAAGACGCCTGCACCTGGCCTTCGACCTCGGACCGGATTGGGACCCCGCTGACCGCTGCAACCCTGATTGATGTGTTTGGACCCGGAGTTCGCCCGCTGCACGGAGGAGTAACAACTTAGTTGCTCAACCACAGCTGTTGAGTAGCAGAGAGGAATCTGCTGCCAGTATTTATGTTCTATTGAATCTTTGTTTACCAGCTTTTGTTTGTTTAAAGTCCCAGGCTGAAGTAAGCATTTTTGGTTTAACCCGGATTAAACTCCTGTTTAATCCGGTTTAGCTTTTGAACCATTTTTGAGTGACTTTTCATATTGAAGGCGAGTGTTTGCCTAGCTCTTTGTTTTTTACGAGCATTTTTGGTTCTGTATCTTTAATAAACTGTGTTGAATCTTATCTACTGGCGTTCTGTCCTTGACAGGTTTACATATAAATTTTTGGCTCTAGGTACATGATATGTACCATCAGGAATGGTGGAAGTCTGTAGCAAAATACATAGTTAAGAAAGAAAGTGTGTCGTCTCTCAGGTAGCAAGGTACACTGAAGGAATGTATTAATTTTGTAACATATGAAGTGGCTCTCCAATGAGTGATTAATGAGTACTTCACAGAAGAAAATCAAGCTTGGAATGGATACCATATTGCTTTTGTTCCTATAATAGTATATATCAGTGTGTGTGATTTTTTTAAACATGTAAATTAAGCTCTATATTTAGATAATGCTGTTTCTTTTGTTGTAAGTGGATCTGGAGGGGGATGGGGAGTGAGAAACCTACACCAAGTAGAGAACATTATTTAATGAGTCTGCTTTTCTCTCTCTGACTTGTGGTACCTGCAGGTAACTAGTGCTCCCATTTAGACTATATTGTTATTGAAGTGCTAGCACTGCAGTTATCCTCAGATTCAGATTTCAAAGTACATACTTTAAGGTACTTCAGTGCAAGAAACCTGGTATATTATTGCAAGCATGGGATAAATCAATTGTGCTGGTCTTCTTTCTCCTCCTCTCTCTCTCAAACTCCCTCACCCCACCCCACACAGAGAGAGTCCTCTGTGTATGGGGTGTATGTATTCTGTATATGTTATATTCTCAATCAGGATAAGCCTATAAAAATAATAGTCATGATAGCTATATTCAGTATATATTCTACTAGGATCATATCTTGCAAGTGGACTTCTCGTTGAAATCAGGTTGTTCATTGTATAAACAAGATGATGCATTAGATTGGCATTTCAAATTATTATGACTTGGAAACCATAGAATCATAGAATCATAGAATAGTAGAGTTGGAAGAGACCACATGGGCCATCTAGTCCAACCCCCTGCTAAGAAGCAGGAAATCGCATTCAAAGCACCCCCGACAGATGGCCATCCAGCCTCTGCTTAAAAGCCTCCAAGGAAGGAGCCTCCACCACGGCCCCGGGGAGAGAGTTCCACTGTCGAACAGCTCTCACAGTGAGGAAGTTCTTCCTGATGTTCAGGTGGAATCTCCTTTCCTGTAGTTTGAAGCCATTGTTCCGTGTCCTAGTCTGCAGGGCAGCAGAAAACAAGCTTGCTCCCTCTTCCCTATGACTTCCCCTCATGTATTTGTACATGGCTATCATGTCTCCTCTCAGCCTTCTCTTCTGCAGGCTAAACATGCCCAGCTCTTTAAGCCGCTCCTCATAGGGCTTGTTCTCCAGACCCTTAATCATTTTAGTCGCCCTCCTCTGGACGTTTTCCAGCTTGTCAACATCTCCCTTCAACTGTGGTGCCCAAAATTGGACACAGTATTCCAGGTGTGGTCTGACCAAGGCAGAATAGAGGGGGAGCATAACTTCCCTGGACCTAGACGCTATACCCCTATTGATGCAGGCCAGAATCCCATTGGCTTTTTTAGCAGCTGCATCACATTGTTGGCTCATGTTTAACTTGTTGTCCACGAGGACTCCAAGGTCTTTTTCGCACACACTG